>NC_090437.1:1045178850-1045781766 GCF_031143425.1 Pleurodeles waltl | reverse complement strand
CTGGGGGAGGACCCCATCCACTAGTTTCTCCAATGCCTCCAAAGTGAAGGCAGGGGCCCTTTCCCCAGACACATGAGCCATTGTCGCTTCCAGACTGAGGTCACAGCAGCACTTGCAGTTTAGGTCCTCTCCTGTTGAAGGTCAGGTATCAAGTGAGTGAACAGACAGAAAATGGCGGTCACGTCCGCGGCGGTGCTTACCGCCACCGCCGGCGTACATCGTCATTGGCTCCGCAGACCCATAGGGTCCTATGTTAACCATTGCTGGATTGCGCATCGGTCTTCGACCGCCCTCCGCGACGGTGTACAACGCCAGCGCAGTTACCTCATATCCCCTTGTCCCACCTTACAGGTCAGGCAGCCGCCATTTAAGGGGGCCACATGGCATTAATATTAACTGCGTCACACCAATGTAGGCCTTGAATACACGCAGTTACAGGCACATTGCGGATTAATAAATGTGTGCAAATGACATTTTGAGAGGAACAACATAATCATGCAATACTTCCAGTGAGACACAGGTAAGAAGATGACACTGCCTCCCATATCTCATACTATTATTGGAGCTAGCATAAGTCTGTCATTTTCACTCAGTGTATGGACCCTGACTTGTCACTTTGCCTTTCCATTTCACAGATGTGGGTCCCAGTTTGTGCCCTCTGCTATATTTCCTCCTGGCCTACAGCTGTGTTACATCGGTATGTGCACAAGTAAATTGACATTGCTATATTCCATGGTTATTGCAATTACACGTTTGTAAAAACACAGGCTGACTCCAGATTGTTTTCTAATTGAAGTGTGTTTATTTCTGTGAAATAAATGGAGGGGGTTGTAAAATGGGCAGGGGTGATGGAGGATGAATGTCCATGGCAAAGTCTAGTCTATTTGTTTCAGAGGCGCATTGTCCAAAGTGGCATAGGAAGTGGAGCAATGGCAGTTGAAGGATTGACAGGGTGACAAAGTGGGACAGAAGGGTGACATTCAGGGGGGTCTCATTTCCTGGCGGGGGTCTTGGCAATGTTCTCTGTTTTGTTCCTGGATCTCAGGGACAGTTTGCGGGGTGGTTCTCCATCTGCAGGGGGTGGGGTGCTGGTGTCGTGTTCCTGTGGCGGTGCCTCCTGTCCACTAGTGCCGGGCAGAGGTGGAGGGCTGTTCATCGTCCAGGCTAGTGTCAGGGGCCCCTTGTTGTGCCACAGTGTCCATCCTGGTGTTGACAAGGTCTTGCAGCACCCCTGCTATGGTGACCTGGGTGTTGTTTATGGACTTCATGTCCTCCCTGATTCCCAGATAGTGTTCCTCCTGCAGCCGCTGGGTCTCCTGAAACTTGGCCAGTACCGTTGCCATCGTCTCCCGGGAATGATGGTAAGCTCCCATTATGTTGGAGAGGGCCTTGTGGTGGTGGGTTCCCTGGGCCTGTCCTCCCCCTGTCGCACACCAGTCCTCCCAGCTTCCCTGTTTTCCTGAGCCTCTGTCCCCTGAACCGTGTGCCCACTGCCCCCAGGTCCCTGATTTACTTGGGTTGGTGGGGTTGTCTGGGTTACCTGTAGTGTCAAACACACTGCTGATTGACGTGTCCTGGGGACAGAGGGATGGGCCGCTGGGTGGGTGCTGTGAGGTGTTTCCTGAGGGGGGAGGCTCTGTGGTGGCTTGTGCCAGTGTCAGGGGAACTGACTGTCCCGAGGTCCCTGATGGGCTGGGCTGGTCATATTGATCCAGTTGTGCAGAGCTGCTGTCATCACTGTGGGTCTCTTCTGTGGGGGGACTGGATATGTCTGGTACGTCCTGTCCGGTGACGTTGGGTTGGGGTCCTGCAGGGGTGTAAAGGCATGATTATTGCATCTGTGTGTGCCATGATGTGCAATGGGTGAGTGACCCTGTACTTCTGTGATTGCATTCTTGTCTTGGTCCTTGTGTGATATTTGGTTTGGGGTCTGTGTGGGTATCTGTAGTGGACATGCTTTGGTGATTGGTGTCCATGCTTTGGTGTTGCATGCAGGGCTTGGTATTGGGATGGGTGGGTTGTGATAGTGAGGCATATGTGAGGTGTTGGAGTGATGGGGGTGAGGGTGGGAGTATGTGATGGCATGCAGGCAAGAGGGAGATGAGGTAGTAAAGATTTGACTTACCAGAGTCCAGTCGTCCTGCTACTCCTGCTAGGCCCTCAGGATGCAGTATTGCCAAGACCTGCTCCTCCCATGTTGTTAGTTGTGGGGGAGGAGGTGGGGGTCCACCACCAGTGATCTGTACAGCAATCTGGTGTCTTGAGACCACGGAACGCACCTTCCCCCGTAGGTCATTCCACCTCTTCCTGATGTCATCCCAAGTTCTTGGATGCTTTCCCACTGCGTTGACCCTGTCGACAATTCTGCGCCATAGCTCCATCTTCCTTGCAATGGAGGTGTGCTGCACCTGTGATCCGAATAGCTGTAGCTCTACCTGGATGATTTCCTCCACCATGGCCCTGAGCTTCTCCTCAGAGAACCTGGGGTGTCGTTGAGGTGCCATGATGTGGTGTGGGTGATGTGTGAGGTGGTGCGTGTTGTGTGTGTGAGGGGATGTGTAGGTGTGTGTTGTTTGAGGTTTGTGGATGTTGTGTAAGTGATGGTGTTGTGTGTCTGTGGATGCTGGTGTTGTTTTTGGTGGTGTATCTCTTTGGCGTGGTTTCAGAAATCTGGTAGAAAGGGTTTGTGGGTGTGTGCTTTATATCGGATTGGGAGTGTGGGTGTGGTGTGTGTATGTGTGTCAGGTGTGTGTATTTTGAATTGTCCAATGTGGTTGTGTTTTGTAAATGTGTGTGTATTTTGAGCACGGCGGTGTTAACTGCCAATGAAATACCGCGGTTGAAAGACAGCCGCGTGCATTCGTGGGTCGTGATAGTGTGGGCGTATTCCTGTTGGAGTGACGGTGGATGTTTTGTTATCGCCAGTTTATCACTGACCTTTGGTGTGGTGGAATTGTGTGGGTGTCTGGATTATGGCGGATTCAAAGCTGTGGGTCGTAATAGCTGTAGCTGAATTCCACGTCCGCAGCGGTATGTTGGCGGTCTTCTGCACTGCAGTAAGTGGAATTTACCGCCAGGGTTGTAATGAGGGCCAATATTTAGCCACACACTATCCTATTAGGTTAACATCAAAGGCATACACTAACATACATTGGGTTGGGACCAAAGCTCACCTATAAGCCACACCCTGTGAATCTGTAGTTGGCCCATCAAATTTGGGATGCTGCTATTCCTCAGGACAAAGGCATCATGCATCGACCCAGGAAATCTAGCATTGACATGGGAGATGTACTGGTCCTCCAGGCACACCATCTGCACATTCATGGAGTGTAAACTTTTACAATTCCTGTACACCTGTTCATTCTGGCGGGGGGGACAAACGCAATATGTGTCCTGTCAATCGCACCAATAATATTGGGGATATGTCCCATTGCATAGAATCTGGCCTTCACTGTGGCCAAATCTTCTACCTGGGGGAAAGCAATATAGCTGCACATGTGTTTTACCAGGGCAGACAAGACTCTTTCCAGCACGATTGAGAACATTGGTTGTGACATTCCTGCTGCCAAACCCACTGTCACTTGGAAAGAACCAGTTGCCAGGAAATGGGGCACTGATAGAACTTGCACAAGCGGTGGATCCCAATCAGATGATGGATAGCTGATATCACTTCAGGCTCCAACTGAGCACACAGCTCTGTGATAGTGGCCCTGTCCAGTCTATAGGTGAGTATAATGTGCCTGGCCTCCAGTGTAGCTACGTCCACTAGGGGTCTGTACATGGGGGTATGTCTCCATCTCCTATTCATCTGCAGCGGTAGGTATCTAAGGGACACATTAGTGAGTAGGCTGTCACAATTTGAATAACAAACCACAACAGCAGTCCACATCGTGCAATTAGGTATTGTGACAGTGTAAATTTCAAAGTATGTGCCTATTTATGCTGTGAAGCAGCAATTATTGATAGGCCCATTCACCCCCCTCTGAAATGGCGACCGCGTGTCCTGTGTGGAGGGACAGGTGGAAGTGAGGTAATTCCGCCGACATTGGGCCTCATGGCGGTAGGAGGTCGTGAACCACCGTGCAATTCCTCATTGGATAATATTGGGCCCTATAAAGTACAGTGGCCAATGGGGATGTACGTCGGCGGTGACGGTATACACCGCTGCAGACGTGACTGCCATTTTCTAAATCATTCCTCACTTGTTTCCTGACCTTCAGCAGGAGAAGATCTACACTGCATGTGCTGCTGTGACCTGTAGTACGCTAAATGGGAAGAGATATTAAGGGAAAGAAATATCCTACGCCCTAGCTACTCACTGACACCCCAGCAGGACAACTGGCTCACAATCCGCAGTAAGTTTTTTTTTAAATGTGGCCGATGTAGGATGTGGAAATGGAGTAGATCTGGGATCTCCACTTTTAATAGTCAGATGGGAGATAATTTTTGCATCACCTCTAACATTATGTGTGACAGTAATTTTGTCATATACATGATTGTGTGTAGATGTGGTTCATATTATGTTGGCAGCACCATTAGATCTCTCAAGATGAGGATTAGTGAACATTACAGATCTCTGATACAACATGATGAACGTTATCCCATAGTCACACACATGTACCAATGCCCGAAACAGGATCATATTCGGGTTTTTTAATTCTTTGGTTTTGAAGTGGTGCATTCCAGTCCTCATGGTGGAAATAGAGAGCTGGCACTGAGGAAGAGGGAATGCTACTGGATCCTCAAATTAAGAGCAGTGGAAATGGGGCGCAATACCAATTATGAGATCGAATATCTTTTGGATTAATACTGGTGTCGTTTTTTTTTTTTTTTTTTTTTTTAATGTGCTGATGTCTCATTTAAAAAAAGGTTCAGCACCACTTATGTATGCACCCTTGATATTGGGATTAAAGTGGGGATATGATCCATTTGAGTTAATCTTATTTCAGTAATATTATTGTCGTTCTTTGGAATATTTGGAGCATAGAATTTTCTGTTTCCTTTTGATAGCACAATGATTATGGGCCATTACTATCTTTTCATGAAGTTTTTTTGTTTACCCCTAGGATTATATGTCTTGTGTTAATGATGTCATTTGACTTTCTTTAGAGATACATATAGCTATTGTTTGCATGCTTGCAGTCTTATAGGTATTACTGTAAAATATTCTTTTTTTATACTGTAAATATGGTGGCCTTCTTCATGTCTTGTTTCTAACTTGTCTTTGTCCTGAATTTTTACAACAAGACACGTCCTTTTTACAATTTAAATTTGGAGCCATTTGGTTTGGTTTATAGGGGGAGGATCGTGGTATAGAAGTGAGTGGGGTGTGGCAATAGATTTTGTTAATACATTGGTAATGTGAATCGTTTCCTTTAATCGATTTCCTCTTGCTGCCTGTCGCACAATTTTAGTTTGGTTGTTATTCGGGAACAACCAATACTCTGAGTGCAAATGGAGTCGAGCGTTCTCTCTAAAGATGGCGGCTGTTTTTTTCTTTTGGATACATTTTACTCGCGTTCGAGGCTCTGAACGCACAGCGGTATTAATCTCTTCTCGCGAGAAGAGATTATCTTCATATTATTTTCTCTTTAAATAAAGATGGCGGACCTTCGTTCGGTTCGCCATTCGCTTGTTTCGGAGCCATTTATTCTGGCTCCGCTGTACACCAATTACTCTGGCAAGATATTGCAGGTGAGCGGGGGCTTGGAGTTCCGCACGCGCTGACAGCGCTTGGTTTTCGATGGTGGTTATTTTAAATACATACAATCCACGCTGAAACTCCCGTAAATGTCATTGTTTCAGGTGCTATTGCTACATTTTCGCTGAATATGGACCCTTATAGATGGGATCAACCTCTGGTAGGTGTTAGTGTTTAACTTAGGGGGATGACGTCAAGGGGTGCTTCTTAACCTTGATTTTCACTTTTTATATATATTGCTTGACTTCTGCCCCTCTGATGTTTCTCTTTTTTTTAAAGTAACTTTACAATTAATTTATTGGTTCATTAGAGTGGATTCACCTATTTGGTCACGAACTCCGGGGCAGTTAGTCTTTCCTGCGTCATACCCAATTGAGGTTTGTTTAAATCTTCACGTTCCACTTCGGGTTACTGTGGCTTTACTGTGGGGTCTCTACACATATTGCGCTTGCATGGTAACACACTTCTGGCATATAAAGTGCACTAGGTAATATTGTACGTGGCTTTACATAGGGCCGTTTGTGATTTCGGAATCGATTCTGATAGGTATCACAGCACATAATATGGGTTCTACTCATTACTCTCCTTGCGGTTCATGCCTCTTCTCCTCCCGTTATTTCCAAATCAGATGGTTTGAAGGTTTTGAGTTTATTCTAATATTGAATCATCACTTTGAATTGTACAATTAGGTTTTTTAGTTTATATTGTTATGTGGGGGTTTCACAACTATGTTTTTTTTTTCTTTTCTGTGGTGTATTGTCGACATAAAGTTGACCGTTGAGTCTTTGTGTATATATTGATTTATGTTTGTAGAATTTATGTACAAGTTCTGCTTTTTGATATTCCTTGCTGCTGTGACCTGTGTCTGGAACCTACCATGGCCCGTGTGATCAGGGAAAGGGACCCAGCCTTCACTTCGGAGGAGTTGGAGCGACTAGTGGATGGGGTCCTACCCCAGTACAGACTGCTGTATAGGCCTCCAGACCAACAGGTGAGTACACAGTGGGCACAATGCATGTGGCATGGATGCATGGAGATGTGTGTGAAAGCATTGTGCAAGGCAGGATTATCTGTTGGTGGTGTACATGTTGTGCGCTGGGCAATGTGTGTGCCAATCGTGATGGAAACAGGCTGGACTGTTATTTTAATGGTTTTCTCCTGTCTTTATTGCCTCTGCAGGCCAGCGCCCATCAAAAGAAGGGAATATGGCATGCCATCACTAAGAAGGTGTGGACCCTGGTGGTCTATGGCAGGCAGAGCACCCACTGTCAGAAACGGTGGGAGGACATGAGAAGCCTGGCATGGAAGACCGTGGAGACCAAGCTGGGGATGGCCTCCCAATGAAGAAGGGGTGCCCATCAGACCCTGACCACCCTGATGGCTGGCATACTGGCCATGGCCTACCCTGAGTTGGATGGGCGCTTGAGGGAATCACAGCAGCCACAAGGGGGTGAATACAGTGGGTATCATTACAAATTTTGGCTGGTGGGGTGGTATCTGGGTGGTGGTTATGTGTTAGTTGGTGACCCTAAGGCCAGACATAGCAGCATGGGTCCTCTGAAGGGTAATGATTGCATGGCAAATACAGATAACCTAGCTTGTTAGTAGTCACTTCCAGGCAGGGTATCGTGGGTCCCAGGTGTGCTGCAGTTGGTGATGTGTGCTCCTCATCATGCTTTGGTGACTAGCCATATCACTGGTAGTGCAATGCATATTATGTAGGCCTGTTCCCTGTGTGTGAGGGTGCTGTGTATGGCAACGGTGGTGTTGGTGCAGTCATTGACCCAGGGTATCTTTTATCTCTCTCCCCCCTTTCTTGTTTTGTCATTTTGTCCTTGTGTGCATTAGCATCATCTGTTGGAGGAGCAGGGGAACTGTCGACAGAGGGAGCTGCATCCCACATGACCCTGGAGGCAGAGTCCACTGACGGTGAGGGCACCAGTGGGATGGAGGGTGAGGGAAGCACCACAGCGGAGACTGGAGGGGACAGTTCAGACACAGATACCTCCTCCGATGGAAGCTCCCTGGTGGTGGCAGACATCTCTGTGACCACCCCAGCTACAGGTACAGCTGCCACCCCTGTACCAGCACCACCCTCCCATCAGCCCCTCAGCGAGTTGTCCATGCCCACTCACCCAGGACAGTGGGCACCTCCTTCACCTTAGGTACATCAGGCCCTGCCCGGGTTAGCCCTGCTGCCTTGAGTGAGGAGGCTATTGACCTCCTGAGATACATCTCTGTAGGGCAGTCAAACATTGTGAATGCCATCCAGGGGCTGGCATCCCAGATGCAGCAATGCAATGCATTCCTGGAGTGCATTCACAGTGGATTGGCGGCCCAACAGAGATCGATTCAGGCTCTGGCCTCCTCTCTGATGGTAGCCATTGTCCCTGTTTCTACCATCCCCCCCTCCAACTACCAGTTCCCTTCGTTCGGTTCGCCATTCGCTTGTTTCGGAGCCATTTATTCTGGCTCCGCTGTACTTGCTGCCTTGAGTGAGGAGGCTATTGACCTCCTGAGATACATCTCTGTAGGGCAGTCAAACATTGTGAATGCCATCCAGGGGCTGGCATCCCAGATGCAGCAATGCAATGCATTCCTGGAGTGCATTCACAGTGGATTGGCGGCCCAACAGAGATCGATTCAGGCTCTGGCCTCCTCTCTGATGGTAGCCATTGTCCCTGTTTCTACCATCCCCCCCTCCAACTACCAGTTCCCAGTCCCAGCCTCCTCAACCTCAACCCATCCCAGTCACACATACAGACAAGCATGCACACAAGACAACACCCAAGAGTGGCACAGGCAAACACAAGCACCACACTTCATCCCACAGGCACTCACACAAACACCATACAGTTGCAGACCCAACAACATCCACTGCCTCCACTGTCTCCCCCTCCTCCTCCTCCTCCTCCACCTCCCTCCCAGTCAAATCCACATTCACACCTGCATGCACTACATCTACATCCACTATCAGTATCACCACACCAAGCAGAACACACCTCACCGGCAGACACCTCCACAACAACCATGCTTGTGTCCTCTGTGTCCTCTCCCACTGTGTCTGTCCTACCCCCTTCTAAGGGACACAAACACAAGCACTCACACACCCAACAGCCATCCACTTCACATCAGCATACAGCCCATGCACCTGCACCCAAATCCAGCAGACATACACCTCCAAATAACACTCCCTCATCCTCCACTCACATTACTCCTCCCTCCTCCTTCCCCAACGTCCCTAAAAAGATTTTCCTTTCCCAAATTGACCTCTTCCCTACCCCCCGTCCTGCACATATGGGCAGGGTACTAAGGACACAGCCCAGCACCTCAGCCAAACATTCCACAGGGATAGTTAAAGCACCACCTACTCATAGTGGTAAGGATACCAGACCTCCAACACAGAAGGGGAAGGAGTCAGCACTACCAGGGAAGACGGAGAAGGGGCCTGCACCAACAGGGAAGAGTGAGAAGAGTCCTGCACCACCAGGGAAGAGTGTGAAGGGGCCTGCACCAGCTGTGAGAAAGGGGAAGGAGCCTGCACCACCAGGCAGAGAGGGGAAGAGCCCATCCACCCCTGCCATGCAGGGTAAGGGATCCACGACCCATGAACAGGAGTAGACGAGGCACTCTACGCTTGTGGGAGCTGTCAGGCTAACACTGCCAACACCACCAGCTGTCATAGGGCCCCCACTGCCAGCAGGGGAAGTGCAGCCAGCAGGGAGTGCATGGTCTGCCCAGGAGGCTCCTCTAACCACCACACAATGCAGCTATTGGACAGTGCAGGGGCTGCCCAGGAGGCTCCTCCAACCACCACCACAATGCAGCCATCAGACAGTGCAGGGGCTGCCCAGGAGGCTCCGCCAACCACCACCACAGTGCAGCCATCAAAGCCAGCGGACGCCATGTAGGCCAACCTCCCTTGATGTGCAGGGTGCTACGTCCAGAACCAGTGGGTAAGTCACCCACTTGAGAGCCTGTGGCCTTGCACTCCCCAGGACAAAGCAATGGGCATGTTGCCCCCTCCAGAACCAGTGGGCAAATCACCCACTTGAGAGACTGTGGCCTTGCACTCCCCTAGACAAAGCAATGGGCATGTTGCCCCCTCCAGAACCAGTGGGCAAGTCAACCACTTGAGAGACTGTGGCCTTGAACTCCCCAGGACAAAACAATGGGCATGTTGCCCTATCCAGAACCAGTGGGGACATTCCTGCATTCGGCTGAGGTGCCCCCCCACCCCCTGAGGTGGCTTCCCACTTGTAAAATGATGCCCCTGCAGTGCTCTCTCCGGCTGTGTCAGGAAACAGGTTGGGTCTTGGACTGTGTCCTTTGGCCTTGTGTGCCCTCATGACTTTGGACTGGGCATTGGCCCTTCATGGACATTTGTATATATTTGGTTTGTGTGGTGGATTATGCTATGATAATACATTGTTGTTACTCCAGCATTATGGTCTGTGTCTTATTATGCTGTGTGTCGTGTGCCATTGGTTTACGTGTGCAGCTGGTTGTGTGTATGGTGTGTGTGTGTCAGGTGTGTGTTGTGTGTGTGTGTGTCACTCTCATTTTCCTCCCTCCCTCCCTTGTGTGCTAGGTGGCTGTACTCACCATCGTCGTCTTCTTCGGCGTTGGTGTTCCAGGTGGAGCATGACGTGGAAGATCATGAGGAAGACTTGCAGTTCGGGTTCCGTGGCAGCGTGGTTCTTCCCTGTGTCTCCAATGGTGAGTCCTTTCACTTCTGAGCTCTGTTTCTGCCAGGCTTTTGATGGCGTTGGTACCGCCCCTGAAAAGGTGGCAGTTTCCTGTCTCATAATATGGTGGGTGGTACTTTGTCTTCCGCCTGACTGTTGATGGATACGGCCATGGTGACTGTTGTTTCCGCCGTGGCAGTTGGTGTGGTACATTGGCTGTCTATGGGAGTTATCACACCATGATCATAATTTGGCCAGCCTGTTAGCGATATTACCACCACTTTATCACTCACCACCAGGGTCGTAATGAGGGCCTATATGTTTTCATATGGGTAGGGCCACTATGGACCTCTCTTTGGGAAGTTACCAAGAGGCACTCTGGTACATACGATCTGGGGCTGCCCCAGTATCCATAAAAACTGGGGAAAAATAGGCGGATGGCTGTCAGAAGTCCTAGACCTCACACTGAAGCTCAACCAACAGTTGGTAACCTTGCTTGTATGGAGGAACAGTCCTAGACTGTTACACATTCTTCTTCTGTAATACTATCTTGATAGTAGTGAGGCGTGATGTGAATAGAATGTGGGACAGGAGGCTGTCCTGATGCTGAGTGCCTGGGAGGCCAAACTGGATTGGTGGTTGAGGGCTGAAAAACAAACGTTTAAGGTACAGGGCTGAATGTAGAAGTTTGAGAAAATATTGGGCCCTTGGAAAAGTGCTGCAGAAACCAAACACTAATGACATTCTTGGATGGGAGTTCTGGGTTGGGAGAGGAAAAAAGGAAACTGTATTTTTGTCATGTTAACTGTCATTTGGATTGTTAAAGATTTTTGAAGGGCTCATCCATACACCCTCTAAGCATGTGGGGAATAGTGGTTTTGCTTGAAGGTATACTCCAATTTGACTGGTATGCCTCAATTTTGTTTGCTTATGATGGCGTCAGTATGAATGAAAAGTCAATACAAAGATTTTTTTTTTTTTTTATCTGCATTGTGCCTTTTTTGCCCAGTAACCCTAGTTTTGTGTTATCTTTGCTTACCAGGCCATAATGGAATCCCTCATGATAATTTCCCCACCCCGCCAGTTAATCAAACATAGTACCTCCTCCTTAGAACATGGTACTGTAAACTTGTTGGTAGCAGTAGGGAATTATAAATCTGTGATCCATAATAGCAGCTAAACAGATCCAACAATAGTCTTATCATTGGGTCATTGTTGACTCTAAGGGCCAGATGTAGGTAGGGAAAAATTAGCGAGTCGGAAATTGCGAGTCGGTGCGACTCGCAATTTCTGACTCGCTAAATGGAATGCAAGAAGAAAACGTGACTTCAATTTGTGACTCCCAAATGAAGTCGCACCGCAGATAGCGAGTCCGCTGTTTGCGAGGTCACTTTTTGCAACCGCGCTAAAAACGGACACGCAATTTGCAAGTGGGTGTCGCAAATTGCGATTGTGCCGCAAATTGAATAAAGGTGCTGCAGAACACTCTGAAAAACACTTCCTGGCACATGATGATGACATCACAGCCAGGAAGTTTACTAATACACCTGGGAGGAGGGAGGACCACACCCATTTCAACAGCAGAACTGCAAACAGAAAGAACAGCAGCTACCATGGCAGAGACATCAAGGAAGCGAAAACTTAAATTTGCAGAGAAAGAGCTGGAGGTGCTGACAGAGGAGTGCTGTCAGCACCATGACCAACTGTTTGGAAGGGCAGCCCTCACCGTGCCAGAGGTGGAGAAAAGAAGACTATGGATGGACATCCAAGAGAACGTTAACTCCCTTGGTGTCAGCCACCGGAGCATAGAAGAGCTCAAAAAAAGGTGGTATGACCTGCGCTCCCGGACCAAGAAGAGGGTGGCAGAGCACCTCCGGGAGATGAGGGACACAGGAGGGGGACCGTCCACATTACCACCACCCACAGCCCTGGAGGAAAGGGTCGAGGAGACCCTTGTGCCTGAGGCAGTATGCGGGATAGGAGAGCTGGACACATCTGAGCCAGGACCATCAACCGGTGAGTACCATGAGACATGCATGTACCCTCATTAATGCCATACCCACACCCACCTTGTACACAGGAGCATGCAGAACCAAATTAGCTCCATTTCAGAGTAGCAATCACCAGAATGGTGCATTATGGGCAATGTAGTCAAGTAGGCAGTTTAAAGGCAACAGTTTATTAGGAAGTTGATAACAGATAGTAGATACTGACAGTGTGTTCCTAGGTCTCCCACAAGACACCCCCACCAGCCAAAGCAGCCAGGGGCCACAGGTCAGCCAGCAGCCAACAGAGGGATCAGGACCAGCCACCACTGAGACCTGCACCACCAACACCCTGTCCCCTCATGAGACACCAGTTGGCATACTGTTGTGTGATCCTGCACCAGATCCCAGCCACAATACCACGGTAGACATAACGGAGCCTCCACTGCGTCGCAGGCGACGTGGAAATTTATCATCACAGCGGCAGGCAGTGTCAGGGGACGCCTCCATGTCATGTGCTGAGGCCGCACTCCTACGGGGTCAGCGCCTGCAAACACAAGAGATTAGGAGGATTACAGGGGCATTGCGGCGCATTGAGCGCAATCAAGGCAGTAGCATGCAGCTTGTGCATACAGAGTTGCAACAAATCAATACACACATGGGCGACCTTGCACTCTCCATGCAACAACTTGTGGCTGGACTCCTAACACAGACAGAGGGTGCACGGCGTCGGGACAGGCAGCTACTGAACCGGCTGGACCGAATGTCAGCATCCATAGTAAGGCTGGCCGTGAACACTACTGTTCTATCTAGGCGCACGGTCAGCCTCCAAGTGGACATGGGCCACTTTGCCAGTGACGTGGCACGTGGACTGGGCCGTCTCAGCCACGCTGTTGATATAATGGAGGCACGGCAGGTGGCCAGGGGCGCGGGCGACACGCCGCAAGATAGCGAGGAGGGCTCCACTGTCAGCAGTGTCTCTGCCAGTGACACCAGGGTGTTGCGCAGTGGAAGCACAAGGCAGGGCACTGCTGACACCCCAGGTACCAGCCATGCTGGCCGAGGCCGTCGTAGGGTTTGAGCTCCACACTGTCCTGGGGTTGGGGCACATGAAGTCAATGTGTCCCATGCCAGGTGGACTTTAACAGCCCCTGAACTGTTGACAATGTATATAGTTTTTTATGGTTGCACTAATTAAATCACTTGTTCTTTCCACTTAACACCTGGACTGTTTGTGTGTCACATTAGTGAGTCTGGTGACAGTTAGCACGTACCTTCCAAAGTATTGGTTTGCAATGTGTTCCCGTCTCAGTCTGCCTTGATTTGCGATGCTTCTATCTCCATGATGGCGATGTGGTAGCTCTTGCTCTTCGTCCTTAGAATTAGGGTCTTCAGGGGTGAGAGGTAGCCCACGTCTGGTGACAATGTTGTGCAGTATAGCGCATACAACAACAATCTTAAAAGTTGTTATTGGGGTATACTGAAGGGCACCTCCACTTCTGTGGAGACATCTGAATCTTGCTTTCAGCAGCCAAAGGGCCGTTCAATGATATTCCTGGTCCTCTTATGTGCACTGTTGTATCGCCTCTCTGTCTCATTGCTGGGTGTTAAGTACGGGGTAAGTATCCATGGTCGTAGTGCATATGCACAGTCACCTGTGTGGCAAAAAATGTACAATGTTAGCTGGCCATGGATGGCTTCCACATTGACCTGTGTGTATGTCTGCATGGTGTATTCAGCTATACCTAGGAGGTATCCGTCTCCAAACTCCCCACGTTCTAGGCGTTGGTGTATCCCACTGTGCCTAAAAATGTATGAGTCATGAGTACTCCCTGGAAATTTGGCAACCATGTCAGTGATAACATAATGGGCATCATATACCACCTGTATGTTGAGTGAGTGGGTAGACTTCCTATTGCGGAACAGATATTCCAGGTTTGCAGGAGGGCATATTTGTATATGTGTCGCGTCTACACACCCTATGACATGGGGGAAGTTGGCAATCCTATAGAATTCCAACTTGGTGCTGTTGATTTCTGCCTCATTCCTGGGTAGGTATATGTATCTGGACATGTGTGTGAGTAAGGCGTGTAGGAATGCCCTAAAGAACCATGAGAGTGCACTTTGGGATACCCCACCTGCCACAGCAATGATCCCCTGATAGCTACCCGAGGCCAAGAGGTGCAGTGAGCAAAGCACTTGCACATGTGTGGGGATGGCGCAGCCGCACACAGTCTGGCGTTGTAGCTGTGGTGTGAGTAATTCTATTAAATCTAGTATAGCTGCACTGCTGAGTCTATATTTATCATAAATCTCCTCCTCAGTTTGCTGGAAAAGTGTCTGCCTGGTTCTGTATATCTTCTCCTGTCTCTGGCTCCTCCTCCTCCTCTGCTGTGCGGCGTGGGCTCTCCTCCTCATTCCTATCACATATATCTCCGCCATCTTGAGTAACCCAGATGCCTTCTGGGTCTCCTTTTATACTTTGGTAATGGTTACCACCTGCTCTGAGTTAGTGGTAAGTTGGAAGTGCAAAATGGGCTTTTTGCGACTAGTCGCAATTTGCGAGTGGCTATTGCATTTGGGTTGCGACTAGCAAATTGCGACTTGCTACTTGCGAGTCGCGAAATGGGGTCGCTATTTTTGTGAGTCGGTAATGGCTCGCGACGCATTTTGCGAGTCAGAAATTGGATTTTTACATCCCATTTCCGATTTTGCGGGGTCGCAAAATACGATTCGGGCCATTTGCGACTCGCAAACCTTTCCTACATCTGGCCCTAAGAGGCCAATTATTTATAATGGGCATTGACCCTTACTTCCACAAGAATAGACAGAGAAAAAAAACCCTCTCCACAAGAGTAGGCATAGTACCAACTTAGGCGTCTAAGAATGTAGGGCCAGATGTATCAAACATTTTTGCGATTGCAAATGGCCCAACGGATTGTTGTTGATGATTTAGAGAATATGATTGCAGCCTTCTGTGTACACAAACGTTTATGACTATTTCAGTAATTTGGGCAGGTGATTTTCATTTTGTGAAATGTCAATGCAGTGGGGAGCTTGTCTGTGGGTTTTCTAACCTACATGAGAATCTCAGTGGCCACTTTTTACATTCTGCATATGACAAAGGTATAAATAGATTAATCCTGTCTTATAGCCTGGTTGACACTTCAGATGTAATCGTTAATGATGATACTTTTACAGGGTGAGGTAGAGGCAGTATGATCGACTTTGTTTTGATATCTGCTAATTTGGCGTACAACTTGAGGTACTTCAAAGTTCATCGGATGCCATTTAGTGATCATAACCCTATCCATATTGTCCTGACCGGTAATTATTCTGTAATACCAGCAAGATCTACTTGTGCCCCTATCACTCTTATAAAAAATAAAGGGGCTTGTCTAAAATGGAATAATGTCAACTTGGATTCATTTTTTAATAATTTAATTACAAACATGGAATCTGACTTTCTCTGCTGCCTGTCATTGGATATACCCTCAGAAGACATCCTTAAGAGTTTTTTTTGTATCCGTGGTGAGGTAGCAAACCAGTTAACTTCTAAAAAGAAGATAAAAGCGCACCCAATGAAACTTTTGTTTAATAATGAGTGTACTAAGGTGCTCAAAGTGCTAAAAAAAGCTACTGCACACGTACCACACAATCAAAAGGTCATAACTAGCTCTAGAAGGGCCTATAAATAGGCCATTTTAAAATGGAAGTGTGAAATGAGAATCAAGGCATGGGAAGATTTGGATAGAGTAGCTAAACATAAATATGGCAAACGTTTTTGGGAGACTGTTAGTTGCCAGTTTTTCATTAATGATTTTTCCTCTGGAATTGAGTGTTACATTAGCAGCCAGGACTGGACTGAACAGTTTTCTGATATTTTTTAATCTGGGGACGTTTTTTCTACCCAAAGGGAAGTTGCAGCATTTCCGTCTACTTCAGATGGGGAGGAATGGTTAATCGATCTTATCAACCTGGCCTCTGTAATAAACGCAATTCAGAGTGGTAAGGCTCCAGGCCCTGATGGGATCCCAACTGATTTCTACAAATATAATATTGAGTTATGGGCTCCATTATTGACTAATGTCCTAAGGGCAGCCATTAAAGGCAACCTACGGGATTCATTGAAAGAGGCCATTACTGTCCCGATTTTTAAAAAAGGAGATCGGAGTTCGCCTGCCTGTTATCGTCCGATCTCCCTATCCACAGTAAAGATTCTTGGCTGGGTAATGCTTGATAAACTAGAGACCTGGGCAGAAGCTACGACCTTTCTTCTGAACTACAATATGGTTTCAGACCCAGTTTAGGGACAGTAGAGCAGGCAGTAAATTTAAATCTTATTTGGGGCAAGTATGTGAAAGCCAGGAGAGGTCCCCTTCACATGACATTCATGGACCGCTCCTTTGCTTTTGACTTAGTGAACTGCGTGATTTTATGAGATCTAATGGATCAGGCCGGTATTGACCCCCGCATTGGTGGACCTGGTGCAAAGATTTCATACAGTCACAACTACCAAGGTGCGTTATACACTTTCAGGGGAATGCACAAACCTAATTAGGATGTCTAGAAAGGTAAGACAAGGTTGCATCCTAGCCCCATTTTTATTTTTACTGTATATCAACTCACTAGGTACTTATTTAGATTCATATAGTTTGGACATCCCACGTCTTGGCTCACAATCAGTCCCGGTCCTCCTTTACGCAGGTGATGCTGTCTTTCAGCACTAACTGCCAATGGTTTGCAAAACAAGTTGAATGGATTTTATAATTTTATGACCAAATTAAAGCGCAGGGTCATCTTCCAGAAATCATTTATATTGACCAGTGGTCCTAAAACCACAAAAACAAGATAGGAGTAACCCTGCTGATGAAAGCACCTTTTTAAAACTATTTGGGTATCCTGTTTGATGCCTCTCAGTCTTGGGAGAGGCTGATCAGCCAAAGAGCACTTCAAATGGACGCAGCATCTGATGCTCTTTTTAGATTTGCTAACAAGCTTCTTTCGCAAACCCTTTATGGAATTAATCCAGATGTATAAAAGCAAATGTATCGCTCTTGGGACCCATATTGCTGGCATGTGGGTATGCTCTCTTTCTGGATGGCTCCAAGTCATAGAAAATACATTTTTATCCCGCCTGCTGGTTTTACCTCAGAATATAGCTAGTCTGATCCCTCATCTTGAATCAGGAATAGATTATATTGAGGACCTTGTGAGTTTGCCCCCTTGTTATTATAAATTTATATTTGGGCCACTCCAAAGGCTGCATTTTTCCATTTAGTTTTAGCAGATTGCTTAAAATTGGATAGTTGGCAAGCCATCCCCTTGTTGACATATGTTAAAAATAATGTTATGATATTGAATTAAATACCCTTTTTTTTTTACCTCCCTGGAGAGATTTGCCTTCACTCTAAAGAACGTGTTAAAAAACAATTTCTATCTAATAAGGAGGAAGGGCGTATAGTAAGGGCCCTTAACATGGTTCTGTGATGAATTTTATGCAGCTGGACAACATTACAGGGGCAAACACATAATTGTTATGGCTAACTAATCCTCAGCACAGATTTTACATAACAAGGCTAAGGCTTAATTTAATCCATCATTTCGTAGCCTTCCCAGTGGTTGTGACCACAATAAATATTCTTGTTGTCCATGCAATAACACCTCAATCCAATCCACGGCACATTTTATGCTTTTCAGCAAATTGTATTCTGTATGTTGGGCTCGTTTTCTTTGCCCTATTTTTAAACAAATGCATTTTTCAACGGATAAAGACAGATTGAGGTATTTGCAATCTGCTGCCTTACCAGAAACTTGTTAGGCTGTTGAAAGCTTTATTTGACCAGCCATAAAATTACGGAAGGTCTGTAGTAATGAGATCTGATTTTTAAGTCTGTTTCATTTTTATATGTATGTGTTTTTGCCCAACTAAATGAATACTGCCCTTTAAGTAGACGGAACTGGAATGTATTTTATTGTGAGTGGATTTCCCCAAATTTGTGCTTTTAATGTTGTCTAATTTTGTTTCATCCTTCTATGTATGAATTGGAATGTTTTATTGTGATTCGATTTTGCTAAAATTTAGTTTTTTTTATGATGTTCAAACTTGATTATATTGGTCTTGAGGTAACATATTGGGAAGGTTCTTTGCTATTTTGCACAAATATACCGAAGAAATGGCTGTAATAGCTTATATTGTCTTCTACTTTGCACACTGTTGTTTGTAATGGTGTTTTATTGTACTTTTATGGTCTAAATTTAGACCGAATAATGATATTTTGATGATGATGATGATGATGATGAGTCGATATTGATTTTTCCGGACATGTTCAAGAAACTTGATTGTGGGAATGCCTGTTTTTAGTTGGATTTGCATGTTTTTCTAAAAGTGCTGCTTCTTCAAAACCTGATCGCCCATCACATCATTTTTTGCTTATATTGTCAGTACTCCATGGGAAAAATGTGTCACTACTGGAGACAATGTGCAACTGTTTGTTAGCATGCATAATATTATCTTTTGGTACAGTTTATTTGCATGTATAAACGTCTGTTTCCCCCAAACTGTTATATGTTTGAAAAGAAATTAAAAAAATTAGATAATGAGGTGTTCGATCTTCAATGCCACTTTAAATCTACCCTGGTTATAATAGCTGGTGACTGTAATTTCAAATATCTCTTTCCAGTAATGACAATAATCTAGAAGACCCAGTGTGTTGTTATAATAAACCTATAGTTACCCCCTAAATCAATCATTGCTTTGGTAAAAGCAAACGGTTCTTATCAGCCTTAGAACAATATAATTTAACCAATTTAAACAGGTTATTCAAAGTTGATTGTCCAACAGCTGCCTCATTCAGGAATGGGAGTGCATGGCTGCTGACAGTTATGTATTTATACCCCTTGAGCAGGTTTGGTCCATTAAAGATTTTAAAATGACTGACTTAGGGCAGAGTGATCAGTTCGGCAAAGGAGATCGACACAGTAAAAGCAATACTGCAAGTTTTGACATTGAATTGATCCACAATCACAAGATAATGGTGTCCATGACTAACAAACTTCTCAAAGACCTTTCAAAGATCAAAATAGCTAACAATTTGATAAATAAGAGTGACCATATTATAGAGTAAAAATGAACTATAGACCCACCTGCCGAGGAAATTAGTGAAAAGGGGATTTCCCTAAGGGGTAGTTTCAGGGAGAGTGCAAAAACTCAAGAAGACTAATTACTAAATGAACTCAGTATTAAATGAAAGGAGAAGATGAATTCATGAACAGAGTTCAGAGCTTTGAGAAATAATTACAGAATATTGAGGAGTGAATAAAAAATGGATATTCCATAATTATAACTGGAACAATATTGTGGATGTGATTTCCAAGAATAAATGCAAGTGGTTTTGCCATCAGGTAAATAGTGACATGGTGATTTCGCTCCCAAAACTGGAAGTCCAAGTGACAGAAGCCCAGTGGATTGAGATTCTCGCACATCTCACACAGCTAATATTATCCTAAGTTGTAGAGTTGTTCTCTGACACGGGGCCTGATTTTGATATTTACGGATGAGTTACTCTGTCGCAACGGTGACGGATATCCCTTCTGCCGAAATCTAAATCCCATTATATCCTATGGGATTTTGATTTCTGTGTACAGGATTTCCGTCACGATTGTGACAGAGGAACTCATCCGCCAATATCAAAATCAGGCCCATAGTCAGCAAAATGAACCAGAGACCTGATAGGTTGTACTCCATTATATTTGAAGCTGATGCTCAACAATGGGCTGTTATCTTTCACAGTCTTCAGTTGGTATGACCACCAAACTCGTAATACAGCAGTCACATCCGCCAGTCGGATGATGGTCGAACTGCCACCGCCATCATGGCGGTTCCAGGACCACCAAACTGGTAATGAGGTCCTAAGTATTTTTTGGGGAATTCAAAAGAATTTCCAGTGGAATGAAGCTGGAAACTGTAGCTGACAAGAGTTCCATGAGGCTGGATACCCCTTCGGCAAAGGACTGCTGGACAGGATGTGCTGCAGTGGAGAAAACGTAGCAGCAGCTACTGTGACATCAAGCCAACTGGCAATACACTCTGGGAAGATAAACAAGCAGGTTGGTCTTGTTCTCTTTTTGTTTCTCATCACAGTTTTTAGCACAAACGTTCTAAGAGAAAACACAACACAAAAAATCCCAAATCAACTTAGAAAAAAAGAAAATTATCAATAAATAAAAACAACAACAATCAAATTAGAAAAAAACAGTAATGAAATCTTAAATAAATGATTATGTAAAAATAGTACTAAGAAGCACAAAGGTCAAATCTCAGTAATTTGGTCACACAGGATAGGTTCAAAGTGGAGTGATTGGGCCAACCATATAGCAGCATGGTCAAACACAGGGGCCAGATGCATTCCGGTATAAATCTTAACTTCTACTTAGTACAGTTCAACACGAGGAGCCTCAGTCACAGCTTCATGTTTGTGCAAAGAGCAGGTCACCGGTCAGAGCTTCATGTTGGTGGGAGACATGGGTGGACATAGCTGATGCACAGAGAAGGTTCTTCCCATTGGCAGGAGACATGGGTGATTACTGGTGACATTAAGATCCCATACTTATGGATTTTAACCTGGGGTTTAGTGTTTGCATTTTGCAGGTTGAAAGAGAACATTCCAACAGCAGCCAAGGGTCCAGGATCCAGGGAAGCAGCACTTGGCAGTCTGGACTCACTCCAACAGAGGCCACTAGTAGAGTCCAGATAGGCCCAGTTAGTGGTGGTCAGATGAGCAACTTTAAGGAAGGACTTTGGATGCTTGTTGTGTCCCTTTTCCTCAAACAGGAAGTCAGTCAGCTAACATACCCTTGGATCCATTTCTGGGATCTTGAGTTCAAACTAAGCAGTTCCAGTCTTTGTTCTTCTGACAGAAGGGAAGCCCTTCTTCTGAATCTTCACAGGTCCAGGAGTGCTATGATGAAAGGCTCTGCCACTTTATATCTGGTACCAAGCTATGTGTGTGGTTATCCCTCTTGTCTAAACCTAACTGGTTATAGGCAGTTCTATTCCCTTCCCCTGGGACTGGCTCCAATCTGTCTTAGGTAACAAAGGGTAGGCAGGCCCAAATGTGCACTGCATTTGCAAGTGAAAGGACGGGCAGCTTCAGATGCGAGGAGGGGCTGGACAGAGCCCCCAGCCTACCTTTTGAAACTCATAAAGCACTGAGTACAAACCCCAGGCTATCTTGCTAAAGAGAGGAAAACCCTTCCCCATGCCCAAAGCCCTTTTGTCCTCTGTCTGGAAGGAAAGGCACATTTAGTTTAGGCAGAAAAGTGACACTTATTAAGTGTGAAAAGATGATCCAGTGTTAGTCTCTGGGAGAGCTAGTCTTGCTGCAGTGAAAAATTATTTGGGATTTTTCATTGTCAGGACATGTAAAATGAAAGTATTCATGACCTACTTTTCAAATATCATGCACCATGACCTTAAGCCCTTTAGGGCCTTTCTTAGGGATGATTTATAAATATTAAATTAGAAGGTTTTGGCCTGGCCAAAATTTAAATTTTCCAGGTTGGAATGGTTATTTAAAACTGCACTACATGTTGCAGTGGCAAGCCTGAGTCGTGTTTTACAGTGCTACTGCAGTGAGTTGCACAATTAGTGCTGCAGCCCTCTGGTAGCATTCTGTTACAGGTGCAGGGGTACATGTAATACCATTTATTAAGGACCTATATGTAAAATAAATGTGCCAATTGAGTGTGCACCTATTTTACCATGTTAAGAAGGGAGAGCACCAGCATTTCACCTCAGGTTAGCAGAAGTGTGCAGAGTACTAATGCCAACAAAAAAGGGTTCAGCAAAATAGCATAGTGAAGGCAAATCTAGAAGAATACCATACAAAAGATAGTCATTTTCAACAGAGCTTGTCTCTGCAGCACATTTTCCCAGGTTGTACCACAGTAGCCTACTACCAAGAGTGTCTGGGCCTCTGTCACATCCAGTCTGCGTCACTGCGATACTTTCCAATGACAACCAAATGCCCACCCATGGGTTGTGTAAATGTCCACCAGGGATCTAGATCTTTCTTTTAGTCTCACAACATTCTAGAGGAAATTGTCCAGTCCCTTTTGGCCAATTTCATTAGATTAATGTCTCCTAATTTATATTCAGGTAATAATTAGGAATGGCCGAAAACTTCTTCTACACCAGCAGAGTTGATGTAATTTTGGCCACTACATATTACACATGTAACAGAGTTCTGGGAAAATTATTTTAAGTGTTGTGTGGTGGAGTTTTTGCTGTAAGTTGGCGAGCAAGAATTGGTGTCCACAAATTTAAATTTTGCACTCGACAAAGTTCACTGATTGGAATGATACTTTTCACGCATTCACCCGGGCATGGTTTTGAGCTCAAAATCTTCCAACAGGACAGGCTTGGAAGATCTATCTGACAAAGTCATTTTGAAACCTGACACCTTTGTAGCAAGGCCTAGCTGACTCTATGAAGGTTTTGGAAGCTCAAACATATTCAAGGGGCAATCCTTTCAAACATTTTGGCGCCATTTCTCTTGGTCTCTCATAACTTTAGGGGCAGAAACTCTGGCATAGAACCTTCTGAGGCCACCAACAGGACGCAGTCCAAGTTCAGTTGCTACTGGTCACCTCAGGAAAAGGTCCTCTGCCAATTTTTTGTGTCTTTGAAAACCACACGTGCAGGATACAACTGATCATTGAAGTTTGTTTCTCAGGCCTGGATACAATTAGGTGCATGTGCAGCACCCAGGTCTTCACACATACGGACAGCAGGTCCAGACATAGGGCCTCATTCTGACCTTGGCGGGCGGCGGAGGCCGCCCGCCAAAGTACTGCCGTCAGAATACCGCTGCGCGGTCAAAAGACCGCCGCAGTAATTCTGACTTTCCCGCTGGGCTGGCGGGCGACCACCAGAAGGCCGCCCGCCAGCCCAGCGGGAAACCCCCTTCCACGAGGATGCCGGCTCCGAATGGAGCCGGCGGAGTGGAAAGGGTGCGACGGGTGCAGTTGCACCCGTCACGATTTTCAGTGTCTGCTATGCAGACACTGAAAATCTTGGTGGGGCCCTGTTAGGGGGCCCCACGACACCCGTTACCGCCAACCAGGTTCCGGCGGTCAAAACCGCCAGAACCAGGCTGGCGGTAAGGGGGTCGGAATCCCCATGGCGGCGCTGCCTGCAGCGCCGCCATGGAGGATTCCTCAGGCCAGGGGAAAACCGGCGGGAAACCGCCGGTTTCCCTTTTCTGACCGCGGCTTTACTGCCGCGGTCAGAATAGGCCTGGATGCACCGCCAGCCTGTTGGCTGTGCATCCGCGGTCCCCGGCCCTGGCGGTCCATGACGGCCAGGGTCGTAATGACCCCCATAATGTTCTTTTGCAGATCCAGATATGTTCTAATGAGCTGTGGGAGTTGTGTCACTTTTGTAGAATTTACTAGCAAGTTGGTGGGATGAGTCTATAATAATTGGGAGGAAGTTCTCAGGGTAAACCTGGCTATAGCTTGGCCAGGCAACAAAGACTTCCCTTTCCCTGGTCGCTCTTTACACTTAACTATTAATGGGCTGGTCTCACCCTGGTCCCTTCCAAGGTGATGAAGTAACTGAACCCTACTCAGCTGCCCTTCCTGAGTGGGGAAGAGTTACATATCTAACACCTAGGTCTTCCTGCTTAAAGGCAAAGCTCTTGATCCTGATCTGGGAGCAGATTTCACACCTTTTTTAAATGATGCACTGCTGGCAAGCTAATGCTCAGTAGCATACTGGAGATTCAGGTAGATAAAGCATAAATATTTAGAAATGTCTTGTCCTACATACATATCAAAAAGCTAACATCACCAGTGAATTGGATTTGTAATAAATATTAAAAATAGATGTTGAATCATTTTGTAGCTTATCCTAAACCAACATTAGCAGAAATATTATAGTATTCTAAAATTGTGTTTTTGATTTGGAACAGCTACTGTCCTTTGCTGTGAAAACAGCTTTTAGGGGGTTTGTTACTCTAGGTACATGCCAACAAAAATTCCTGCATGTACCACATTGAAATATTAGGCAACCCACCTTGTGGACTACACGGATTACTTAGGTGTGTTGTATCTATTATTTAAAAAAGGGGTTCTTTCCTGTCAAAATGTTGACAGGTTCAACTGTAGGTTTGAAAGCTGGGTGAGTCAGGCTGTATAGGTAGGCCTGAGCCTTATTTTTTGTCAGCCTAGCTGATGGAAGAACATGTACTGTGATCCACAAGTGACATATCATTTCCCATGCCATTGGTGTATTTTACTGCACCATATAATATTACCTTAATTGTAAGTTAAATATTTCAAATGGGGAACTGGCTTTGCTATGGTTTAGGGCTGTGGACTGGACAGCAATGGCAAACTATGGAGAGTTCAACAACCAGCAACATCATTCAGCAAAAAAACAAAAACGAGGTGGTCATGCAAAAAGAGGGATTTTTTGAATGGCACCAACTACTGGCAGCACAGCAAGGCACAGGCGTGCCCCTTCCCATTCCTGACACAGGTTGGTGGCACAGGGAGCTGCTAGGCCTTAGGGGTCCCATGCTCTATCAGCTCATCCTCTTCCTACCACCACCACTTCGCAGTTCCTCATCAGTCAAGCAGGCCCTTTTTTGTCATGCTGTAAGGCCTCTGCTTTCCATTTTCGAGTTGACCCGACTCCAGAGCTATGTTTTTAGCGTTGTTCTTAGCATCATGCTTGTCACAGCTCTTTGGGAGCCAGGTCCACACCTCAAAGCTACCTTTCTGCTACATACCCTATGTTGTTTCGTATGTCTTTGGCAGTGAATCATTTTGATGGATGCTTCATGTGTCAGATGAGAAACATATTAATGTGCATCCGCCCGCTAGCCTTGCCCCTGTGTCTTTCTCCTTTCATGAGGGCCTCATGATATTCGGGCTAGGCCGATGAAGAATGACGTTGAGAGTAATGCAGAACTGCAAATGTACGTATTGCTCGACAGCCTGAAACCCACCTGGAAATCACAAAGCAGTACATTGGTGAGAAACAATTCTAAAGCTGAGTGGACACGCACTCTCAAACTACTTAGCCATAAACAAAAATTTTTACCTCGAGTTTTGTATTCTACATGGGACAATTTGACCAGTTTTCATAAAATGATGAATAGTTCCTTATTTGAAACAGCTATGCACAAATAGCATCAATATGTGTTTGTGTTTCAAAATAATACTTTAATTTGTATGCTGTTACAGTTTTAGGTGCTGATGGATGTCGTAGCCAATATGTATGGTTAATTACACAGCTGTGAAAAACGCCGATCACAGCAAATTCATTCTAAAATCATTCTTGATGTTTTTTCAAAGCATGGAGTAATTATTTGCCTTGCCATACATGGAACACCATAAAGCTTGGAATATATTGCAGCATAAAACTATGTGATGATATATTGAAAAAATGACAATTTACTCTTCAAACCATGGGACGAATAATAAAGATGTTAATCCATGGTGCCCATTTACAATGAGTTCTTGCAAAAAAGAGAATTCTGCTTGTTATATAAAAACCCGTGAAGCATTTCGATTGAATAACGTAAACAAAATGCAGGCCCATACATGTTCTTAATTTACACCCAGGGCTTCATTATGCGTATTTTATAGTACTCGGCAGAACTTTAATTTACAGATATTTGGAACTTTACCAATGCCAATAGAAGTGCTAAACATGCCTGTTGGAACATTTAACCAACTTATGCCACTGGAGATGGTCCTAATGGCTCCGACATTATCCGTTATTTGCCTTCCTGCTAGATTTAAAGAAGAGATGCCTGTAAAAAGGGTAATGGCAAATGCTGTTGAAATGTTAGTCTCCACTAACTGCCCACTAATCACACTCACCCGAAGCACACATATCACCAAATTGTCATATTTAACTTGAGACAAAATATTTGTTCTTCTAATCTAGACAGAACAATTGCTTCATATTTCTATTTGAATATAATATGTGCTTTACATGGAACCTTCGCAACAACAAAAAAAACATACGTCTCTAAGGGGCATATTTACAAGCCCCTAGCGCTTCCTTGCTCCACCTTAGCATCATTTTTTTTATGTGGCATCAAGGAGGCCTTTTCCCCGCACTAGATTTACAAATAACCCCTTTCGCCACCATATGCCTGCATCAGGCATTATGTATGCAAGGGGGGGGGTGTTCCCCGTTAGGAGATCCAGAAAAAAGGCATAGTGAAATTTAAGAGATTTCACTGTGCCACTTTTCCCATCATTTTTCAAAGGGATGCTACCATTGTTTCCAACTGGCCTCCCCACACATTGCTTGGCTAGCGCCATCATTTTTGGTGCTAGCCGACCAATGCGCCACAATAGAGCAAAAGACTTTGACACTATTGTGCTAGCGTGCGCCATTGTGTTGCATTTTGTAATTACAGTGCTTCCATGGTGACGATAGGGGTGGGCAGGGGGGGCACAAGAAGAGTGTTGGTTCATAGCTGATGTGCCACTTTCTTATAACTATGTTCTTAAGTTCGTTCTGACCTTCATGCAATCTCCTTATTTAGATCCTGCATCTTTATTCGTACTCAAAAGTTACAATCTCACTATATGTTCCTTTTACTGAACATGTTTTAGTCACTTTTATGGTAAACGCTATGAGAGAAAGTGTGTAATTTTGATATTAAAGTATGCACAACTGAATCTAAGCGACCGGATACTAAATTAAATTAAGGATTTCAAAACTAAGCATGGTTAGGGGTCGAGAACAAGTTGATTGCACACAGGATAGAAATTCTGGCTCACAGCAGTTGTTAGGCCTTATCAGGATTACATCTCCTGCGGGGGCATTGTTTGTCGAAAGTGTTTCACCCAGACACAATGACATCAAATTCGAGAAATTCTCTCGGTTAAATACCAATCAAAAATATCAGATTAAAACCTGGTGGAATATGTCAACCAAATGGCAAATTATGATAATGTTTACGGTTTTAAATAACACAGGAAAGTGAGTAGTATTTAATTATTTACTGATAACCTTTATTACATCTAGTTGTATTGTCCTTGGCTCATTCTTTACTAATGAAAAACAAGGTGAGAAATGCTAGCAATATTGTCCCTACCAAAAGGAATGGGCCTATATATTGGCAATAATTACCTAGCATTCTTCAGGAACTACCATGCCAAAATATCCACATTTTTAGGCCGGTAGTCTGGGAGGGGTTGGAGGGATTTGATGAATAAGATGAGGACAGTAGTACTAGGACAAGGAGTAATGAAAATGGCTGGAAAGTAGTTAGACGTTACCCCCATTTCCCCTTGCCTTCATCCCCTTCATCACTAATGAGAAAAATGCAGTGAAGATGCACTCACAGTGGAAGCGGATGTAACCTCGCCCAAGGAACTATAAATACAACCGCTTCTATGCAACTTTAGAAGCCTAAACCACTGCCTTACTGGAAGCAGCTGACTCTGCATCACAGACAGTGCCAGCTTCCTCAGAACCACAGCTCATTTATCCGGAAGAAAAACCTTGGTCTGATAGGTTAGAAATCATTCTCCTATAAAGATTGTATCCTGGTAGGGTGACATCTTGCATTTTGTTGAATGCAAGGGAAGCCTATGTGCGAGGATACAACTGCACACCACCATCAAATCCCGAAGAATTTGGTCTCTTGTGGAGCATGCAGGAGCTAGTTGTCTAAATAAGGATAAACCCTTATACCAAGAAAATCAAGAGAGGCATTGAGAGGGGCTACTAACTTTGGAAATGTCTGAGGGGTTGACTTGAAGCTGAAAGACAGAACCTTGACTTGAATGCGAGTCCCCTGCACACTGAAGCATAGATATTGCTGGTGACTGAAGAATACTGCTTCATTTTTATAGGCATCCTGTAATACCAAGGTCCTCATGATGTGACAATTCATCACTAACAGAATTATTCTCTGCAACCTTCTCCTTAACCAACCGGAATCCTTCTGCTGTTTTGTTCACTAGTAAAATGATCAAGTGGAACCCACTGCTCATCACTGTAAAGGTTACTTCTGAAACTGCTTTCTTTTGAAAAGGGGACTCTATCCCTGAGACAGAGCCGGTTTACATGCCTTGTTAGAAGGCCAATATTTTGGACTTCAGAATTCCCTAGAAGAATTTCAAAATCTATTTTGCAGCCCTGCTGAGTAATCTGGAGAACCCATTCATCTAAGGTAGAATCCTGCCATGTTGGATGAAGATGATGAATCTTTCTTCCAAATGCACACCCTTGACCATCTCCCATATATTAAGGACCTCTGTCTATTCTGGGATTTAGGCTTCTTTTTTTACTCCAATTTTCCCTGTTGTTGTCTGTGGGAGGGCTGACAAAAATATATCTTCTTTTAAGAATATGATCTAAAAAAGCCTTGCTTAAAGGAGGAGGAAGGGAGTTTCTCTTTAAACAACTTATGGAGTTTCACCTTCAACTCAGTACCAAAAACAGGAGCTTCCTTAAATTGCATTCTTAATGCTGAAGACTTTTGCCCCTAATCAGTGGACCAATCTTCATGCACCGTATTTTGTCTGGCAGTAATGGAAAGGCAGTGACCATCCCCACATCACAAGTTATGTCTGACGTGTACTAAATTTGTTTTTAATACCCTCTAGCAAGTAAGACCAATATATTGATGATAATGAATTTTGATAAATATTGCAATGCTTTACTGACAATATTAATATGTGGTTATTGGTCTTTTTAATGTGGAGATCCTTGATAAAAGCCAATAGGCTTGCCTTTTAAATATCAATGGGGTGACCCTTTTCAAATCCCATAAGCTTGCTATATATATTGTTGTTGTGACTCCTTGATGAGGCAAATTGGCTTGCCTTTATGTGTTGATGAGGTGACTTGTGACAAAACCAATAGACATGCTTTATTTAAAGTGATATCCCCCTATTTTGGGATGGTCTATCTGTTACAGGCGGAAAGGATACTGTGATGTTGGGAGTCATGACCCATTAGGGGTCAATTCTGATTTCAGGATGTCACCAAAGGTATTTCTTTCTGCCTAATGTACATATTTGTAACTTGATGCATGGTATTTACTAGTGCGTGTATAATAAAAGTACTTTTCCTTCTACAAAGAAAAAGCACTAACAATAACCTCCCTTGATTAGTAATTGGACTGCTTTGCTTCACTACCCTGAGAGAGTCAAGTGCTACAATGCAGTGTTTGGTTCACACTAAGGGGACATTGTGGACCTTTTACCTGTACAGGCCTCACATCCACCACAACTAATAGCACAATTTCTCTCAGACATGGTCTCCCACCTCATCCTCACTCAACTCTTACACAACATCGGAATCCAAGGACATGAACTTCAGTTAATTTGCTCCTTCCTGATTGGAAGGACCCAGTCAGCCGGCACCTTATACCTCACACACCCATGACCTCATCTGCAGAATTCTTCAAGTATCCTCCCTGAGCCCGACCCTCTTCAGTGCAAACATGATTTCTCTAGCTACTATTTTCAACTCTCACAAAATCAACATCCACTCCTGTGCCAATGACACAGAATTCATTCTCTCCCTTATAGACAAGGCACCCTGTACCCTTATAATTTTTAAGGCCTGAATGATTGAAATCGCCCTCTGGGTGAAGACCCACTGTCTAAAACTTAATACTAACAACACTGAAATAGTGATCTTCAGGAAGAGCAGTTCACTGTGAGACTCCAACTGGTGGCCTACAGAGGTTGCACTAACACCTACCGCCACCACTAGCACCAAGGACCTCGGGATTGTCACCAACACGTGAATGCTGCAATGCTTCCATATCTTGAATTTGCTGAGGAAGATTTTCGAATGGCTCCCAATGAGCACTTGGAAAACCGTCACACTTGCCCTTGTCATAAACAAGCTGGTCTTCAGGATCACCCAATATGCCCAGATCAACAAAAAACTAACCTAAAAGCTGCAGACCATTCAAAGCATTACATAACACAGGCCAGGCATAACTCATCAATTGCATCTGCTTTTACAAACCTTAGAGACACCTCCACTCCTCCGGCCTCCTATTAGCACACATCCCACTCATATGAAAAACAGATATGGTGCTTGAGACATCTTCTTCATCCCTCCTAAAGTGCAGATTGACCTGTCACTACACATAAGAGCCTCCTCCTTGTTGCCTGAATGTGAATTTACCCAAAAAAACTTAAGACAAGAGGCATCTGGCAAAAAAAGAACAGTTTGTTTAATTAGGGAGAATAGTCACATAACCAGATTCTGAGGACTATCTCGATGTACATCAGTTTGCAGTGAGGTTTCATATATTTCTCTGAGTATGATCCTTTCTTGCTTGGGAATGCGAACTGTTGTCATGGAGTCATTAAAAATGGTCCTTATAACAAATGCAGGGGAGCTGAAGGTCAGCGAGTATGTGCCCAGATGTCTGGCCTGAGGGGCGCAGGGTTGCTGTATGTGTTGTATTCCAATCTGCTAAGTGTTCCTAACTACATGTGGAATATAACTTTATAGTATTTTTGGGAATGCTTGTACCTCTGTGGCCATCTGTGTTTTATTGGGGCCAATCTCCTAAGACCATTGTAGTGTCTCTGCGACTATCTGTCGGATTCGATCTAAGTGTCCTGTTTGTGGATTTTCCTGCTAGCTACATGTCACCCCACCTGTGACCTGTCAGTCAGCAGTCTTAGGCCTAGGTCTCAAAGCCTGCCTGACCACTTACCTTGTTGTCGGTGTTGACGGAGAGTTCACAACAGGGTAATCCAATAATGGTGATGTGACCGTTCTTATATGTGAATGAGCTGTTGTGTGCTTTGACATTGATTATTCCAATATTATCATTCCCCCTTATAGTTGAATTTTCAACTACACCATGAAACCCATATGTCATGATAGTCACATTGTTGGGGGCTTGTTATCCCACTTCCCTTGCTACTTGAATTCGACCCAACTAGAGGACTGCATTTTTACAGCAGGAAACCCCCACTTGTAGGAAACCACACAGAAACAGTAATATGATGAAAATGGGCAACAATGGTGTGCACAGATTGGTCAGTCACCAGAGTAGACAGGATAACCAGTTTGTGAACCACTCCTGCTCAGGGGCACCCCCCACTTCATGCATTTTTTGTAGTCAATGCAATGCTTAGATGACAAGAGTTAGACTGCAATTGTTCATGCCATTACTAGGTATGAACGTGCATCAAGATGCACTGATCTTCAAACATACCCCCCCTTCATTGCGGTCATCAAGTCAAATACACATCAATGTTCCATTACCATGAGGCGGATAGCGCTCAGTTCTTCCTTGATTGCATTAAGACTGAGCTCAGTGCTGTTCATCATTTTGAGCATTTCCCACTGCTTTATTTGCAGTCAACGGATGATTACTTTTGTCTGCAAGGTGAAGACGTTTATCGGTCCTCCCGTTGATGCTTGGATGTTGGAAAACAGTCCGAATTCCTCTGGTATGTCCTTGTACTGAGCCCAGCCAAAATAATCAGCAGTTCTTTTCTCTCGAGCCAGACACAACAGAGTTGTCTTCTTCCTTGGTGGGTGTTGGTACTGTTCAGCCAGATCTTCTCCTGGAATGACCAGGGTTGGGGCATGTATGGTGATGAGGGAGCAGAGGCCACGCCATTCAGGGATGAGCTGAGTGTATGCAAACTCACCTCAGAGCCAATAACTGTACATTAGCGTGGAGAAGCTCCATTGCATGTCCAAAATGTACAGGATTGTGCCACAGTTTTTGTTCTTACCCAGCAGAATGGTTCCTTTGCCCCTGTTAAATAAGGAATACAGTGTAAGTTTCCATATAAATAAGGGTTGCCCCTTCCCTTCTATCTATGTATACCTATCTATCTCAGTTTCCTAGATTTCTATTCTGTTACTCAACACTCCACTACAAGACCAATTTCCCTGGAAACTGGGATTGTCATTTCCTTCAGTCCATGTGTTTGAGACCTCTCTCTTTAGTTAATTTCTAAGCCTGGTGAGGGGTTGAGCATATCTCTGTGTTCCATTCTGCTCTGAGCTATAATGGATCTGTCAGACTCATTTTTCCTAGTCATCTTCCCTCCCTTGGACCATGGACCATGTCTTATTTGGATCTGCTACTTGTAATGATACGCCGTCACCACCATTCTGTCATCCTGTCTAGAAAATCGGTTATGGTCTCCCTAGGTCTCATAGTTTCTGCTATTAACCCTCCTACATGTGGGCAGTCAGGGAACATTTCCCTCAGGGCTTCCTATATCTGGTGCCTATATAAATTGAATGCAGCCCCGTCAAGCTAGATATTTGTCAGTCTGATTGTGGAAATGCAGGCTCAGGCAAATACAATGTTGGTCTGCTCTCCGATAATACTACTTAGCACACTCTTAACATCACCTAGCATTAGGGTTATTCCCACATTGTTCTTTTGAAAGTATGAGTCATGTTTCCCTGCCCCATCCAACAACAGAGGCAGTATGGCACTTAGCTCTTCCTTATCCATCTGAGTCAATGGCAAATAGATGGTCCCTGATGTGCCCTTCTGCAGTAGCAGGCATATTCTTGTTTTGGGCAGCTCCACTGGTTTCTCCTCAACATGGCGTTCCCATCTTCTTAGACAATTCTGCATGTAGGGGAACTTGGGATCTCCCCCTCTATGCTGGATGTAGGCGTCCGCAACGGATATGTCCTGTGGTTCGAAGGATCCCTCCTCTGGCCAGGATCTATCATACTGATCTCTTCCTTTAGTCCAGCTGGCTTGCAAGTGACAAAAGGGTTACAAAAAGATCTCACCTTCCTACTGAGCTACTATAGTCCTTGGGATTAGTTTATTTGTTTTGTGTTCATTGCTTCTCCCCTTTTGCAAATGCAAAGGTGCCATCTTGGTTCTGCTTTGTCTGTTTCAGTTTGCTTCAGGCTACATTTCTGGTCACATCTCTCTTTTGTTGGTGTTCTGATGAGGCTCAGACCCTAGTCAAAGGCCTCTCATCAAATTCTACCTCATAATCTTCCTAAACCGGGACTCTGTGCCTACTCCTGCTCTCCTCGGGTGGAGGACGTACTGTTCTACTCTCTCATTATGCTTCCACAATGCAAGTTCTCTCTCTCTCTCTCTCTCTCTCTCTCTCTCTCTCCTTTGTTTTCGCCTTTCCTCTGGATCCCACCTAGATTGCCTCCTTCACTCTGAGCTATGTGCTGGTCTTTTTAGTCGAGACCTGCCCTCGAGCTCACTCTCTGCTGTTTCCTCTGCCACCTGAGCGTACCCTGTGGCTCCCTCCCCATTAATAAATCCCAGATGACTTGGACCACTTTCCTCATCCCAATTAGTTGTCTCACTGTCCAGTACTGCCAAAAATCTGCCTTTCACTCAAGTGCCTTCCCCAGAACCAGTGGAAGTGTGTGGTCTCTGTACTGCTGAGGTTCAGTGGCCTCAACTCAACAGATGGAGTGTCAAACTTCAGGGAGTGCGCACGTTGGACTGGGGTGGTGTTGTGAGTGCCTAGGATGGTTTGCCTGTTAGTCTGTCATAGCTAGACCTGACAGCTTGTTGTTCGGCTGATTCCCCTTGGGCTCCCTCAACCGGTGGATTGGTGTATCCTTATACGGGTATAGAAGGCATTGTGGAGAGCACCTCAATGCTACATATGGCAGGAAAGGTGCAGGTGCCTTGCTAGCTGATTGCGGGTTAGTGTTTTCGGCATGGGCTTCCTCAAAAATAACTCATTATTCTAGTAATGCTTCTCTTTTGTCCTTATTTTGCCCTGTGTATTTTGTCCATATGTGTGTCCGAGTGTGTCCAATTGTGTTGGTGTCAAAAGTTCCCTCTTTTGGCCAGGGTAACGCATGTATCTTAGTATGTATGTGCAATCCTTCGCAATACTTGCTAAGCTTTTTAGCCTATTTGGGGAACCTAGTTTGTGCATGCTTTAAAGGTGGTTCCAATATACATTTTGACAGTCCTTTTAGGGGATAGTTACTCTTCTCGCTTACTTTTCTGGCTTTTAAGACTTTAGGAGATCTTAATTTATGTACATCTAACTTTTTTGTTTTCTAGAGAATTTTAAGTTTTACTCTGGTAGTGGGGAACTATGTACACAGGTTACACAGGGAATATGCACACTGATTACTAGTTCTAATGAGCTCAACACTATTTACAGATGCATCAAAATAAACATTTAACAACCACAACCTAAGAAAAAGTGCAATTGTTAAATTGACAGTATGAAATTTGGCATCAAAATAGTGAGTCTTATTTTGGTATAATAGCAATTTGTGAGACTCAGCAATGTCTTCTTAGCATAATAAATCACATACAAAAAACACAACACTTAAAACAAACACAGTTAAATTAATTTACCAGTACTACAATATCAAAATAATGACATTTCAACTGGCACAAAGAAAAGCTGACAACGGACCAAGTGGTGGCCTTGTTAAAAATACATTAGCCCACTGTTAGCGCACTTTATCCTGTGACGAGGGTAAGCTCTGCACAGGACTTGGGACTGAGTGTACCTGAAAATCTTGTCAAGCTAACAACAATTTATGCGGAGAGAAAAAAGGATAACTCCAACAACCATAGGCCCTTTTTGGCCAAACACAAGCTACGCCTAGTCTTCTGTATCCCAAATGTTTATTTTCCATAACATCAGAATAACACCCTATATAACACCCAGGGGTTATGCGTACCATACGTGTCACGCCCAATGATCCAAGAGAAGTGACAACACCTCTCTTTTCTTTTAGATATCAATGATGTTGAAAAACGGGAGGCACGAGGCACCCCTATCAAACTAGATAGCAAGTTTGAGATGCAGACCCTATATCACACCCAGGGCCTATGCATACCATCTGTGCCACACCCAGTGGCCAAAGTAAAAGGCACCTCTTACAACAGAGGTGCTGACCCTATATCACACCCAGGGCCTATGCGTATCATCTGTGTCTCGCCCAGTGGTCCAAGCGATCAGCAAGCCAAATAATATTCAAAACAAAACAAACAATATGCATTTTCCCTGATGTTGACAATCAAAAAAGGTGACTTCTGTGGCTCATGCAGGCTATACTTTTTCCTAGTTTGCCACACACCAAGCGCTAGGACCAAGGCTCCCATGTAGTCTCTAACACTTAGACAGCAGCTTCAGTCTGGACCTCCACCCCACGGATTCAGCAGAACCTCCAACCAATTGCAGCATCTGCTCACCTTTCTTTTTGAACACATGTGAATCTGTCCAGGAAGGGTCCCATGCCTATGGTTGCAGTGGGGTCCAAGGAACCAATGAGCTCTGGATGGCTCGCCAAATGTTGGTTGCTAGAATGTGAATTTACCATAAAAAACAAAAGACAAGAGGTGTCTTGCAAAACAGGAACAGTTTGTTCAATTAAATATTACAGCTGGGAGAGCAGTAACAGAACTAGGGTATGGTGACTGTCTATCAAAGTACATCAGTTTGCAGTGAGGTTTTATACATTTCTCTGACTACCATAACATAATCAGAAAATTCCTTTCTTGGTTAGGAATGCAAAAAGTTGCCATGGGGCCAAAAATAAGGGTCCTGATAACAAATGCAGACGGGCTTCAGCTTTGCATGAACACAATGTGGACCAGCAAGTACAAATCTGGATGTCTGAAGGGCATGTGGTTGCTGTGCGTGCTGTGTATGCTGTTTTCTGATTGGTTAAGTGTTCCTAAGTACATGTGGCATATAATTTTATGACTTTTTGGGAATGCGCACACACCTCAGGTCATGTGTGTTTTTTTGGGGCCAATGTCCTGGGACCATTGTGGTGTTGCTGCACCTATCCGTGGGATTCAATGCAAGTTTCCTGTTTGCACGTTTGCCTGCTGGCTATGTGTCACCCCACCTGTGAACTGTCAGTCAGCAGCCTAGGTCTCAAAGCCTGCCAGACCATGTATCTAGTTGTCGGGGTTGATGGAAAGCTCAGGGCAGGCGAATCTAATAATGGTGATGTGACTACGTTCTTAGATATGAATGTATCATTATGTGCTTTGACGTTTACTATTCCAATATTAACATCCTCACTTCTTGAAATCCACAAGAAGCTGAAGACTTGGCTTTACATGTAGCCCCATTAATCCCTAGGTCTGGCTAAACCTACACTGCTCACCAGGTTACCCTCTGGGGTGATTGTCTGCTCTACCAATCTACAAACAAATAACAGAACATAACATAACAAAACATAGCATTACAATCCTATATAATTTGGCACCAGCCACAGGACATAGGAAAACCATTCTAGACAATGTCAGATTGTAGAAGAGCACACCTAAATAGGAACATGGTATCACTGGAGCTCTTTTAGAGAGAAGGCGGGTTCAGCCACCTTGATATTATGGCTTCTGGGCATTTTTACTGAAAAGCATATGGCTGCGGCGGTGGTAGGCACAGAATGCAAAAAGTAACCAGGGTAGCAAGGATTAAACAATTCTCCATTTGCTAACTACTGCATATGGCAAGTCTGGCATCCCAGCACCCCCTCCGTAGAGCACTCTTAGACCTAGGAAAACTACTTCTGAGGAAAAAGGAGTGCTGCAAGAAAAAAGATTCATAACTCCATGGAGTCATATGCTTGCCAAGGGTCATGTGGCTGACGTCTTCTTTGCATGTTCGAGGGATATAAAAAGCAGAAGGACTCATGGCTCCAATAAGGCTAACCTGTCCACACAGAGGACTGGATCCTGCCAAGCTCTGGGTGGTGAGAGACCGGGTTGCTTTAAGCCTTCACTAAGGACCTGGTGGCTCTAGGATTCACCAGAATGAACTTTCCCAGCAGTTGAATGTTGCAGAGAAACAGACAAGAATACTTAGTTCATCCTGCTTGTTTGGTTATGCTGAACACTAATTCAGCAGAACCCTGCAGTGAATGTATTTTTCCTCATTGAGTCCTCCTCAGCTACAGCTACAGCCTCACCCTGCAGTATTTTGAGAGCTTAAAAAGTCACTATGTTCAAAAATTGAAAATCTATCATAGCGATAATGTGACTTTTGATGCTACAAATTTCTACTTTGTTCTGCTCTCATCTTTTGATGTCAAAACCAATTACTGAAACAAGAGAATGACTGTGAAGATGCTTTTTAGTCTCAACTTTGGAGCTTGCCGCCCTGAAGGATTTTACCTTCCCTTTCTAAAGACTATTAAGAGGCCCTAACGGCACACTGCACCAACCAGAGTGCCTTTTTTTTAAGCTCCAGTGGGGCAGTGTGCCAGTCTATATTTACAAGGAAATGCAAACCACATTGCATGGCTTTTCATGGTTTTGTAAATATGGACCCCTTTCACGCATAACTCTGTGTGAAAGGGGCATTCCATGGGTGTTGCTTGGGGTGTTCCAACACCCATGGAATCCGAAGGAATCTGACACATTCCCAGGTTTACAAGTCTGGGAATGCGTCAGATTCCTTCACCATCTCAGGGGTGCAAGGGTGCCTGTTTTGGTGTTAGGTAGCAATTTGTGTGCCAGTGCAGGAAAAGAAGACAGAAATGCTCTATAACTTGTAGATTTGCAATATTTCTGGCCTTTCCGGTGGCGCAGGGTGGGGCAGGTAGTCACTTGCTGTGCTACCCTGGCCACTGGCCTTGTAAATGATGCCCTATGGGCCTAATTTTGAGCTTGGTAGAGGGGGTTACTCTGTCACACATGTGACAGATATCCCATCATCTTTGTGACAGAATAAACAGTCCGCCAAACTCTAAATCAGGCCCTTAAGTCTTTATTTACAGTCTGGGGAGGCCCAATTCTGTCAGAACAGTGGATGACATTATGACTCTGATGAGCTATTTCTGAACAAATCTAGACATCACAGCTGGCCCAGCAGTGATCTCAGTACCTTTATAGAAACAGCCACAATAGTGGCTCTATTGAAGGCACTGAAAATGTGGTTAACAGCCATTTTGTTTAAGGTAGCCACTTATCAATCTTGTTTTGTTTTTCAAAACAAGCTCCCAATGTGGAAGCCGGTTTTGAAAAATAAATTGCTAATGACCATGATACTCTAGGGTTTCCCTGAAGGTCCCAAACAGAAAATAATAATGCCAGACTGTCAGCTCTAAACAGTGTGGGTGGTCTGATGTTCTTATACCACCAACCATTGATGTAGGTTTCCTATGGCAGGTCATTTCACCAAACTCATAACAGGGCAGAAATATCAACAGTTTTGCAGGCATAATACTTTACCACCTTTGTGGAAGTATCCTCTGTTCAACAAGCTCTAACTCAGGCCCTAGATTCTAAGGTAAAACATTGATGAGGATGATCCACTTGGGGTATCGGACCTCATTTCTTCACAGTTGACCTGGAATTATGCATAGGTTTTTAACTGTTTTTTTACCTCTTATCACATTTAAATAATTTAGGTGTCTCTTTGTTCATTAAATGTTTCTCTTTTATTCTGAATTGGGTTGGAATATTTTTGTTCTCTACTTTAGAACTGATGGTACTGCTTGAATTTAACAGGCATTTCCCTGGGAACTGGCTTAAGCTTGCGCCATAGCTGGCAGGAGTTGAGTAGGTTTGTCTAAAACTCTTGTTGAGTCTGAGCCAGGGAGTATTTGCTAAATATGTTAGGATGTCCCCTTGCCAAATTGATAGCCCATTTTCAGACAAATATTCTAGAATGTCTAATGTGTGACTAGTTGAAAATCAGTGTCTACTGTCAGCAAAAGATAAACTGCCATGTTGAAGAAGGACAGAAAAGTTGACATTTAATAATTGAAAAGGAGCTCAAACTGTACCTCTTGGTCTTTAATGGTTTTCTTTAACAACCTCTCTGTTGAGTGTGATGAAGACTACACAACACCATAATCACAATTTACTCAAATAGGTATAGCGCTTGGAATTAACTCTATGCAATGTGGTTTGATTATGATTGCAGGTCCTTCAAATCTTCAAATGGTGAGGAAACGTTTAATTCACATTCATCTGGAGTATTAAAAGGGACAAAAAGAATGGATATCCCTGAAGAATAAAATAAAAAAGAACATAATCTGAATTAATGGCTACATGAATCCTGGCAGCTAAAATCACTTTAATAAAACATTTAATAGCACACCTCCTTTTTCCAGGTGCATTTTGTTATTACCCTATTGCAAGGGATTTTTTTTAAATAATACTTTGCCACTCTGTCATTACACCAGATAAAGACACCAGATAAAGACATTGAGATTATACAATCTATGTGATACTTGTTAAGGATAATCAATGATCCTAAAATTAGGAAAGGGAACAGGCAGTCAAGGTTTTTAAATGCATACTATGCGGTTTGTTAATTCTCTGATAAAGACTAAAACTTCACTTTTAGCTATAAAACATGATGCAGCTTAAAGGGGATATATTTAAGAAAGCCGACAATGTAAACATTAGTTCTATGACCCAATTAGATTATTCATTAACCAAAGCAAAGATATTCAAAATTGATTCTGTGTAGGATCAGTATTGGGATTAAAGGAATATTATTAATTAATTAAGAGTCTTGCTTCTCAACTATTCATCATTTGGAGGTATTGAATACACTGACCAAGAAATGTTTGCTTCAGCTGGCATTGATATTATTCATATTCTTTCTCAGCCCTTTGCCTTAGGCTGTTATGGTTAAGTTAGGGATGGATCAAGTCCTTATTCTTCTAATGGACATTTTAGCTGCAGATATCACTTCTAATGTACAGCTACAACAATGACATTAAATACTTGTAAAGGGGTGATAAATTGATGCACTCATATTGTTCTACATTTCAAGAAATATGTTGCTGATTTATATAATATAGGATATAGAATCAATGGAACAGGCATGGCCCTAGGAATTGTAACATCTAAATAGCCTCCCCCTCTTTGATGAATATTGATCACTGGCATCTGTAACACAGGCAGGTGTACAAAACTAGTTAGTGGAAATGAGAAAACATGCCAAGAATAAAAATACTAAAACTACTTGCTGGACTCTTCTGTACCACTAGCTGGGGTGGAATTATGTCCCCCAGCATTCTCTGTGGCAGGAGATTAGGGGTGGGGCCACCCAAACACCACACGCTGTATTAGCTTCTTGAAACTCCAGCAGTGCGGGACAACTTGCTGAAATCTTGTGTGTTGCTGGCAGGATGGGACTATGTCGCCCCGAATTCACGTTGTCCTAAGATTGGAGGTGGGGCTGTCCGCACACTTCACGCTGCTTTAGCGCTTGAAAGCTCTTTTAAACTCCTTTCGCATGGGGCAACTTGCTGGATTCTTGTCCCAACATTCTCTGTGGCCTGAGATTGGAGGTGGGGACTCTTGCACATAGAATGCTGAATTACCTCTTAAAGCACTTTGAAACTTCTGCAGTGCAGGAAATGCGTTGGACACACCCTGGAACATGCTGGGGTGAACAGTGGGTCCACCTGAACCAGTCAGAATCTGGAAGAGGCAGGGCTGGGCCACCTCTCTTTGCCCACAAGTCAATTATATTAATGGGCAAGTGGTAATCTTCTAGTAACAACGGACAGGTCGATCCAAAGGTCTCTCATAAGTGTCCATCTATTATCTCATTTCTTACATCAGTAGCTGGGACTCTAAATGGGGAAATTCAGAGTATGGAAGAACTGTTGGGCCTAGGGATGGACGTACTCACACAGAGCCCAGTGCCTCAGCCAAAGAGGGAAAAGCCTGGGGTGTGGCAGAAGCTGCGTACGACCCAGAGCAACAGGCGGCTTTGAAAAGTGATGCTTTTATGGGGGAGTCCATAACAGCTGACATTCATTTGGCCCCTGGACCCTGGTACTCCATTGTTTTCTCGTCAGCCAAGAAAAAGAAGGATTCGAGGACAAGTTATAGAACTGGCTCATTGTAACCTGCTCCAAATACCCTGCTTTGAACCTCATACCCACCCCTATTAATTTCATGACTGGGGATACTCTGTTTTCTCTTCTTTTGTCTGTAATATTAAGTAATTCCTGGAGCCTTTGTTTGTTGATTAAATTGTGAAATTGTTTAAAAGTGCCATTGAGGGTTTTGACGTGAAACTGTTGGCTTTAGAATTCACTGTTGCCAATCTGCATTCCTTAATGATAGGGGAGCTAAGAAGTGTACCTGGACACCCATCCAATGGCACTCAAGAGATTAACGCTGCCCATAATGCACATGCTCAGAACCATTTATATCCCTCATATAACCCACATAACTCTTAAAGAACGTCTAAAAGCAATGAGTTGATGGGGGACAATCAAGGGTACGAATTTGCTTTGACATATATGCCAAATGAGAACATGAACGTATGTAAAACTAGGGCAATGAGTGAAGGAATTGCTCCGTCCTCTACCCTGGTTCTACCAAGACTCAGGGCTGGTCCATCTTCTACCTTAATAAATTGTCAAAGTGTGGTAGTTGCTCTCATCTCATGAAGGCTAGGTTAACATCAAACAATCTGAGGTTGCAGCCCCCTTCAGAATCTACTCCATATCTGGCTATTTTGGTGTGCTTACCCACGGAAGCCGGATGTAGTCGAATCTACTCCTGAGCTCACAGAAGGTCACACATTGGTATAACATCCAACTGGCAGATAGGAAGCATTTGACTAACCACATTAATATAGATAGAAGAGTGTGATGGGTGGGAATTAGGGAGAAAACCGGGGAAGGGGATTGCATTATCATCAATTTTGATCAACCTGACATAACAGGAATTTTAATACAACAGGTGTCTCATTCCAATGCTTTCCTTAAGGAGATCATAATGCTATTTTATCCACCAAAGGGCACAGTCCACACTGTGAACTCAAAAACGCCTTTAGGGTGGCACACTGAACTGGTGGGGGCAGAACAGGAAGCCCCCATTCGGCTGGCCTACAGATGTCTTCCACTGAGGTTCCTTGATAATAATGACTGACTGGTCCCAGAGCCTACCAGTTCCTCTCAGGTGAAGAGCAGTTTAGGGAATGCTAGTGTTAGCTTTCCATTTAGCGTAGTACATAGATCAGGCTCTGGTTTGAAGGTGATGAGCTGGAATACAGCACAGTGAAACAACATATGTTCAGATGAGAGGTGATTTATATTACTAAAGGATCAGCATATAGTGGGCTCACAAGAAACTTGGGATATAGGTAATTCCTTTTATCAGGAGGGGGATAACTCTTAATTTTCTCCAGCCTTACCAACACAATGTGGCAGAGTTAAGGGGGGATTAGCAATGTTGGTATTCCTGTATCTCCCATGTAACTCTACACAGTTAGAAATGGGCTCAAGCTATCTGTTTGCTGTCCAGCTAGATTTCAAGAAACATCCAGCTTACTAGCTGTAAACCTTTGTAACTCCTTGGTGCAGTCTGAACCTGCATAACATTTGCTGGCCCTGAAGTACTTCTTAAAATCTTATGAGGAAGGACATGACTTCCCATATCTAGTGACTTTACTGGGAGATTTTATTATTCATTCATGTCAACCCTTGTGTCGTTTCTATAAGCACACACTTTTAGAAGGCCTCAACCAATGCCATTTGGAGCATACAAGCCATTGGAACTTGCTTACCAACTTCATAGTGGATTTTAATGTGGTAGCTACCATGCAAAATAAAGTAAATAGTTATAGCCCACCTTCGCTGGAAGATGCTCCAACTAGTTTATTGATTATATATTTATTTGTGCCTTATTAGCACAGTCTATTCTGCTTTTGAGGTCAAATGGACCATAGTGGTATTTGAATAGAGAATAAGGGAGGAAGTCAATTTAATATTGTGGCCTAGGAAGTCTCATTTTATACCTCAGGATCAAACATGTAGACTGAAATAGAACAGGGTCTCTTTGGATTACATTTTAAATAATCTTCAGTATGCATGTGGTCAGGATATTAGTCTGGGTTTAAAGGGCTTTACGCAAGCAGATGTTGGGTTTGGGTATAATAGGGCTCCAGGAGAGATACATGAAACACTGAGTAAATTAGTAAATCTTCTGGACGTTGGAGTTTAACTGCCACTGGGGTAGTGATCTTTTCTATTGGGAAGAGACCCACATATCTGGTTGCAATTTAGAGGGACCATGTAATCGCAGGATTTTTCATAGCCAACCAAGACTGATCTCTGGTTTTATAAGTTGTTGTTGGCGGTGTTTGCTGACATTTTTCTCCAAACTTGATTTTGCCTGCTGTAAGTGTGTGAAAACCTCAAGTTGTGAGTTTGATAGATGTTGTACAAAGAGGGTATAGCAACATTTTCAGGTAACATATGTGGATAGGTGCCTTTTACACAATAGAACGTAGATATCACACTGGCAGAATGCAGTAAGTTGTTGTATGCAAATTCAACAAGTGGTAACACGGATTCCCACCCTTTAGGAGTCGAGGTTAGTAGACAGTGCAATGTCAGTTCCAATACCTTATTCACCCATTCTGTCTGCCCATCAGTTTGTGGATGATAAGCAGATGAGAGCCGAGCATCAATAACCAAAGATGTGCAAAGACTGCACCAAAACCTGGAAATGAATTTCTGGCCTCAGTCAGAAAAAATGACAAATGCAGGACAAATAACGTGGAGGGAGTCTTGGAATTGGATATCTGTTTTAGGGCAACAAAGTGTGTCATCTTAGAAAAGAGGTCAACTCCTACTCAACTAGTTTTGTAGCCATTGGAGTTGGGTAAGTCTGTGATACAATCCATACTGATAGTATGGCATGGATATGGGGTTACTGGCAAGGCTTGTAAGAGGCCCACGGGCAGAGTGAGATGCCTTGTTCTGTGAGAAAAGTGGGCAGATCTGGATTTAATCATGTCCATCCTTGGACAGTGCTGGTCACTACAACCATCACTGACAGTTAGCTATAGTCTTTTGGATGTCAGTGTGACTAGCTAGGTAGGTGTCATGCTTCTTGTCTTAATTAGTTTGTGGGAATATATAAATTGGTTCCGTGGTAAGGAAAATCTCTATGGATATGGTTATCCTTGTCAGTTACCCAAGAGGCTATGTGGTCCTGGCTCATGTTCTGCCTAACACTGTTCAGGAATAATTATTGTCTACAAAAACCTACAATATATTCAGTAGCTATAATGTTCTGAGGTGTCTGTTCCTGGGAGTTCAGACTTGAATAGCCCCACCTTGATAGCAGATTAGGCTTAGTCTTCTGTGTGCCTGGATGATAGGTGCTGATGATATTGTATTAATTAAAAAACAATAGCAACCTTAATTGTCTAGGGGTCAATGCCTTTGATGGCCATAGAAACTGAACATTTTTATGATCAGTGTATAAAGTAATGGTATGTTGAGCCTCTAGCAGAGACTTCTGCCACTCTTGAAAACATAATTTAATTGCCAATAGCTCTTATTCAGCAATTGTATAGCTCTGTTCAGCTGGCAAAAATTTTGGGGAAAAGAAGGCAACTTGGAGCATGTGTCCTGTTGTGCTGTCATGTTGCAACAGAATATCTCCTACAACGAACTGAGTGGCATCTACCTCTACAAAGTAAAGCTGTGTAGGGTTGAACGTCTGAGTACCAAGGTCACAGTAAATTTCTCCTTAAGTAAATTGAATTCATTATGGCTTCCTGAGACCAAACAAAAGGCATCTTTTTCATAAAAGTCTTGTAATTGGGATTACACTGTCAGACAAATGGGTTATAAATCATCTTTAAAAGTTTTAAAATCCCATGAACCTTTGAACCTCATTAACTGTGGTTGGGGCTTGCCAGTCCAATATCGCCTGAACCTTTTTCTTATCCATAGTTACCTCTTCTGGAGACAAGATGTATCTCATGAATTCAACAGATTGAGTATGGAATGTGCATTTTTTGTTTAAGTTTAACAAAACAACATCTTCTCTGAGTCTGTGTAGGGCCTTCTGGACATGACCCATGTGTTCTGTCAAGTTTTGTGAATAAATGAGGATGTTGTCAATGTATGCAACCATGCATATCAAGTATTGGAACACTGCAGGGGCATTACATACCCAGATTCATATAATCCAGTATTTTTACAAGCTTTTGGCACAGGGCAGTGTTGCAAGCCTTGGGGCACTGCCTTCCTTCTAAAGAAAAGGGCAGGAAGGCATACAGCACATTTTCCACTGTGCTGGCACACAATAGACTGCCATGCACCAACGAAGGCACCCACCCAGGCACCATGGTTCAAGGGTGTCTGCATTGTGGGGATGATTGTTGTGCCGGAAGTGGCACCTTACTGCACAGAAATTATCAAAGGAGGCATGTTCTTCTTTTTATGTGTGCTACAGAATGCAGCACATATAGAAAAAGGAAAACATGAGAAGAAAGAAAGGTATTCCTCCTCTTTGCACCTCCCTTGAGCCTCTTCTGGGGAGGTATAGGCTTTTGACACATTCCCAGGTTTACAAATCCTTGGAATGCTTCCATGTCACAGGGTGAGTCAACATAGCGACTTGTGCTGCAATGACTCACTCCATATTTATAAGGCCATGGAAAACCACACACGGTGGCTTTTCGTGGCCTTGAAAATAAAGCCCTTCAGTGTGTGTTCCCGGACCGTCACTAAAAGTGAGGTTCTCACAAAATGCCTTATAAATATGGGCCTTAGTTCAGAAGGCTGCTTTCTACACATCACCTTATTTTATGCAAATGAGATGGCATGCACCATGCAGATCTAGTTTAGTCTACACAGTGGGAGGCTGAACCTCATCGAGCAAGACTGTATTAGAGGGAAGGGATTTCTGTCCTTCCCATAACTTTATGTGACACCCTGTAGGCAATGCATCGCTGTAACTCACCATTCTTCTTAAGAATGAAAAAGAGTGGCAAACATGCAGAGGAGGGAGAATGATGGATGAATCCCAAGGCTTGCAGCTCATCTAGGTATTTTTTCAGATGTTTTGTCTCAGATTCAGAGATAACGTAGACATGACTACAAGTGAGTGCTGCGCCCAGAATTAGGTCAATGAAGCAATCATATTCCTCATGGGGAGGTAATTGCACAGCCTTTTGTGCATCAAAGACGTCTTGAAAATCCTGATGTTCTACAGGTGGTTGTGCCATAAGTTGGTGTTGTAAGATCGGTGCTCTTTATAACTATGTGTTAGACAGTAGTGGGAACCCAGGGTGATAAGGCAGAGGGTTCACTCTGTGAATTGTGAATTTGAAGTTAGGGAACTCCTAATAGTGTGCTAAAGGTATGTGTGGCAATGATATTAAAGGACATGGTCTCTGTTTGCCCATTCTCATACACTAGAGTTATAGGGACCGTTTCATGTATGATCATTCCAGAAGAGAACTCAGGGCCATCCACAGCTCCCACCAGTTTAGGTTTATGTTTTATTACCATTTAGTATATGTAAAGAAGTTGCTAAGGTTAGGTATAAGAAGTTTCCAGTAGCCCCAGAATCATAGAGTATAGGTAATACCTTCTGCTGTTGTGATAAAGGTACTAGGGTGACTAGAATTGTATGATGCCATTGAACTTTATATGAAGTGTTTGACAAGTAATGGGGGTCTGTCCTGGGACCACACCTGACTGGTTGACTGCTGTGTCAGCCAGGCACTCTAGTTTTCCTGCATCAAAGCAGCCATCACAGCAACATTCATTTGAAATCCTTTTGGTTTGACAGTACATTCACAAGAAAAGTGCCCTGCCTTATCACAATACAAACATAGGCTAAACCTTTTTCTTTGGCCGATTTCTTGGGCAGTCAGAGGGCGGTGCAAGCCCCCTGTCTGCATATGTTCTTCATTCTTTTCCGCAACTCTCTTTTTGCTCAGGATGTACTACTATCAGTTTATGTTCTCCCTTGCGTTCAATTAACCTATGATCTACCTGGACAACTAAACTAATGAATTCAGAGCGAACTGATGAGGGATGCCAATATATGCCAAGGAATCTTTTAAATCATTTTTAGACCTCTATAAAAGTGGGAGGTCCTCTTCTCTTCTGACCTCTGGGTTTCTGTAATCAGTCTACACAAAGTTGTAGTAAAAGTCAGAAGATCTTTATTGCCCTGATGTGAGTTTAATAACTCATTATCACTAACCTGAGCAAGGTTTGTTTGTTAAAGAGACAGCAAATCGCCTCTTTAAACCTTCCATAATTATGTAAGACTAGGTCATTATTTTCAATGAGTGGAATAACCAAATTAGCAGCTGTACCCCCAAGGTAGGATGTGATAAAGGCAATCTTGGCTGTGTTTGAAAGAAAGGCTCCTGGTTTTAGAAGTAATTACAATTGGCAATGACTCCAGAACGCATCAAATGTACACTATCCTCAAAGAAGCTATCCAGCGGAGCCAAGGCAAAGGGGCTGGAGTGGTTACAGTGACATGAACTGCATTAACAGTTCCCGTGGAGAAGTACTTGTGTGATTTCCCATGTTGCCAAAATGTGTGTTGGTTGTAGAACTGGACTTTTATCTTTGGGAGTCACCCCTGTCCCTACATCAGATAACCATAGTGACTGGTGGGGGCAAAATTGAACTAGCTCATTCTGAAGCAACAGATTTTCCTGTTGCAAAGATTGAACTTCATTCTGTACATCAGATAGTGCCCTTGCTAATTCTAAAGCACTTGAAGTGTCTTCTGACAGGGCCTGAACTAGACCTTGAATGTGTAATTGATTGTCCATATGGTCTGAGCACTGGACAGTTTGCGGCTTGGCCTTCTGGCACGCACTCATCTGGTTCCAACTGTGAAGATGATGCTGGATGTCCTGACCTCCTGGAGGGCAACTAACTCTCAAGGAATCGCAACCCACAAATCACAAACTTCCCTTGAGGGGAAGAGAGTTTGGTTAATATAAGAAAAGATAGAATTTGTGTCAATGGGGCTGCTCTGCTCCCCTGCAACACTGCATAGGAGGGTCTGTCATCCCCGGACCTTTTAGTGTTGCCACCAGAAACAAGAAGATTTTTTTACCAACAGTTCTCAACATATAGGGCCATGTTTATCATTATTACAGATTGCAATTACCTAATTGCGATTCTCTGTGAATTGCAATTAGTTAATTGCTATTTGAATGTATGAAACTCCATGAGTTTCATTTAGCACTACTTGGTCACAGGTCGATCTACCTCATTAATATTAATAAGGCAGGTCACCATTTGCAAACCATTAAGAAATGCAAAGATCACAGGGATGGTGGCCTGCTAGGCTCAGCAGACCACCATCTCTGTGATTGATTTTAAATAAAGCAATCTTTTTTCATCTTTCAGTTTCCCACCTACGCAAGTGTAGTGTGTAGAGGGGCACTGGTAAGAAAACACCAAAGGTAAGTAATACACCCACCGCAGAGCCCAGGAAAGCTGGAGTAAATCACAGTAAGTTTCCTCAAACACACAAGAACATGTGATAGAAGATTTTGCAAGAACCAGAAGAGACTGCAAGACACTAATGATGAATTCCTGGACGTGAAGACCTGTGGAAGAAGGGGACCAAGTCCAAGAAGCACTGAAGAGTACAGGGAGAATAGGAGCCCCTGCTAACCCGGATGTAGGTGCAAATGAAGAACCACTGGTGAAGAAGAACAGTCAGTACACCACCCAACAAGAAAGATGCAGGTTTCTGGTTGGTGCAAATGATGTCCCACGCTGGATGGATGATTGCAGTCTGGTATGCGTCACTGGATTTTGCCAACAAGCCTTGGCACATGCAAAGCACGCAGTTAGTGGAAAATGGCGCTGCCAGAGACCAGGAGGGACCTGGTTGCCCCTACCCAGGAGGGGGAGACAGAGGTGGCTCTCAGCAACTCAGAGAACTCTCATAAGACCAGACAGCATGCACAGGAGTCCCACAGCATGGGGCAAAGAAAGGGCAAATGGAGGCCCATGGAGCACTAAACAAAAGGATCCCACACCACCAGAGAACCACTCAGGAGGCTGTGTGTCACAGAAAGGAGTGCTGGGAGCAGGAGCTGTGCTGTGCACGAAGAACTTTGTGGAAGGTCGCACACAAGTCTTAGCAACTGCAAAACACATGGTGCATGGGGGTATTGTCTTGAGTGGGGAGGCAAGCTCTTACCTCCACCAAAGTTGGACATCTGGACCATAGGACTGTCGGGACCACTTCAGTCTACCAGCCGTGTTGCTGGATCCACGCACTTCATCAGGAGAGGGGGCCCACGCCACCGGTTGTCGCTGCAGAGGGGTGCCTGCTGAAGCAGGGAAGTGACTCCTTCACTTCAAGGGAGGGTCCTTCATTCTTCCGGTGAAGGCTGCAGAAAGGCAGGCCTCAGAGGATGCACAAACTGGAAACAGTTGCAGTTGCTGGCAGAAACTGAAGATACAATGTTGCAGAAGTCGTCAATGCTTCTTTGTTGCTGTTTGTAGAGTTCCTGGAGGGTTCAGATGCAGTTTCGTCAGTAGAAGGTGAAGTACAGGATGCAGAGGATTCCTGCGGGAGCCTTGCAATCTGAATCTGAGGAAACACCCAGAGGAGAGACCCTACATAGCCCTGAAAGGGGGCTTAGTCAGCTACACAGGTAAGCACCTATCAGGGGAGGGCTCTGACGTCACCTGCTGGCACTGGCCACTCAGATTGTCCCAGAGTGCCCCACCACCTTGGAATCCAAGATGGCAAAACCCAGAGACACTCTATAGGAGCTCTGGGCACCATCCCGGGGATGGTGATGGACAGGGGAGTGGCCACTTCCTTTTCCTTTGTCCAGTTTTGCGACAGACAAGGGACTGGGGGTCCCTGAACTTGTGTAGACTGGATTATGCAAGGAGGGCACCAGCTGTGCCCTTCAAAGCATTTACAGAGGCACTGGCAGGCTACCCCTCCCATGCCTATAACACCTATTTCCAAAGGGAGAGGGTGTAACACACCTCTTCCAAAGGAAATGCTTTCTTCTGCCTTCCTAGGCTCGAGCTGCTTGAGCAACAGGAGGGCATAAACCTGTCTGTGAGGTGGCAGCAGCTGGGGCTGCCTGGAAAACCTCAGAAGGCAGTACTGGGGTCCACTGTGGAGCCCCAAGAGTGCATGGAATTATACAATCAATAATAGAATAAGTATTTGGGGTATAATTCCAAGATGTTAGACACCTTACATGGCCATATTCAGAGTTACCATTGTGCAGCTGGACATAGGTATAGGCCTATGTCCAGTGCACGCATAAAAATGGCATCCCCACACTCACGAAGTACAGGAAAATGGTCCTGGATAATGTGGGGGCACCCCTGCCACTTGCGACTTCAAACATGCAAGATACTTATGTCCTGTAGTATTCAAACAGTTATTTGCAATAATACACAACTACAGGCTTAATCACAAACACTGCTTGCAAGCAGGTACAGTTCAAAAGGAAGCTGAAGTTTCTGGCACTCACAAGAAAGACTTAATATACAATGTTCAGTTCAAACTTGATTGCATACATAGTGCACTCTAAGGTCTTTCCAAATTGTTGATACAGACTTGTCACGAAATACTGACAGAAGACTTGATTTCAAATGCAATTAAAGTTTAGAGTGCCCAATTGTTAAGGAGTCTGGAGCACTAGGACCTTTAGAAACAGAACAAAATAATGTCTGATTTCCAAGAATGGGTTTTCACTTTCAAAGAACTCAGTCTTGGCTCAATCTTAAACTTGTCTATGAAATAGTGTGCACTAACCAAAAGGGTCAAGTACTTAGTGTTGTCTTTAATTTATCAACTGAAATCCAGAAGACAGGTGGAGTCTATGGTGCAAGAAGCCTTAGAGGAGGGGAATCATAGCAGTGGACATGCAGACAGGTAGGCTAGCAAGAATAGCAGTGGGACTCCAGCATCTTTTAAACTATTGTATAGGTTTTATGAATACTCTAGAATTGGCTACTAACGATACCAAATCCCATATTATGGAGATGGAATCTAAATACAAAGGCTAATGAAAATGCATTTTGGAAAGCACAGAAACTACCAAGGCAAACGCCTCCTCTTATTTGAGATTTTATTTGATGACAGGGGTGACTGGGCTCCGTTAAGGAGGGCAAATGGGAATGCAATGGCTAGAGGGGAAACATATTTTTTTATGAGCAACTTTATGCTGCTGCTCCCTACTATGTCAAGATATTAATTTTAACAGGGCACCCATGTCTGTTGTACTTCCAGACATTAACATAGTGTCATATTTAAGCCAATTTAGTTTAATATCCTGGGGATGTGGAACATGATGTTACTATAGAAATGAGTTCTTTAACTGAGGTGTCAAGGGAGGTCAGGGTGAGCAGAATATTTTCTGCAATCAGCATGAATTTCATGATTCTAGCTACTGATCGAATCCCCTTTATTTGACATGCTAATATGATGGCTATTGCTAGTGAATCTAGGGCAATCAGAAACAAGAATAGTGAAAGAGGGCACCACTGTCTCCTCCCTTTTTCTTTCTGAATGGTGTTCTGAGTCAATGGCTTCTTAGACAGAATTCAGACCACATTGACTAAAGGGTCATCATTCCCATCCTGGACGTGACCCTAAGAGATAGTCCCATTCCACTTGATCAAAGGTTTTTCTGCATTGAGAGAGAGGGCCGATGCTTCTCCTTTGTATCTTCTGGTTTGCCAAATTTAGTATAATAGTGCCCTGAGGTGATTCTGGGAAAATGTACCCAGTACGAAGCCTCCTTTGTTTTATGTATAGTGAGGGATAATATTTTCTTTAGACAGAATTTTCATCAAGACTTCAATATCAGAATTCAATAGAGATTTTTGCCTATAGTTTTTAGATGAGAGGAGGTATTTTCCAGGTTTTGGGATTAGTGCCTTGTTAAACTGAGGTCACAAGTCACCTGATTCTCTAGCCTCCTTGAAGACAGGGGCTAGTAGTGGCATTTGTAGGACGTTGTCTCCTTATACAGGAGACCAAAAAGAGGTACACTGTGTAAAGACTTCAAGCAAACCCCAGAGGAATTTGAGAGGCACAAATAACACCCCAAATGTTCTCTTTTGTGGTAGTGTAGGCGAGCAGTAAGCCATATTAGAGGGTAGTGCTAAGCATGCATTGCACACATAAAGGCAGTAAGCGAGGCGCACAATCAATAAAGAAATCTGACACCAATTCATAAAAATAACACCTGTTTTTATACAAATTTTGATACCAAGATCACTGGAAATAAGTGAGTAGTTTTGCAGTTTTCTGAAGTTGACACAGTGCAATTATTAAAGCTGTAATGTTATCCTAAGGGGGGGACATATGCTACTTATGGATACTTAGCAGCGACGTACAGTACCCATCTTCTGGAGTTAAGGAAAGTATGGAGCAAGGTCCAATGCAGCACCAACTTTGGGAGGCACTGGGGCATCCTGTGTAAAGGTGCTTTTCAGTATTGGGTGCCCTAAAGATATCCTATTGGAAAAGGAACATATACTGCATTCAGGCACTTAGGAACGACCTACAGGACTGTTATTCTGGAGGTAAGGTATGGGGCATGGTCCAAAGGAGGACCAACTGGTCACTTTGAGAGGCACTGAGGCGTCCACGTGCAGCGGTGCTTTTCATCATCGGGAGCCCTAATGTTATCTCATGGAAAAGAAACAGACACTGCACATGGGTTCTGAGCAACGACTTACAGGACTGTTCTTTTGGACTTGAGATGAGTATGGGGGCATGATCCAGGGCCATACTACCAGTTCACCTCAGGAGGCTCTTGAGTTGTGATTGGGTTTAGAGTTGTGTTATGGTGTCAGATGTCCGATTCAATTCAGTGGAGATCAGTCGAGTCAGAAAAAGGTTCAAGAAGGGACTGGGCGGCAAGTCGGGGGGAATCCACAGTAGGGCTCAACTCTTGTGATCTTTGGGAAAATATTGGCACCATTGGCCTACTTCTCCTCAGGCTGGGGTGCAGTAAAGTCTTTTGGAATTGGATCCTGGTCTAGGGTATGCACATGGTTTGAAGGGCCCATGCTGAAAGAGTGTGCAAGTGCCATCAGGAAGTCCACAGTGGGCAACCTCAAGGTGGGATTCATCTCTGGAAGGCCTGTGAACCTCGTGGACACAGTTGGCCCATTTCAGCTAAGGTTAGGCAGCTCAGCTGTAGTGGTGATGTCTGGCAGTGGGTTTTTGGTGGTCCAAGTCCTCACAGTTCTTTCTTGGGTTGCCTGTAGATGCAGGGAAGCAGCTCCTCTGTTCCAAGGGAGTTCTTCTGGGTGATTTACAAAACACTGGCAGATGTTTTTTTGGATGCTGAAGCAGAAGGACATGTCAGTTGCTCCTCAAGAGTCATGTGTAGCATGCCTGCTGGCAAGATCGGTGCCAGGTACAGCCAACCTCAGCAGTGGGAGGACCTCAGTTAAAATGTTAGTTGTCTGCTTTTCCAGTTTTCTTGCCCGTTCTCCTTTCCTTGGGATGAGAGGTGTCTACCTCTGCTAACCCTATCCTAGCCAGGGCAACCGCTAGTTTAGCCAAAGATTGAACAGAATTGGCCACAGCACACAGGAAGTATAGTCCAGAAGTATGGCAGGGAAAAGTATCCTTGGTTAGCTGCGCTACGCACTATCCTGGCCGAACGGCCCAGCCTTGATAAAGTCACTGGTGTGACGAAACACGTGTTGGCTGTATCTCGCTGATGGCACTATGATTTCTAGTATCTACTAAATAAAGACACTATCTACATACAGGACTTGAGACTTCTTTCAACTGTGTACCTCAGCATCAGACAACCAAGGATACTTTTCCCTGCCATACTTCTGGACTATACTTCCTGTGTGCTGTGGCCAATTCTGTTCAATTTTGTCTTTGGGTACTCTGTTACCCATTTTTGATGCCTACAGGGTAGTAAGGCACTGGGCCAGTCTGCACCAGATTCTTCGGTTACCTTGATACCTTTCTACCATTATTGTTTTACTGCCTAAATGTGCGGCTTCTTTCACCCTTACTACCCTATTGTGGTTTACCCAAAGAGGTTACCCAGAACTTTAATAACCCTACCATGAACAACAGGGCCAAGGGGCCTAGCTTGCTGATTGACATGGGGTCAGACCACCATGCAAAGGACAGTGTAGCAATAAAGGCTAACACCCAGCAGAGGCCACTGACAGCTGGCAGTACCCAGAAACACACCGTTAGCTCTTCACTTAAATGTGAAGGGGGATAACTTACAGGCTTATTTGGATTCAGGGGACCTGCCTGATGTCTTAGAAAGGGGAGTTACTACATGCTGAATAGTCAGGGCTCTGCAGGTCAGGTTGGGCTTCACCAGTGGCAACTTTGAAGTTCTTACTAAGCAGAATGTTCTTGGCTCACTGGCTAAAAGTTGCCCACCTTTCCTATACTTTATCCGGACCAGTTCCTCTTTTGGGCTCTGACCAACATCTGGGAGGTCATTTCCAAGGAGACAATCAAGGGGGGAGGTCTACACTGACTACCACCCTTCTCTAACTAAGGAACCCAGCTATTTCTATGGCTACTAAACCCAGGCCTATCAGTAACCTTCCCTGGGATAGCCCTTGCTCTTCTAGTCTCACCTGGGATATACTACTTTGAGAGTACCAGCCTGCTATGCACAATGGTGTTACTGGCACAGGTATCCCTCAGAGCAGTGGTGGTATGCCATTCACCAGAAGGTGGTAGAAGTGTTTGCTTCCCTCTGGAATCTCCAACTCATCTTAGGGTCCCGCTTTCCAGAGAAAGGCTATGAGGACCACCTCATCTGAGGAGTTGCCCTCTAAGGCTTCATTGGCAACCCCTGGGGACACAGTAGTGGGTTTGTTTTTAGGATAGGAAGTGCCTTGGTTTGGTGCCCTTTCTGCTTACAGTCAAAGCATCAAGCCTTTGTGGCATCCTAGTTCTTATGCTGGCACCCACATTTGTTTTGTATGGTGTCTTGGGTCCCACCCTCCTGAACAGTTTTATGGGGGTTACAGAGGACTCCTTTCCTTTGTTTTTAGAGTTGTCCACCTTTTTCTCTTGGGGGGGGGGGGTTCCCTATCCCTTTCATTTGGTCACCTCCTCCATGACTTCTTTTTGACCTTCTAGTTTCCACCCAATGATTAGCCTTCCTCCCCAGCTCTTGGGGAGATACCAACCCCAAGTCCACCAGGTATTGATGCAGCTTGTCAGGAGTACACTTACTTAACAGATGTGCCTTCATAATCAAATAAAGCCCATCATGATGGTGCACCCGGCTTCCTTTTAATGAATCACCTAGTATTTTCACTGAATCAACCCAGAACTGACTCTGGGTTTTTGTAGCCTCCCTGAACGTGATTCTATATGCCTCACTGGTAAGTCCAAAGCCCTCAATCAGGGTTCCCTTCAGGAACTCATAGGACTCATCAATTGTCAGGAGTCTTTCTCTGCACTTTACTAAAAACAGTTCCCAGAGCAGAGAGCCTCATGAATTTTTGTTGAATTTTCTCATTCTATAAACCCCCTCAAAGGCTGAGAATCATTTGGTGATATCATCATCATCCTCATATTTTGGTACAATCCCTTTGTATAATTTAGGGTTAAATGCTACTTCTTTTTCAATATTTAAGTTGTTGCTGCCACCAGAGATAGGTTCTAGGCCCATCTCAATTCTTTCCTTTTTATAGAAGGACATTAGTGTCTAATTCTACCTCCTACCTAGTTTTTGGAAGATCAGGGTTAGACTTGGCATCCTTGGCGTGGTCTCCCCTAACTTTTTGCATCTCCTTCCCTGGTTGTTGATATGTGGTGGATTCTGTTTTTGATACTCTGGGCAATTTACCACTGCTAACCAGTACTAAAGTGCAAGTGCTCCTATGTAAAATGTATGTGTAATTGGCTTATCCAGGATAGGAATATTTGATTCATTAGTAAGTTCCTAGTAAAGGGCACAAGAGGTGCAAAGGGCCTGTAAATCAAATGCTACTAGTGGGTCTTCAGCACTGGTTGTGCCACCTACATGTGAACATGGATCAGACCTGCCACTGCAAATTCGACTTGACAAGTGTACCTACTTACCAGGCCTAAATCTTTTCTTTTCATATACGTAAGGCACTCCTAAGGTGGGCCCTAGGTAGCTCTATGGGCAGGATGCAGTGCACTTTAAAGGTGGGACATGTACTGATGTGTGTTACATGTCCTAAAAGTGAAATACTGCTAAATTCAGTCTTCAGTGCTGCAAGGCCTATCTCTCTCATAGGTTAACATGAGGGCTGCCTTTAAATATTAATAAAGTGCAGATTCCATTTGAAAGCAGATAGAAATATGGAGTGCGGGGTCTCTGAACTCCCAATTTCAAAATACATATTTTAGTGAAAATGTTTTTTAGATTGCTAGTTTGAAAATGCTACTTTTAGAAAGTAGGCATTTTCTTGCTTAAGCCATTCTGTGACTTTGCCTGTTTGTGGATTGCCTGTCTGGGTCAGTTTGACATTTGGGCTGTTTGTGAATCCCATCTAGACAGTGAGACAAATGAGGCTGGGGTGTAGCCTGTATATCCTGATGAGCCATCTGTGCTAGAGTGGAGGGAGGAGTGGTCACTTACACCTGAATGGGCTATGCCTGTCCTCTCACAAAGCAGTCTCCACCCCCCTGGTGTCTGTCTGGGGACTGGCCTGGGCAAGGCAGGATCTTGTGAACAACACAGACTTTCCTTTGAAGTACGCCATTCTTGAAAGACAGAAAGGGTTATGAGTATTTGACCTAAACCTCCTGAAAATTAGATCACTTCTGGAACCTCTGCCAAGGAGAAGAACAGAAGCGCTGAGAAGTGCTGCCCCTACCTGTGACTGTGCTTTGTTGGGCTATTCTGCAGTTGCTGCTTCTGCCTGTGAAAGGGGAAAAATACTGGACTTTGGTGTGCATTCCTGCTTAAGAAGAATCTTTAAGGGCTTGAACAGAGCTTGCCTCCGGTTTTGAAGTCTCAGGGCCATCAAAGACTTCCTCTGCTAACATCTGGACTCTCTGCTGAGACTCCTACCCTGCCAAGTTGCCTTCTTCCCAGTCCATGGGCCCTGGAAAAGTGAAGTTATCAGACAAGAGGTGAAAATCCACGCACAGAATGCCGTGCAGGGAAATTTTCGGTGCACCATCTGCAACGCAGCTGATAAATGACGTGCTGCCGGCCTCATGGCTAAAATCTTAACTCTACCTGCATAGCAGCAGGGAGACCGATGCATTAAGGCTGGGGAAACGAAACACAACACCCGCTTGTAGCTGCTGATAATGATGCAGACCCCATGCAGTGACCCGGCCTGAGAAGAAACGATGCACGGCCTTCCTTGCAAGGAAGGAACTGACGCATCGCTATCTTTTCCGACGCATTCTCTCCCGTGCGGCTAACCAGGGACTATGTGCAAAATCAATGTTTCCATTGTTTTCAATGGAGTAAGACTCTTATTCTTTTGAAAATTCATATTTTAACTTGTGTATGTTGAATTTTTGTCGTTTTGGTCTTGTTTGATTTAGATAAATGTTATCAAGTTTTCTAAACATGCGTGGGGTTCATTTTGTAGTGTTTTCACTGTATTACTTGTATGTTGGTACAAATACTTCACACATTGCTTCTGAGATAAGCCTGATTGCTTTTGCCAAGCTACCAAGGGGATAAGCAGGGGTTATCTAAGTGTATTTCTCCATTACCCTGAGTAGAGTGAGGGTCTATGCTTGGATAGGGAGTAGCCTGACTACCAACCAAGGACCCCATTTCTAACAATCGCATCTTCGCTATCACTGTCAGAAGTGCTCCCAGTAGTGTTACTATCAGAGGGAGTGCTGATGGAATCATCACCCTCCTCAACGTCCTCTTCCCCATCGGGGGCTTCTTTTTCTGCCATGGCTCTATCATTTTCTGCTAGCAACTGCTACAGATGGACTTTTGTGGGTTGAGGACCCATGTCAAGTTTTCATGCTTGGAAGAAGACCTTAAGTTGGACCAATTTAAGATTTTTGTAGGGGCCCAGTTTGAGCTCCTGGTAGGAACTTTCTACCTCAGTCATGGTTTTTAAAATGGTTGGGACCTTTTTAGAATCTTACACAAAAATTCTAAGCAGTTTTTCAGGTCTAACTATCTTATAACCTTTTTAAATTTCTAACAACAAAGATCTGCGGCACTTAACCAAGGCCCTAACAGACCAGATTAGAAGCTTCCTACAGTATTGTTGTGGGGGCCATAATCTTATGATTGTCGAGTGGGAAGCAATCTTCTCCTGGGGCTATCCAGACAGTATGGGGGCCATTCTGACCCTGGCGGTAAAAACCGCCAGGGCCAACGACCGTGGGAGCACCGCCAACAGGCTGGCGGTACTCCCATGGGCATTCTGACCGCGGCGGTATAGCCGCGGTCAGAAACGGAAAACCGGCGGTGTACCGCCGGTTTCCCGCTGCCCTGAGGAATCCTCCATGGCGGCGCAGCTTGCTGCGCCGCCATGGGGATTCTGAGCCCCATACCGCCATCCTGTTCCTGGCGGTTTTGACCGCCAGGAAGAGAATGGCGGTATGGGGTGTCGTGGGGCCCCAGGGGGCCCCTGCAGTGCCCATGCCATGCGTAACAGGGCCCCACCATGATTTTCAGTGTCTGCCATGCAGACACTGAAAATCGCGACGGGTGCAGCGGTATTCTGGCGGGCCCCGCCAGGCCGGCGGCTACCGCCGCCGGCCAGGGTCGGAATGAGGCCCTATATTCTTTATATCTTTGGCTACCAAATGCTCTATAATGTACAGGTACAAATCCAAGCATTAGTCAGGCTTGATCTTTCATATGTAGATTTTCTTTTTTAAATCTTCCTGATTTTTTTTTTTTAAATCTTCCTCCTGGGCTGTATCATTGAGTGCTTCTGAAGAATACAACTACTTATATTAAGAGGCAAAAGTCTTTGGGAGGTGCATAGGTCTGTAACTATGGTTGGGGATGTATTTGTCACTTTTAGCTGCATTGCCTATAGCCTACCTGCTTTATCCCCTTATTCATACTGTGTATGCCTAAGACGCTGTAAGGTTTTTTTGTGATATGAGGGTGTGATATTTATTAATTTCATAATTTACTTTAATCTGTAGTCAGAGCCCATCTTCTGAGGGTGAATACCTGTACCGTTGTTGTAAGTCCAGAACTTCCTTTTCCATTTTATCTTTTTGTTGCCTGTTTCTTCCCATATTACACTACTTTCCTAATCATTATACCCCTCATATTGGTCTCATATGAGGCCCATAACATCTGGACTAAAGCCACAGTATGTTTGCTCCAGGTTAGGAATCCCCCAGCCTGCTCATTCAAGGCTTTCCTCTCTTTAGTATGCTATACAAAGTGTATTGATGCACCACTTTCTCACATTTGGAACTGTGACAATATTAACCGCTCATAGAGAGGCCAGCTGCTCGAATCCGGCATGTATGTACTTTGGATGGCAGTGGCATATTTACCAAGAAAAGTCTATTCTGGTTCTTGTTTTGTGTGGGCAAAAGAAATATGTATATTCTCTTCTAATAGGGTGAATCAGGCACAGGGTATCCTTCAAGCCATGATCTTGCATTAGGTCTTTCACCATATTCATATCCTGGTTGCTAATCAGATCCATTTCCCCAGATCTATCCAGCACTGAATCAATACAGTTCCAATCATGGTCCACTAGCAGTTAACCATGACCAAATTCCATAAAGCTTTGGTTTAGCTTGGATAAGTAGGCAGATATATTAGTGTTTGGAGAGACTTGCAAATACATATCGTCCATCTGGATCTGTCCATGTCTTACTCACTGTTACTAGCAAGTGCTTGTGTAAAAGTATGGGTACTCCTCTCTTTTTGTGGATAATCCGCAATGTCTGTGATGCCTGGTGAGTCTTATGTATTTCTACTGAACATATAACTCTTCCAACCCAGTCTCTCTTAAGAGTGTCTTTTTCTTCAAGAAAAAGAAGAGCTTCTTGAAGGAGTGCTATGTGCTTGGTGGATAAGAAGTTTCTTTCTTTGTATGAAATATGCCAGGCCATTAACATTCATGTACCACATAGTCATAGGATGAGAAGGCAAACTTTTACTTGCAGTCTTCATGTCTCTGAGAGTGACTTTAGTGAATGTCTAGGGCTTACTTTGCAACTATAGGGTGATAAGAATATTCGGAGTCACCGATGGTTCCCGCAGACTTTTTCCCCCTAGGCGTGAAGCCATAGAGTATATCTTAGATAGTTGATTCAAGATTATTTACCAATTTAGATTTCTCAGTGTGTGATTACGCCACTACCAACTTTTAACTGGCAGGCTGTACGTCTGAGACTTGTTGATCCTCAATATGAAAAAAGGTGGGGTGATTCCTTCATGAAATTTGATGTGGAGAAGCTGCATTGTTTGACATTTATGATTCAAGACAGTCTTAGATACCATGGTAAGTCTTTCTCAGGAACTTTGATTTATCTCTTGCTGTGTGCTGGGAAAGAGCTTTCCTTCCTTATAGGTATATGCTCCTCAACAGAAGGGGAGGTCCAGTCAGTAGACACCATGGGGATAACATCCTTTTCCTTGTCTGGACATTCATTGTACAGAACATTAAGAAGAATGTATCTTGATCTTCTCTAGTATTCTCATTATATTTCACAATCGTAACCACTGGTTCAAGCAGAATATATCTAGCATTCAATTTTCTCAAATGTGAACTTAGGGCCACGTACTTTCCCCTAATTATATTCATTTCAAGTGAGTAGCCTTCTGCAAAGGAAACATCATTATGCCTATGTTTATGTAGACCATGAGTTTTATATGTGCTTAAAATTGCACGTTGAAATCTCAAGAAGGAGGCAATAACAGTTATTCATGACTTGTTGAAAGGAGAGCACCATTGCCTAATGCAGTGGTCTCTGAAGCTCCAGTGATGTATGGAAGCGTATTGAAGCACAGGCCTGTGAATTTAGGTAGGAGGTAGGAGGTGCATTAAGCAGCTAGGCATGCCTATACCCTGCTCAAGTGCAGGGCAAGGATACCATAGATGTGTATGTTATTACTCCCACTTTGATTCCAGTTCTTTCATCTTTAACTGCCAGACATCCAAATGCCAGTGTGGGATCGCTGAAAGTCTAGTGTCCAGGTTATCCATACGCTTCTCTGAGTCACTAAGCTATGTTTTATGATAGAAAGATCATCATGCACTACCATTAAATCTTTGTTTGTCTTGGCTGTTCTGCAACTGTCTTTTATAGATACTTTGATGCTGTGAGCATTCCAGGGTTAATGGCTCCATGCCTGCAGTGTACAATTGGGTAGATTGTTTTTCAGCCCCCTCTTCTCAGAAGATGCTTCAGAGAAAAGGAGTTGACATGATGCTTTTTTCCAGTCATGTGTTGGCATTTGTATCTCAGTATTCAATGGTAGTTCCCAGAGAGATTATAGTAATATTATAACATGGGGACATTATTAGTAACTATTTTGTCCAAGAACTCCATACTGATATATCTTTGCCTCCCCTATCCCTGCCAAACTGGCTGAATATCCAGCTAACATGACCTATTTGTTCCAGTTATTGTGTGATCTTATCTTCTAGGCATATGCATTAATTCCCAGCAGGTGGTACTTCAGCCTTACAGACAATAGTAGGTAACAACAAGAATTTTTAAAGTGTCTGCCTCCTTGCAGCATGTCTCCACCTTCCCAGCTGTTGTTCCCAGATACAAGATGCCACCTCCCAGTGAAGTCCTTGGTTGGCACTGCAGGACTGGTAAGGTCCAGTGCTCTTTCACCATTGTGAGTGCAGCACTGTCATCAGAAGCACTCACTCAGCCATAATGTTAGGAATCCACAAGGTGCCTCCTGCATTATCTGTCAGCATCCCCAGGGATTAGTGTTAAATCATATCTCTGTTCTTGGTTAAACCTTCATGTTTCTAAGTAAACATAATGTGCTGTGTTACACAATTGGTTTTATCAATGCTTGTTTTACCAATGCGTGTTTGCTAATGTGAGCAGGTGTAGACATGTGCGGTGACTCATCCACATGTGGAAACTCAACTGCTTTCCTGATTGGCTACAAATAGCAGAGCGAAGCATGCCTCCCAGCTTGGCTTTGTTTTGATTCCTGATCTCAGCATCTGATTTGGCAGTCCAGCCCCTGCTGTCATCCTCGTATTCAGGACCTTTGAGGTAATTCTTTGCTTCATTCCTGTAGCAGCTGACACCAGGCATTCCTCCAGCACTCTGGAAAAGACTGCAGCTAAGTGACTAGTATTCTCCAGGGAGTTTCTTCTTTGAGCACCAAACTTTCCTAGAACAGCTAGTGTATTTCAGACCTCATATTTTGGCAGAGTGCTTATCTTGAGACAAATACATTTCTGAACATTCTACATTATTATTGTAGTTACTTGCCTAAATGTGCTTCAGGAAATCTGCTTGAGCTCAAGTACTACAAAAAGTGACAGTGCAATTTTAAAAGAGCATGTACGTGACTTTTCTTTCTCAAATAGCATAACTCTTGGATTTATATTGTGTCATTCATGCCTGTGTTTCAGGTTTGAGGAATTTGCTTTTGAAGGGTTTTTCACACACACAGTGAAACCAAACCAAACTGTTCCACCCTAACTGTATAAACCCAGATTGGAAATTTCTATTTCTTGGATTGTTTTCGTTCCTTTTAGTTTAACCCTATGCATGCAGGAAAGTTATACGTGATATAAGGAATGCCCTTGTTTGTATTTCTTGTACATGGTAAGTGCAACCACAGTTCTAATTGTAGTGTGCAACAGTGAATCTCTGTAAAGCCAGCCCCAGTGTCGCAGTCCTTATTGTTTTGGTACTCTGTTTGGGTTTTTGGTAATGCAGTGTTAGTAATTGTGCCAACAGTTATTATTATCCAAGAAAACTGCTGGAGCATCCCGGTGTTCTGCTACAGCTCCGATGCCCAAATCAGAAAGAGAGATTCAATTTCAAGGAAGTTGAGTGCACTAATTCTACTTTCTACCCATATTCTTCTCCTTCCTGGCTGGTGATGTCCCTCTCAACACCAAGCTTCAGTATCCTAAGCCTCCACCAGGACTGACAATTATAATGGTGGTGGCTCGTTCTGGATAGGCACACTACCCCAGCCTATTTTTTGGTGTCCTTCTTCCTCCTTGCTAGTGTTATCCAGAGGACATGCCCGACTATGAATGGAGGAACTCCCACTCTGCCCCTGGTCCGGCCAGAATGGTCCTTGGCCAGCTGGGTCCACTGAAATAGAAGGTCCACAAAGATGTAATTGGTGTACAATTAATAACAAATCTCATGACAATATGAAGCAAGTGCTGACTTTTACTAATTTAATCTCACTAAACAATTATGGTGGTCATTACAACCCTGGCGGACGGTGTTAAAGCTGCGGTAATACCGCAAACAGTCCGGTGGACAAAAAAATGGAATTACGACCCTGGCGGAAACCGCCAACAAAGACAGCCACTTTAACACATCGCCTGCCAGGGAGGTACAGACAAACAGCGTGGCGGTCACCGCCAACAGACAGGCGGAAGACAATGTACCGCCCACACTATCACAACACACCAATCCGCCACATTTTCCGGGGCGGATTCAACGTGGATAAAAAAAACGGCGGAAACAGCTTTTGCTATGGGAAAACGCTCACCTCAACACATCCCACGGGGAACGAGGACTCCATGGACCCGGAAATACAAATCTTACCTGCCCTTGCATTCCTGCTCATCTACGACCAACAGCGACGTAGGCGCAGAACATACCGGTGAGTACTGCACCTACGACACGGGGGAGGCAAAAGTTACGGGGACACTCACCAAACACCCCCACCCTTGCATATTACAACATACACACCAATGCAGTCACAAAAATCACAGTAACAACCCACAACCCCCCCGGAAGAATGCAATGACAAAGCGAATAGCGGCCAAACTTTGTATTTTGCCAATATACTACTCATTAAAAAATATACGGATATATATCACGAAATCTGTCAAAAATAAATGTACAAAACAAGAAGTAGTGCAGATATGAACACAACAATGTCCGTGCACCAACAGTCAAAAAATGCATGGGCGACGCCCACAATAGATACCTGACCAAAATCTGAGAGAACACTGCCGGGGCATCAGATAGAAACACTACAGGCACCTCAGGGGGAAGGGGAGGGGGGGCACCTCAGCCACATGAATGCGAAGCCAGATCCACGACGGGGCTCCATGCCCATTGATGTATCCTGGGGAATGCAAAGCCAGTCTCTCAAGTCACTACAGTGGGTGGTTTGCCCACTGTGCCATCCTAGGGAGTGCAAAGCCACAGTCTCTCAAGTCTCTACAGTGGGTGGACTGCCCACTGCCATATCCTGGGGAGTGCAAAGCCACAGTCTCTCAAGTCTCTACAGTGGGTGGATTGCCCACTGCCATATCCTGGGGAGTGCAAAGCCAGTCTCTCAAGTCTCTACAGTGGGTGGATTGCCCACTGCCATATCCTGGGGAGTGCAAAGCCACAGTCTCTCAGGTAGATGCAGGTCTCCACTGGTTCTGGAGGGGGACTGGTGCCCAGACTGAATGAGTCTCCCAGTGAAAGTACCTGTCCTGTCACTGTCCCAGCTGCACATGGGAGAACGATGCCTGATGTGCCAGACTATTCATACCCACACAGTCTTTGCCCTGTTCAGCGGTCTTCACCATGGCGGTCTTGGCCTTGTTCAGCGGTGCTTTGCCATAGCTGCCTATGGACTGTTCAGCGGTGTTTTGCCATGGCGGTCTTTGCCCTGTTCAGCGGTCTTCACCATGGCGGTCTTGGCCTTGTTCAGAGGTGCTTTGCCATGGCTGCCTATGGACTGTTCAGCGGTGCTTTGCCATGGCGGTCTTTGCCCTGTTCAGCGGTCTTCACCATCAGCGGTGCTTTGCCATGGCTGCCTATGGACTGTTCAGCGGTGCTTTGCCATGGCGGTATTTGCCCTGTTCAGCGGTCTTCACCATGGCGGTCTTGGCCTTGTTCAGCGGTGCTTTGCCATGGCTGCCTATGAACTGTTCAGCGGTAGCCTAAGATGGCGGTTCAGATACTGACATTGGTGTGTGGCATGACGATCTCCACACTGGACATTGGTGTGTGGCATGACGTTCCATCATTGCCCAGCGGGGCTGTGAGATTCTGGACCGTCCTGGGCTGTGACTCCGGCGGTTGCGGTGGTCTCCTGACCAGTAACGATACTTGAGCCCTCCTGGGCTATGACTCCGGCGGTTGCGGTGGTCTCCTGACCAGTAACGATACTTGAGCCCTCCTGGGCTATGACTCTGGCGGTGGTCTCCGGACCAGTAACGATACTTGAGCCCTCCTGGGCTATGACTCTGGTGGTGGTCTCTAGACCAGTGACGATACTTGAGCCCTACTGGGCTATGACTCTGGCGGTGGTCTCCTGACCAGTAACGATACTTGAGCCCTCCTGGGCTATGACTCTGGCGGTGGTCTCTGGACCAGTGACGATACTTGAGCCCTCCTGGGCTATGACTCTGGCGGTGGTCTCCTGACCAGTAACGATACTTGAGCCCTCCAGGGCTATGACTTTGGTGGTGGTCTCTGGACCAGTGACAATACTTGAGCCCTCCTGGGCTATGACTCTGGCGGTGGTCTCTGGACCAGTGACGATACTTGAGCCCTCCTGGGCTATGACTCTGGCGGAGGCCTCTGGACCAGTGACGATACTTGAGCCCTCCTGGGCTATGACTCTGGCGGTGGTCTCCTGACCAGTAACGATACTTGAGCCCTCCTGGGCTATGACTCTGGCGGTGGTCTCCTGACCAGTAACGAGGGTGCTGGAGGTTGTGTCTGGACCGCCGGAAATGATGGCGCACTTCTCCGCCGTGACACTCACAACAGGTTGGGGAGACTTCCTCGGGACCTTCCCCACCTTCTTTTGAGTTACAGATGACTCACCAATCGCCTTGGATCCCATTTCACTGTTTGTACCACCAGGAGTCTTGACACGGTCCCGTCGTCCAATCTCCAATTTCGGAGCCTTCACAGGGGGTGGGCTGACAGTGCCTTGGCTCCGGGTCCTACTGCCTGCCCTGGTGGACGGGGCACTCCAAAAACCTGGAACACGCACTACTGGTACTGGAGGCATTTTGGCTGAGGCGCTACGACGGGACTGATGAATTGGAGGGGGCGTGGGGGCAAAAAGGTAAATTTGACATAGGGACAGTTTCTGACGTACACTGGGATGGGTAGTTGGAGGGGCTCTGGGAGTGGAGGAAGAGGAGGTAGTTGTAGGAGGTGTCACTTTAGGTGTTTTGGGTGCAGGTGCAGGTACTGGAGGCTGTCGTGAGGTGGATGGATGTTGGGTGAGTGATTGCCGGCGTTTGTGTACTTTGGGAGGGGGCGTCACAGACACACTGGGAGAGGACACAGGGGACGTGTATATGGCAGTGGAGGTGGTGAGTGCAGGTGAGCGGCTTGTGGTGCTGTGTGTCCTGGTGCGAGTCCTAGTGCCTGTAGATGTGGTGCATGCAGGTGTGTGTGTGTAGACGAGACTGGGAGGGAGGAGGGAGAAGAGGAGGAGGGGGACACAGTGGAGACAGTGGATGTTGCTGTGTCTGTATGGGTCTGATGCTTGTGTGAGTGCTTGTGGTGAGTGTGGTGCCTATGTTTGCTTGAGCTACTTTTGGATGTTGACTTGTGTGCATGCTGGTCTGTAGGTGTGCTTGGGATGGGCTGGGTACAGGGGATTGGGTCTGGGTGGAGGAAGTTGGAGGGGGTAGGCTGGACACAGGGACAATGGCTGCCATCAGTGCTGAGGCCAGAGATTGCAGGGTTCGCTGAAGGACAGCCTGACCAGAATGAATGCCTTCCAAGAATGCATTACTGTGTTTCAACTCTCGTTCTACACCCTGGATGGCATTCACAATGGTAGACTGCCCAACAGTGAGTGACCTGAGGAGGTCAATGGCCTCCTCACTGAGGGCAGCAGGGGTGACAGGGGCAGGGCCTGAGGTGCCTGGGGCGAAGGTGATGCCCACCCTCCTGGGTGAGCGGGCACGGGCGAACGCTGAGGGGCTGCTGGGAGGGCGGTGCTGGTAGGGGAGGTGGCGGCTGTACCTGTAGAAGTGGGGCGCACAGATGGTGCCGCCACCACAGGGGAGCTCCCATCGGCGGACGAGTCTGTGTCGCTGTTTGGTGATCCTGTGGCCGACGTGAAGCTCCCCTCGCCCTCCGTCTCACTGGTGAAATCAGAGTCTGTGGTGTGGCCCTCCATGGCCATGTGGGATGCAGCTCCCTCGTGCTCCGGTGCCACTGTACCTCCGCCTGATGATGCTGATGTACAGAAGGACAGGGAGAGCAGAAAAAGGGTGGAGACAGAAGAAAGAGATTTTTAGTGATGGCATACCGCTACCGTTAGCGGACAAGACAAATGCAGCAGCCCCCTGCATTACGCCGTGCTCCTGCCCTCTGCACATGAAATTCCTGGGAAATGGCCTGCATGGCAATGGTAGACATCTCCCACATGGATGGCAAAGGGGCAACTATACATCAATTTGCCTTTTTTTGGAGCTGGGGTAGAGTGCCACATGACCTACATAACGGAGGGGCTTTGCCTACCTAACTCGCCCTGGCCTAGGGACACCCACAGCCCACCACCCCCACCCAGACAGCTCCACAGCACGCAAAGTCCATTGCATAAGGTTGAACTCACCCCCTTGTGTCTGCTGTGATGTCCTTAAGCGCCCATCCAACTCCGGGTAGGCCACCGCCAGGATCCAGAACATCAGGGGGGTCATGGTGCGACGGGCACCCATCCCACGTTGGGAGGCCATCCCCAGCTGAGCCTCCGCCGTCTTCTTGCTGCAGCGGCGAATGTCCTCCCATCTCTTTTGGCAGTGGGTGCCCCGTCTATGGTGGGCCCCCAGGGTCCAGACCTCCTTGGCGGTGGCACGCCAAATGTCCCTCTTCTGGTGGGCGCTGACCTACATGACATGCACAAGGAAAGAGGAACAGTCATTACCTACTGCACCGTCGTTGTAATTGGCCCCCTCCCAACTCTATCCCTGTGGCCCATTCATCCCCATGCATGACTGTTCTATGTACTCTGCCCCTTCCCTCATCCACCCAGCCCTCTCCACCCAGGCATAGCCCATCCAACGTGCTCCCTGTGTACTAACCTGTTGGTCTGGAGGACCGGAGAGTAGCGTATATTGGGGGAGGACCCCATCCACAAGTTTCTCCAACTCCTGTGCAGTGAAGGCAGGGGCCCTTTCCCCAGACGCAGCAGCCATCGTCGCTTCCAGACCGAGGTCACAGCAGCACTAGCAGTGTAGGTCCTCTCCTGTCGAAGGTCAGGTATCTAGTGATTGAAGAGATAGAAAATGGTGGTGACGTCCGCGGCGGTGACGTCCACGGCGGTGCGCATCATCACCGCCAGCGCACCTGTTCATTGGCTCCTGGGACCCATAGGGTCCAATGTTAACCAATGCAGCATTGTGTTGCGCTCTACGACCGCCTACCGCGACGGTGTGCAATGCCAGCGCAGTTACCCCACAATTCCACTGTCCCATTTTAGAGGTCAGGCAGCCGCCATTTCAGGGGCCCACATGGCTTCATTTACTACTGCGTCACACATACCGAGGCCTACACTCAAAACCTTTCCCGGATGGGTTAATTGTCTGGTGTAGTCTTGTGTATGACTGTGGGTACATACCTGGAGGAATGCTGACAGTTTTTTCGCTGTTGTCCTTCTTAGGCACCGTCAGTTGGGACATATTGGAAGATGGCGGAATCCGCCGGTGTACCGACCGCTGGTGGACCTGTTGACAATGGAAGAGCGACATGTCATCGTGACCTACCGGTTTGACCGTGCCACAATCCGGGAACTATGTACCCAGTTGGAGCCTGACCTGATGTCACCAATCCGCCATCCGACTGGAATACCCCCTGACGTGCAGGTGCTGTCAGTGCTCCATTTCTTAGCAAGTGGGTCTTTTCAGACAACAGTGGCCATGGCATCAGGAATGTCCCAGCCTATGTTTTCCAACGTCTTGTCCAGAGTGTTGGCTGCCCTGCTGAAACACGTAAGGAGATACATCATTTTCCCTGAGTTGGCGGATTTGCCTACAGTGAAAGGTGACTTCTATGCCCTCGGACATATCCTCAACGTCATACGTGCCATTGATGGGACCCATGTAGCTCTGGTCCCCCCCGCAGGAATGAACAGGGGTACAGGAACCGGAAGAGTTATCATTCGATGAATGTCCAGATGGTCTGTTTGGCAGACCAGTACATCTCGCAGGTAAATGCTATGTTCCCTGGCTCAGTGCATGACGCCTACATCCTGCGGAATAGCAGCATCCCTGATATGATGGGTGAACTCCAGAGGCACTGTGTATGGCTATTGGGGGACTCTGGTTACCCCAACCTGTCCTGTCTACTGACCCCAGTGAGGAATACCAGGACAGAGGAACGATACAATGAGGCCCATGGGCGGACTAGGAGGGTAATCGAGCGGATCTTCGGCTTCTTGAAGGCCAGGTTCAGGTGCCTCCATATGACAAGTGGGTCCCTATTCTACTCACCGAAGAAGGTGTGCGACATCATCATCGCCTGCTCCATGCTCCATAACTTGGCATTGCGACGCCAGGTGCCTTTTCTGCAGGAGGATGATCCAGATGACGGTGTTGTTGCAGCGGGGGAGCCTGGGGAGCCTGTGGACAGTGATGAGGAGGAAGCTGATGAAGATGAAAACGACAACAGGGAGTCAGTCATACAGCAATATTTTCAATGAGACACAGGTGAGTACAATTTCATGTTTCACATTATATTACATTTCACACGTATACCTCTATCCTGTACCTACATTTCTCTCCCTATTTGTTAACTGAGTTTTCCCCTTCCATTTCAGTTTCACTAATGAGTTGACCTACGTGTCAACAGCTTGCACCCTTGAAAGGCTTGTGATGTGTGACATTGATATGTTGACCTTACAATGGCTAACCTTTTTTAACACTGTAATTGACAATACAAAGTTCACAATCATTGACTGACTCCAATATTATTGAGGTTTCAAGGGTGTTTATTGAAGTGCATAAAAATGTAGGGGGGTTGTGAAATGGGGAGAGGTCATGGTGGAATAATGTCCATGGCAGAGTCCAGTCTATTAGTCTCACAGGTACATTGCACATCTGGCCATTGGAAGTGGAGCTGGGGCAGTTCCAATCTGGACAGGGTAACAAAGTGGGACAGTGGGGGGACAATCAAGGTAGTCTTATTTCCTGGCAGGTGTCTTGCCATCTTCCTCTGTCCTGTTCCTGGATCTCAGGGCCCGCTTGCGTGGTGGTTGTCCGTCTGCAGGGGGTGGGGTGCTGGGTGGTGGTCCTGTGGTGGGGCGTCCTGTCCACCTGCGCCGGCGGAGGTGGTGGGCAGTTCGTCGTCCTGGCTAGTGTCAGGGGCCCCTTGGAGTGCCACGGTGTCCCTCAAGGTCTTTTGAATGTCCGTCAGAACCCCTACGATGGGGCCCAGGGTGGAGCCGATGGTCCTGAGCTCCTCCCTGAACCCCAAATACTGCTCCTCCTGCAGGCGCAGGGTCTCCTGCAACTTGTCCAGGACCATTGCCATCGTCTCCTGGGAGTGGTGGTATGCTCCCATGATGGAGGATAGGGCCTCGTGGAGAGTGGGTTCCCTTGGCCTGTCCTCCCTCTGTCGCACAGCAGTCCTCCCAGTTTCCCTTTGTTCCTGTGCCTCCATCCCCTGGACCGTGTGCCCACTACCACTGCCCCCAGGTCCCTGTTGTTGTTCAGGTGGTGGGTTAGCCTGGGTGCCCTGTAGTGGTGGACACACCGCTGATTGACCTGTCCTGGGTAGGGAGGTATGGGTCCGCTGGGTGGGTGCTGTGCTGGTGTTCCCAGAGGGTGGCAGTTCGGTGTTGGGCTGTGGCTGGGCAAGGGGAACCGACTGTCCTGAGGCCCACGATGGTCCGGGCTGGTCATCAAGATCGAGTAGGGCAGAACTGCTGTCGTCACTGTGGGCCTCTTCAGGGGGTGGAGTGGTGTTGTCTGGACCCTCTGGTGTGGTGACGGTCCTTCAGTTCCTGCAGGGGTATGAGAACATGATTATTGCATGTGTGTGTTTCATGGTGTGCAATGGATGGGTGTGCATGAACCCCAGTGCAGGCATTCCTGTGTGGGGGCTTGTGTGGTGATGGTTGGGGGGTGTTGTGGGTCTGTGCAGTGGACATGCTTTAGTGATGGGTGTCCATGCTTAGTTGTGTCATGCAGGTCTTGGGGTTGGGATGGGTGGTTGGTGTTATGGGTAGATTGGTGAGGAGTTAGGGTGATAGGGGAGGGTGTGAGGGTGGGGGTGTGTGATAGCATGCAGGTAGGGTGGGGGATATGATAGTGAAGATTAGACTTACCAGTGTCCGTTCCTCGGACGACTCCTCCGAGGCCCTCAGGATGCAAGATGGACAAGACTTGCTCCTCCCATGTTGTTAGTTGTGGAGGAGGTGGGGGTCCGCCGCCAGTCCGCTGTACCGCGATGTGGTGCCTGGATACCGTTGAACGCACCTTCCCCCGTAGGTCGTTCCACCTCTTCCTGATGTCCTCCCTATTTCTTGGGTGCTGTCCCACAGCGTTGACCCTGTCGACTATTCTTTGCCATAGCTCCATATTCCTGGCTATGGATGTGTACTGTACCTGTGCGCCAAATAGCTGTGGCTCTATCCTGATGATTTCCTCCACCATGACCCTGAGCTCCTCCTCGGAGAAGCGGGGGTGTCTTTGGCGTGACATGGGGAGGTGTGTGTGATGTGTGGGGTGGTGTATGTGTTGATGAGTGTGGTGGGTGTAGTGGTATGTGGTGTTTTGTGCGTGGATGTTGTGTGGGTGATGGTGTAGTGTGCCTCTGTGTGATGGTGTTATCTATTCTGCGCTGTCTCTCTCTGGCCTTCGTCTCTAATTTGTGGTCGTAGGGGTTTGTGGATGATGTGAGTGTGTGTTTTATATTGTATTGGATGTGTGGGAGTGGTGTTTGTATGTGTATCAGGTGTGTGTATTTTGAATTGTCCTATGTGGTGGTGTTTTGGAGATGTGTGTATTTTCAGTGCGGCGGTGTGTACCGCCAATGGAATACCGCGGTTGAAAGACCGCCGCGTGGATTCGTGGGTCGTAATAGCATGGGTGTGTTTCTGTTGGCGTGGTGGTGGAGGATTTGTTTCTGCATATTTATCGCTGACCTTTGGTGTGGCGGACTTGTGTGGGTGTCTGAATTTCGGCGGATTCCGTGATGTGTGTCATAATAGCTGTGGCGGTCTCCCGCGGCGGTGTATTGGCGGTCTTCTGCACGGCGGTAAGCGGCTTTTACTGCCAATGTTGTAATGACCATCTATATGTTTTTTATACGTAAATGTATGTTTATTATCACTGTAATGTCCTGAAATTACTCACACCATAACACCTGTGTCAGTGTTGGTCAATATACTCTTCAGTATTTACTATCCCTCACCTTCAGCATTAGTGCAATGTGAGTTTCCTGACATGGAGACAGAGATATCTTCCAGTGTAGGTACTTTCTTCTTTATTGTGGCCCAGAAAAACAGTTGATTAATGCATAATGCATAATGAATAATGCAGGGTCATAGAAGGGTGGTCTTCTCCCAGCGTTTTTGCATGCCTCCCTCCATTTTTCTTATCACATTTTCACTGGTTCACCTAAAAGTGGTTCCAGGGTTATCCTGCAATGTGCATTTTTAATAGTCTTACACTTACTATCAATTGTCATCTGTTCCGCAGCATACTGAAAAACACTAAACAAGCAACATTGAGTGCATCTATACAAAGATCCTTGGATAAGATCTTTGCAAAGGTGTGAATCAAAATATTGGAATAACCCTTGACAACATCAGATATGCCAATTTGCAAATACCACATTTGCGTTTGCGCTGTACCTTGGAGATCACATCTGGAGAGTTAGTACAGCTACCTAGATATTAGAAATGACATATGTACCACTGTTGAGAAGATGTGTGTATTCCTTCCCCATAGACATGTTTGTATGACTTTGAATGAGACAAGTATCAAAAAGTCTGCCTTTCCTTCATGTTACAAAAACATAATATTCAACCAGGACCGAATTCACACAAAAAGCATGCATGGTACAGCATCCAATACCCAAGTCCCTCACATACCAACAAAATACATTGTGCAGGTTATTCCTTCACTATTGGATACAACAGTTCTGAGGCCCTTATTTGGATAGTCATAATGTTGTCAGTGCATTTATTCATGAAACTGCAACTGTTAGGGTAATTTACCCAATGGTGATTAGAACACTACAAGTCCCACAATGCCCTCAGAAAACAGCTTGCCATTTGCTCCAAGGAAACATAGAGATTATAAGTAATGCAGCCACTACACGCATAAGGTGAAAGGTAACAAAAGACACACACAAAAATCATGCATGATACAGCATCCAACAAGCAAACCCCTCACACACCAACAGTGTGTAAACCTTTCCTTCACCATTGGATGCAACAGTTATAAGGCCCTTAGTTGACTAGTCATGATGTTGTAGTGGCATTTATTCATTAAAATGCAACTTTAAGGGTCATTTACCCAGTTGTGTTTAGAGCACTAAGACCCTCATTCGGAGTCTGGCAGTCCATGGACCACCAGACTAGCGGTGGCGGGGGGACCACCTGCCATATTATGACCCTGGTGGAGACACCACGGTGGGAACGCCAGCACCGCCAGGCTGCCCAGACTGGCGGTCTTGACTCTTCAAATCCGACAGGGCAGCTCTGCCCTGGGGATTATGAGTCCCATTCCACCAGCCTTTTTTTGATGGTTTACACCGACAGAGAAAGGATGGCAGAATGGGTGACTCCCCTGAACTGCCCATGCATTTGGCATGGGCACAGCCCTGTCGTGCATTTCACTGCCCGAATTACTGGAAGTAAAATGCGCAACGGGTGCTGCTGCACCCGCTGCACTGCCACATTGACGCCAATGTCAATGTAAAGGCCTGTTTCCTGCTGGGCCAGCAGACGGAAACAAAAATCATAATAGAGCTGTCAGGAGCTTCACCGAACTGGCGGTGAAGTGGGGGGAATGAGTTCAGCGGGCGGCCAAAATTCACAGAATTCCACCAGAAAACAGCATTCTAATTATTCCAGGGAAACATAGCCCTTATAGGTACTACAGCTATTATGCAGATAAGCTGAAAGTTGGCAAAAGAAATATGATTTTTCTCCACTCACATCATACGATCAGACACATAATGCAGTTTATGAGCTCACTGCGTCTCTGCTGCTCATACTACTCCGGCTGAGCATGAAGGATTAGCCAAGCTGTCTTCAAAACATTCCTGTACAGTGAGCTAATGTGGTTCCCCTGTCAGTGGGGCTGGAAGGACACGTCCGTGATGTCCTGAGCCTTAATTCACGCCCAGCACTACAGCACGCCATGATATTTTGCCATAATCTTGTGCATGCTGCATTACTCACCGGTTCCCATGGTCTTCAATAAAGCTACTTATCAAGCACCCTCTCAGGTAGAATGTTGAATTCTGCCTTACTGAAAGGGGGTGCCTTGTCCTCAAGTCCCTTAGCCATGTTGGAGGCATATTAGGTAAAATGGCTGCAGGTTGGCAGAGAATCTTGCTTGAGGTGAGGATGGCTCAGAATGATCATAAAATGGCTGCCAGAAACTTCCTGTATTAAGCACCCAGTTGTTGATTTCCTGTATATTTTCTTTGATTTCCAGCCTGGTGTGGAGTTTACGTGATTGGGGAAGACACTGCACTAGGGGGCAGAGACTCTACACTTGAGGTGGAGGTTACACAGTTGAGCCAGAAAAACAAAGATTTGATACAGGAAACAGGAAATAAACAGGAGGATGTTCAATGCAGGACCTTTCAGGCAGCCATTTTATGGCCATTCTGAGCCTTCCACACCTCCAAGCAAGAGCTTCTGCCATCTTGCTGGGCTGTTTAACTAACCTGCCCACATCATGACTGAAGGAGTTGAGGACAAGTCATCCATTGTAGGTGAGAAAGAATTGCACTTCCTAATTTCCTAACTGATGTGCTTTATAGGTACTTTCTTCTTTAGTGGGGCCCAGAAAAAACAGTTGATTAATGCATAATGCATAATGAATAATGCAGGGTCATAGAACTGACAGCTTTGGGTGGTCTTCTCCCAGCGTTTTTTCATGCTTCCCTCAATTTTTCTTATCTAATTTTCACTGGTTTTAGGACTCTGCACACTTTACCACTGCTGACCAGTGCTGAAGTGCTTGTGCCCTGCACAGGTGAGTGTGCGTCGAAAGGACCTGCGAAGCATCAATATCACTCAAAAGCAAGGCCATGCAATGTTTCTCCTTCGGTCAGGTCGGCTTGGGTCTTTTCTTCTCTAAGTAGGAGAGCGATGCGTCGATCTGAACAAGCTCTCTCGGGCCTGGCCAGGCTTTGTGTCATTTTTACACACCCAGCGAGGTTTGCGGTGGACATCCTGCTGCACAGTGATCCAAAAAACGCCCAGTGTGGTTTGCGATCTCACCAGCCTCCGTCAGCGATGCTGTACGTTGTTTCTCCAGCCGCGTGGTTCAATCTCCCAGCAGCGCTGCAGGCGGAGCGTCAATTTCAGCACGAAGATGGCATTGCGTTGTTTTTCCGGAGGTTGCGTCGGTCTCTGCGTGGATTTCTCAAACTTTGCCTGCCTGCTACTCCTTTCAAGGCCCCAGAAACTGGATAGGGCACCACTTGGAAGGGCAGGAGTCTCAGCACAGGCTCCAGGTGCTGGCAGAGAGAAGTCTTTGCTGTCCCTGAGACTTCAACAACAGGAGGCAAGTTCAGTTTCATGCCCTTGGAGAGTTCTTCACAGGCAGGAAGGCACACAAAGTCCAGTCTTTGTCCTCTTGCACAGCCAGAAGCAGCAACTGCAGAGTTGCTCCACAAAGCACAGTCACAGGCAGGGCAGCTCTTCTTCCTCAGCTCTTCAGCTCTTCTCCAGGCAGAGGTTCATCTTGGTTTCCAAAATAAAGTCTGTGGTTTTGGGTGCCCTTCTTATACCCATTTTGCCCTTTGAAGTGGGCTTACTTCAAAGAAAAATCTCTCTTGTTTGTGAAATCTTGTATGTAATTTGTTCATCCATGATTGGCATATTTGATTTACTGGTAGGTCCCTAGTACAGTGCACTAGAGGTGCCCGGGGCCTGTAAATCAAATGCTACTAGAGAGCCTGCAGCACTGGTTGTACCCACATGAGTAGCCCTGTGAACATGCCTCAGACCTGCCATTGCAGTGTCTGTGTGTGCAGTTTTAAACCTACCCTTTTACTACATGTAAGGCACCCCTAAGATAGGCCCTAGGTAGCCCCAAGAGAAGGTTGCAGTGTATGTTAAAGGTGAGACATGTACTCATGTGTTTTACATGTCCTAACAATGAAATACTGATAAATTCTTTTTTCACTTTTGCAAGGCCTATCTCTCTCATAGGTTAACTTGGGGGCTGCCTTTAATCATCCTTAAAGTGCAGTTTCCGTTTGAGAGCAGAAAAAGATATTGAGTTTGGTGTCTCAGAACTCACAATTTAAAAAGACATATTTTGGTAAAGTTGTTTTTTAAAGTGTTTGTTTGAAAATGTCACTTTTAGAAAGAGGGCATTTTCTTGCTTAAACCATTCTGTGCATCTGCCTGCTTGTGTAATACATGCCAGGGTCAGACTGACAGTTGAGCTTTTGTGAATTCCCTCTAGACAGTGACACAAAGGGAGCTGGGGTGTAGCCTGCATATCCTGGTCAGCCATCTGGGCTAGAGTGGAGGGAGGAGTGGTCCCTTACATCTGAAAGGGCTGTCCCAGCCCTCACACAATACAGTCTCTGACCCCTGGTGTGTGACTGGGGCCAGGCCTGGGCAAGGCAGGATCTTGTGAAAACAGAGACTTTCTTTGAAGTATGTCTACTTCAAAGACAGAAAAGGGTATATGTAGTGGATCCAAAACCGCAGACTTTTAGAAATTCTCTGGATCAAGAGGAATCTCTGCTAAGGAGAAGAGCTGAAGAGCTGGAGAAGGAGTACTGCCCCTTTTCTGTGTTGCTTTGCTTGGTAGGCCTACAGTTGCTGCTTCTGCCTTAAAAGAGTGCAAAGGGTGAGCATTGCTGTGTATCCTGCTCGAGAGAGTTCCTCAAGGACTTGGAGTAGAACTTGCCTCTAGTTGGAAGTTTCAGGGACATCAAAGACTTCAGTTTCATCTTCCTACAGCACTTGGAACTGTGTGTTTTGTACAGTTCAGAAAGAAAAACTACTGCAACACCACCAACGATGCCACTGGCCTGCACCGTGACCTGCCGCCAATGCTCGGAGCTGCACTGCCCCGATTCACACTGTAACCCTCGTCTCACCAACGCTGCCATCTGACACTGCCACGAGTGCTGCTTGCACCATGACCTGTGGGCCCCACACTCCGGCATTGCCTTGTTCATACCTCAGCCTGGGCATCCATGAGGATGAAGCGCCTGCTGACACTGGTGCCGCTGCCAGCACCGTGGCCCGTGGACACCACTTGTGAGGACACGAACCACCGTCCCACACTGTAGCCCCGGTCCACTGACGCTAGCACCGACTCCAGTGTTGTCACTGGTGTCCTTGTCTGCACCGTGACCCGTGGATACCGCATGGAGCCCGTCCCGTGCCGCACTGCAGACTTGGGACTACCAATGACATCGCTTCAGCAATGACGAAGACGCTGCCTGCACTGTGACCTGGTGACACCACATGTCTCACCACTCTGCTTCACACCGCAGCCCTGTCTCACCAACGCTGATGGACACCGTCACTTAGCCGCTGCCTGAACCGTGACCTCTGGGCCCCACACGGCGCATCGTATTGCTTCGCGCCGCAGCCCGACGCCACTCAAGTCAGCACTCCTGACTTCATCAGCCTGGAGTTTGATCCGCAACGCATATGACTTCAAGGGCCCGATGACTCCTGCATCGACCTCTGGAACCAACACCGCAACATCAGCGATGCCACTCTCTGTATCTCGTTGCGAGGATCACAAAACCCAGCAGTTCCAAAGGTACTGTTTGGCGGTCTTCCTGACACCGTAGCTGGCTCACGACACCGCAGCTGGCCTGAATTGTTGGTTTTGTTGATCACAATGCCGTGATAGCTCCAGGTGGAGCTATCAACTTGAAGGAACTGTCTTTTTAAGTTAATTCTTGCAAAATTCATATCTTTATTACTGTATGTTGGATTTGTCTCATTTTGGTCTTGTTTAACATAGATACATATTTGCTATTTCTCTAAAACTGGTGTGGTGTCCTTTTGTAGTGTTTTTCACTGTATTACTGTGTGTTGTGTGCAAATGTTTTACACATTGCTTCTGAGATAAGCCTGACTGCTTGTGCCAAGCTTCCAAGCTGGTGAGCAGGGGTTGTCTGAGTGGGTTTCTCCCTTATCCTGACTAGAGTGAGTGTCCCTACTTGGACAGGGTGCAAACCGACTGCCAACTAGAGATCCCATTTCTAACACAAATGATACAGACCGAGAACAAACTGCAAAAGTAACCAGGTCGGAAATAATTGTTCACAGAATGGACCGTTAGAAATATCTTGCTGCTTGACGTCTGACGTGACCAGTCACAGGCAACCAATACCTATATCAAATGGGCAAACATACGACATTGCATTGACAGTGTCGAAGCAGCACTCTGTGAACCACTGAGTGTAGAATAAGACTAGTTAAAAACAACACTAATAGAATACATTGGACACGCATTTAACAATAACGAATGTAAAACAATTTCACTGAAGCAAGTGTGCTAGGAATTGGGCACATTAGGGGCCGTCAAAGCACAGGTCGTTTCTATGCCAACATAATTAGCATGACTTTAAAAAATTGGCAAGTGCTTTAATGGCAAATAAGTATCAACAAAACAACAAAAAAATATGTTGGCATTGAACAAGTCAAGCAAATGTGGAACTCACTTGGCTTTTTAATAACAACTGTAATGAGTAGGAAGAATGGGAATACTAATTAAAAAAGCTAAAATATGACATCTGTTGATAGTGACATTTACTGTGATAATCTCGATTTCTTACCTACTTTATTTCCTGGCAATGTGTTTTATATTCGAGAAGGGAGAAGCTTTACAAATGTAAATACAAATATGTGCCAAGTACTTTTTACCATATCAACAAGATGTAATTCAAATCCCCAATGACTTATCTTGCTACGTATTTGGATTGTCTTCAAAGAATACAAGGTAATGTATTACTTCAAACAGAATAGAAAGATGGGTGATGGGTGATGGTACATTTTGTGCACTTACTTAATTTAAAATTACAATATTTTGAAATATAACAGTACCCATTGTTTTATTTGTTGATTTTCCGAGAACACACAAAAAAACAAGTGCAAACAATCTAGAAAAACCAAAGCACCATGGACAGATGGAAAAAGGTATTCTGTAGGATTCAAGAATGCATATTTAGCTTGAAAACACTTGTATGGCTTTAAATACCCTGATTTACAACTGCAGGAACTCACAACAGTACTGTTGGCAGGCTTAAACGGTTTTACTACTGCAGTTTTCTAACGTGTTGAGAAATCTGAAGTACTAAGGCCCTGATATATACTTATTTTGCGCCGCATTACCGTAATTTTCTAATGCAAAAGCGACGCAAAGTTACAAAATAAGACCCAGATTTATCCTTTTTTTGCACCGCATTTGTGCCACTATTAGACACAAAAGCGAAGCAAACTTACAGAATAGAATTGTATTTTGTAAATTTGCGCTGTTATTGTGCCAAAAAATTATGCAAATGCAGTGCAAAAAAAGTATAAATCTGGGCCTAAAATTGTATTTTATAAGTCTGTGCCACTTTTGCATCAAAAAATTACGGTAATGCAGCGCAAAAAAAGTATAATTCAGGGCCTAAATGCAGCACAATATCTGACGAATGAGCATTGCAAGTTTGGCTAGCCATGTAAGTTTTAAATGGCTAGAAACATGTACACTTGTGGGCATTCACAAATTGAAACCTAAGACTCAAAGGCCACAGCCAAGAGATGAAAAGCGGAATGGATCTTACCCAGATCTGTTGAAAGTAGAGGGGATGAGAATTCTATATGGGGAAAACGTTTTTCCTGCAAATAAAAAAAGAATAATTGCCCTCATTACAGGGCAAAATTGCAGGCATGTATATCTCAAAGAAACAGATTTTAAAGGTCACATTTCAAGTACACTTGGGCCCTCATTATGACATTGGTGGTAAGTCCCGCTTACCGCCATGCTGACTGTCGCCAATATACCGCTGCCGCAGCAGTTTACCGTTACCCATATTATGACATACACATAGCAATCCCTCACTATGCAGACACACACATAAGTCCGCCAGCCCAAAGGTCAATGATAAACTGGCAGTAGCAAAACCCACACAGTTACACCAACAGAACTACATCCACAGCATTATGACCCATGAATCACCACAGCGGACATTCAACCGCGGTAAACCATTGGTGGTACATACCGACGAGCTCAAAATACACACGCACTAACAAAACAACACCACATTGGACATTTTGAATAACACACACCTGACACCCATACAGAAACCACACCCACACACCCACACCACTATAAAACACACACACACATTACCCACAACTCTTTACAAGTCTAGAAAATTGATATCTGGGGGAGAGACACACCAAGAGCACCCACAGAACCAGAGCCACAGAACACCATCACCCATATACCATCCACGTACCTCACAGCACACACCCCAACACATCACCTCACACACCCTCACACACACCACTCACACTACACCCATGGCACCACAAAGACACCCCAGGTTCTCAGAGGAGGAGCTAGGGGTCCTGGTGGAGGAAATCATCCGGGTAGAGCCACAGCTATTTGGATCAGCAGACATCCATTGACCGGAAGATGGAGCTATGGTGGAGGAATGTGGACAGGGTCAGCGCTGTGGGACAGCACCCAAAAACAAGGGATGACATCAGAAAGAGGTGGAACGACCTTCTGGGGAAGACACCAGATAGCAGTACAGAGGACTGGCGGTGCACTCCCACCTCCTCCCCCACAACTAACAACATGGAAGGAGCAAGTATGGCAATACTGCATCCTGTGGGCCTGGCAGGAGTAGCAGGAATATGGACTCTGGTAAGTCAAATCTCTATTACTGTCGCCACCCCCCACCTGCATGCCATCCCAAACCCCCATCCCTACCCTCACCCCATCACTCCAAAAATCACATACACCCCATCATCAAAATCCACCCCTCCCACTACCAAGCCCTGCATACAACACCAATGCATGGACACCCATCACAGACCTGCATGGACAACCATCATCAAAGCATGCACACTTGAGACAATCACCTACCCAACCAAATCACCACTCACACAAGCCTAAGCTGCCAGGGCAATCACAACCATACAGGGCAACACACCCATGCACAAGATGTCACACGCTGAAACAATAACAATGCATTTCCATCCCCACAGGTCCCCCACACAACGTCACTGGAGAGGAGGTGCCAGCAACATCCAGTCCTCCCAGAAGAGGCCCACAGTTATGACGCAAGCTCTGCACGCCTGGATCAGGATGACCAACCTGGCCCATCAGGGACCTCCGGACAGTCGATTACCCAGGCACAGTCCCATACCACCACAGAGCCTCCCCCTCAGGAAACACCAGCACAGCACCCACCGATTGGGCCCAAACTTCTGTCCCCAGGACATGTCAATCAGCAGTGTGTCCACCACTACAGGGACCCCAGGCAACCCCACAAACACAGGATGATCAGGGACCTGGGTCAGTGCCAGTGGGCACACGGTTCAGGGGACAGAAGCATAGGACAACAGGGAAAATGGGAGGACTGCTGTGTGACAGGGGAAGGACAGGCCCAGGGAACCGACTCTCCACGAGGCACTCACCAACATCCTGGGAGCATACCACCATTCCCAAGAGACGATGGGCCAGATACTGGGCAGTTGCAGGAGACCTAGCAGCTGCAGGAGGGACAGTATCTGGGGATCAGGGAGGACCTGAGGGACATCCACACCACCCAGGTCACCATTGCAGGAGTGCTGGCAGACATGGCCAACACCATGAGGGAGGCAGCGGCACACCACCGGGCCCCTGACACTTTCCACACCGATAAACAGCCCTCCATCTCTGCTGGCCCTAGTGGACAGGAGGCCCAGCCACAGGAACAACAGGCCACCAGCCCCCCTCCCCTGCAGAAGGAGAACCACCACTTAAACGGTCCCTGCGATCCAGGCAGAAGCCAGAGACTATTGCCAAGATGCCTGCCAGGAAATATGAATCTCCTGAATGTCACACTTGTGTCCCACACAGTCACCCTGTCCACCTTGAACTGCCATTGTTCCACTTCCTATGCCCCTTTGGACAGTTTACCTGTGATGCAAATAGACAGGAACTTTTCCCTGGACTCTCCTCCACCACTACCCCAGCATATAGCAATACCCCATACACTCATTAGCACATAAATAAACACCCTTGTGAAAAATACAAGTATTGAGTGTATGAATTGATAACTATGTATTCGTTTAACAATCTGTAAACATTGCAATTCAACTGTAAAGTAATGCATACATAGGTATGACCTGTAGTTTGCTGCAGTCAACATACCAGGAGACAGAGTGGGGCACATATATCTGTAAATAGACATGCCAAAGGGAACAGTAAGTGGCCACAGTAGTTAGAATATAAGCCTGCCAGTGACAATATCCAATGCAAAACTGTCAATGAAAGGTGAAGTTACAGTGTCTTACCTGTGTGTCACTGGAAGTATTGTCATATGATTGATGTTCTATTATCCATATCCTCCACCTCCTCTTCGTCACCGTCCACAGGCTCCACCATTGCCACCCACCTATCTCCAGCCTCATCCTCTGCAGAGTAGGCACCTGGTGACGTAAGGCAAGGTTGTGCAACATGCAACATGCCACAATGATCTGGTACACCTTCTTTGTTGAGTAGCACAGGGAAGATGGAGGCACCGAAACCTGGCCTTCAGAAGGCCGAATGATTGCTCTATAATTCTTCTTGTTCGCCCATGTGCCTCATTGTAATATTCCTCTGCCCTTGTCCTGGCATTCCTCACTGGGGTCAGTAGCCATGAGAGGTTCGGGTAACCAGAGACACCTGAAAATATCAAGGGATACCTGTTAGCCAAACACTAACCCTTAGGGCCAACCCCATACCCATACATCAACATATACTGTGTGGAAACCATGGGCTCACCTATTAGCCACACCCGGTGCCTCTGGAGTTGAGCCATCACATATGGGATGCTGCTATTCCTCAGGATAAAGGCATCATGCACAGAGACAGGATACTTTGCATTGACATGGGAGATGCACTGGTCCGCCAGGCACACTACACATTCATGGAGTGAAAGTTCTTTTGATTTCTGAATACCTGTTCATTTCTCCGGGGGGGACAAAGGCAATATGTATACCATCAATTGCCCCAATGATTTTGGGGATATGTCCCATTGCATAGAAGTCAGCTTTCACTGTGGCCAAATCCTCCACGTGGGGGAAAACTATGTAGCTGCACATGTGTTTCATCAGGGCAGACAACACTCTTGTTAGCACTATTGAGAACATTGGATGTGACATTCCTACTGCCAAGCCCACTGTCACTTGGAAAGAACCAGTTGCCAAGAAATGGAGCACTGACGGCACTTGCACAAGAGGGGGGATCCCAGTGGGGTGACGGATAGCAGAGATCAGGTCTGGCTCCAATTGGGTACAGAGCTCTTGGATTGTGGCCATGTCAAGTCTGTAGGTGAGGATAATGTGCCTGTCCTCCATTGTTCCCATGTCCACCAGGAGCCTGTACATGGGGGGATGGTTCCATCTCCTATTCATCTGCAGCACTTGCAATCTAGGGGGCATCTTGTCAGTATTCAACATTTCCAAAATGTACAGTGCATTGCATGTTAAGACTGAAACAATATGTTGTTGTGTAGCCCCGAATGGTGCCTATAAGTGCTGTGAGTCAGTTAGGTCCCATGGCCTGCCCCCCAGAAATGGCGTCCGACTGTCATGTGTGGATGGACAGGTGGAAATGAGGTAATGCCGCTGACGTTGTGCGCCATTGCGGGAGGCGGTCGAGTAGCGCCTTGGAACTCCTCATTGGTTGTCATTGGGCCCTATGGGTTACAGTAGCCAATGATGATGTACGCCGATGGTGACGGTATAGACTGCTGCGGACGTGACCACCATTTTCTATCTGTTCACTCACTTGCTACCTGACCTTCAACAGGAGAGGACCTACACTGCAAGTGCTGTTGTGACCTGTGTCTGGAACCGACCATGGCTCGTGTCACTGGGGAAAAGGGATCTTGCCTTCACCGCTGCGGAGTTGGAGAGACTGGAGAATGGCGTCGTACCCCAGTACCGAATGCTTTATGGGCCTCCAGACCAACAGGTGAGTACACTGTAAGCACGATGCATGGGGCATGAATGCATTGAGTGCTATATGTGAGGGCCCTGTGTATGGGGGGGTGGTTGAAGGGTCCTGGGCAGCTTGCTGCATGTATGGTGGGCAACGTCTGTGCATAAGGAGATGGGAGGGATATGGTGGGCCATGAGTGTAACAGGCCGGACGGTATGACTGATACCTTTTTTCTATGTTTATTTCTCTGCAGGTCTGCTCCCATCAGAAAAAGGGTATATGGCGTGCCCTTGCAAAGGATGTGCGGACCCTGGGGGTCTAGGGAATGCAGAACACCGGCTGTCGCAAACAGTGGGAGGACCTGGGATGCTGGGCAAGGAAGATGGCGGAGGCCCAGCTGGGGATGGCCTTCCAACGAGGACGAGGTGCCCGTCGAACCTTGACCCCCCTGATGGCCTGCAAATTGGTGGTTGCCTATCTGGAGCTGGATGGGCGCTTGAGGGCATCACAGCAGCCACAATGGGGTGAGTACAGTTTCACATTATTCTACTTGTGCATGGTGGAGTGGTCTTCTTGTGGGGGATGTGGACCTGTTGGTGCCCCTAGGCCAGGCCGGACATTGCAGTGTAGGTTCCATGTTAGGCAGGGGCTGATGAACACCACCTCTAACCAAACTAGTAGGCATCCACCACTGGGCAGGGCTCTGTGGGTCTCAGGTATGCTGCAATTGGCATGAGGTATTCCTGTCCATGGCCTGGTGACAAGCATTCTGACTTGTAGTGCATTGCATAGTGCTTCGGGAGATTCCCTGTGTGTGTGTTTGTGTGTGTGTGTCGTATACGCCATCAGTGGTGTTGTTGCTGCTATTGACCAAGGGGCATATTTATACTCCGTTTGCGCCGAATTTGCATCTTTTTTTCGACGCAAATTCGACGCAAAACTAACTCCATATTTATACTTTGGCGTTAGACGCGTCTGGCGCCAAAGTTCATGGAGTTAGCGTCATTTTTTTGCGTGAACACCTTCCTTGCGTTAATGAGATGCAAGGTAGGCGTTCCCGTCCTAAAAAATGACTCCCAGGCATGTGCGTGGTACTTATACTCCCGGGCAAAAATTACACCCGGGAGTGGGCGGGGCAAAAAACCCCGCATTTGCGCCTCTTTTTAACGCCTGGGTCAGGGCAGGCGTTAAGGGACCTGTGGGCTCAGAATGAGCCCAGAGGTGCCCTCCCCTGCCCCCAGGGACACCCCCTGCCACCCTTGTCCACCCCAGGAGGACACCCAAGGATGGAGGGACCCATCCCAGGGAAGAAAAGTTAAGTTGTGGAAAGTATTTTTTTTTTTTTTTTGTGGCATAGGGGGGCCTGATTTGTGCCCCCCTACATGCCACTATGCCCAATGACCATGCCCAGGGGACAGAAGTCACCTGGGCATGGCCATTGGGCAAGGGGGCATGACTCCTGTCTTTGCTAAGACAGGAGTCATGTTAATGGCGTCTGGGCGCCCCAAAAAAATGGCGCAAATCGGGTTAAGACGATTTTTTTGCCTCAGCCTGACTTGCCCCATTTTGGGACGCCCAAACGCCATTTTTCCCTACGCCGGCGCTGCCTGGTGTACGTCGTTTTTTTTCACGCACACCTGGCAGCGCCGGTCGGCTAACGCCGGCTAACGCCATTCAATAAATACGGCGCCCGCATGGCGCTTCAGAATGGCGTTAGCCAGCGCTAATTTTTTTGGCGCAAAACTGCGTTAGTGCAGTTTTGCGTCAAAAAGTATAAATATGGGCCCAAGTGTATCCTCAGTCTCTTCCCCCCCTTTTTGTTTTGAAACCTGTCCTTCTGTGCATTAGTATCATCTGGCAGAGGAACAGCATCCCACAGGGCCCAGGAGGCCGAATCCACCGACGATGAGGGCACCAGTGGGACGGAGGGTGAGGGGAGCACCATGGCGGTGACAGGAGGGGACAGTTCTGACAATGATTCCTCCACTGATGGAAGCTCCCTAGTGGTGGTAAACACCTCTATGCCCACTCCAACTACAGGTACAGCCGCCACCCCGTACCAGCACCGCCCCCCCAGCAGCCCCCCAGTGAGTTTCCCATGCCCGCTCACCCAGGAGGGGGGCATCTCCATGCCCCAGGCACCTCAGGCCCTGCCCCAGTTAGCCCTGCTGCCCTGCGTGAGGAGGCAATTGACCTCCTGCGATCCATCGCTGTTAGGCAGTCAACCATAGTGAATGCCATCCAGGGGCTGGCAGGCCATTTGCAACAAACAAATGCATTCCTGGAGGGCATTCATTCTGGCATGGTGGCCCAACAGAGATCAACCCAGGCTCTGGCCTCTTCACTGATGGCAGCCATTGTTCCTGTCTCTAGCCTCCCCCCTCCAGCTTCCTCTGCCCAGTCCCATTCCCCTGAACCACAAACTATCCCAAGCACACATTTAGACCAGTATGCACCCAAGACAACACACATGAGTGGTTCAGGCAAACACAAACACCACACATCATCCCACAGTCACTCACATAAACACCATCCAGATGCAGACACACTAACATCCACTGCCTCCAATCTGTCCTCCTCCGCCTCCCTCCTAGTAGCATCTCCACTCACACCAGCAAGCCCTACATCCTCATCCACTGCCTCCATCACCATCACGCCTATCACTACACACCCCTCACTGGCAGTCACCATCCCCACATCCATGCACACATCCACTGTGTCCTCTCCCACTGTGTCTGTGCCCCCTCCTCCCAAAGTACACAACGTAAGCACTGAGACACCCAACAGCCATCCACCTCACAACAACATCCAGCCCATGCACCTGCACCCAAACACAGCAGACAGACACCGCCAACAACCACTCCCTCTACCTCCACTCCCAAACCTTCACCCTCTTCCTGCCCCAGTTTCCTTAAGAAGCTTTACCTCTCCGCTGTTGAACTCTTCCCTACCCCTCCCCCCTGTCCTTCACGTTGGGCCAGGGTGGTCAGAACCCAGGCTAGCATCTCAGCCACCCAGTCCACGGCCACAGTAGTGTTTGCAGCTACTGCAGGTGTGAGAGGCTCCAAGGAACCACCCATCAGCACTGGCAGTGTGCCTGCCAAGGATGCACCACCAGATGGCTAGGGCAAGGAGACACCACCAGCTGGCAACAGGAAGGGCAAGGATGCACCACCAGATGGCAAGGGCAACGATTCACCACCAGATGGCAAGGTGGCACCACCAGATGGAAAGGGCAAGGAGGCACCACCAGCTTACAAGGGGAAGGGCAAAGGGCCTGCACCTGCAGGCAGGGAGGACAGGAGGCGTGGTGCTGGGACTGATTATGATCCCCCACCACCAACCAGGTCAGCCGTCCGAGGCTGCAGGGGAAGGGCTGGAGCCTCCCCCCACCACTCCCAGCACCGCCACCAGCACCACTGCCAGCAGCAGCAGCCCCTGTGAGAAACCATCCGAGGCTGCAGGGGAATGGCTGTAGCTTTCCCCCACCACTGGCATCACAGCCACCAGCACCGCCACCTCCACCGCCACCAGCACCGCTGCTAGAAGCAGCAGCCCCAGTGGGCAGCCACCCAAGGCTGCAGGGGATGTGCCGGAGCCTCCCCCCACCACTTCCAGCCTCAACACTAGCACTGCCATCACTGAGCAGCCATCGCCACCGGCAGGCAGTGTGTAGTCCTGCCTCCATGGACTCTAATGCATCCTGACCCCTGCAAATCATGTGGGTCTGACACCCAAGTGAGAGACTGTGCCCTCGTATCACAGGGCACAAAGCCCCCTCCTGAACCAGTGGAAGAAGGCATCCACTCACCCCCTCCTTGCCAGGATGAAGCACACTGGGCACAAAGCCCCCTCCAGAACCAGTGGAAGAAGCTATCCACTCACACCATCCCTCCCAGGATGAAACACACTGGGCACAATGCCCCCTCCAGAACCAGTGGAAGAAGCCATCCACCTACCCCCTCCTTGCCAGGATGAAACACACTGGGCACAAAGCCCCTTACAGGACCAGTGGAATAAGCCATCCACCTACCCCCTCCATGCCAGGATGAAGCACACTGAGCACAAAGCCCCCTCCAGAACCAGCGGAAAAAGCCATCCACTCACCCCATCCCTCCCAGGATGAAGCACACTGGGCAAAAAGCCCCCTCCAGAACCAGTGGAAGAAGCCATCCACCTACCCCCTCCTTGCCAGGGTGATGCACACTGGGCACAAAGCCCCCTCCCGAACCAGTGAAGAAGCTGTCCACTTGAGAGACTGTGGCTTTGCATTTCCCAGGACCAAGGAGTGTACAAACCACCCATTTGAGAGACTCTGGTTTTGCACTCCCCAGGACCAAGCAGTGGGCAAACCACCCACTTGAGAGACTGTGGCTTTGCACTCCCCAGGACAGAGTAATGGGCATGTTGGCCCTTCCCGGACCAGTGGTGTTGTACCATCTTCCGGCGGAGGTGCCCCCTCATTCCTGGTCCCCCTGAGGTGCCTGTGTATTTCTGACCGGATGCCCCTGCAGTGCTCTCTCTGTGTTGATGCAGGAGAAAAGTAGGGCCTTGGCCTATGTCATGTGGCCCTGTGGCCCACAGACTTTGTAGACTGGGTAGTGTCCCTCCATTTGTATACATGTATATACTGTTTTAATTTTTGAGGACTTATTTCTGGTATTTTATATCATTGGGGTGGTGGGCATGACTCATGTCTTTTCTAACATGTGCACAAATAAAGAGGTTTACCCAAAAGTAACCCTACCTGACCTGGGTAAGGACACTTTGTTGATGTTTTATTGTCAATTTTTGTTTGTTTACATGTTTATATTTATGTATTTGTAAATTTTGTAAATATGATGTCATTGTGGTGTAAATATTAGGCTTGATGTAATTTGTCAACCCAAGTGTGAAAGCTAGTTCTGCATAAGAAAAGAAAATATTCGTTTTCTACAGAGATGCAACTCCTTTGTCAGTTAATAATGACATGTGTCCTGCCTGGAATGCTTTATGGTGAATATAAAAGACACAGAGGGAAATTCCATTTGGAACTTTATGTTTAAAGTTATAAATAAATACTCTGGCCCAAGTTCTCAGAGAATACATTATGCTTATGGTGTGTAGCACTCCTGCGTTCACGAAGTAAGTCTGGACTATACTTGGCTTCCACCTTGAATGTAGAATATACCAGGAGTACCATAAGAGTGAATCACACTTACTCATAGACCAGCGGATGAAGTGCTACATAACAACTCATTTTTTTGTTATTCACAGTACAGAAGATCTACTAATTGTGAGATTTGGAACTGAGAATAGGACGAGATTTGTGTTCTAACTTTCAGTTAGCAGTCTGGTTATGAGGATACAGTATGACCAGAATTAAAATTTTTGGCTAGCATCCCATACCTTAGTCCAGCTATTCCAGGTTAGTCTGCCTGAAATAGAGAATAACATGCAGATCCAGTTTTACAAGAAAAACATCCACATGTGAATTCACTTGCAAAAAGAAAAGGCTCCTTTCTGCTTGTAATTACCACCTGCATGATATGTGTGGCAAATGAGAGTGTTGGGTTCACTGCAGGTTGGGAGTGGTGGGCAAGGATGAGTGTGTCTTTGACAGGATAGTCTGGATACAGGCAGATTGGAGCTCTCCTCATGTTGTACTAGAGTGCTGGAGAAAAGCTGGTTTGTGTATTGTGATTACTCACTACCCAACACCCAATTTACACATAATTTGACAGCCTAACATTTCCAACTGATAAAATAAGGTACAGAGTGCCTGCACTCAGTAATTCCAGGTATGGAAAAGTAGTGTTTTCCAAACCTAAAATTCCATACTTGTCTTTTCTAATCCCTGCTGTTAGGGTAGAAGGGGAGGGGAGGGGGTTAAATTTGTGTTTTGGGTCACCAATGGAAAACTATTTGATGTAACAAAAGGCTAGTTGTTCTCACTTTGGCAGGCCTTGATGCATTGTTTGGACAGGCAGTAGAGTGATAGTGATGGTGAGGTGGTTGACCCAAGCTAATGATATGTAAGTTTTGCAATGGATAGTTGGTGCAGCTGACAGGTACAGTCAGAGGATGAAGCCTTTTGTATGGTTTTGCTCAGTGCAATGCTGCATTGTTTGCCTTCATGTTGTCAGATTGACAGTGTTAGCATCTTTTTCATCTAGTAGTTTGACGTACAGTTTTCTGTCAATTCATGTTTTTATGAATTAGAGCACTATTTTGATACTATTTTACAGCCTTCAGCAGGTGCACTTTACATTAGATTTAGAATTGGATCCTTACCTTTACATAAATTTATTACCAGATGGAGACAGAATCGCTGCTTAACAGACTTTTGCCCTATGGGATGCATTTTGCCAAGGCTTAGCGATCGTCATTCAGCCCTCAGGATCTGCAGAACTACCACTCATAGTGCTGTTGTGTGTGCTGAAAGCAACGTTTTTAACAGAGATATGGCACATTAGTTCAAAGTCATTTAGCAACAATGAAATATTTTAAAACTAGAGGACCCAAAATGAATTCTGGAGTAAGTGTTTTATTCTATATTCTAATGTATTGTATATATGCTTACTTTTATCCAGGTTTTAATCCTAAAGAAAGTGGGGAGTTGTATATTATCACATTTTAGTCTATGATTGTTTTTTTGTGATTGTACCTTTTTTGACCCAAATGAATTGAAATAAAGAATGATGATGATGCCAGTGTTGAAGAAGACTTTCCTTTTCTTTGTGCTTGAGTTGCACTGGAGGTTGAAGTCTTTAGGTCGGTTGTGTGTGTTTTGAATGTGGAAAATGTTGCATAGGCAAGAGATATTTGTTTAGAAAGTATTTTTTTACGTCTTGGGGGGCTTGTAGATGAGGTGACAGTTTATTGATTAGATTAAGGAGAGTGAGAATTGGTATTTTAGTAGTAGGTTTGCCTGGTATGCTTGGCCTTGGCGATTTGTGCATTGGTGAGAGCCTCTAACTGGCTTATGTGTGCTGTCTAAGTACTGAAAGCAATAGCATGTGGGAATAATTACATCTAGGGTTTGTGAGTGTGTGCTGGTTAGCTATGTTTCTGTGATGAAGAGAGTACACATTTGTAAAATGTGGTGAGGTTTGTGTTGTCTGGGCATAAAGTACTTCAAAGATAGTGTTAATGAGCACAAGGTGAAGGTGTGTCCTATAGATTGTAGGTTAATGGTGGGAAGCACAATAAGGTTCAGATTTGGGCTATGTGTTCTGTGGGTGTTTATCTTGTGCTTCCAGTCTCCAGGCATACCTATGGGGATGGGAAGTATAGATTAAGCTATGAGGCTTCTGTTAAAATTTTCTCCAGCAAGCTCTAGATGCTGTTGCTGAGAAGTCAGGGATTTAGAACTGTGGCCCTCCCCGGGCCAAACAGGCCAAACAGGAGACATTTTTGTTTTTGTCCAACTTTTGTTAAGGATACCCAGGGGTGAACATAATTAGGGCTGCTGACTGGGGTGGGTGACTTGCCTGGGCCCAGATGGGCACAATATATCCTGTGGAGCTCCTTCCTCGTGTCTTCTTTTAGTGTAACAACTATGTTTCTCATCAGGCCTTGATTGGATGCATTAGATGCACAGAGCACACAAAAGCACATAATGCCCTGACCTGTGTAGGACAGCGGTGCAGCGGCAACGCTGGCCAAGGGCTGGCCAATGGGCACAGTCACTGTCACAAGCAACTTCTGATGACCACCTGTTTGCTGTCAATCATAGATCCTAGGGGCTGTGGTTCTGAACTGGGTGGCTCAGAGGTCTTTCGCTCAGAGGTGTCCTATCCCTGCCATCTGCTAACCCCTCCTGTGCCCGCTCCATGTCCACTCCCGGATGCATCATCAGATCATTTCCAGCTTGGCCATTGCCTGAGGTTGCCTGAGGGGCAGTTATGATAAGGAGTTTAGCAGGAGCATTGTATCAGAGTGCTGAAACTGAGAGCAGAGATCTTCTGGAAGACTTTGGGAGGAGGTAAATTGTGGCGAGGTTGCAGTGCTGTAGGCACTGTACCTTAGGGTAGAGGGTAACAATGAGCAAAGATGACCAGCCTAGGTGCTGGTGCAGCTTGCACATTATGAAGCCTTTGCCTGCTTTCCCTTCAAACTCCTCATACCTTCGGTGGGCTAAACAGCAGATCACAGCAGTGTCAAATCGTGATCAATGGGCCTACAGGCAGCTGTTAAAACATACCACTTTCACCTTTTGTGACTATATTTGCCCCTATCTATTACTTGCAAGCTATCAATAAAACTATCCATAGATTGATAATTTTCTCCTCTGGTGTTGTTTGAACTATCCCTTTCAGTGTGCATAATATGCAAAACAATGGAGAAATTAAAGGCAAAAAAGCAATGGATGATCAATTATGTTTGATGAACAATTATGCAGAAAGCCCAAAGGAAGCTCTACTATGGTCATGGAAAGTGTACTCCACAAGATCTCAGGACTGTCAGTGCACTCAACCCTAAGCACGTGGAAAAAAAGAGTTGGCCATGACTATACCATTGATTACGATTAAGCACAGCAACACGGATGCTGAAGATCACCAATGTACAGATCACATTAATGGGAAGAAAAAAATCCCAAAGAGTGCTATTTGAACCAACACATATGAAAAAGCTTGGTATCAAATAAGGGCTTTATAGGTGGCCTCCAAAATCAGCAGCAATGGTTCAGTCACTATTTATTACTAGGAGTCCTAGTCAAATATACATCATAACAAACTATTACAACAATAGTCATGTCGACTCACCCACATCTCTACATCAGGGTCACTGAGGCCATACACAGGAGCAGTCATTTTGACTATCACCAGATATACAAGGAGCAGAAAGTTTCCTTGAAATGCTGCAAAATATATCATCCCCAGAAGCAAATGCACCTAAACGGGTACTAGTAAAACAAAAGGAGACAGCATTTTAGTAGAAATGCCACCAGAAACCAAACTTCAACTTAAATGTGGCTTTGATTGGAAAAAAATTAGATCTTGGGAGACTCTTGGATCCACTATAGAAACTGCAGAGTTGTACGCCTTATTACCTCCTGGCAAAGCAAACGCCTCAGGTTCGTATACTGATCTGGGTGTCACAGAAAATACATCAAAATGAATAAAATCGGCACCCACAAAAACGTCACCAACACAGCAATTATTTGGACAGACCTCTACACTTAAAAACAGATCTTTCACACTTGAAATCCAGTGCCTGAACTCATTTCTCTCATCAAATGCAGAGGCTCTAGTACAGGTCAACTGAGGTAGTAACGGGGTTGATTCACAAGTGAAAAGTGTAACTTTCATTGATTTTGATCCATCTAATAAAGCACAATAACTACATGAAGAACATGAGACAGGTGACCAACCCATGGATCAAGTAACAAATGAGTATTTATTGGACCAACTGATACTGTGTATTATGAAGATTATGATTAAAACCGTGGACATAATCACAAATGAGATTACAACACAGACCTCAAAGCCAAATGCCAAGCCATAATTTAATGAACACTTTAAAACCATAGTGACAATCTACTGTAGGATGGCCACAGTTGAATAACCTGGAAAGGAAAGTATAAATTCAAATTTCAACCAATGGGTGTTGGAAAACCAAAGTTGTACCCCCTTGCTGGAAAAATGTCTGGAAGTCCCAAAAGCCCTAAACGACATTATAGAGGACTGCAGGCAAAATTTGTCAATTAATCGTCCTATTGGTCATAAATCAGCATATGTAAGTCCAACAACAGCATCCAAGGCAGTATAGCCCATGCATCAGGCTTCAGCTCAGCTAAAACATCATTCTAGAACAGGATACTCAATTAAAGGAGCAGGAAATCCCCATATTTTCAAGACAGAGCGATCATCCAGTCCCAATGAAAAGGTGCAAAGGAATAAAATAAAAATAGCTGCTGGAAAAAAATCTAAGCTTTTCTCCATTCCTTAAATTACAACACAACCTCTTCAAACCATTACAGAATCTTCAGGAGAATGAAAGGGCAAAGCTTCCACAATTCAAAATTCAGGCTTCATTCTCCTATAAATCAAGTGCAATTCATCCACCCATCTGGAAATCAGAAGTGGAGACACAATTTCATCTGCCCGAGTGCACAGAGACGCCATCTTGCATTGAGGGCAAATACCAGAAATCAAACTCAAATCAATAAAATCATGAAAACTATTTAAATCATAGTGTTCAAATAGGTCATTTAAACTAAGTCAAACCCAACCTTAACATGGTGAAATAGAAATAGATCTAAGCATCACAAGAGCTTTACATTGAAATTTCCAAGTTCGACTCCATGTGATAGAAAAGCTCCTACTACTGGTTCAGCCACTGATGATCTTACACATTCCTGGGTAAAAATAGCAAATTTTGTGCATGACAGGGACAAACATCAACATTAGATAACCAGGGTATATCAATCAATGAAATTAGACCAGGAAACATGAAAATAAATATGCTACTGCATGCTCACTTGGATAGTACAAAACCTACCAAAGAGCAGTCGACAATCATATTTACCTCTCCTGAGTACACATTGCATGGGAATCAAGATATCCTCAATAGAGGCAACTTCTATTACTAGTTATGTTTATTCCCCTAGGCTCAATTCCCATTTCCACCAAATTAAACATAGAATTATCTGCCTCTAAAAACACCCTCATAACCAGACCAAGTAGGAAATCACCTGTAGGACAAATCCAGAACTTCTAATCTGGAAACCAACCCAACAGCACTATTGAAAGTTTCAAGCTGGAATATAGCAGGCCTAAGGTAAAAAATGCATAAAGAAAGGATTGGTTGACTTTTACTAAACAACAGGACATTTACTGTTTCCAAAAAATGTGGGCTGTCAATATCATTAACCTTGATGGAAGTTTAACACACTGTTAACCCACTAACACACAACAAAAGGGCAGATTTACAGGAGAATGGCAACAACATCGCTGGCTGCTAATTCTAAAGTGAACTATGCTAAAATAAAGGAGAACATAATTTATTGATTTAAGAAGTCAAGAGTGGACACATAAGATATTGAACATTTATTTTCCACCAGATGGATGGACTCTGTTTAAACCAAATATACTGCTATTTAAAGATCAGCTCATAGCAAAAAGACTTGCAGAGACATTGAAGCTGCCATCAGGAAGTAAACATGCACAGCCTTGTACTGTTAAAAAATGATGACATATTGGTGTATGGTGACTTTAATTAAAAAATGTGCTCCTTAATGTTGGATCCCACAATAAAATATGAAGACTGCATTTGAAACATTCCATCATTTCCTAAGGAGCACAGCACTTGCAAAAAGAAAGGCAAATTAAGTTTCAAAACTCTAGTCGTATGCATCCAATGAACGGTCGAACTCCGTCAAACAACCCCATGAAATTTATTTTTAGATCTGGTCACAAGCATAGTACTATTGACTACATGGCAATCAACATTGAAGCTTAGCATCTCATTGTTGATATGAAAGTACAAGAAAGGAATGAAAGTGATCATGACCTTCTACTTTTGGATATAGTGTACCCAAATATGAGTTATTTTGCTTCTAAATCAAAACAATTTGTGTGTGGTCCAAATGTTGCCTTGAAACCAAATAGGAAGAACATTCACAAGATAAACGTAACCCAAAGATCTACACTTCTAGCTCTAAATGGGTGTCCCTGCAAGCCTCGTTTATAAATACAGATCCAAAACTGGGGGAGATGCAATTTAAAAAAATTGAAGAGCTACTGATACAGCCATCTGTGGTTAGAAAAAACAGAACTCATGTCTCATTCATCTAGATTGGTATGATGTGGAGTTTTTAAATTCAAAAAGGCTACTATCATCAGTCTTGAAAGATTGACATCTGTCTAATAACAGCAAACATCATTTCCACAATATGAGAAAGAAGTATAAATACCTGATAAGATATAAAAAGAAATCAGTCCTAAAGGCTCTAGCAAGCTCAACATGATGCAATAACTCATAAAAATTCCAAGAAATTCTGCAAGATTGTAAAATGTGGTTGCAAGGGCCCACTGGAGAATTTAGAGTCAAACATAAGTGCACACACTTGAATAAATCATTTTACAACCCTTTACTGGAATGTAGGAGGCAATGCACCAGTTTGAACGAATGGCTTTGTTGATATGCATAAGAACAATGTCAATGTATGCCTTGCTATGTGCCAGCATATCAACAAACGTGCTTTGAAGTTGTTGATTCCACCTGACATGACCCAGGCCTGTAGCAAATGATTGACATATCACAGGTGGGGTGACACGTAGCCTACAGACAAATGTGTGAAATAGGAAAGACCTATATCAATTCCCCACATAGACAGTTACACCACATAGATCCTAGGAAATTGCCCCCCCCCAGTGAAACATTCAGCTGAAGGGGTACGCGTTCCCAAAACACCATAAATTTAGATGCCACATGGGGTTAGGAACACACAGCCAATAAGAACACAGCACACACACTACACACAGTGATCTCACGCTCCCCATGCTGGAGATCTGCACATGTTACTTACTTGCTCACTCTATGTCCACACAAGGTTGAGACCCACCTGCACACTTTATCAGATGGTCAGATTTATGGCCTCATGACTAGTCCTGGATTGTTTTTTTAAAGAGTATATTCAATTGTTTTATTGTACCTCAAGACAATGTATAAAAAGATGCTCAAAACTTTGAGAGACAGTCATCAGACCCCGACTCAGTATTGTGCTCTCCTGACCATTGCGTTCAATTAAACAGACTTTTCCTGCTTTGCCAAACACCTCTTGTCTTTCATTTATTTAAGATAAATCCACATTCGATCAAAATGTTGGTGGCTCAGCCAGGAGAGATTGGTCCTCCGAGCTTAGACTGTAGCGGAAAGGAGAGGACACCACCCATACAGATTCACATCTGCGCAACAAAGAGATGTGAGCAGACGCCGCAGTTGATTGAAAGTTCTGCTGAATCATTGGGACGGAGGTACATTCTTAAGCTGTCATCAGTGGCTAAGAGACTATGGTGGTCATTCCAACGCTGGCGGTCGGTGTTAAAGCGGCGGTCAGACCGCCAACAGGCCGGCGGTAAAGATTTTGCAATTATAACCGTGGCCGAAACCACCAACAAAGACACCCACTTTAACACTCCAACCGCCACGGCGGTACAAACAAACAGCGCAGCGGTCACCGCCGACAGACAGGCGGGAGACAAAGTACCGCCCACAGTATCACAACCTACCAATCCTCCACCTTTTCCGGGGCGGATTCACCGCGGATAAAAACACGGCGGAAACAGGATTTTGAAGGGAAAACGCTCACCTTAACACACCCCACGAGGAACGAGGACACCATGGATCCGGAACTCCAAATTCTCCCTGCAATAGTCTTCCTGGTCCTCTACCAGGAGCACGAACACTGGCAGCAAAGACCACGGTGAGTACTGCACCTATGACACAGGGGAGGGGGGATGGAAAAAACAGGGACACACACACTCAACACCCGAACCCCCACCCTCACCCACTACAACACACACACTAATACATATTGACACATCACAGTTACACCCTCCAACCCCCCCCGGAAGAATGCAAAGACCAAAGAAAATGAGTGTAACCATTGTAATATATTAAAAGCAAGTACGCAAAAATATATATATACACCATTAACAAAATACACACCAAGCATAGTACTCCAGGTAGTGCTCCAATTAAGTCCGTGGAACACTGGGCCCACACGATATGGGCGAGGCCCACCCAAGATCACCGACCATAGTGGAGAGAACACTGCAGGGGCATCAGAGAGCAACAAAACAGACACCTCAGGGGGAGGGAAAGGGGGGGCACCTCAGCCGCTTGAGTGCACAACGCCAAATCCACGAGGGGGCCACATGCCCACTGTTCAATCCTGGGGAGTGCAAAGCCACAGTCTCTCAAGTCTCTACAGTGGGTGGGTTGCCCACTGTTCCATCCTGGGGAGTGCAAAGCCACAGTATCTCAAGTCTCTACAGTGGGTGGGTTGCCCACTGTTCCATCCTGGGGAGTGCAAAACCACAGTCTCTCAAGTGGATAACAGTCTCCACTGGTTCTGGAGGGGGCATGGTGCCCAGAGTGCTTCATCCTGCTAAGGACAGAAGTAGTGGATGTATCTCTCCACTGGTTCTGGAGGGGGCATGGTGCCCAGAGTGCTTCATCCTGCCCGTGATGGACTCAGTAGCGTCAGTGCCCTTGACTCTCATGGGCCAGCGTTGCTTGAGACGGCGGTGCCCAGTTCAGCGGTGCTTGAGATGGCAGTGCCCTGTTCAGCGGTGCTTGAGACGGTGGTACCCTGTTCAGCGGTGCTTGAGACGGCGGTGCCCTGTTCAGCAGTGCTTGAGACGCAAGTGCCCTGTTCCACGGTGCTTGGAGCGGTGGGCTCCTTTGCAGTGACTCAGCTGCTGGCGGTCCTTCATGGCCCCGCGGGGCTTGTGCTGGTGGTCCTCTCTGGCCGAGCGGGGATGATGGTGGTCGCCTCCTGGGCAGCTGGGCTGTTGGCCTCCTGGGCAGCAGGGCTGGGGCTGGCGGTGGCCTCCTGGGCAGCTGGGCTGGTGCTGGCGGGGCCTCCTGGGCAGCTGGGCTGGTGCTGGCGATGGCCTCCTGGGCAGCTGGGCTGGTGCTGGCGATGGCCTCCTGGCAGCTGGGCTGGTGCTGGCGGTGGCCTCCTGGGCAGCTGGGCTGGTGCTGGCGGTGGCCTCCTGGGCAGCAGGGTTGGTGGCGGTGGGCTCCTGGGCAGGGGGGATGATGGCGGTCTTCTCCGCTGTGCTGCTCTTCCCAGACTTGCTGAGTTTCTTGTGCCCCTTCCCCACCTTGGAAGGTGTCACAGCTGACTCCTCACTCCCACCTGGACCCCTGGGAGTGGCTTTGGTGGCTGGAGTTTTCCCCCTCTCCCGCCGGGCACTGGCCAACTTCTGATGCTTCCCAGGTGGAAGACTGTCTGTGCTGTGGCTCCGTGCCACACTGGATCCTCTGGTGTCCGGTGCACTACAGATTCCGGTGACTACAGGCACCACTGGTCTCTGAGATGTTGTGGCTGAGGTGCTAGTTCGGGACCTAGGAGACGGATGGGGTGGGGGAGGTGTGGGAAAGAGGTCAAGGTTGGACAGGAAAAGTTTTTGGGAGACACTGGGATGGGTAGCTGGAGGGGGTTTGGGAGTGGAGGAAGAGGTTGTGGTTGTAGGAGGTGTTTGTTTGCTGACTTTGGGTAAAGGTGCATGCGCTGGAGGCTGTCGTGAGGTGGATGGCTGTTGGGTGGGTGTGTGCCTGCGTTCGTGTATCTTGGGTAGGGGCGTCACAGACACACTGGGAGAGGACACAGGGGACGTGAGAATGGTAGTGGGGGTGGTGACCGCACATGAGCGGGGTGTGGTGGTGGGTGTGCTGGTGATGGTAGTAGTGGCTGTAGAGGTAGTGCATGCAGGTGTGAGTGTAGACGAGACTGGGAGGGAGGAGGGAGACAAGGAGGAGGGGGACACAGTGGAGGCAGTGGATGTTGGTGTGTCTGCATGTGTCTGATGCTTGCTTGAGTGCCTGTGGGATGTGTGGTGCTTATGTTTGCCTGAGCTTCCCTTGTGTGTTGACATGTGTGCATGCTGGTCTAGAGGTGTGCTTGGGATAGGCTGGGGTACAGGGGATTGGGTCTGGGTGGAGGAAGTTGTAGGGGGGAGGCTAGACACAGGGACAATGGCTGCCATCAGTGCTGAAGCCAGAGTCTGAAAAGCTCGCTGAAGGGCCGCCTTACCAGAATGAATGCCCTCCAGGAATGCATTTGTTTGTTGCAACTGCCTTTCTACACCCTGGATGGAATTCAAAATGGTAGACTGCCCAACAGTGAGGGACCTGAGGAGGTCAATGGCCTCCTCACTGAGGGCAGCAGGGGTGACTGGGGCAGGCCTGAGGTGCCTGGGGTGAAGGTGATGCCCACCCTCCCAGGTGAGCGGGCACGGGGCAAAGGCTGAGGGGCTGCTGGGAAGGCGGTGCCGGAAGGGGGGGTGGTGGATATACCTGTAGATGGGGGGGGCACAGATGTTGCCGCCACCACAAGGGAGCTCCCATCAGAGGACGAGTCCGTGTCACTGGTCTCAGCCCCTGTCCCCGCCGTGGGGCTCCCCTCGCCCTCCGTCCCACTGGTGAAGTCCGATTCCGTAGTGTGGCCCTCCATGGCCATGTGGGATGCAGCCCCCTCTTGCTCCAGTGCCACTGCTCCTCTGCCTGATGATGCCAATGCACACAAGAACAGGGAGACCACAAAAAGGGGGAGAGGAAAGAAGAAAGACATGTTGAGTGCATGACAGACACAGAAGCCCCCTGCACTACTCCGCGCTCTTGGGCTCCACTGTTCAATTCCTGGGAAATGGCCTACTAGGCTATGGATGACATCTGCACACATGGATGACACAGGGGCATGACTAGGTGTACTTGGCACTCTACAGAGGTGCGGTGGGGTGCCACATGGCCTGCCTTACGGAGGGACCTTGCCTACGGAACTCGCCTTGGCCTAGGGAAACCCACAGCCCACCTCCCCCACCCAGACCCCTCCACTGCACGCAAAATCAGCAGAATGAGAGTGTACTCACCCCCTTGGGCTGCTGTGAGGCCCTCAAGCGCCCATCCAACTCCGGGTACACCACCGCCAGGATCCTGAACTTCAAGGGGGTCATGGTGCGACGGGCACCCCTCCCATGTTGGGAGGCCATCCCCAGCTGAGCCTCCACCGTCTTCTTGCTCCAGCGGCGAATGTCCTCCCATCTTTTCCGGCAGTGGGTGCTCCGTCTGTGGTAGACCCCCAGGGTCTGGACGTCCTTGGCGATGGCACGCCAAATCTATTTTTTTCTGGTGGGCGCTGACCTACATGAGTTGTACAGGGGGAAGAGAAACGTATTACCAACTGCACCGTCAAAGTGATTGGCCCCCATCCCTACCCTTGTCATGTGGCACATGCACTCACCGTCGTTTCATGAACGCCGCAGTCTCCCCCCTTCCTTCTTACATCCACCCCTCTCCACACAGGCATAGCCCATACAGCATGCTCCCAGTGTACTTACCTGTTTGTCTGGAGGACCGTAGGGTAGCGTGTACTCGGGGAGGACCCCATCCACGAATTTCTCCAACTCCTCCGATGTGAAGGCAGGGGCCCTTCCCCAGTCTCACGAGCCATTGTCTCTTCCAGACCGAAGTCACAGCAGCACTTGCAGTGTAGGTCCTCTCCTGTCGAAGATCAGGTATCGAGTGATTGAAGAGATAGAAAATGGCGGTCACGTCCGCGGCGGTGCGTACCGTCACCGCCGGCGTACATCGTCATTGGCTCCTGGGACCCATAGGGTCCAATGTTAACCAATGCAGCATTGCGCCACGGTCTTCGACTGCCTACCCCGACGGTGTACAACGCCAGCACAGTTACCTCACATCCCATTGTCCCACTATACAGGTCAGGCAGCCGCCATTTCAGGGGCCCACATGGATTCATTTTCAACTGCGTCACACATACCTAGGCCTAGACTCAACACACATACAGGCCACTTTTTAGATTATGATTGGTGTTCTGTGTAAGCTGTAGGTACATACCTCTGAGTTGTTTGACTCTGTGCTCGCTGTTGTACTTCATAGGCACCGTCCGCTGGGACATGTGAGGAGATGGGGGCATCCTCCGGTGTACCGACCATTGGTGGACCTGTCAACAATGGAGGAAAGACATGTGATAATCACATACAGGCTTGACCGTGCCACAATCCAGGAACTGTGTACCCAGTTGGAGCCATACCTGATGTCAGCTATCCGCATCCCACAGGAATCCCCCCCAAGTGCAGGTGCTGTCAGTACTGCATTTCCTTGCAAGTGGGTCATTTCAAACAACAGTGGCCATAGCATCAGGGATGTCCCAGCCCATGTTTTCCAACGTGTTGTCCAGAGTGTTGTCTGCCCTGCTGAAACACATGCGGAGCTACATCGTTTTCCCTCAGGTGGAGGATTTGCCTACAGTGAAAGGTGATTTCTATGCCCTGGGACATATCCCCAACATCATAGGTGCCACTGATGGGACACATGTGGCTTTGGTCCCCCCCCACAGGAGTGAACAGGTGTACAGAAACCGCAAGAGTTATCATTCGATGAATGTACAGATGGTATGCTTGGCCGGCCAGTACATCTACCATGTGAATGCCAAATTCCCTGGCTCAGTGCATGACGCCTACATCCTGCGGAATAGCAGCATCCCTCATGTGATGGGTCAACTCCAGAGGCACCGTGTGTGGGTATTAGGTGAGCACATGGAAGCTACTCAGTGGGAATAGTTGTCTGGGGATATCCCTCCAGGTTAGTGTGTGTCTAACAGTTGTCCTTCGCCATTTGCAGGTGACTCTGGTTACTCCAACCTGTCATGGCTACTGACCCCAGTGAGGAATCCCAGGACAAGGGCAGAGGAACGCCACAATGAGGCCCATGGGCGAACTAGGAGGGTGATCGAGCGGACCTTCGGTCTCCTGAAGGCCAGGTTCAGGTGCCTCCATATGACAGGTGGATCCCTATTCTACTCACCAAAGAAGGTGTGCCAGATCATCGTGACCTGCTGTATGCTTCAAAACTTGGCTTTGCGATGACAGGTGCCTTTTCTGCAGGAGGATGGTCCAGATGGCGGTGTTGTTGCAGCTGTGGAGCATGTGGACAGTGAAGACGAGGAAGCAGAAGAAGAAGATATGGACAACAGGGAGTCAGTGATCCAGCAATATTTCCAGTGAAACACAGGTAAGAATACAAACCTGCCTACTACATGTACTTGAACACTACTACCTCTCTACTGTCTGTCGTTTTCACCCAGTGTATGGTCACTGAGTTGTCACTTTCCCTTACGATTTCACAGATCTGGGTCCCACAGTGTGACATCTGCTTTGATTCCTCATGGACTAGAGCTGTGTGACATAGGTATGTTGACATTACAAGTGAAAGAGCTTTTTGCCACAGTAATTGCTAATATAGTATTCTGAAATCACAGACTGACTCCAGATTGTTTTGTGCTTTAAGGGTGTTTATTTTAGTGCTCAAATTGGAGGGGGTAGCAAAATGGTGAGGGGTGATGGCGGAGGAATGTCCATGGCAGAGTCCAGTCTATTATTCTCATGGGTGCATTGCCCAAATGGGCATAGGAAGTGGAGCTGGGGCAGTTTAAGTATGGACAGGGTGACAAAGTGGGACAGTAGGATGACAATCAGGGTGGTCTAATTTCTTGGCGGGGTCTTGGCATCGTTCTCTGTCTTGTTCCTGGATCTCAGGGACTGTTTGCAAGGTGGTTCTCCTTCTGCAGGGGGTGGGGTGCTGGTGTGGTTCCTCCCTGAAGCCCATATACTGTTCCTCTTGCAGGCGATGGGTCTCCTGAAACTTGGCCAATACCATTGCCATTGTCTCCTGGGAGTGGTGGTAGGCTCCCATGATGGAGGAGAGGGCCTCGTGGAGAGTGGGTTCCCTGGGCCTGTCCGCTCCCTGTTGCACAGCAGCCCTCCCAGTTCCCCTGTGTTCCTGGGCCTCCGTCCCCTGGACCGTGTGCCCACTACCACTGCCCCCAGGTCCCTGTTGTTGTTGGGGTGGTGGGTTAGCCTGAATTCCCTGTAGTGGTGGACACACTGCTGATTGACTTGTCCTGGGGACCGAGGTATGGGCCCACTGGGTGGGTGCTGTGCTGGTGTTTCCAGAGGGGGGAAGCTCTGTGGTGGCCTGTGACTGGGTGTGGGGATCCGACTGTCCCGAGGTCCCCGATGGGCCTGGCTGGTCATCTAGATCCAGTTGGACAGAGGTGCTGTCATTACTGTGGGCCACTTCTGTTGGTGATGTGGACATGTGTGGACCCTCCTGTCCGGTGACATTGGTTAGGGGTCCTGCAGGGGTATAAAAGGATGTTTATTACATCTGTGTGTAGCATGGTGTGCAATGGGTGGGTGACCGTGTACCCCAGTGCTTGCATTCCTGTGTGGGAACTTGTGTGATGATGGTTTAGGGGGGTGTATGGGTATGTGCAGTGGCCATGCTTTAGTGATGTGTGTCCATGCGTTGTTGTTGCATGCAGGGCTTGGTGTTGGGATGGGTGGGTTGTGATGTAGGGACATTTGTGAGGAGTCAGAGTGATGGTGGTTAGGGTGAGGGTGGGGGTATGTGCTGGCATGCAGGTAGGGTGGGGGATGTAATAGTTAAGATTTGACTTACCAGAGTCCATTCCTCCACCTACTCCTGTGAGGCCCTCAGGATGCAGAATCGCCAAGACCTGCTCCTCCCATGTTGTTAGTTGTGGGGGAGGAGGTGGGGGTCCGCTGCCAGTCCGCTGAACCGCCAGGTTGTGTCTTGAGACCACGGAATGCACCTTCCCCGGTAGCTCATTCCACCTCTTCCTGATGTCCTCCTGATTTCTTGGGTGCTGTCCCACTGCGTTGACCCTGTCCACTATTCTTCGCCATAGCTCTATCTTCCTTGCAATTGAGGTGTGCTGCACCTGTGATCCGAATAGCTGTGGCTCTACCCGGATGATTTCCTCCACCATGACCCTGAGCTCGTCCTCCGAGAACCTGGGGTGTCTTTGCCTTGCCATGGGGTGGTGTAGGTTATGTGTGGGGTGGTGTGTGGGGTGATAAGTGTGCTGATATGTAGTGGTGTGTAGTGTGAGGTGCGTGGAAGTTATGTGGGTGATGGTGTTGTGTGCCTGTGGATGCCAGTATTGTTGATGGTGGTGTCTTTCTCTGGCCTTCGTTCGTGAATTTTGTTCGTAGGGGTTTGTGGGTGATGTGGGTGTGTGTTATATATTGTATTGGGTGTGTGGGAGTGGTGTGCGTATGTGGATCAGGTGTGTGTATTTGGAATTGTCCAATGTGGCTGTGTTTTGCAAATGTGTGTGTATTTTGAGAGCAGCGATGTGTACTGCCAATGGAATACCGTGGTTGAAAGACCGCCACGTGGATTCGTAGGTTGTGATAGTGTGGGCGTATTTCTGTTGGCGTGACGGTATCGGTTTTGTTTTCGCCAGTTTATCACTGACCTTTAGTGTGGCGGACTTGTGTGGGTGTCAGAATTTTGGCGGATTCCGTGCTATGGGTCATAATAGCTGTGGTGGTTTTCCACAGCCGCGGCGGTGTGTTGGCGGTCTTCTGCACGGCGGTAAGTGGCTTTTACCGCCTGTAGCCGGTTGTCTTCCAAAGTGGCTCTCGACACCTCTGATTGGCCCTGTTCGCGCGCTACGGAGGAGAGCGTTCCCCATTGCCGTGGCGACAAGGAGGCCGGCGCCTGCCCCATGACCCCAGATTTCCGGATTCCGGGCGAAGAAAAGAGTGATTACGGACTACATCGGGGATCGAAGGCAGAAGACGCGGAGGATCCTGAGGAGACGGCGGGCGGCGAATCGGAGCAAGACGAGAGAAGATTTGGGAACCCCGACGTTCCCAGGGAGGCAGCGGACCCTGTGGAGAAAGGAAGAAGCGAGGAGACGCGCAGAAACCGTCACGTCCCAGGAGGGGTGTGGCTGACCAAGGTACGGTCCTTTTTTAAAGGACAGCTTACTGAGAAACAGAAGAACTGGGACAGAAGGGAAGAGGGTAGGGACAGTGCGGAGGGGGCTGAGAGGGGAGCAGCTGGGAGGGGGCAGGGAAGTGACGGGAGAAACAGGGAAAAGGACATTAGAGGAAATTTTAGCATTGGTTCTAGTAGTAACCTTTTGAGCCCTTAAATGCAAGTCATTCTGCTTGGTGAGACACAAAAAGGGTGATTGTATATACACTATCTTGTTCCTGCCTTACCACACACTCACTCGGGTTCTCTTTCTCTTTCTCTCTCTCTCTCTCTCTCTCTCTCTCTCCCTTCTACTCTAACGCTCTAACGGTCTATGTAACTCCATGCCCTGACTTACCTTCCGTTTCGTTCCTTTTCCGGTGCGTGTTGGGCGTCTGACAGAGGATCGTCGCCGGTCAAGAGGGGAGCTGGGAAGAAAAGACAAGAGAGACACATTACGGGACAAAGGACACACCAACTCCCAATTTTGACAATATTCAGAAATTATCAATAAATTACCACTTTCACCCACTCGAGCCTCAGAGTCCTTTTTATCACCTAGCCCACTGTAACACCGCCAATGTTGTAATGACCGCCTATATCTAATCCTTAGTCCCAGCATTGGGCGTATGCAAATAGGGCCCTGCTTGGACTGCTGGGTGAGACACAGATAGTTCGGCTGACCCTGGGTGTGATATAACACTTCGCTCGGGTTGCTGGGTTAGATATAGATGGTACGCATGACCCATGGTGTTATATAAGGTTTTCGTCTGGACAGCTAGGCAAGGCACAGATGGTACCCTTGATCCCTGAGTGTGGCAATAGTGACGAGGCCTCAAAGCTTGGACCGATGGGTGTGGCACAGATGGTACGCATAGACTCTAGGTCTGATATAGAGCCAACACCTCAATCTTACATTTTAGTTTAAGGGAGTTTCACAGCACTACAGGTCTCTAAAACACTTGTGATGTCTGAAACAAGTGAGAGGTGTTATCTGTTTGGACCTCTGGGCAAGACACAGATGGTACGCTAAGCACCTAAGTGTGAAACAGCGTGCAATTCAGATGTTAGGGTAAATTTGGAAATTTGGCAATTGGGTGTAGCTTGTGCTTGGCCAAGGAGGACCTGTGGTTATCGAGCTGCTCCTTCTTCTCCACATAGCTTGTTGCTATTTTTGTCCCAGAGCCGATATTGTCAGACTATTGGGCTCACTTGGTCCTGTGTACCATGCAGAGCCTCCCCACAGTATTAGGCAGCATGTTCTAGGAGTGGGCTAGGGGCTTGGATAAAGGCATCATTTTTTAGCTGTCATTTTTTCCTCTCTTTTCTCTTCAATTGCATTTTGGTTTTCAATTGATCAATTTTTTTGGTGCTGCTAAACTGTATTCCATGATGAAATGCTATGTCTTGCTAAGTGTTTTTATGTGCATATAAGAAAGTCACTATCTTTCTCTCACTAAGATGTATTCCATGCCTGCTAACCTGCTGCAAAAAGGTATACAATGGCTATGTTAACCATTGCACTGTCTTACAGGTTGTAATTCTTCATATGCGTTGATTTATGTACTGTGAAAAGTTGCTTCGATGTATTTCTGTCTAAGGTTTATATCATAGCTAGTAGTTATTGCCAGCATAATCCCATGTACATACTTCCCCAATATCACAATAGGATTTAGGACCATTTAATACTTAAAGAACTTAGAACTGTACCAGTCCCCTATAATGGTTCCCAACTCATCATAGAGTCACCGTTAAGTCACATGCAAACTAGATTTCCCATGCAGGATAAAAATCTAGATAAATACTGCCATGAATGACACCCACATACTAAGGCACAAGAATTCCCTTGGCCAGAGTGGGGGACTTTCAACACCAACACAATGGAACACACAAGGACACATAATCAGACAAACTGTGTTGGGCGAAAAAAGGCTAAAAGAGAAGCAATGTTAGAATTATGGGCCATCTTTGAGCTTGCCCTGACCTACAACCACCCAACCCATAAGCAAAGTTTCCACACCTCCCCCACCATACGCAGGCACAGAGGTCATCTAAGCTGTTCCTTCTCAAGGCTACACCAATCCACTGGTTATGGGGTTTAGAGGGCTACCCGCCAGGCAGCGTACCACTGGATACATGGTTTGGGGGATGTCAGCCCCATCCCACGGTGGCACTAGGGTTTCCTCAAACTTGACCCCCTGTCTGCCATGCTCCATTGTTCAAACCCCAACAGCACAGGGAACATACACTCCAGCCTTCCGGCGGAGCCCTCTCAGGTGACTGGGAGGTTCATAGCTGTCCTGGATAGTGAGACCAGCAGTGGAAGAAAGGAAAAAGTTCCCAGCCTTCCTGGGTCTGACACTGAGGAGGGAACCACAGGGTATACTCCACCAAAGTATACCCAGGCAGCAGAAGAGATGACAGAAAGTGAGCTTGAGGGTACGTTCCGAACAAGGAGCAGCGCCTGCAGCACCAGGAGAAGACCGAATCAGGTGAATAAATTGAATTGTTTTCAGTGCACAATGACACCCATAATTATCACTGGAATTATATATATTACTTTAATGGATTGCTTTTAGATCCATTGCAAAAGAACATTTCCACTGCTTCATCCCTCCAAGAGGTTATAAGATTTAAGATTTTTTTGCAAATGTACTTAACACATACATGGTTAAACGTAAAATGAAAATATCTAATGAAAAGATATCACACAAAAAATTATTTCTGGGATTCCTTGTGCCTTCCCTAAAGTTCAAAGCCAGGTCGTTGAAACCAGTCCTGCACATCAAATCCACCTCTGGCAGTCCAACATCTTCCAAGGTTTCCGGGTCCAATGGTCTCCTTTTTCACCTGGCTATCTCTAAGATTTTTTGCTTTTTTGGATTCCTTTCAGAGTCTGTGAGCACTTTTCAGCCATTGGGAATTTGGCCTCATCAGGACATAAGAAGTCAAGGAAAAACTCCTCAAACCTATAAAAAGCATATCTCAATTACACATGAATAAAAACACTGAAAATAAGTATGTCAAGAAGGATAGAGCCAAGCCTCCACATAATATTGAAGAGCACCTCTCTTAATAAATCCAACAAGTGATGAATAAACCTTTGGCCAGAGGGTACCCTAAAAAATGTATTACATGATCACTTAAAAAGGGTTTGGTTCACACAGAGAGAAACATTGTTGAAACCTAAGAAGAAAGCAGAGGAAAAACCTTTGACTTGTTTCCTCATGTATCACTCAAAGGCGGACAAAATATAGAGGATCATCAAAAGACATGGACAGCTATCTTGGATTTTGGAATTCCATTTCCCATGTTTGCCTTTAAAAATTACAAAAACATTAAACCGCAATTGGTAAGAGCTGTGAGACCGGTCAGCAAACCAAAGGACCTGACTGCAATACTGGGCTTGCCATGTGTTGTAGGACGCTACAGATGTCAGTGTGTATTACTATAAATAGTGATAGTTGTAATCAAATTGAATTCTTCAACTGCAAAACAAAAAATGTGGTGTATTGTATCAAATGTTCATGCAATTTGACATTTATATTTATAAATCACAAAAATAGTAAATATAAAAGTCTCTATTTCTCATCTTTTGTTGTACTGATCTTCTTAAGGGGACTCTGTTCCATACTTTGTCCCCTGGTCTCTGAGTACCCGTGGATTCCCTTGTCCCTTACAGCATATAAGGGCCTTATGACACACCTGTCAAAAAGAGAATTTTGCAACATAGATCATGCAATGTCAGAACAGGGTGTACATACACTACTTGTTTATTTATATGGGTTTCAGTAGTCTGCTCATATGATCCATAATGGGCTCAGGAATTGTGATACCACATCATTGCTATAAGAATTATAGACATCACCTGGGAGCTATACCCTAAAATATGGCCACCAAGTAGTACAGACCTAGTGTAAGTTATCTCCTTTCTGTTCATTATAGAAAGTAGATCTGGGCATCCCGCCTTTGTGTTCTTTATAGGAAATAGACCTGCGAAAGTAGACTACGTGAGAAAGTAGTGTACGTAAGAGGAGTGACTTGGGCGTTCACACACACTTTATTCAAGAAAGTGTGGATGAGAACCAGAAGGGAAGCTCAGCCGGGAGATGCGCTCACCGTTTTCTGTGGCTCAACGACTTAATTCAATCTTCATGCTGCTGGTTTTGTAAGGTAAGGTGGAGTAATTTAGAATTGGAGGGTGATGGGCCATGCCTTTAGTTGTTTGAAGTCAAGGCTTGTTAACAGTCGCGGTCCCTCATTCACTTTTTTAGAGTGTTTTATGAGAGGTGGGAATCTATAAATACTTGCTGTGACCTAGAGATTTTAGTGAGTGGTTTCATTCGGCTTACTTCTTCTAGTTGCACTGTGCACTGTGCAAGGACACTAGGTGATGACCTGCAGAGATACTAGCAAGTTTTCCTTTTTCCTTTTTCACAAGACCCTCACCATATAATGGTGGCATGACAACAGTTGCACAAATATTGCATGGACTTTTATTTGACATAAATTGTTGCTTTCGCTAAATTTACACCATAAGTTGCATGTTGGATTCCGTTTTAAAGATGCACAGGTTCAGGGATATGTATGACTAGACCTCAGGGGCCAGGCATGTGATTAGCCACAGCAGCACTTGTTGGGTTTATTAAGAGAGGTGCTCTCCAATGTTATGTGGAGGCTTGACTCTATCCTTCTTGACATACTTCTTTTAGGTGTTTCTATTCATGTGTAATTGTGATATGTTTTTAATAGGTTTGATGAGTTTTTCCTTGTCTTCGGATGTCCTGATGAGGCTGAATTGCTAATCGCCTTAGGACGCATCGACAATCTTTGAAAGGAGTCCAAAAAAACTACAAATCTAGTTAGAATAGAGATAGCCAGGTGAAAAAGGAGGTCATTCGGCCCAAAACCTTGGCAGATGTTGGACTATCTGAAATGGATTTGATACGCAGAAGGACTGGCCCCAACCACCTGGATCTGAACTTTTGGGAAGGCACAAGAAATCCCAGAAAGAAATGTTTTGTCTAACATATTTTCATTAGATATTTTCATTTTGTGTTTATGTATGTTTGTGTTAAGTATATTTGCTAAAAGAACCTCAATCATATGACCTCTTGGTAGTGGTGAAGCAGTGGACATGTTTTTTGGAACTGCTCTAAATGCAATCAATTGAAGTGATAAATATAATTCCAATGACAACTAAGGGTGTCTTTGTGCATTGAAAAGAATTCAATTTACCCCTGATTCATCCTGTTTTATTTTTGTGAGATTCTTAGCCCAGAATCTGGGGGTTATATCGGCATTACCCTCTATATTGTTACATATTGCACTGAACAAAGGAGGCAGCCCAGGTTAGAGTCAGAAGAAAGGTGTGGGTTGAGGAGAGAGAGAGAGCTCTCATCTGAGAAGGGCAAAAAGAGAGCAGAGCAGTGCGCCCTCCTCTGGAAGAGAGTGGAGCTAGGCCCCAGGCCTTCGAAGAAGAACCAGAAGATAGGCCCCTGTCAGAAGTTCGAACCCCACCAGACTATCAGCATAAGAGAAGGGCCGACCAAGAAATAAGAGATCAGAGCAGCTTGGTTCAAACCTAACTAAGGAATAGGAGAAGTTAAATTGCACCTTTATGCATGCATGAGGAGAGCAGTGAGACAGACATCCACCGCTCCCTGTTGTAGGAAATGTAAAAAATAAGTGCACTACCGTAAATGTGAACACATCGCCCAACATCAACCACAAGTAGAAACTATACCACTTTTCAAAAACCAATTTAGGCCTAGCCCCCACACTTACCCGAACAGGTGAAAGGTTAATTCAAGGATGCAGTGGAATAAGGAACATGAAAGGGCCATCTGTTAAAGGTCAACTAATTTCTAACCAACCTGCAAGCATTTATGACATCAGCACAAGAGTCCCCTGAGAAGTCTCCATGCCTACAACCAGATTAAAAAATGGGTACATAATTGAATAAGCTCAAAGCACAGAGGTGCACAACTTACAATTTGTGCAGGGAAAAAATCTAATTCCAAACTCTCATGAGTCCCGGACGCACAATGCTGTCAGCACACACTTTAAATAATGTGCATTCACACACACATACATATTCATAGCACAGCTCAAAAAATGCTCAGTCATAAACCTTAGTTTAACTTATAATAAAGAGTGTGTATTGACTTAGCCTAGGAATTCAACGTTATCGGGTCACATGTTTTCGACTGTTTTTCCATTTTAATCTGTAAACTTGCAAATTATCTATTACTGATCATGTGTAATAAAGTATTGTACTGAGGTGCATAAAAGGCCTGCAAGCATTGAGAAAAACCATAGAGGCAGGTCATGTAGGGCTGGGGTGCAATCTGCAGTGTTTTTCTTCCTGTCGCAACAGTTAGTAAGTACTGTCTTTGGATTGCCAAGAAGAATCGTCATTTTTGAGTCTTGAATAATTATGTTTGTCAAGATGATGGAGGAGTCTGGAACAAATGGGAATTATGGTAATACAATATTGCTCAAAGGGTGCAGATCTTGAACCATGCTCCAAGCATTGCCCTTAGCTTTCTTAATGGAGTAAATAGGGGTCTTACAAGGTAACACTCCAGGGTAAATGACTCCCAGTAATGCATGTATACTGGGGGTGATACCCTCCTCTGCCTCCTTGAACAAGGGGTATTGTTTTACTCTGGGTAAGATGACACCTTTCTTCGACATAATCCGTAAAGGTGAAGCAGTACAGATGATGCTGACATCGTGAGCACCATTATTCCACAGGGCATTTGCCACCTGTGACGGATCAGCTTCTTTTACTGAGTCAAAAGCTCTGCTTGGTGTGGGTGTTCTGACTTCTAGCACAGTCCTCAGTGCTATGTCATCTGAATAAGTATAATTCTTTTTGTGGGCCTATAATCAAATAGTTTGTCATCGAGTATCTCCCTAATTGTCTTTCCTGGCTCAAGGAAGATGACCCATGCCCACAAAACACCATTATGCTCATTGGCGGTCAAGGCGCAATAGGTAGGTGTTAGTTCCAAAGCTTTCATCTGCAATATTAACTCAACATCTAATAGTCTGAAGTCCTGTCCTTGCTGTCTAAAAAGAAATTATTTAAGCAATTGAACCTCCCTCTAATAGTTCTGGTGATTCTGCTATGAATTTATATACTGCTGGAGTAAATGCCTCCATATCAGTGGGTCATGTGCTAGTCTGGTCTCTGCTAGACCAAGGTGGCACTCCAGGTGTAGAACAAATCATTCTACCATTTGCCTTGAAATGAATGGCCTTCAATTTTGCCATCAGGTCCCTTAGTAACACATTTGCCCGGACAATTTGTGAGAACAGTAAGCAGCCGTCAATATGTCTCCCTCCTACTTCCATTTATACTGGCTTGGTAAAAGGAAACCTCATAATTTCCCCAGACCATGGATCTGTTGGAAATCGGAAGGCCTCCCTTATAATTCAGGATTTTGTTGCTCCTATATCTGTGAGGAATGCATATCTCTTGTCATTGATGGATACCGGTACAGTGAGCTCCTTATCTGGCCTTTGCATCACTGATAAGACTGGACACCTAGAAATACTCTGTGGGGGCCCTCATTGTGTCTATCCTCCTGCAAGATTAACCTGGAAAGGATTTCTCCCCCTCAGAGCTACCCCTCCTTCTCCATTTTGGGGCCAGATTACTGTGGAAAGTACCCAAGAGTTCTACTGAGGCAGTCCTTGCTGCTCGTGGGGCATTCCTGGTGACTGCACATTTTGTGAGGGTGTCTGGGGCACATATGTGATCTGTGGACATTGCTGTGGCTGCACTGTCATATTTACAGCTGGACCATAAATTCTCATTCTTCCATTTTGCTCATCCCGTCTCTTCATGTTACAGTCTCTAATGAGATACCCACACCTCTGACAATAATAACATGCCTGATCCATTTTTGAAGGACTCATTCTACCCCTTCCTACTCCTCCTCGTCCCCCTCTACTATTTCCCTGTGTCCTTATTTCATCCTGCTGCTGTAGGTACTGTCATTGGGTAACCCGTGGGTTCATTCCTACAGATATTGCAGTCATCTGAGTGGCCACTGCCACTACAGCACCTTCCTTTGCTCCCTTCTTCACTAACTTCTGCTGCATCAGCTTGGCTGCCACGTTTTCTGCTACTCCCTGTTTATTTTTCTCCTTTTCATGCTTCTTCTTGCAAAAATGGATGATGTGTGCTTGAATTTCAGTCACTTGCTTGGGTCAATTTTGCTCTCATTTTATTGATGTATTATGCAGGATCCTCATTCGGTTGCATTGGCTCAGTCATGAGAGATCCAATGTCTGTTCTGTCAGGGTACAGTTTCCTAAGCTGATCCCACACTACAGATCTGACCAGATTAAATGGCGATCCATCACACCTGGTCCCAGGGATGGTCACATTTATAACTTCAGCCTTTTGAAATACTGAGGGAACTAAGCAGACTTTTTATATCCCCTACTGCCAGGGTAATAAATGCAGTTTCCTTCTCAAATGCTCCGATCCATTTTCCTGCTTCCTCTGTAAGCAGTGGCGACTGTTTTCTGAACTTTTCCTTCTCCTTTTGTGGCCAAGGAACCTGATGTGGTGTCCCAGCGCCCTTATGTTTCAGAGCATCTGATGGAAAGGGGAGGTGGTACGCTGGGGATGGTTCTGTCTGGCATACTTCTGCATAGACTTAGACATTTTAGGGTAGTCCCAATCTGGATCACCCCCACCATACACATTGCAGTCTTCAGCATTTACCATGTTGTTTGGGTCAAAGGACCCCTCTTGTGGCCAGGGGCTCAGTCCAGTCTGCTAAGTTTTCTTCAAATGGTGCAACAGCTATCCTCTCCTTCAGTGATACTGGGGGCGAGGCCTATGCTGCACAAATTTTCTTGGGTAGTCATTTGCAGGCCGGAACTGTTGTGGAGCGTCCCCCACCCCCTAACCTCGCTTGATCCCATTTTGGGGTCTGACTGGCCATGGGTGCTTTGGAATTATAATTGTTCAATCTCTGTAGCTTGGGGCTTCCTGCTTCTAGGAAGCACATATTGCTCTCTTCCTCTTGCATCAATTGGGTTAGGCAGTCTCTATGTGCCCCTTGTGCAGTGTAAATCAATGAGTGATCTTTCTTGGAGACCAGAAGCATGATGACTTACTTCTGGGGTTTGAAGGAGTTCACTTATGCTATCCACACACTGGTGTATGGGTTCTATCTTGACTGCTAATTTCCCAAACGTCCTTTGAATTTGCCCTGTACAGTCATCATCATGCCCTTCTCTCCTTACTTCACTTGTCTCTCTCCTATTTTCACTGCGTGATAGCCAGTCCTTCACACTCCCTGGTGAGACTACTATATCCCCTTCTGCTTCTGGGGCAGGCTACTTTTAGTCCTTCTTTGTTCCTGTTCCCTTCCTCGAGATACAGGTTGTCCCATCATATCTACAGTCCCTGCACATAGCTGCTCTACCCTGCATTCCCTGCATTACTTTGCCTTGGAGTGGAAACTTGTTTCCTAATCATTCTATCTGAAGTGTCCCTTTAATGAAGCAACAACAACAATGCTGCTGAAATATGCATTGGTCATCGCTATCCTCTGAACTCTGCTCTTTGCTCTTCTCCTCTTGGTGAAAAGTAGGGGCAAGATGTGGTACAAACTGGGCCTTTAATTGCCCTGAAAACTGTGGAACCTCTATTTTAGTTTGCTGTCAAGAAGTGCTTGTCCTCTTTGGTTTTGGTATTTGTGGTTTTACCTTGGGGCTTGATGTAGGGGAGTGTGAAGGGGCTTCAATTTCAGGTTTTTTCAAATCCTACTGTGGCTTCTTGCAGCTGCACTAGTGGGTAGATGCTGGGCACTGTGGGGTCAAATGAGGGTCGGGGAACCAATGGGGTACTCAAGGTATCTTCCTGTGAGGAATCTTTTGAACCTTTGCTTCTCTTTTCTTTAATTTGGCTCCAGCATATTTACTTTGGAGGTATGTGACAAATTGCTCAATTGCTCTATCACTGAATGTTCCTTCTATTGGCCAAGGATATGTATGCTTTCGGGTGGCTTTGAACCACTTCTGGCTATACTTTTGTAATATCTTTTTGTCACTGGGGAAGACCTTCAGCATATGTTCTAATAGGGTCTCCATGTTTAGATGTTGTTCATTCTTTACATTTCACCTTTTCTGTTTGCAGATTCAAATAGTTTTAAATGTGACTCACACGACTTTTCTAGTTTCAAATAGTTTGTGTACTTTTTCTACTTTAACATTTTAGAATAGGTTTTCAGCTTTTAGTTTTGTTTACCAAGTCTATGGGGCACATTACAGTATAAACTTTTTGTTACATGCAACGTACATTTGAAAAAACAGTTTGCATATTTGTACAATATCTATCAACAACATCACAGTTTGGCCACACGTCACTCAACTGCAAGCGATTGCTTTCAGTCACTCACAAACCAAAATTCTACTACGAGTGCCTTTTTGATGCCTTTTGTGCAATGCATGTACAGAATCTGTCACACACAAATTGCATGCAGTGCCATTCTGGCCTTCTCTGACAAATTAAAAAAAAATATATTTCCATTGATTGTGCAATGCACATACACAATCCTTCTGAAATAATAAAACAAATCACATGTGGAGCTATTCTGCACTTCTCTGACAAATTCACAAATATATATATATTTACATTGATTGTGCAACACAAGTACACCACCCTTCAACAATAAACAGCATTTGACATGCAGTGCCCTTCTGACTTTCTCAGACAAATTCATATATTTCCATTGATTGTGGAACAAATTCCCAAATACATATATGTTCACTCACTGTGCAAGGCTCGTACACAATCCTTCAGCAATTAAAAAAACTAATCATATGAGGTGCCCTTCTGTCCTTCACTGACAAATTCAGAAATGCACATATTTCCATTGATTGTGCAGGACAAGTACAGTATCCTAAGACAATAAAAATCAAATTGCATATGGTGCCCTTCTGGCCCTCCTCTGACAAATTCACAAATACACATATTTCCGTTGATTGTGCAACATTTGTACACAATTTTTCAACAATAAAAAACAAGCCGCATGCAAGTCACTTTACACTTACATCTCCTTTTAATATTGCCAAGAAGAGCATTCCTATGTAGAACGAGGATAGCGATTTGCTTTGTCCTCATGTTAAAAGGGACGGCGGCCTTACCAGCTCCTGGTGCAGAGGCAGAACTTCAGCTAACTCAGCTTGTGCTCACATCATCAGATTTGTGCATTCTGGTCACTTTGCAGAGAGGAGCAGGTGGTATTCTGTTCTGGTGCTAGCTGTCAGGCGGCGGTTTGAAAAGGGGCAAACAAAAATGGTCACCAGTATCATTACCACCAGGGATTCCGTGGCATCCTAGCAGTAAGAATGCTCAAAATACAGTGGGCTGTGGTAGGTGGACCACCAGGTCGAAGGTGGTCAACCTTCATCCAGGTGGTACTACCCCCCTGGCTGTACTGGTGGCGAACTGGCTGCAATACAGCCAGTTCACTTCCATTGTCATAATTTGGCGGTCCTGCACTGCCATGCTGTCAGCGGTCTGGCCGCCAACGCCGGTGTGGTGGAGCAGGACCGCCAGGGTCATAATGACCCCTATATCTCTTCTAACCACTCTTGCCCAGACAGAATGCAAAGTGGAGAAGGGAAAAATTAAGTACTGTCAGGAAGAAGTCCAATATTTAGCACAAATACTGTCAGCATCTGGTAGTCATGTAACACCTGGAAGGGCAGCCTCCTTTCGGCAAATGTCAGAGCTTAAAGTGTCAGAGGAATGAAGAAGATTCTGGGACTCTGTATCTATGTGAGACCGTGGGTATTTGATTATAGCACTCTAATAGTTACACTGTTGGCAGTTATCAAACAGACAAGAGTTAGGGAGGACGAGATAGCTTGGACACCAGAGACGAGGGAAACTTTTCAGAAACTGAAGGATGAGATAACAAATGCTCCAGTTCTGGGAACTCCAGATTACACCAAGAAGTTCTACCTATTCTGCCACTGTAATGGTCTGGTGATAAGAGCTGTCCTCACACAGAAGTATCCGCTAGGGCACAAACCAACATTGTACTTTGGTGTGTGCTAGACTCATTCAAGAAAGGACACTGTTAGACTTGGGGTAGTGCACAGTCCACGGCCCACCCCAACTACCTCTCATTACTGTTCTAGAAACCCCTAGGGTCATGTCTCCGTGCTCCAACTCGCATCACCAGAAGCGGATCCCATTTGGGAAAGCTCATGAGGCTGCGGGGCCAGGGCATTGGTGGATGCAGTGTGCTTATCATTATGATTGAAAGTCCACTCACGTCACATTAATATTTGCTACAAGACACAGTGATGGGGTTGTGTCTTCTGATACACAAACCCAGAAGGTATATAGACTACATTTCCCAGGTTTACAGGGTGGAGGCCATCTTGGGCATGGCATGCCTATAAAAGCCAGCCAGACCGTGGAAATTTGCTCACTATTCACTGATCCTTCCAGATGAGGAGATCGGATTTCTGGAGCGGCTGCCGCTTTTCTCGTATTCTCTGGAAATTTAATTTTGGCAACATTGTTCCTGCTCCAGCGCTGTTACTTTCTTGTCTCTGGATCTTTGAGAGAGCGCATGGAAGTTATTAAAAAGGGCAGGCCTTCCCCTAGAAGTAAGGGTACCAGGTGTAGGGAGTTATGGTATCATTATTAAAGCCAAAAGTCAGGATTCCAGAAAGGTAATTTGTCATTTTGAACTACCTATGTTTGAAAAGGACATTTTTTCAAGAACAACAATCGTTTGTCCATATCTGTTACTGTTGATTAATCCTGGGACCATAAATGCAATAGCGATTCCTACTTGCATGAATACTCTGAATTTAAGAATGTTATAAGGTGATTCTTCGCTATTCATTTCCTAATGTCATGGTGTTGTTTTTTTGTGAATCTTAATAAGTGGTTGGTGTGCTATATCATGAGAGAAAACCATAAAGCCTGCTTCTAATTACAAAAGATACTTTTATCTCAGTTATTAGCTTCATTCTTGAGTGAATCAAACTCAATATCAAAGAATCCTACTATACACGCCATTATTAGTTGGGTCTCGACTTTTGTGAGTAGATTGCTCCTTTTTTGTGTGTGTTTGGTTCTTTTTTTCCAGGTCTCCTTACCCGCAGTCCCATTCCCAAACCCTTCCCCTCACCTGGCAACTCCAAAGACCAATGCTTTAATAGCCCTCTGAGTTGGTGGTGCATGGAGGTGGGTCTCTTGTTAATCATCATGCAGATCCCGTGGAAAGGTGACTGTTGATGAACAGCATCCCTGCGAACAAGCTCTGGCCACTTCAGCACTTGCAGTACAGAAGACCACCCCCATAGTTATGGAGGCACCACTGATGCTCTATGCAGAGCATGCAGTGTTTAGGATAATCCAGAAGGCCAAGACCACTCTGACTACTTGGAGAGTGTGAGGATATGAGGTGATACTGTACTTGTTCCTGAAGGATATGAAGGGTCATGAGGTCAATCCTGCAACATTTGCTGCCCACCCAATATTAAACCCCGAGGAGGATGAGCATATAGGCCCTCATTCTGATTCTGGCGGGCGGCGGAGGCCGCCCGCCAGAATTCAGCCCTCCATAATACCGCTCCGCGGTCAAAAGACCGCGGAGGGTATTATGAGTTTTTCCCTGGGATGGCGGGCGGTCTCCAAAAGACCGCCCGCCAGCCCAGGGAAAAACACCCTTCCCACGAGGATGCCGGCTCGTAATCGAGCCGGCGGAGTGGGAAGGTGCGACGGGTGCTGTTGCACCCGTCGCGTATTTCACTGTCTGCAAGGCAGACAGTGAAATACATTTTGGGGCCCTCTTACGGCGGCCCCTGCAGTGCCCATGCCGTTGGCATGGGCACTGCAGGGGCCCCCAGGGGCCCCACGACTCCCCCTCCCGCCATCCGGTTCCCGGCGGGAGAACCGCCAGGAACTGGATGGCGGGAGGGGGAGTCGGAATCCCCAAGCCGGCGCAGCAAGCTGCGCCGGCTTGGAGGATTCCTTGGGGGCATCGGGAAACCGGCGGGAGACCGCCGGTTTCCCTTCTCTGACCGCGGCTACGCCGCCGCGGTCAGAATGCCCCGCGGGGCACCGCCGGCCTGTCGGCGGTGCTCCCGCGTGCCGCGGCCCTGGTGGTTCTATACCGCCAGGGTCGTAATGAGGGCCATAGTCTCAATGAATGCAGTCCAGCCACAGAGGACACTATACCAGACAGAGTTGTCTATTTGGTTGATAGTTTCTCTGTGATTGACCAAGAGACAGGGATCAGACACACAGGGACAGCGGAAGTCAGGGCTCAGTGACACCGTTCCTTGGATACGTTATAGGTCATAGAACAATTGACATTGCACATGCACATTATTCAGCACAGGCTGCAGATCTGACAGCATTAATGGGTGCCCTCAAGTCAGGAGCAGGATAGATAATTACAATATACTCAGATTCAATTTGCTTAACAACCACTATACACTGCAGTATCATGAAATGGAGTAGACAAGGGTTCTTTAAATCAGATCGAAGTCCTGTGATGCATAGAAAGCTCTTTGAAGCTTTAATAGAGGCACTTGCACTACCACAGGCAGTGGTGGTTGTGAAATGGGCAGCGGACACAAATGGACAGAATTTCATGTCCCAGGGTACCGCACTGGCAAATCAAGCAGCTAAGGATGCAGTCAGACGTACACCGCCAAAAGTACTATCAGACCGGCAACCTGCCCCTGCACTGGTGGCTCAGACTGCCACATTAACAGAGCCCAAACCAAAGACTACCATAGAGAAGGACACACTTCATTATACTGAGTCAACAAGATTGCACCTGAGGAACTTATGGGAAAATAGACGGTGCAACCAGTCTGGGGACGACCTACTGGATATATATATATATATATATATATATATATATATATATATATATATATATATATATATCTACTGGAAAGCCAGTAGTGCCACAAGCTTTGCTTGCAATCGCCGTGGATCAGATAAATTTACCAACTCAATCATTTGGCAACACAAATACAGCAAGACTGGTTTGTTACCAATATACATGACACAATAACCATGCATCGTCATGGCTGCATGATGTATTAGCAATATTCCCCTAATCCCACTGTAAAAGTGATATGCTCCACCATTCCATGACCACAAGGTCCCTGTAAAGTACTGCATTTGGACTTTGTAGATATGATTGACAGGCGCAACAACTACAGGTACGTCCCAGTACATCATAGTGGTGGTCTACCCATTCTCCAGATGGATTGCGGCAGGACCATGCATATATTGTGATGCCAAGTCAACAGGCCACATTCCTAGATCAGGAAGTGATTCCTCGATGGGGGATCCCAGATGCTTTAAGATCTGACAATGGCACTTGTTTTTCTAACACAATATTTGAACACCTAACATCACTGCTAGGGATCAAGCACAACTTGTTCTCAATGTACCACCCACAAAGTAATGGAGTAGTTGAGCACCTAAATGGCCTGTTGAAGAGCAGGATCAGCAACTTGTACACTACCCTGAATAAAGACATGGTCCAACGCTTGCCAATAGCACTATTATCTCAGAGAAATACCCTGTGCTTACTATGCCACCAGATTCAAGCTAGCCTGGCTGATGGACATAAGGAACAGGGTAAAGACTGATTTGCATATGGCTGGGTCCAAACTGGTATTGCACGGCAAGCAAAGCAACTGATGGATTAAACCCAGATCTGTGACTGGGGGTGAATGTTTGATTTGTTCTGCATTCCATCCATCATCTGTTGTTTTTGCATTACTTTCTAAAAGTGGCATTTTCAAACACACAATCTCAAAACCAACTTCACTAAAAGATGTATTTTTAAATTGTGAGTTCAGAGACACCAAACTCCATGTGTCTATCTGCTCCCAAAGTTAATCTATGCTTTAAGCGTATTTAAAGGCAGCACCCCTGTTAACCAATGAGAGAGATAGGCCTTGCAACAGTGAAAGACACATTTGGCAGTATTTCACTGTCAGGACATATAAAACACATTAGTATATGTCCTCCCTTAAACATACACTGCACCCTGCCCTAGGGCCTACCTAAGGGGTGTCTTACATGTAAGAAAAGGGAAGGTTTAACTGCATTCAAAGACATTTGCAGTGGCAGGTCTGAGCCATGTTTACAGAGCTACTAATGTGGGTGGAACACCCAATGCCGCAGGCTCACTAATAGCATTTGATTTACAGGGCCTGGGCACCGTAGCAGGGACTTACTAGTAAATCAAATACACCAATTGTGGGAAGCCAATTACACATGCATTTTGCATAGGAGCACTTGCACTTTAGCACTGGATAGCACTGGATAGCAGTGGTAAAGTGCCTAGAGTAACAAAAACAGCAAAAACAGAGTCTAGCACACATCAACCACCTGGAAAACAGAGGCAAAAGGTTAGGGGAGACCACGCCAAGAATGCCAAGTCTAACAAGTACTACTTGTTCAATGACAATGAACCTTTCTTTGGGAGCATCTTGCCATGTGTCCATGCTAAGGCAAGAGGTGGTTGGCTCCAGATCACAAGGTGGGAACTCTTAAAGGTCATCAACACCACAAATGAGGGCTTCCATGCCATAAAGGAAGAACTGTGTGCTCTAAGAATAATGGTGTTGCAACACCCTTATGTATTATGACGGCCATGCAAAGGGGTGTTTGTAAGAGGATAGGTACCGCTTGCTGCACTTTTTTTCCAGCAAATGATGCAGAGAATAGAACTTTGTCAGAAACCATACAAACACTGCATAATTTAAAACTAAAATGATGGATGCCTGTGCCCCAGATAGTTAGTTCAGTGGTTGGTTTTCATCAGTGCCATCCTGGATGTCGGGACTGATGATGGCTCTGTTATAAATGACTGCGATCTTACTACTAATACATTGTGTAATGCAGGCAATACTAGCATGTGTTAGGAGAATAGGCACTAAGGTGGGAGGGATGTTTTAAATTTGGGCCACCAACACAAGTAGTGAGTTCCCAATGCAACATGGTTTGCCTGGTACCAAAGGCAGACCAAGATCACAATAGGGTAGTTGAAATATCAACTAGAGGGAGGAATGCTGTAGGAAATGTAAAACATAAATGCACTACCAACAATAAAAATGTGAAAACATCGTGCAGCATCAAGCACAAGTACAAACTACACCGCTGTTCACAATAAAAAAACAGTTTAGGCCTAACCCTCACACTGACACGAGAAAGGTGAAAGGTGAAAGGTTAATGTAGTAGAAGATGGGACATGAAACTGTCATCTGTTAAAGGACAACTCATGTCTAATCACCCAGCAAGAATTTACAACATCAGCACGCAAGTCCCAAGAACACTCTTCATGCCTTCAAACAGACTGATTAGACGAAATCACATAGGTCCACAACTTACAATGGGAGCAGAGAAGAAACCAAATTCCTAACACTTAGAAGTCCTGGCCACACAAAGCTGTCAGCACACTCTTCAAATAAATGACATTGACAGAAGAGCACATACGCATTAATAGTTTAAAGAATGCATAGTCATAAACCTTTCTTGAAAGTATAATAAAGAACAAGTGATGACTTAGCTAGGAATTTGGGTTTATGAGTTCTCGCTTTCAAGTGTTTTTCCATTTTAATCTGTAAACTCACAAGTTATCTATTATTGATCATGTGTAATAAAGTATTGTAGAAACAGGCATTTAAGAAAAACCATAGAGGCAGGTCGTGCAGGGCTGAGGTGAAGTCCACAGTGTTTTTCTCCTTGTCATGACAGTTAGTAAATACTGCCTTAGGATTGCCAAGAAGAGTGTGCGTGATCACTTTTGAGTCTTGAGAGCGTTTTCGTTCACCCCGTAATATCCCTCCGAACACACTGATCAGACAAACCTACCCCTATATGATGGTTTCTGGAGAAGAAGGCGAGGTCTTTGCACGACCATTTTGCCACCTGCTTGCCCACTGTACCAAAAGGGAGGGCCAGTATGATAAACACAGGCTGGAGGAAGGATCCTTCAAACTGGATGACACTGTGGTCGTGAAGACTGCATCCAGCATGGAGGTAGATATCCCAAATGGAACTTTCCCTCAATGCAGGAATGCCTGAGAAGATGGGAGCACTATGTTGAGGAAAAACCTGTGGAGCCGCTCGGAGCCAAAATATGCATTTTGTTAGAGAAGGGTAGATCAGGGACCATCTATGTGCCATGAGCGCTGATGGACAAAGAAGAGCTCAGGACCAAACTACCTCCATTGATGGACAGGGCAGGAAAATAGATATCATGTTTTGAGAAAAACACAGTAGGTAATGGCAAGAGTCTGCTCAGCAGCATCATCGGACAGCAGACCAACAGTGTTTTCCTGAGCCTTCATCCCAAACATCATGCTGACTAACACTGAGCATGACAGGCCACTTTCATTTCATTCAGAAACCAGCTATGAGTGGCCCTGAGGGAAATGTGCCCTGACTGCGCGGATGTAGGAGTATTGGTGGCAGAGAATATGAAGCCTGGGGAAACCAGATCTGACTTTCTAGACAGAATGAAGGAACGATGGGGACAGGAAACAGAACAACCATAGTATGACAAGGGCCTCCAGTTGGAATTCTTTTACAACATCGTCAAAAAGGGGCTGTCCAATGAAATACAGAGTGGACAGGACAGTGTAGTAGGATTAGACACCAAACTTTGGTGGGAAATCCAGGCCAACATTTTACATTACCTCTAGAAAGAAACAGGGAAAGCACATGGAAAAGCAGGAACAGACCCAGAGAGACACTGTGAAGCTGGTCCAACATAAATTGAAAAAGACCATCCTTGAGGGGGCCACACTGGGCACGTAAATGTCACCAGTCTTGAAGGGAATTCTGCCTCAGAACACCAAGGGGTTTTGACCCAGTCCTAACGGCAGAGGGTCAGGGAGGCTTGGAACCACCTGAACTCATACATACTATTGACACAGAAAGGTCCACATGGCTCATCAATGCTAATTAAATTAAAGTTGTCTCATGAACAGAGAGGGATAAACCTAGCCCAGTCCCTGCAAAAACCTCTATCTGCTGCCTGACTCCCATCATGGCAAATGCTTGGCCTCATCCTCTCTCCAAAAGGCTTCCAAACACTCAAAAGTCTGCTCGTAGGATCATGTCACTCCAAAAACAGCGAGAGTAGCATGTCCTTGGTCATATCTGGGGGCAGAATGCTTCAAACATCTTGGATCTGAGGGGATGGGGTGCCAGGAGGGGAAAGGTCTCTGTAAGTGACCATCACAGCCCCATGTGAAGGCCACAGATACGCTGCCTCTGCATACGGCCTGTCTGTCAGATCACACAAGACCTCTCACACACAGCATCCAGGGAAGCAATAGACCTGATCCCAGTTGTTGCTTCAGCAAAATCATATGGGGGTCACGAAGCGCCTCTATAACCCCCTCCAGCATTCCAATACAACACCATTGCATGGAGATCTAGGGAAGTGCGAAGCAACCCGCAAAATGAAGCCCAAAATGTGGCATAAAATGAAGTTTCCAGAAAAGGGGCATGGAAAAAATCACCTAACTCCATTATTGAAAACCTCCATGCATGTCACATGCAGGGACTAAAGGGGGGTACACATGTCCTTGGAGCACATTGTGAAACATCCGCAACCCCCAAATTACAAAACTCTCCTCTTCTTTCCACATCGTTCCACGCACCTGTAGGTCAAAAGGTTCCACATGCATCAGTTAAAAACACATGCGCACAAAAGTTAGGCAAGATAGCTAGGGAATAACCCCATGAAGATCTCCCCATAGAAACACTCTCCCCTGCCAAGGTGAGAGGAGAGGAGCAGATGACTCACAAAAAAAAATTCAGGTGAGCCATGACTAAAACACTCACCACTCCCTAGAATAGTTGCCCCAACTGGAGCCACCTCCAAAGTAAATGCAGAGGACATAAGTAAAGAAGAAAGGCACCAGAATCTTCTGTGATTAAAATAAGAAGTAAACTAACCTACAACCCACAGCTCTTATCTAACTGGTCTGCGACCAAGCCACAAGTGCACCACCTATACAGGGGCCCGCCACCTCTTCAGCAAAGACAGAGACCAAACACTGTTTATCGGTCTGTTTTTTGTGGACATTCTGCTATGAAATCTCTTACCCAAGCAAGACAACCCTGGCACTACAGCACATGACCAGAGCAAAGACATTACTGATGACCAGAAAACAGTAGATGTTTCCCCAGAAAACCATCCCAAGACCTGCAAAATTCCAAACGTTATGTATTATTATACCCTTGTACACTCTTTGTTAGTTGAGGGTGTGGCGCTTCCAACCATAACTAGATGTTCTGCCTAGGCACAGAGAACCTTTGACATTGTTACAATGCTTCTATAGGGGACTTTCTCACATCACTTACAATTACACTGAACCTTATGTTAGTATTCCACATGTACCACACAGTGTACTCTTATACATCATATGGTATCACCACATGACTGCCAGGGGTGCCCAGACATTGGCAGGACCATGCTACATCTGTTTGCTGATACCACAAGCTCTAGGTGCAAATAGTCTTTATCTATCCCAGGAGGTAGCCCCCAAAAAATTTAATGTGTCATTCTCCTGTACCTTTGTAGAATCAGGGCCAGAATACAACCTAGTGAAGTAGAACCCCACAGAGTAATGGTGAACATCACTCGATACAGGACTAATCCCATCACACTGTATCTTTACACTGAGCCTAGCAATCTTCAAATCAAGCTAGACAGGATGCACAGTGGGGCACTGTATGAGAGGACACTGTTTGTCCCCAAGACTTTCCAGGAAAGAGGTTCTTTGAAGTAGCAAAACCACTGCACCAGTGCACAAACACATCCACTCCCTCCTCCATCTGTGGTCCCAGGGTGGCACTTAGCGTGTCTGAGGCAGCCTTCCTTAATAACAATTAGACCCTGGACATGAAGTTCCTTTGTAGGGCCATCTACCTCAGTGATACAGGAAGAAATGAGTCTCATAGGGAAGGTTAAATATCAGCTTAGATTCCCCATGCCAAGACATCTGGGATACTGAAATAGATAGGTACGTGTGGTTGGAAGGGAGCGGGAAACCCCTAATTGTACAGAAAATTACACTGTATTCATTATGTCTTAGAGGCAAAGGGATAATCCCACTCAGCATGAATGAAAATTGTGGAGCAATACTGCATGTACCAGACATGCACTGGGGCGCCCCGGTACTGATGGACTACTAACGGCAGTGTGGGGAATTTGCTTACGCTCAGCTCAGCTCCGTATGGTGGGCTTTTGCTCCCTCATGACTGTGCACACCCAGACCACGGGCATCCCGGGAGAAGTCCTGTCTGAGTTGTTCCAACATCCGCTACAGAAGAAAACATCTCTGTTGCATCAGGCTCAAAAGAAAAGAACTTCTGATTCTTCAGACTACAGATAAAAGCTAACACCCACTGAAAGCAGATAACCAGGTGGGAAATGCGGAAAATGGTCACCAGTACTGAGCTTGGCCTATACACTATCAAGGAACAAATAAGAGTCATCGGTCTCATGGTGCTGTGACATCGGTAAGTGATGGACTTGGTGCATCTTGTTGCACATTTATGCCTGGTAAAAACTTGGATGATGGGACACTGACTTTCTCCATCTAAGCACTGCATCATCTACAAGCAGACATGAAGAAGGGGCCCCTGAGCAGGACTGGTTGTTTGATTGGTTTTCCTGGCTCCCTTGATGGTTGGTCATACTGTGCATATCATAACTGCCAATTCTCATTCTTGTGCTACTTTTGTGTTGTTTCCTACAAAAGGGGGTTTCCTGCTGTACAAACACAGTCCTCAAACTAGGTAGAGTTCAAGGAGGTAGGGAAATGATAGTAGACACAACAGAAACATCTCTATCCTTGAATAATGTGACTGTCATGAAATATGGGGCGGATAACGTAGTTGGGACTCCACAAAGACCGGCGGAATCCCACTTGCGTACCAGAGTCAGCTTGGCGGTCCGCGTCTCAGATGGCCGCTTCTGCCATGGGCCGCTTTTTGGGGTAAGACCTGTTTTTTGGGCTGCAGCGCAACCTGAAACTTTACCTTTGGGCTCTGTTTGACGTTGCACCCACCTTTTACCCCCCTAGTTTTACTTACCTGTTTTTTTACTGTTTTTCTTCTTTTCTTCTTTTTTTGCTTTTTCTTTTTTGTTTCTTCTTGACCATATTTTCTCTTTCCCAGGAGTCTGTGTTTCCTTCCCTACTTTTTACACTACGGCTATTTTTGCATTGACTTTAATGTGGCTTTTCCCAATCCAAGATGGTGTCTTCATTACTTCTTGCATGTCACTTCCTATTTGTCAGTATATAAGCAAAGTTGGACTTCTGTTCCCTGCAATGCAAACACACCATTCCGGTTGTGCTCCTCGCTCCTATATCCTGTGATTTTGAACTTCATCTGCTCTTCCCTGTCTGCAGTTTTTGTTCTGTACTTTCTGTGCCTTACTTTTTCTTTTCTTTATATCTTTTTCAAGAGTTCCTTAATCTGAGGTTTTTCCCAAATTTGTTTTTTTTCCTCTGGGACTCCTTCTGGAGGTTACCACCTGCATGATGTTCTATTATCAGCAGCACCGTGGCTACTGGAAAGGGTCACCCCTACCTTGGTCAATCCAGAACAAGCAAGAAACCTGGAGGTGCCCAGAGACTGGCAGACTACAGCGGTAAGAAATGGTCAGGTTGTGACAGAAGTTGAAAGTTCAACTAGAGGGCGAATAGTTGTTATGCATACAAACTATGTCAATGTATGCTAAGATATGTGTCAGCAAAACAATGAGCTTGCATTGCTATTGTCAATTTCATCAGACATGACCTCCCCGTCAACCCCGAGCCAGAAGTGTGTGTTCAGGCATACCCTGCGACGCAGGCCTGAAGCAACTGATTGACTGATCACAGGTGGAGTGACACGTTGCCCATAGACAAACACGCAAAGCAGGAAAGACCTAGATCGATTCCTTAAATAGGCAGCCACTCCACAAAGGTCCTAGGAAATTTGCCCCCAATAAAACACATTAGACCAGAGGGGTACATGTTCCCAAAACACCATAAAGTTTGATGCCACATGATGTTAGGAACACACAACCAATCAGACCACAGCACATACACTACATGTAGTGATCACACACTCACAATGCCAGACAGCCAGACATGTTACCTACTGGCCCACACTATGTCCACGTAAGAATGAGACCCACCTGCACACTTTGTCAGATGGCAGGATTTATGGCCTCATGACTAGGCCCGATCCGAAGGGAAATAAAGTGAAAACTCAAAACTAATACATTAATCTCTCATCCATCCAAAAACCACAACAGCCATCTCAAATCTCTGCACCTCCTTAATCATCAGTCTTATTTGGGGTTAGCTGATGAATTTACTGTAAAGAAAGTTGTTCAAGTGATCCAAGCTCAAAAGCCATAGAAAGCTGCTGGAGCACATGAAATTCCAATAGATGTCTACCAAAATCATCTATTTCTATGGTGTACTGTATTAACAAGGTTGTTCAATAAATCTGGTTTCATGAGGAGATATTACTGTCTTGGAGAAAATCAATAACTATTCCTTTACAAAAGACAGAGCCTTGAGATCTCCCAAAGAATAACCAACCAATTTGAAAGAGTTGGAAAAATCTTCAGGAAATTGTTATTGTCTTGCTTAGATCAGTGGTTGGAAGAAAATGACCTGTTCTAAGAGGCTCAGGTGGGGGGCAGAATCATGAAACTAATACAACTGTGACCCCACAGACCATGACCATAGTCTGTGCACAAAATAGAAGAGAGGTTCATACGGTCACACAAATATACCCGCAAAGCAAGCAGAGGGATCGGGACGATCCAAGGTATTGGTCCTAGCACCAAGGAGACCATAGAGCACCATCCTTCATGATCATCGAAAACACTGTCATTTCTGTCATGTAATGTAGCGGGCCTCAGGCGTGTCAGCAGATCTGGTGAGGCAATGTCCTACCTAAACTCTAATGACATTATCTGTATGAAAGAAACCTGGGAATGTGCTCCTTCCCTACTGCCAGGCTCTTACGAAATCTTCCAGTCAGCTACGCGTCCTAGTATTTTTGGTTGGCCTTCTGGTGGATTATCCATCTTCATCAAACATGCGGTCCATCTGGTAACCACTGAGCTTACCGTTAATAGTAAAATGGCCCAAGTATTCACAATTAGTGGTGTGAACATTGTCCAACAAAATCTGGATCTCATATCAATCAACTGCTACATAAATGGCCCAAGGAAATCCAAAGTAATAGCAATCCTCGAACTCCTGAAAAACTTGGAAACAGTCATCTTCAGTCAACCCAGCCATGAAATTGTTATGATGGGTGATTTCAATGTACAGGGGCTTGATGTAAAAACAGAGGACCTCCACTTGAACAGAGGCCCTCAACTACTCCAAAATCTCTTCACAATTTTTAGCTTATCGTCAGCCCGACAGGAGCAAAGGGTCAATCGGAATGTGGTCATTCAAGGGAGGCTCAACCATCTACTATATGTACCTTTCGGAAAAGCTTATTCAGAGACTTCGCCACTTTGAAATCACTGAGAGGGTGGAGAGCGACCATAATCCCCAGAAATGCATAACTGAATTACAAGTTCAAGCAGCCGAGCAGCATGTAGGGGCAGGGGCCTCAACCGGCATGGATCTAGTACACCTGTTGAGAATAATAAAATGGAGACCATAAGGTTCTTCTAAAATAATCCTATGGCTAAGAACCTCGCCCTGGGAACCAAACTCAATCCTAGATAGGTGGATGAAGTCGGTGGGTGAGCTACACAAGCTGTTGCTGGGTAACTCTCAGTGTGCACAAGTAACTCACTCGGTCTGAAGAAGCATGACAACACAAATGGACAAAAACATCCTTAAAACAAGTCAGACACTTCACAGAGCCCTACGTAGTCACAAGCACAAGCCCACACCGGACAAAGTGGCACATGTATCAAACAGAAGAAGAGCCCTTAAGAAACTGATATGGGAGCTCAAGGGGGAAAAAGATAGGAAGGAATAGGGCATCTTATTCCAGCTCCTAAAAGACCCAAATCATGCCCGCTTCTGGGACTATGTAAATAACCTAAGAAATGGCCACAAGGCAAGAGAAAATGGTGTACCAGAGTTTGCATGTGTCACGCATGTAATAACTTTTTATACAATCACCGACCCAGCCTCAAACTTCACCAGCAACAGCCGGGGCAGCGTTCAGTGCCCTTTGATCCCTCAAAGCGATAATCCCTCTCCTGCGGTTTTGTCTACCTTTTCCACGAGTATGACAGAGAACGTCATAAAAAGGTCTGGGAAGGATGGAGCGCAAGGACCCAATGGTTTACCAGCTACACTGTTCAAATGCGCCCCATGGGACTGGGCAGTGAAGCTGACACACCTCTTTAACAATGCATACCACCTGATCACAGTCCCGGAGTCCTGGAGGGGTTCTATACTGTGTCCAATCTATAAAAAGGGGGACCGCTCACTAGCTGCAAACTATTGATGAATTGCCCTCCTGGATGTGGAGGTAAAAATGTACGCACGACTACTGTTTGACCAATTGGAAGCCTGGGTAGAAGAGTGACAAATTCAGCCATTTTTTCAATCTGGCTTTAGATTGGGGGCCTCAACAGTGGACAATATTTTGGCACTTGCATACTTACAGCACCAGGCAGTCAACATCAGTCATCAGCTGCTATTTACGGCCTTCGACGTGGTTGACCGTGAAACCCTGTGGAAGAAGCTATCATTACAGGGCATTCCCACACACCTCTTAAAAGCCATCATTGCACTGTACTCCAGTACCTGGGTCCGGGCCCTCACAGGGCCCGGGTCATTATCACGGAAAATAGAAACAAACAGAGGCCTAAAGCAGGGATCTGTTTTGGCCCACTGCTGTTTAACTTGTATACTGCAGATTTGGAGAAATATTTGAAAGCTAGTAGTTTGGTTCTACCCAAGATGGGCCCCACAAGACTCCAAATCATCCAGTATGCACATGATATCGTGATAATGGACTGTACGAAAACCGAACTACAGTGAGCTCTAAATGCCCTGAATACTTTCAAGAAGGCAAATCAGTTGCAGGTCAACCAAGAAAAGACTAAAATCCATATATTTGGATGGTTCAAGAATAAAAAACTCACAAGCTGGAAATTGGGAAGTCAGATCATCCGCACAGCCAGGAAATACAACTACTTGGGGGTGTGGTTCACAGAAAACAACACAGTAGTGTTGTGGCACGATAGGGCCACAGAAAAACACAATTAGACACAAGGCTGATGTCATTACATACAAGCTCACCAAATTGAATAATCAACTCAGAAGCGCTTCAGCTGCACAAATAGTGAGAGTAACAAAGGCGACATTACTCCCTGCTCTGCAATATGGCTACCTGGCAAATCCACCATAGAACAGGCCCAATGCTGAGCACACCTAAAAAGTTTACAACACCCAAAGTATACATGTCGCACCAGGCTCAGATTGGAAATGGGCCTAAAGTCACAGCGGATATGATTGTCAAGCCGCAATCTTAAATATTACATCAGTCTCAGGAAGGCCAACTCGCTTAAGTTAAAACATCACCTGTGAACGATTTTCGAGACTCCTGGCAATCCGTGGCACACGCAACTAAGTAAAGCACAAAAGACTTTCGAAATGGCCAATTCCATCCAGCTATCAGACACAGTGACCTAAGGTATTTGGAAAACAACGATTAATAAAAGAGCAAAGGAGAGTCTGATTTATTGTTAATTAAATCACCTACAACAGTGCCTATGTTAAATGATTCCCATTTGTTCGTAGCCCCTCAACCATACCTCCTAGCAGCAATAAACGCAGGCACTCGGCATCAAATTCTTTACATGTGAACATTAGTCCTCCCAATTAAGGACTTTAATCCTTCTTAGTCTGCACATAGGCACAAAGCTGGCTACACCTTCTGTGCTGCTGTCCCAAATTAGCAGCTAAAAGAAGACAGTTAATAATTCCACTGGTACTGGCTGAGGGTGCATAGTCCTGTATGGAGGTATCCAGCCTTTGCTTTTCAAATTCCGCACCCTGGGCTTTTGCAAGATGTGCAAAATATGTGACAGCTCTGAGGAGGCTGCTAGCTCAGGCAGCTTGAATAGATAGCAGAGCACACGAGGGTTCTAATTGTGTGCAAGCATTCCCTTGTTGCAAATAAGACAATACGTAGACAAATTTACTGGTTCCTTTTTTTTAAACATTTATTTTTTCTTTATAACAAATTTGAACCCACAAGGTGTTTTTCTTACTTATATTTGTAATGGTTTTAATTAACTGATTAATAAAATTCACAATGACAATGTCCTAATATCCCTGTATCAAATGGGTTTTAGGACCCACCAGAGTACAGTGAACCAAGTATTTAGATTAAACCTCATCTGCTCTAAATCTATATCCCTTAAAAATTAGTCTTTATGCTTGGTTTTGATCGATTGTCAAGCCACAATTGATAAGGTTGATCAATCTAGACTATGTCAAATATTAAAGGAATGAGGAGTTCTGGATAAGCTAATAAAGCTACTAGTTGCATTGCACTCTGATAATATGACCTGTTTGAAGTAGAACACCATAGTAGATCACACTGCTGAGATCACAACAGAATGGGTTGTCAAGCAAGGTTGCATTCTAGCAGCAACATTATTTAATTGTTATATAAATGATATTGTTGTCAGGCCTTCAAGCAATTACTTTTTTTGTGGGAGTGAAAGGGACACAACGTAATTCCCTGTGAATCGAGCATATCACAATATGATCAAACCTGACCCACCGGGAAGAAGGAACAAAGCCAGTTTTGAGGTGAACACCGGCCTCCCACTTGATGATGCCAGAATTGTCTTCCCAGCTTTTATCATAAAACAAAATAATAGGAGTTTAGAGTTTAGAACTCTTAAAATATAGTTCTTTTTCCAAATGATGTGACCCACTCCTGTCTTACCTAATGCCCCTTCCTCCTAGTGAGTTGGTGGTTTTCTTTAGGATAGAAGTCACTATTTATGAATTTAAGAAATAGACCTGAGACTGTTAATCCATGAGACCTTCTAGATGCATATACAATAGATACATAAATATATATGTAAGTATGGATTGTAACCTCCTATTACCCACCAAGAGGCTAAAGTCTTGAATTCCTATACAGTAGATTGCTGATTAAACAACAGTCCAAATGAAATATGTATCACAATGTTCATAATGCACTTTATAAACCTAAATCAGAATTCATTTCTAGATTACTAATGTTCATAAACTTGTACACCATATTATGCTAAATCCTTGTATGCAAACTTCATCAAACCTTGGAATAGTAATGTCTTCTATTTCGTGTAACAATATAAACAAAGGTTGAAATCACCAACTCCTTGTATACATAAAGTTTATAAGTTCATAAAGCCCTAAAGAAATAATAAAATGTCTCTTTTTCTCTTTGTAGCAAACAAACAGCGGTTGAATTCACCAATTCCTTCAAAGAAAATCCATTGGACAAGTTTATGCTTGAAAATAGCTTACATCATTTTTTCCAGCTTATAGTGATTGCCACTTTAAATGACTTGTCTCTTGTTTCATTCACCAGGTTTCCAGGAGGATCAAAGGTGTGTCACCTCAAGAGATGAAGATTTGGTGAACCTGATGCAGGAGGACGTGCTTGCTGCTATCCTGAAAAAACTGAGGATGTCGATCGCTCGGGTGGAGGGCAGGAGAGAAGGAAGGAGGGTGCCGACAGGAACATGAGAAGACACCAGCACGGAAGTCTGCAGGTAGGCAGCAAGCAGGTGAGTATAGTGGGAACAAATACATAAGACAAGCAATTGTCTCAGTGCAGCACTCAGACTTGAAGGCTATCCGCTTCACCTTAAAGGATGATGCCTAGATGACATGCCCGACAGTTGTAAAATCACTAGTGAAACTTTACTTAGACATACCCAAAATAAAAAAAAGAACCCATTTCAATACCACTCTTGGTGAACGAGACATTGTTAATGGTCAGAACAGAGCTATCAATCCACCCACTTCTGGGAGGTTTAGAGCCTTTTTGTGCCACTAGAAGACTTACCATCAACATTGGAAAAACTAAGTTTATGATTCTCAACCAAAAATCCAAACTGACAGTAACTTTTAGGATTTATAATAAGCTATTGGATCTTGTGATCACTTATGACTATCTGGTTAATCTGTTAGAATAGCAAGTTTTTGTGGGCCTCCAGCTGTCCATGAGTAATACTACTCGGGCCTGTGCAGTGCTGAGATTTGCAAAATCACACAGAAACCACTCAATAGGTTCAGCCATGCTGGTGTTTAAAATGAAATCTAGTGTCTTCAGCATATATGGGTCAGAGATCTGGGGGCACAAAAGACTTCATCAATCCAAATTACTGAGAACAACTTTCTATGACAGTTACTGCACTTGGGCTAGGGAGCACCGACGAACGCCTTGAGAGCAGACTGAGATATTGAAAAAATCAAGGATTTTATTGCCTTCATACCAGTCAAGTACTGGATCCATAGTTGACCCAAAGAGGAGCTTCCATCGTACAGATTCACATTATCAGACATTATGAAGAAATTAAATTACTGTTCATGGCCATGGTCTGTCCATATATCCAATATCCCGTATAGTATTGGACTGGAAGATCTCTGACTCTGTCCAGGAAATATAACAACGACTAGCCTTGATTTTGTTATAATGTAATACTGGACCCATGTGAAACAACTACACTACAGGACTACAGATGCCCACAGGTCCCCTAACGCCTGCCCATACCCAGGAGTTAAATAATGGCCTTCAGCATTCTTAGTGCCACTGTTCAAGGTTCCCCATCCCCCAGTGCTTAATTATAGCACAGGAGGAAAAATATGGCACTAAGGCTATATCATCATTTTTGGGCTGGGAACACCTAACCTGCATCTCATTGACACAAGGTAGGTTTCCACATCTAAAAAATGACTTTAACTCCATTACTATGGCGCTAGATGTGTCTATCGCCAAAGTATAAAAATGGAGTAAGATTTCAGCTGAATTAGTGTAAAAAAACAAATTATGCTAATTCAGCGCAAACCAAGTATAAATATGCCCCTATGTTATTAGTTTGAGGGATTAATACTGTCTGCAGGATTAGTGCACTTGCACTTCATGTTGAGAAGTCTTTGCAGTGTCTTGTGCAAGCGATTGTTATGATCTTACTCATTTCGTTACAGGCCCATGTTTCAAGTTGTCTCCACTGTACTTGCTATCTAGTGCGTTGTTATGTTGACTACGAAGGCTAATTCTGAGGGCATGACTAAAATATTTGCACTTTATGTTCTTCGATCGACTCTATAAAAATTACCCATGTGGTCTTTTTTTGCTACATCCCAAGGGAGAGAGTTCTGCCTTGCTGTCAAATTTAGCATTTTAGTGATGCCTGTGTGAGAATCCATCATTGAGGAAAGCACTAACGCACTAGTACTTTATTTTGAGATATTCAAAGATGTCTCATATGCGAAAGCACTATTTTTTGTTCTCATTAAGTGCAATAATATGCTGATGGACTGATGGGCTAATTTTGAAGCGGCTTATTTTAAGGACAGGTTTAAATGTACTTGCTTTTTAGGTTTATATTGTTTTTGTCCGTCTTAAGTTAACAGTTCTGAACTAAATTAGCTTTCTCTTAGATTTATGTTGTAAAAGTATATCATGTGGTCATGAAGAGATATCTTAGGGGAGAAAGTATTTTCTGCTGCTAATTTAGTGCAATATCATATTGATATTTTGAGGGTTTAACATTGTGACAATTGTAATACACATGCACCTTATGCTCACAAAACATAAGCATTTAAATATCTTTCACCACTTATTAATGCACTACAGTGTACCGTAATGGTCTGAATTACGTTTTAGTTTAAGACATGAAATTGTTGAAAGGCATTCATTGGCTAAGATACTATGTATAACTGGTAAATCATTGAACCTAAAAAAGATTAGTTGTACTTTTATTATTTGTGATCATAGAAACCTTCGAGAATTTTAATGTGAGGGTTGTGTTTTAAATTGTATTGCTAATGTTATGGCCTAATGTGACTGAGAACAGTAAAGATTTGATTTGATTTGATTTGACCCATCAGACCTTTCTCTACTCAATTTAGAAAGAACAAATCTGGCAATCCTTTCACTTCCCTTTACTGAATTTTTGATAATGAAATAAGATCTTACCACTCACCTATTGACTGGTTCTAAGCGTCGTATAGTTGGGAGCCGCCCGAGGCTGAAGTGCTCATGTGCGTTTGATGGCTCTCAGCCGTCCTTGCATGTGGCACTTGAAATTCCTCTGGTGTGGGCACCAGAGGAATATGCCTTGACATTTTTAGCCTTGGGTGCTGGAGAAGAGCTTACCCAGCAACCAAAGCTAAATATAGCCCCACCTTGTAATGATGATCAGCGCCCTGTGAGTGGTGATATAATTACACAGAAAAGTAAAGTGAGCTGATCCGCTCATTTGCTTTCATTGTCTTCGGTGCTCAGGGGCAAATCTCAGCCCCCTGGGCACCAATTTCAGTGGGAGAGGTACTGTTGGGGCTTTTCCTCCCCCTTAATGTTTTAAAATAATACAGCCTTTCTGCCCCCGGGTGGCAGATGGGGGCAATAGCCAATAATCTGCCCCCTGGGGTGGCAGAAAGCCTGCTAGCCACCAGGGCCTTTTTTTTAGGAAAAAAATCCAAAAACAGGAATAGTCTCTCTCCCTCCCCCCAGGGGCAGACAGGATAATTACCACCAATATGCCACCAGCGGGGGGAGAAAGCCCACTAAATTCCCGGGAGTAATCTTTTTAAAAAATAGAGGAAAGGGGCTGCCCACCATCAGCATGGCCATTTATCCATCTCAAGTAAATGGGGACACAGTCTTTCTACCTCCCGGGGGAGCAGATGGAGGTAATTACCCTGGATCAGCCCCCGAGGGGCACACAGTTCACTAGATGCTGGGGAATAAAAGAAATTAGGGGTGGGGCTGTCCACCATAATGGGCATGGTTATGCCCCCACCCCAACTGATGAAGGGTGCAGCAGTCTTCCTGTCCCTCCTTGCAGACAAAAGCATTTAATCCCAATGACAACAGAGGGGATATTTGACTATTTTGGGTGCTGATTTTACATATAGGCCAGGAGAGTTTGGCTAACTCCCAATAGCATGCCACTTGCAATGGTGAGCAGCTGCACTTTGGGTAAGCTGCCACCTGGAAAACCCTACTAGACTCCAACACTTCGGAAAACTCAACATCTGAGGGAGGCTAAGATGGTGTGCTTCACATGCACTACATACCATTTTCTTACAAGCAATGTCCTGCAAACCTTCAACTTTGCCTGAAATCATGTATTTTCCCTACATTTCTGTGATGGAAACTTCCGGAATCTGCAGGAATCCACAAAATTCCTATCACCAAGCATGTCCCCACCAGTACTGTTAAAAACTCTGCTTGGGCAGGTTCCAAAAGCAGAATCAGTCTAAAAATATATGAAAAAACTGCCCCCTCAATTCCTACACATTTTTAGCCCTTCCCTGTGGCAGGCACTTGGCCCACCTACACAAGTGAGGTGTAATTTATATCGGGAGAAAAAGAGGAACACTGGGTGGTAGGAAAGTTGTGTCTCTCCTCAGATTCCAGAACTTTCCATCATAGAACTGTGTGGAATGTGTTTGACAAATTTTGAAGTTTGCAAGAGATTCTGGGCAACAGATTCTGGTGAGAACCACACAAGTTACCCCATCCAGGATTTAAAAAATGTATAGGTGTGCTAGGTTTACCTACGTGCTGGATGAGCTACAGCCTAAAATCCAAACCTAGGCACATTGCAAAAAAAAGGGTAAGTCTATCTCTGCATTTGAGACTTCCAAATGTAAGACAGTGTGGATGAAAGAAGTACTTTTGAGAAATGCCCTCTAACTCACATGCCAGTATGGGTATCCCCAAATTCAGAAATGTGCAAATAACCACTGCTTCTAAACTCCATATCTTGTGCCCATTTCAGAAATACATAGGTTTCCTTGATACCTATTTTTCACTCTTTATATTTGACCAAATGAATTACTGTATACCCGGTACACAATGAAAAAAACATTGTAAGGTGCAGCTCAGGTTCCTGGTGAACCTACAAGCCCTTTATATTCCCCAATCAAAAGGGTCTAGCAGACATAACGGTAAATTGCTTTTGAAAATCTGCTATATTTGGAAAAAGTCACCGATGAAACCGTAGACACAAATGGCTGTTTTTTCAACTCAATTTCAAAATTTCTTTTATTTTAACTGTTACTTTCTAAAGGAAAACCTTGAAGGGTCTACACAAATGAACCCTTACTGAATTCAATATTCTGTTTGCTTTTTGGAATTGCATAGCTTTCTGGGATCCACAATTGGTTTGACACCCATTTCTACCACTAACTGGAAGGAGATTGAAAGCACAAAAAATAGGAAAATGCACTATATCCAAGTAGAATGACAAAACTGTGCTGAAAATGTGGTTTTCTGATTCAAGTCTGCCTGCTCCTGAAAGCTGGGAAGATGGTGATTTTAGCCCTGCAAACCCTTCATTGATGCCATTTGCAGGTGAAAACCAGACGCTTTCTTATGCAGTGTTTTTTTCCACTTTTGCCACAAACCCAAAATGTAGCTGAATTTAGGCTAATTTGTCAGTCCTCTCGAGAGGAATCCACAAACCCTGGGTATCTTTAGAACCCCAGGCTGTTGGAAAAGAAGGGTAAAATTTGGTGTGGATACCTTATGTAGGCAAACATTTATGGAGACCTAAGTGCAAGACTATGCCAAATAACCCAAAAAAGGCTTACCGCGGTGGGGGATGGAAGGCCTTTGAAGGAAGAGTTTGATCAGCTGTTCCAAAGATGTACTTTGTGTTGCGTGAGATAAAAATGATTTAGAACTAGTTGGCCAGTAGGCCTGCTCGAGTGACCAGAGGAACCAACCCAACACATGAAGCCAAACTCTGGGATCTCAGGAACTATTCTAAGTGGATACCACACAAAGGTAATTCTCAAAAAACACATACCCATTCCCACCTTATTCTTTTCCCACCTCACTCCTTAAGGACCAGTAAAGAAAAAAGCTGTGGAAATGCAACTATGTAGAACACCCTAAAGAGAAGTGCCTCATAATAAGACAAATGTATGCAAAGTTTCAGGACCAAAATGCTAACATCAGATCCAGTTCATTTCTACAGAAATCTTTTGAGCTGTGTTTATAGGCTTGATCCATCTCACCTTCTCATTGAGAAAAATACATTTCCTGCCTCACGTTGAAAACAGCAACTGGACATAGATTATACTGGACTTCAATTGAAGGAGATTACATGAAAGTTGAAAACAACAAAATAAATCAAAGTGTCAAAAGACTTTCCTGAAAATTATGTACTATTAGATCATACCGAAAAACAGAGACCACAGAAGATAGTTTCCCTTACAATTTTAAAAATGTTACCCACTAATGAGACCCAGGCAAAAAAGGAAAATAATCTATAAAATGTGTGTTCATGTGGCAAATAACACATTTAAAACCATGGTAAACTTACTGTTATTTTGTCATGAAATCATTGAATGATAAAGACTCTCTGAGGGCTCACACTAGTGGCAGAAAGGGAGAAGCAGAATGCAACATCTTCTCTTGTCTGATCCTTAACAAAAACGGCAATTTTAATCAAAAACTGAATCTATCTAAAAGACAGAAGAGAGTACAAAAAGGTTCTGAATAAATACCATCTGGGCCTATGTCTCCTGAAAATGCTGCCCAAAAGGCAAGAACTCCGTTGTTAGAAATCAAATCTCTAGTTGGCAGAGGTACGCACCCTTTCCAAGTAGGGAACACAATCCAAGTCAGGGTAAGTCACCTCACAACCTAAATTATCCTGTGCTCACCCTCTGGTAGCTGGGCACAGGGCAGGCCAGCTTAACTTAAAAAACAATGTGTGAAGTATTTGTGCAAAAACTCATACAGTAACACAGTTAAAACACCACAAAAGGATCTCTGGGAGCTTTGCGGCAAGGTTTTTCAGGGCTTGTCATCGCTGTGCATTAGTTCTGACTGGCTGGCAGCTGCGCGGTGAGGCTTTGCAGGGCTTCACATTGCTGTTCAGCACTTCAGACGGACACCACAAAAGGCAGAGCACCTCAGGCCCACTTCCAAGGCAGGATAAACTCACAACCTGCAGAGTCCAGGTGCAGATGATTCAAATCTTTGATTTCCCTGATACTTGGGAACAGGAGGCAAACTAAACAACCCTTGGATATCACTTGTGGTAGGAAGGCAGAGTCCATTCAGCAGAGTCAGGGAGAAGAAGGCAACAGGGCAACAAGCAGAAAAGCAGTCCTTCCAGAAAAGCAATCCACTTGAGTCATTTAACCAGCACTACAGTCCTTTTGACAGAGTCCAGCTGTAACTGTAGGTCCAGAAGTGTCTGATTTGAGGAGGCCATAGACCCAGTATATATACCCAGAAGTGCCTTTGAGGTGAGGTGCACCAATTTCCCTTTCAATCCAGTTCTGTCTGCCAGGAGGTTTTGTGGGGGTTATCAGTTCTTTGTGTGGGATGAAGCCGCTACCCTTTGTGTAATTGGGAGCCTCCCTACCTTTCCTGCCCAGGAAGACCCATCAGTATGCAGATGAATGCACATGCAGCTGAGTGTCTTGTGTTTATGGCTGTCTGGGTGGAATGCATAAGGGGAGCTGTCAACTAGCACAGACCAGATGTGGATTGGAGACAGGCTGTCTGGCCAGAGAGCAGTATGTGCAGAGAAATGCCTACTCTTAAAAGTGGCATTTTTTAAAGAGGAATGCTAAATCAAACTTCACCCGTAAGCAGGATTTCTCACTACCATTCCAACCATACCAAGCATGATAATGACACTCATTTCAGATCATACATTTCCACTTAAATGTATGTAAGGGAATTTCCAGTGCTGGCCTTTGAGAGAAGCAGGCTTCACAGTATTGAAAAATGATTTTAGGTGTTTTTTTTGGTACCAGGACACGTAAAACTTACAAGTGTGTGTCCTGCCTTTTACTTACATAGCACCCTGCCCTGAGAGCTACCTAGGGCCTACCTTAAGGCTGACTTATATGTAATAAAAGTGGTGTTTAAGGCTTGGCAAGCAGTTTCAAAATGCCAAGTTGACGTGGAAGTGAAACTGCAATGGCAGGCCTGAGACATGGTTAAGGGGATACCTGTGTGGGTGGCACAATCAGTGCTGCAGGCCCACTAGTATCTTTAATGTTCAGGCACTTGGCACATATAGTGCAATTTACTAGGGACTTATAGGTAAACAAAATATTTCAGTTTGGTAGGAGCCAATTTTACCATGTTTAGGGGAGAGAGCACAAGCACTTTAGCACTGGTCAGCAGTGGTAAAGTGTGCAGAGTCCTAGAACCAGCACAAACGAGACCAGAAAAATGGAGGGAGGCAGGCAAAAGTGTGGGGGAAGACCACCATAAAGCTTTCATGTCTACCATCTATAAAATGTCTTGGATGAACACAAATTGAGGACTAGAACACATTGTGGGTTCCATGCTAGCAACCATTCTGAATAAGATTTACAGTGCACTTGGACTGCTTTGATCATGCAAGAGAACGCAAATAAACAAATATACGTTTCTAGTAACATCCAATTTCCTAAGCAGTCTGTCCTCTAATGGGGAAGCTACAAATTGAAACAGTTAATTTGTTTATTGATTAATGCCTCGTTTTCAATTTTTTTTCATTTTTTCTCCTCTTCTGGTTCTCTCTGCACCTGCAAACCTTCTGTCACTATTATTTTTTACTACATCCCAATTAAAAAAAAAAAAGCGAATATATAATATATATTCTAATAACAAAAGCTGGGGTGAATGCATATGAGAACAGAAACTGAATACATATAATAGGCTGGTTTAGTGGAGGACAATGGCACTATCTGTGAGAGCAAGAAAGCTTATGTAGTGTTGACAGTGGACACTAGAATGGGTAATAAGGGGAGCGGAGAGAAACTAGTTGCAACAGTTACAGTATCAGGAGACTACTGGCTGAGGAAATGATAACTCTCCTCCAAATGGTAGTTTCTGAAAAGGAAAACAGGCTCCAGAAGTAGATGATGGACATTACGAAGGACTGCTGTAAGCTGCAAAAAAGGGGTGAGATTCCCAACTTTCATTGGGTCTTGATTAGTTTTTGGGAATTCTTCAGTCGCTGGAACATCAGCGCCACCTCCAGACAACATACCTGTACCTGGAAAGAGACACATGAAGTGCAGAAAATGCTGCTTCACTGCTGGAAGAAAGAAAAGTAAACATCTGGGGACTTCTGTTTGTTCCCAGGGAACTTGTTGCTGAGGGTCAAGTAGTTAGTTTCCTATTGCTGGACACAAAATGCAGAAGGGCTACCTCTTTTGAAGAAGCAGCATTTGGCCATGTGAGGCTGGTCCGTGAGCAATCCCTGCATGTAGAGAGACCTGGGGCCAGATTTAAGAGAAGTGGTGCTGCACCCAGTGCAGTGCCACTTTTATTGTGCCCCTTAGCGCCCACCTAATGACACCATGCAGTAGTTAGGGAACTCGCATCAGAATATTTGATGCTAGTTTGGAGCTTTGCAGTATTAGCGTCAAAAATGTTGACGCTAATCCTGCAAATCCTATTGAGGCCCAGTGTAAACAATAGTGTGCCTCCTTTTAAGACCTACTCAGAGCAGTAAGGCTGGCGCAGGCACAATGTAGCGTATGTTCTGTCATCACACACAGGTTATGGCAGCCGGCTCCCTACAGAGCGATCGTTTAAACTTTAAGACATGCTGCACAGCAGCTTGTGCTGCTGTGTAATGTCTAAAAAACATTGTTTTTTCTACTGCTGCTACCAATTACAACAATTTTTGCAATTCCTGAACTTCTCTTTGAATAGTTTAAGCATACCTTTTTAACTATGTGTTGACTTGTGTGACTCTCTCCCCAACACTTATTAGACTTCAAATTTCCACTTTTTTGTTACACTTTTTTATGTTAAGACCGCAGGTTTCAAGCCTTTAGTATATGGTGAATACTTGGACCCTTTAAGCATGATATTCACTCTGTTTTGGCGTGACTGATAGCCTTTTCTAAATTTTCCCCGAGAGACAGCGTACCCTTGGCATTTGCTGGCAGATGGACAGGTCCTTGTGGCCAGGCATGCCACCCAGTAACCTCATGTGCAGGGCTGGAGCTAGGCATAGGCAGTGTGGGCAGCTGCCCAGGGCCCCTCACTCAGCTTGAAAACATGGGGGCCCACTTCCATTTGAAAAGCTGCATTACACAGTCTGTCCACCTGTTCCTCCTGTGCTGCCTCCCCCAGCCAATCACAGCAATGTCTTAACCTTTCAGGTCTAAAAGTTCCATGGTATTCCGGGGTGGGGGCCTGGGAGTTTGAAAAGAATGGCTGGGGACTTGGGACAGCAATTGTGTTGACTGACCAGGTCACAGGCAGGACTGCACCTCTGTTATAAAGGGGCCACTTTCCTTGTGTGCTCTTTTTTGGTTTTGCGTTTCCACACAACAAATAGCCTCTTTATTTTTAGGATCAGGTGGACATTAAGGGGTGAGGAGTGGTGGGTCAGTGGAGGTGAGCGATCCCATTGCCATGCAATGTTTGTAAGCAAAGTACTACAACGCTTCTAAGTCCAGAGGAGGTGGCCCCACTTCCCTGGGCCTAAAAGTGTAGCACGTGCAGCAAGGCCCAGATGTGGGAGACTGTGCAGTCATTAGACCCAGGGTAGGGGGCCCCCCTCTCCTGAACTTCGCACCACAACAGTATGGCTGTGAAGCACAGGGGATGAAGCACTTTCCCTTGGGCTGTTCACTCATTGAGCTTAATGGAACTGAGGAACTGGGTTCCATCCTATGATTCTGGGCAAATCACTTAATTTCCCCATTGTTAGAAATGGGGTTTTTGGTTGGCAGTCAGGTTACCCTCTGTCCAAGCAAAAGCCCTCACTCTAGTCAGGGTAAGTCACACACTATCCAAGATTATCCTGTGCCCACCCTCTGGTAGCTTGGCACGAGCAGTCAGGCTTAACTTAGAAGGCAATGTGTAAAGTATTTGTGCAATAAATCATACAATACCACCATATAGCACCACAAAAATACACCACACAGTGTTTAGAAAAATATATAATATTTATCAGGATAATTGTAGATCAAAAAGAATAAAGATGCAATGGAAAATTGTAGAACTATCACAGGAAAGTGATATAAAGTGTCTTAAGTCTTTAGAATGTAATAAAGTGTCTTTCAAGCACAAAGTACCTGGTTTCTGGTGGAAAATCTCCTCAGAGGGCCACAGGTGAAGAGATGCGTGGAAAAAGGGGTGTGTGCGTCGATTTCCTCTCAGCACACACAGACTTGCGTCGTTCTTTTCCACGCGGGGAAGTCGGGCGTCGTTTTCCGGCGCGCAGACAGTCTCTTTTCGTGGATCGCGGGGATTACCAGATGTCCCGGGTCTGTGCGTGGATTCTCCGACTTGTTTTCCGGCTGCGCGTCATTCTGCGGGGCTGCGCGTCGAAGTTTCGATCTCACGGTAGGCGTCGCGTCGATTTCTCCTTGGAAGTCGGGCGGCGTTGTCCTTGCGAGGCCGTGCGTCAAAATTTTGGTCTCACGGCAGGCGTCGCGTCGATTTCTCCTCGGAAGTCGTGCGGCGTTGTCCTTGCGAGGCCGTGCGTCAAAGTTTCGCACTCACGGTAGGCGTCGCGTCGATTTCTCCTGGAAAGTCGGGCGGCGTTGTCCTTGCGAGGTTGTGCGTCGAAGTCTCGATCGTCCCGAGAGCGTCGCGTTGATCAGCGTCGGTGTGCGGTGTTTTTCTCGCCGCGAAACAAGCTGTGCATCGAAATTTTCAGCGCACGGAGCGTCCAAGTGAAAGGAAGAAGTCTTTTTGGTCCTGAGACTTCAAGGAACAGGAGGCAAGCTCTATCCAAGCCCTTGGAGAGCACTTTCACAGCCAGACAAGAGTTCAGCAAGGCAGCAGGGCAACAGCAAGACAGCAGTCCTTTGTAGAAAGCAGACAGGTGAGTCCTTTGAGCAGCCAGGCAGTTCTTCTTGGCAGGATGTAGTTTCTGGTTCAGGTTTCTTCTCCAGCAAGTGTCTGATGAGGTAGGGCAGAGGCCCTGTTTTATACCCAAATGTGCCTTTGAAGTGGGGGAGACTTCAAAGAGTGGCTAAGAAGTGCACCAGGTCCCCTTTCAGTTTACTCCTGTCTGCCAGGGTCCCAGTAGGGGGTGTGGCAGTCCTTTGTGTGAGAGCAGACCCTCCACCCTCCCAGCCCAGGAAGACCCATTCAAAATGCAGATGTATGCAAGTGAGGCTGAGTACCCTGTGTTTGGGGTGTGTCTGAGTGAATGCACAAGGAGCTGTCAACCAAGCCCAGCCAGACGTGGATTGTAAGGCACAGAAGGATTTAAGTGCAAAGAAATGCTCACTTTCTAAAAGCGGCATTTCTAGAATAGTAATATTAAATCCGACTTCACCAGTCAGTAGGACTTTGTATTACCATTCTGGCCATACTAAATATGACCTCCCTGCTCCTTTCAGATCAGCAGCTGCCACTTCAACAGTGTATGAGGGCAGCCCTAAGGTTAGCCTATGAAGGGAGCAGGCCTCTCAGTAGTGTGAAAACAAATTTAGGAGTTTTACACTACCAGGACATATAACTACACAGGTACATGTCCTGCCTTTTACCTACACAGCACCCTGCCCTAGGGGTTACCTAGTGCACACCTTAAGGGTGACTTATATGTAGAAAAAGGGGAGTTCTAGGCTTGGCAAGTACTTTTAAATGCCAAGTCGAGGTGGCAGTGAAACTGCACACACAGGCCTTGCAATGGCAGGCCTGAGACAAGGAAAAAGGGGCTACTTAGGTGGGTGGCACAACCAGTGCTGCAGGCCCACTAGTAGCATTTAATTTACCAGCCCTGTGCACATAAAGTGCACCTTACTAGGGACTTATAAGTAAATTAATAGTCCAATCAGGTAGGTTTCCAGGTTACCATGTTTTAAGGGAGAGAGCATATGCACTTTAGCACTGGTTAGCAGTGGTAAAGTGCGCAGAGTCTATAAACCAGCAAAAACAGTGTCCAAAAAAATGGAGGGAGGCAGGCAAAAAGTTAGGGGTGACTACCCTAAGGCTGTCAGGTCTAACATGTGTCCCCCCCAGCTGAAAGTGGGGAGAGCTACCCGACCTCCTGGGAGCTCTCATCGCTAAGGCGGAAGTACCTGGAGAGACCATCAGCATTGGCGTGGTCAACCCCTGGGCGATGTTCCACCGTAAAGTCCATCCCCTGTAGGGAAATGGACCACCTCAAGAGTTTTGGATTCTCAATCCTCATCTGCATGAGCCATCTGAGGGGCCTGTGGTCTGTCTGAACCAGGAAGTGAGTCCCAAACAGGTAGGGTCTTAGCTTCTTCAGTGCCCAGACCACAGCAAAAGCTTCTCGTTCAATAGCACTCCACCTCTGTTCCCGTGGTAATAGCCTTCTGCTAATAAAGACTACCGGTTGATCTCTGCCCTCCTCATTCAGCTGTGCTAGGACTGCCCCTATGCCATGCTCTGAAGCATCTGTCTGCACGATAAATTCCTGGGAGTAGTCAGGGGCCATGAGTACGGGGCCGTGCACATGGCTTCCTTCAGGGCCTCAAAGGCTTTCTGACAAGCCTCTGTCCAATTCACCAACTTAGGTTGCTTCTTGGAAGTGAGTTCTGTCAAGGGTGTTACAATGGTACCATAGCCCTTGACAAATCGGCGGTAGTATCCTGTGAGGCCTAGAAAGGCTCTCACTTCCGTCTGTGTTCGGGGTGGTTGCCAGGCCTTGATAGTTTCAATCTTGGCCTGGAGTGGCTGCACCTTGCCACCACCCACTCGGTGTCCTAAGTACACCACGGAACCCTGCCCAATCTGGCACTTACTGGCCTTGATGGTCAGGCCTGCCTGTTGCAGGGCCTGAAGCACCTCCTTGAGGTGAAGCAGGTGTTCCTCCCAGCTGGAACTGTAGACAGCTATGTCATCCAGGTAGGCTGCACAGAAGGCATCCTTGCCAGCTAGGACCCCGTTAACCAACCGTTGGAAGGTAGCGGGGGCATTTTTCAACCCAAACGGCATCACCCGGAACTGGTAATGGCCATCCGGGGTTGAAAATGCGGATCTTTCCTTGGCCCCCTCAGTTAGGCCGATCTGCCAGTACCCTGAAGTAAGATCAAACGTACTCAGGAGCTTGGCAGCGCCTAGCCTGTCCACGAGCTCATCAGCTCGGGGGATGGGGTGAGCATCAGTCCGTGTGACTGAGTTGAGACCCCGGTAGTCCACACAGAACCGGAGTTCTGGCTTCGCACCTGGGGCAGTAGCCTTAGGGACCAATACCACTAGGCTGGCCCAGGGACTACTGGATTTCTCAATGACCCCTAGAGTCAACATCTTGGAGACCTCCTCCTTGATGCTGGCCTTCACCTTATCCGACAACCTGTAAATTTTGTTTTTCACAGGGAGACTGTCACCGGTGTCAATATCATGAACACAGAGGTGGGTCAGCCCAGGAGTAAGGGAGAACAGGGGGGAGAACTGCTCCAACAGCTCATAACAGTCTCCTTTCTGATTTAGAGTCAGGGAGTCAGACAGAATGACCCCGCTTACTGACCCATCCCCTTCTTGGGCAGAGAGGAGGTCAGGGAGAGGTTCACTCTCCTCTTCCGTTCCTTCATCTGTGACCAGAAGCATGTTGATCTCCGACCTCTCAAAATGAGCTTTTAGTCGGTTCACATGGAGCACCCTTAGGGGATTCCTAGGGGTTTTGAGGTCCACTAGGTAAGTGGCCTCCCCTTTCCGCTCCTTTATTTCAAATGGGCCAGACAAGCGGTCCTGGAGAGCTCTGGGCTCTACTGGCTCCATTACCCACACTTTGTCTCCAGGTTGAAACTCTACCAGGGTGGCCTTCTGGTCATACCATTGTTTCATCACCTCTTGACTGGCCTCAAGGTTATCTTGGGCTTCTTTCCAGAAGCGGGTCATCTGGTTGCGGAGGGCCAACATATAGCTGACCACATCCTGAGGGGGTGTCTTTGGAGCTTTCTCCAATCCCTCCTGGACAATGCTTAAGGGTCCCCTGACAGGGTACCCATAGAGAAGTTCAAAGGGACTGAACCCTACCCCTCTCTGGGGGACCTCTCTGTAAGCAAAGAGAAGGCATGGTAAGAGGACGTCCCACTTACGCCTCATGGCCTCAGGGAGGCCACCAATCATGCCTTTCAGGGTCTTGTTGAATCTCTCCACAAGACCGTTCGTCTGGGGGTGATAGGGTGTGGTGAACTTGTAAGTTACACCACACGCATCCCACAGAGACTTCATGTATGCAGACATGAAGTTAGTGCCTCTGTCAGACACTATTTCCTTGGGGAATCCCACACGGGTAAATATCCCCATCAGGGTTCTGGCCACCACCGGTGCAGTTACTGTCCTTAGAGGGATTGCCTCTGGGTAACGGGTGGCATGGTCCACCAAAACCAGGATGAACCTGTTGCCTAAGGCAGTTTTGGGGTCCAAGGGGCCAACAATGTCGATGCCCACCCTTTCAAAGGGGGTGCCAATGACAGGAAGTGGAATCAGGGGGGTTTTAACCCTTTTTCCTGCTTTACCACTGGCCTGGCAGGTAGGACAGGATCTGCAGAACTTGTCTGAGTGTGTCCTCATTTTGGGCCAATAAAAGTGGGTGACAAGCCTGTTAAAGGTCTTGCCCTGCCCCAAATGTCCTGCCAGGGGAATGTCGTGAGCCAGACCCAGTAGGAAGGTTCGGTAACATTGGGGGACCACCAGCATACGTGCTGCCCCAAAGCCCGGAACCTTAGGCTCACTGTAGAGGAGATCATTCTCCCAATATAGGTGGTGAATGCCAGAGGCGTCGCCGGCTGCCTGGTTTGAGGCTTGTTTCCTCAACCCTTCTAGAGTGGGACATTCTTTCTGCGCCTTGCAGAATTCCTCCCTGGTGGGTCCACCCTCAACTTGCCAGCCAGCAAGCTCAGGTAAGTCACCTAGGGCGGCGATGTCTTCCCCAGTTGGCTCGGAAGCCTCCTCCTCAGGAGCCCCGTCAGCCACTGTGGGAACAGCGGGGGCCGGTCTCCCGCACCCCTGGTCCCTCCTCCTGGCAGCTCTCTGGGCCATCGTTCCAGGCTCCAGATGCCCTTGACTTCCCTCTCGGTCAGCCATGGACCGTGTGGTCATGCAGACCCACTCAGGTAACCCTAACATCTCCAGGTGAGACCTGAGCTCCACTTCTTTCCAAGCAGTGTGCTCAAGGTCATTGCCTAACAGACAATCTACAGGCATGGCAGGACTCACAGCTACTTTCAGAGTACCAGAGACCCCCCCCCACTCAAAGGGAACCAGAGCCACCGGTAGGTGACTCTCGCGATTGTCAGCGACTCTGACCTGGTGGAATGTATTAGGTACTATCTGCTCTGCTGACACCAGCTGACTCTTGATAGTAGTCATACTGGCTCCTGTGTCACGCAGAGCCTCCACCCTCTGCCCATCAATGGTGACCCACTGCCGGTACTTGGAAGTATTTCTGGGCATGTGGGCCTTGGGCACCATTTCTCCTTCTCCCAGGGACACTAGGGAAATCTCTACCTGCTCCCCAAAGCTAGTTGGGTCCATCTCCCCCCCGAGTGCTACACTAGTCAACCCAGGTGCCTGTCCGGTAGTGGACGGTGCCCTCTTGGGGCACTGTGGATCGCCTTTGTAGTGACCATATTGGTAACACTCCATGCATTTGGGGCTAGATTTTCCTGACCTGTCAAATGTCCCTGGCTTTTTCCCAAATTTGGAAAAGGAAGGGTTGCCACCCCCTCCCTGGGAATTCTTTTGGGGGCCTTTAGAGAGTTCCTTATCTGTAAGTTTATCTCCCCCCTCTTTCTTCTGTTGGGAACCCTGACCACCTTTGTGGGAGTCCCCCCCAGGTACCTTTTTGGACACTCTGGTGCTAACCCAGAGGTCCGCCTCCTCAGCAAGCTTCCTGGGATCAGTCAGCTTACTATCCACTAGGTGCTGGCGCAAATCGGTATAAGTAACATTAAGCATATGCTCTCTCAGGATCAAGTCATATAAACCTTTATAATCTGCTACTTTGTTGCCCCGCACCCATCCATTCAGTGCCTTACTAGAGAAATCAAAGAAATCTACCCATGTTTGTGTGGTTTGTTTGGTGCTGTCCCTGAACCTCTGACGGTATCCCTCAGGGGTCAGCCCAAACTTGGCAAGTAAAGTGGCTTTCTGGAGTGGGTATGTGTTTTGATCCGGTGGATCCAATGTGAGAAGTGTGTCCCTCCCCAATGGCGGCACATAACCCCACATAGCTACCCACCATTGCCCTTCAGGAACCTCATGAGCCCTTAGTGCAACTTCATAAGCAGCTAACCATTTATCTATGTCATCTCCCACCACAAAACTGGGCACCACATTTTTGGGTATACGAACCTTCTTTTCTCCAGCAGGTCCTGTCTGTATGCTGCCACCATTATTGCTGGATTCAGACTGTCTTGCCTTGATCTCCAGCTCCTTGAGACTCAGTTCATGAGCCAACAATAGTTTCTTTTCAGCCAAAGCTCTTTCAGCTTCCACTTGTTTGGCTGCTCTTTCAGCTTCTGCTTGTTTGGCTGCCCTTTCAGCTTCTGCTTGAATCTGTTTGGCTGTTCTTTCAGCTTCAATCTGTTTGGCTGCTCTTTCAGCCTCAGCTTGTTTGGCTTCTCTTTCTGCCCTCCTCTCCTCCTGTTGTGCCTCAATTTTCAGTTTTGCCATTTGCAATTGGAATTCCCTTTCCTCTCTCCTTTCCTCTGCGGTCAGGCTTTGCATGGAGACACTGCTCCCTGGTCTGGAAGGGTGCACAATTGCAGTGGTAACACCATCCATAGATAGTGAAAATCCTTCTGAGGGGCCATTTTCTGGCTCCTCTTCCTCATCATCCTCTAAATGGGCTTCTGCCCAGGCCCTCAGCGCCACTTGAAAGTCCTCCTTTCTGGATGCCCCTTGGGTGGGTACCCTTAATGCCCTGCAGAATCCTCTTAGTTGTTTGACCGTGTATGTATCCAACTGGACTAGGTCAAAGTCCCCTGTCTGAGACCCAGTCAGAGACATGTTGAGTGAGGATTTAGTTTTTGAAAATTGTCAGGAAAAAACGGATTTTCAAAAAGAGATAAAAACCAAGTTGACCTTCAACTGTGGGTAGGTAGTGAAATACTTAGCTACTGTATGTCACTGCACAAATACAAGTCCTATCCTCACCGCTGATCACCAATGTTAGAAATGGGGTTTTTGGTTGGCAGTCAGGTTACCCTCTGTCCAAGCAAAAGCCCTCACTCTAGTCAGGGTAAGTCACACACTATCCAAGATTATCCTGTGCCCACCCTCTGGTAGCTTGGCACGAGCAGTCAGGCTTAACTTAGAAGGCAATGTGTAAAGTATTTGTGCAATAAATCATACAATACCACCATATAGCACCACAAAAATACACCACACAGTGTTTAGAAAAATATATAATATTTATCAGGATAATTGTAGATCAAAAAGAATAAAGATGCAATGGAAAATTGTAGAACTATCACAGGAAAGTGATATAAAGTGTCTTAAGTCTTTAGAATGTAATAAAGTGTCTTTCAAGCACAAAGTACCTGGTTTCTGGTGGAAAATCTCCTCAGAGGGCCACAGGTAAAGAGATGCGTGGAAAAAGGGGTGTGTGCGTCGATTTCCTCTCAGCACACACAGACTTGCGTCGTTCTTTTCCACGCGGGGAAGTCGGGCGTCGTTTTCCGGCGCGCAGACAGTCTCTTTTCGTGGATCGCGGGGATTACCAGATGTCCCGGGTCTGTGCGTGGATTCTCCGACTTGTTTTCCGGCTGCGCGTCGTTCTGCGGGGCTGCGCGTCGAAGTTTCGATCTCACGGTAGGCGTCGCGTCGATTTCTCCTTGGAAGTCGGGCGGCGTTGTCCTTGCGAGGCCGTGCGTCGAAATTTTGGTCTCACGGCAGGCGTCGCGTCGATTTCTCCTGGAAAGTCGGGCGGCGTTGTCCTTGCGAGGTTGTGCGTCGAAGTCTAGATCGTCCCGAGAGCGTCGCGTTGATCAGCGTCGATGTGCGGCGTTTTTCTCGCCGCGAAACAAGCTGTGCGTCGAAATTTTCGGCGCACGGAGCGTCCAAGTGAAAGGAAGAAGTCTTTTTGGTCCTGAGACTTCAAGGAACAGGAGGCAAGCTCTATCCAAGCCCTTGGAGAGCACTTTCACAGCCAGACAAGAGTTCAGCAAGGCAGCAGGGCAACAGCAAGACAGCAGTCCTTTGTAGAAAGCAGACAGGTGAGTCCTTTGAGCAGCCAGGCAGTTCTTCTTGGCAGGATGTAGTTTCTGGTTCAGGTTTCTTCTCCAGCAAGTGTCTGATGAGGTAGGGCAGAGGCCCTGTTTTATACCCAAATGTGCCTTTGAAGTGGGGGAGACTTCAAAGAGTGGCTAAGAAGTGCACCAGGTCCCCTTTCAGTTTACTCCTGTCTGCCAGGGTCCCAGTAGGGGGTGTGGCAGTCCTTTGTGTGAGAGCAGACCCTCCACCCTCCCAGCCCAGGAAGACCCATTCAAAATGCAGATGTATGCAAGTGAGGCTGAGTACCCTGTGTTTGGGGTGTGTCTGAGTGAATGCACAAGGAGCTGTCAACCAAGCCCAGCCAGACGTGGATTGTAAGGCACAGAAGGATTTAAGTGCAATGAAATGCTCACTTTCTAAAAGCGGCATTTCTAGAATAGTAATATTAAATCCGACTTCACCAGTCAGTAGGACTTTGTATTACCATTCTGGCCATACTAAATATGACCTCCCTGCTCCTTTCAGATCAGCAGCTGCCACTTCAACAGTGTATGAGGGCAGCCCTAAGGTTAGCCTATAAAGGGAGCAGGCCTCTCAGTAGTGTGAAAACGAATTTAGGAGTTTTACACTACCAGGACATATAACTACACAGGTACATGTCCTGCCTTTTACCTACACAGCACCCTGCCCTAGGGGTTACCTAGGGCACACCTTAAGGGTGACTTATATGTAGTAAAAGGGGAGTTCTAGGCTTGGCAAGTACTTTTAAATGCCAAGTCGAGGTGGCAGTGAAACTGCACACACAGGCCTTGCAATGGCAGGCCTGAGACAAGGAAAAAGGGGCTACTTAGGTGGGTGGCACAACCAGTGCTGCAGGCCCACTAGTAGCATTTAATTTACCAGCCCTGTGCACATAAAGTGCACCTTACTAGGGACTTATAAGTAAATTAATAGTCCAATCAGGTAGGTTTCCAGGTTACCATGTTTTAAGGGAGAGAGCATATGCACTTTAGCACTGGTTAGCAGTGGTAAAGTGCGCAGAGTCTATAAACCAGCAAAAACAGTGTCCAAAAAAATGGAGGGAGGCAGGCAAAAAGTTAGGGGTGACTACCCTAAGGCTGTCAGGTCTAACACCCATGCCTCAAAAAATCTATTCTATCCTTTTGTAATTTAACTGGTGATTATGTAAATCTCTCCAATGCCTTAAAGCTGAGTTCGGCCAATATAAAACTACAAATCACCTCACGTCCTGGAACTGTCAGTCATGCCAGACTCTGAAGCGGAGTTTTAAATTACTTAGAGTCATCTTTAGCGGTCTATACTGGTCATTAAAGCCCTGCTACATCATTAAAGGCCTGAGCCGAAGGCAAAAGCCTTTAACTAGGGAACTGGACTTTAATTGCCGGTATAGCCCAACTTTGAAGGGCTATAAGGGTATTAGAACATTCCACAGAAGGCAGAATGTTTGAATAAATAAAACAAAGGCCTTGAGGCCCTTGTTCACAGCTGTGAACAAAGGACATTTCAATGTTGATGCTCAGGTCTTTTACCAGCCAGTAAAAGCCCAGAGCACTCCATTGTCTCAAAAGGAGCTCCCAACATTCCAGTGTTCTAATATTTGATAAATTCCACTTTGGAATGCGTGTTCCAGAGGATTAGTTGTCTTTCTCCTACTGTCTGTCTTGTCACAGAGGAAACCTTTCAATCATGTCCATTGTCTTCCAATCAGAGATATTGGAATTTGAGTGAGGGACTCAAAGTGAGGCACTGATCCCTACTTATTTCTGCATGTTACCCCCCAAGTGGCAGTCGTAGGGACATTTTGGGTTACTTGCACTAGGTTCTGTGCCGTCCTTGTTATAACACTACAGGACAATCTTTCAAACATATGTCTGCACTTTTAAAATCTGTGTACATTTATAAATGTAGTTGATTGACCCAGAGTGTGTTTGCGCTGGAGTTACCAAACACGGCAATAAAAGTTTCAGATCTTTAGCAGGAATCTGACGTCATCACGCAAACGCGAAGTTACACAAATTATTAGTTAAATATGTCACAAAAAGGTAAAATACAAAATTGATAGGGATCCATGGGTTGTTTTGCAACGTGTTCTACTGAAAGATGACCTTACCAACAGACTGCACAAAAGCAACTTCATGCATATAATGAATGTCAAAATGACAGCAGCTGGCCAAATGCGTGGGAATCTCGCTTGCCTGAAGTGGATTTCTTACAGGAATATGAGGGGGGGAAGCTGGTATTCTTCGTCTTACGAATAAGGGTATTTTGGGAATTAAACACTGATACGTGCTAATGACGATAACAACAATTATTATTTTCCATTTTAATGTAATGATACATCAGAACACTTCCTTTTACTATAATAAAGCTGAAAGGTAAACATGAAACTGAAATGTAGACTATACAGTGTATTGTCTGGGACATGTCATGTATTTAATTAGAATACAGACACTAATTGTAGCTTATGTACAAGGATATTAGGGATCAATGCACTAAAATGTTGCTACCGGAGATATGCGTTAATATTCCTACAATAGATATCGCAGCAGACACCCACACACACGTGTGTAAGTGCATTTTCAGGAATTTTCATGCACATCTCCCCTAGCAACATTTTAGTGCATTGATCCTTAAAGTTTCATTATCTCGAATAACCTTCACGGTAGCATTCACATAAACTACTGTGTAGTGGACTAGGAATACCAATGCGTAGAAAATAGTGATTAAACTCTTCAGTTTTCAAACAACCTATCTCTTGAAAGTCTTCTAATAACAATACCAATCATGCTGGCTGCATCACTTTATAAATTTTTAATAGCTTATTAGAATATTTTTATCTCTATAGGACTCTGTATACACTATACAAGTGGGAACAGATAAAATATTTATAAAGACATTAATGATTGACCTCTAAAACTGCTGACAAGTTTTGTTCCTTACCTACTTAGAGTGTGTGTCTAGTACCGTCAAAGAGAAGTACTTAAACACATCCTGACACTTGCACACATGGGAGCTCTCAGACTACTGCAATGTGTCATCCAACTGAGCAGTTTTCACTGGATTTGTCTTTCCTGTTGCACAACATTCACAAAGAAGAAAGAAAGGTTGTGCTCCAGAAGAAACATTTGAAGACACCGTAAACTTCCTGTCCCATTTCAAATGCGGTAATCATTTTTATAATAAGTAAATAATAATGAAGTAAATAATACTATATTTCAGAAGTTTTTTGAAAGTCGCACACTTCTGCTAAACGATTTCCCTGAACATTGTAGGTGATGCAGCATGCTTGGCTTAAACTTGTCATTGCCAATACAATACTGCGATACATGGAATCCAGCACTCTATAACTCTTCTTTAAGTCAAGTAGTGAAAGTAAAAAAAACAAAAGACTCGGTGCGCCTTTCCAGATATAAAATAATTCAGCTGTCAGTGGTAAAATAATATCTCTCTTAAGATGTAAAGAAAGACCTAATCGTGTTGGATACAAAAGAGGATCTTTTCATAATAAAACTTAAATACTGTGAACATCATCACTTGGGTTCCATCTAGCAAGAAGGAAAGTCGCCACCATGATACACAGCACCAATGTGTGCATTCCCTGGACAGAGTAGGAGGAGCTGAAGTTCACAAACTTCAAATGCTTGTGAAGCAGCTTATTTCCGGTGTAGATGGCCTTCGGTTCTGATAATAATTTCACAGCTGGCAAAGGATGACATCATTTATTCTTTTGCCATGTTTATTTTCCTTCCTTGTAATTTGAAGGGTAGGCATGCTTTTACCAGTAGGGTATTCTGAGCCGTTGCTTATACAAAATCAGCAAGGTACACGTTAAAGAATCTGTTCATGTGATTGCACAGCAAAGTGAATACTTTTATGTTTATAATAATGCAGCATTCACGCCAAGGGGTCATCGTGGCCCTGACATAGAAGAGACCAAAGGCTATGGATCCAAATGCATACCCTTGTGTCAGATTGTATAAAGGAAGGGGTTTAGCTGCTTCCTGAAGATTAAATGGAGAGAATAGTTCTTAAAATGAGAACGTGTTCCGTAGTCAGGACAACTAGGCAAGACAAGGCCCATCATACATGTTGCGTCGCTCTATTGATGGTAGTCTTACAATATTAAAAAGAAGAGTCCTTGAGAAATGTAGAGGATGGGTTGGATTATATCATTCATCTTTTGCCAAAATATTTGGTGCATGCGGTATAAGCAACATAACGCACAAAGCAAATTACCTAAAATAGTGATCTTTGATCAACTGGTACTAAACTGATTAAAATACATTCCCTCAAACGCAAAGCACTAATATTTTATTTATGGATTTTTTTTCCCCAGTTTTATATCGCATGAACATGACCAAGATGGCTATAAGAGCGCTGCTAATAAGAACAGTGATTAGTGCATACAGGTAGTTTACATAACAACAATTTCAAGTAGTTCAACGCAAATTAGAAAATACCAAGAAGTATAATAGAAGGCTCACTAAAGAAATCCATCCAAAAAGATGTCAGCAGTTTTCATAAAAGTAATTTCAAATACTGAATCAAAAAGCAAAACGTTCATATATTATGTGTGCAGTTCAATAATTGTGTGAGGGGACTGCGTCCCTCATCAATGTGGCCATCTAATCATTCAGTGGAAAAAAGTGGAACACACGAGCTATTCCCACCAGAATTAATAACAATAGTGCAGCTTCCTTCAAGGAGTACGTTTAATAACAATGGAGGATGGGGTCTGTATTGAGCGTCATCTGGTTAATCACATGAGGAACTCTCCGTCCAGTGCGACCTCTTGCAAGAACTCCCAGGCACACCTGTTTTCCATGCAGCACTGGCAAATATTCCATACCATTAGCACCATTGGAGATGTTATGAAGGACAAGTACATGTCTGGGGTATGTCGTGGGGAATGCAGCTGTCCCATGGCCGCCGCCAACCAGACAACCATGGCCCTCAGCATCATTGCAGTTCTATTGGGTACACTCACAACCCACACGGCTGTCCAATTAGTGGCAATCATAATGTTGGTTTGAGGAGGGTAATAATAGCACTAGCTCCTAATTGCAATTATAAAGGCAGAAATAATAATTGCCCCATTATTGTAGTTCATGGTATTCATTAATTAAACATATTTATGTAATGGAGATCTAGATATATGTTCAGTGGAGTTCCTCAAGAGTAACAAGAAATATCATTTGAATAGGCTGGAAAAAAAATTAACAGTTTCAATAATAACAACCAGAGTATGTGTGAGTGTGTGCTGGGGGGGGGGGGTCCTAGACATTTAGGAGGTGTCCTTAAGGAACGATTTACAGATAGTATTTGAATAAGTGGGTATTAGACCTGACAGCCCTTAGGATGGTCTTCACCAATTCGTTTTGTCTACTCACCTCCTGTTGCCTAAATACATTTTTGTTGGCTTTAGGACTTTGTGCACCTTACACTGCTATCCAGTGCCAAAGTGCTTTTGCTCACTCCTTAAACAAAGGTGAAATTGGCCTATACCTGATTGGCATATTTAATCCACTTATAAGTCCCTATTAAAGTGGTAAAACATGTACCCAGGCCTGTAACCTAACTGCTACTAGTGGGCCTGCATCACGTATCATCCCGCCTATGTAAATGCCCCTTTAACCTTTTATCCATTTCTCAGGTCTGCCATTGCAGCCTGCATGCTTCCAATTAGTGAGTTCTTGTAGAGTGCAGGCTTGTCACCCCGTGGGGTCTCCAGGCGCTGTGGGAACAGTCCTTCTGGTGTGGGTTCAGGGAAGGGGATGTCTGGAGGTGGGGGGAGGGTGTTCTAGGATTTGGTGTCGAGGTGAGAGAAGGAGCATCCTCTGAGGCATTCACGTCGGAGGTGGGGGACGTGAGCAAGGGTGATGGAGGCCGAGTGGAGACCTCTGGTGGGCTGATGGATTTTGAGGCACTGGTTGATGTAGGCGGGTTCGGTGTTGTGGAGGGCTCGGTACGCATGTGTGAGGAGCTTGAAGAGGAAACTTTATCTTTGTTGTACAGGGAGCCAGTGGAGGGCCCTGAGGTGCGGAGTGATGTTGGTTTTTCTGGGGAGGTTGAGGACAATTCTGGAAGCAGTGTTATGGATGATCTGATGGCGTGCTAGGAGTTGTTGACCGTCTTCCTGGTGCAGAGTGGAAATCAGAGGAAAATCTTGCGGAGCATGCAGAGGGTGTTGAAACGGGCCGCAGAGACAGCATTGACTTGTTTTCTCATGGTGAGGTGGGTGTCCAGAATGATCCAGAGGATGCGTGTGTGGTCTGTGGAGGTAGGAGGGGGCCGAGGGCTGCGGGCCACCATGTGTCATCCCATGGGGAGGGCTTTTGTCCGAAGGTACGAATTTCCATTTTGTCTGAGTTAATTTTGAGGCAGTTGTCCTACAGCCAGGCAGCAATGTCTGTCATGGTGTCCTGAAGTGGGCTCAGGTGGAGCTGGCATCGTTGGTGAAGGGAAGGACAAGCTGGGTGTATGAGATGATGTTGAGGCTGTGGGTGCGAATGAGGTACACTAGCAGAGCCATGTAGACATTGAAGAGGGTGGGACTGAGGAAGGAGCCTTGGGGGATGCCGCAGATGATGTCTTTGGGGCAGAGATGAAAGGAGGGAGAAAGATCCTCTAGGTGTAACCAGTGAGGAAAGAGGAGATCCAGTTGAGGGATGAGTCTTGAATACAACTGCTTGTAGTCTGGTAAAAAGGGTGTGAGACTGTGTTGAACGGTGCTGAGAGGTCCAGGAGGAACAAGGATGCTGTGCCACTGAAGTCTAAGATGTTCCTGATGTCACTGGGAGCTGAATTTAGAGCTGTCTCCGTGCTGTGATTGGGTCAGAAACCGCACTTGGTGGTGTCAAGGTCATTGTGTTTGAGGTGATGGATGCACTGACTATTGGTTGCTTTCGCCGTCCTCGGAGAATACAAAGGAAGTGGACTTGCTGCAAAGGTGGACAATGAACGCAGAGAACCCAGATATGAGGAGAGAATATGCATAGGAGATTTGGAGACTTACGAAGATTTTAAAAAGATACACAATTGTTGGGAAAAGGAGTATAAAATAAGGAGGAAAATAGCACAACAGCTTGATATATATAAAAATAATGAAGCTACAGCCCTGATGAGGTCACTGGGAGATTCCCCAGACAAAGCATGTGCTGGCAAGAGTGGCTGGAGTTTGAACTGAAGCTGAATGTATTTGGAGGAGGAATACAGAATAAACTGTGAAGATTTAAAAACATTGGACATTGGTGGGATGTGTGGCTTTTGTATATAGACACTGCTGACCAGTGCTTAAGTGCAAGTGCTCCCTGTGTAAAATGTATGTGTAATTGGCTTTTTCATGATTGGCACATTTGATTTACTAGTAAGTCCCTAGTAAAGTGCACTATAGGTGCCCAGGGCCTGTAAATCAACTGCTACTAGTGGGCATGCAGCACTGGTTGTGCCACCCACATGAGTAACCCTGTAAACATGTCTCAGACCTGCCACTGCAGTGTCTGGGTGTACAGTCTTGCACTGCCAAATCGACCTGGCAAGTGTACCCACTTGCCAGGCCCAAACCTTTCCTTTTTATACATTTAAGGCATGCATAAGGTAGGCCCTAGGTAGCCCTATGGGCTGGATGCAATGTATGTTAAAGGTGGGACATACACTGATTTGTTTTATGTGTCCTAACAGTGAAATACTGCCAAATTCGGTTTTCACTTATGCAAGGCCTATCTCTCTCATAGGTTAACATGGGGGCTGCCTTTAAATATCTTTTAAGTTCAGTTTCCCTTTGGGAGCAGGAAGAAATGTGGAGTTTGGTGTCTCTGAACTCACAGTTTAAAAATGCATCTTTAGGTAAACATAAACCATGTTGTGACTCTGTCTGTTTGTGTATTCCCTGTCTGGGTCAAACTGACAGTTGGGTTGTTTGTGAATCCCCTCTAGACACTGACACAACTTGTGTATAGTCTGTATATCCTGATGGGCCATCTAAGCTAGAGTGAAGGAGGAGTACTGCCCCTTTGCCTATGACTGTGCTTTGCTAGGTTGGCCTGCAGTTGCTGCTTCTGCCTGAAAGAGGACAAAGACTAGACTTTGTGGTATATTCCTGCTTGTGAAGAATCACTAAGGGCTTGGATTGAGCTTGCCTCCTGTTTTGAAGTCTCAGGGCCATCAAAAACTTCCTCTGCCAGCAACTGGACTCTCTGATGAGACATCTGCCCTGCCAAGTGTGCCCTGTCCAGTCTCTGGGCCCTTGCAAGGTGAAGTTGACAGAACAAGGACTGAAATCCATGCACAGAACACTGTGCCGGAAACATTTTGATGCACCACGGGCAACTCACCTGAAAAACGATGCACTACTCGCTTTGTAGCTAAAATCAATGCTCCACCTGCATCTCAGCTGGGAGATCGACTCATCGTGGCTTTAGAAACAACACAAAACCCACTTGCAGTTGCTGACAATGACACCAACCCCACGCAGCATAGTTTTCTAACACCGTACAACCAGATTTCTCACACATTGTCGCTGGGCGTCAAAGCCATCATGAACCTGCGTGGATTTGAGGTGCCCTGTCAGGAAATCAAAGCATCACTCTCTTGCAGGGGAGAAAAATAATGCTTCACCTACCAGACCGAAGAAGAAACAATACACGCCTGCACCTGCAAGTAAAGAATCAACGTGTTGCTCACTTTTCCAATGCATACTCGCACGTGCAGCTTTATTTTTGAAGCAAACCAGGTACCTTGAGTAAAATCAATGCTTGTGCGTCAAAAATGTTACCACCGGCTAACGCCATTCTAACGCGCCATGCGGGCGCCTTATTTATGGAATGACGTTAGCCGGCGCTGCGGACTGGGTTGCGTAAAAAAAAATGACTCACACCAGGCAGCACCGGCGTATGGGAAAATGGGGGTTGTGCGTCAAAAAATGGGGCAAGTCAGGTCTGAGGCAAAATTCAGTCCTCAAACCGGATTTGCGCAATTTATTTTGATGCCCAACCTCCATTGACATGACTCCTGTCTTAGCAAAGACAGGAGTCATGCCCCCTTGCCCAATGGCCATGCCCAGGGGACCTATGTCCCCTGGGCATGGTCATTGGGCATAGTGTCATGTAGGGGGGCCCAAATCTGGCCCCCCTATGACACTTAAAAAAACAGAAAAAAAATACTTACCCCAACTTACCTCAACTTCCCTGGGATGGGTCTCTCCATCCTTGGGTGTCCTCCTGGGGTGGGCAAGGGTGGCAGGGGGTGTCCCTGGGGGCAGGGGAGGGCACCTCTGGGTTCCTTCTGAGCCCACAGGTCTCTTAACGCCTGCCCTGACCCAGGCGTTAAAAAACGGCACCCATCAGGCTGTGCGCCATTTTTTAAGGCCCACCCCCTCCTGTGCGTCAAAATGATGTCAGAGTATAAATATGGGGCACAGGCCTTAAAGTCATTTTTTGGAAGGGAACGCCTACCTTGCATATAATTAACGTAAGGCTGGTTCCCCCTTCCAAAAAATGACGCACATGGTGGAATTTTGACGGGGTCGGACGTCAAAGTATAAATATGGGGCAGGGTTTGCGCCGATTGTGCGTCAAAACTTTTGGCGCACATTCAGCACAAACAGAGTATAAATATGCCCCAAAGTGTCTAGTGGTAGATTAAAGAGTCATTAAGTAAATTCAAGACTACATGACACAGCCTTAGTATTCAAAACTCCGACCTGCAATATTGCCAGCCACAAATTTCTGAGCAAAATGGTTGGTCTCAGCACCAACACTTTGACAAATTAATCACTGGCTGCAAGGAGAGTCAAACTGTGATCCTAAACTGTGATAACTTGAGTTTTCACAGATCATAGCATATGTCCAGGGCTTCCTGGAACACAGTCTGACTGCCTTGACAGCGCTCCTAAGCAGTAGCAAATATCTCAGTACAGATTTACTCTCTGTCTTCTTGCATCTTATGCCTTGCATAGCAGTGTTAAATGTAAATGAATGAAGAAATATTTAGAGTGCACTGCTTTTGACTGAGGCATCATGTTGCATGTACTCATTACGTCGTGTATTTTTAGGCTCTTCAAAATATAAAGTTTTACCCTACAAGGATTTGCACTACATGCTGCTTGTAGTAACTTGCCGATTCCACTGCATCTTGTTTGACTTAGTCTAGGAGTGAACAGAAACTGGAATAAGGGTCTTTCTGTATGCTTGGTGTGGGCTAGTGGGGCTGGAATTGAATGCGAGGCAATCAAGGTTTAAAGAGCAATATGGTGTTCTATTCTTGTTATAATTCCATTTACTAACTAATGCCTGTCGGTATTCAATCACAATTGCTAATCAGACATAATTAAATATATAAAGGGAATGAATAACTAATAGCTAAGTGAATTAAATCTGTTGAAAGTCCAAAGAAAGGTGACGAGAACCAGAATTAGATGTTTGCCCTATCCTGATGAAATCACCTCTTCACAAAATCATGGTTTTCCTGAGATCAACTTTTTACCCATGCAGCTTTGAAGACGTTTTTCAGTGATTTCTATTGACTTGTGTCTCAATGGTGTTGCTCTAATCCTTTATGTCAGTCCTAATCCAACTCTGATCCATGCAATGTGTATGTCAAGTGAGGTTTACTGTAGACCTATTTTCGTTTCAAGCATTATGCACTGCTGATTCATTAAGTGGGTTGACGTTTACATATGTCAGTTATTGTCATGGCATTTTATGGCAGGTTGCATTCCTTTTACTAACGTGTTCTAGTATTTTGCCCCTTGTCCAGCTAGGTCAAATTGGAAGTCCTGGTTTGCACTCACCTTGTTAAAGCTAAACATGTCCTACCCGTAAAAACAAAGTGAGAAATCTGAATAGCAGATATCTCAAGTCTTTTTCTTTGTCTTCTGGGATTTCCAGAACTGTTTATCATAAAATAAATCAGTCCTGCTACCATTTCCAGAATGTAGAGAAAAATCCTGGGAAGGATCAGCTACTCAGACATGGACCTGGCAAATTTGAGAGCTAATGAGTGTATGAAAGGAGTGACACATGATGTAGGAAGAATAGGACTAAATCACATACAAACAAACATAAGTACCCAATTCCCAATAGAAACATTTTAGGCTAGAGATAGTTGTAAACCAATGTAAGTAGTGAAAGGCTTAATACATGACATGTTAAAAAAAGACAGACTGTGGGTTCAATATAAAAGGCAGGTCATATTTAGGACAAACAAACACTTATTACTTAGGAAACTTATACACATGCTGCATTGTTAAGTTAGCTGTGCTGAAACACACAAGAGGCCCAAGCCACATTAGAATGAGAGTTTTTCTTTAAAGCTGCACCAACTGTTGCTTTCAAAATGTTCAGTTAGCACGAACAGGGTGGAACAAAAGGCTGTATCCTGCCTTAGCACAAGGGTCCTAAAAGCCACAAGTCATTCATATCGTGGTAAGGGGAACTGTGTAAGGGTCAGATAAGTATTTGCAAGGCAGGGCTACCATGAGCAGCACACAACATATAGGGGGTCATTCCGACCCCGGCGGTCAAGGACCGCCGGGGCCGGGGTCGGCGGGAGCACCGCCAACAGGCTGGCGGTGCCCCGCAGGGCATTCTGACCGCGGCGTTTTTCCGCTGCCCTCAGGAATCCTCCATGGCGGCGCAGCTTGCTGCGCTGCCATGGGGATTCCGACACCCCATACCGCCATCCTGTTCCTGGCGGTTCGCCCGCCAATGGCATGGGCACTGCAGGGGGCCCCACAATGAATTTCAGTGTCTGCTTAGCAGACACTGAAATTCGTGACGGGTGCAACTGCACCCGTCGCACCTTCCCACTCCGCCGGCTCCATTCGGAGCCGGCTTCCTCGTGGGAAGGGGTTTCCCGCTGGGCTGGCGGGCGGCCTTCTGGTGGTCGCCCGCCAGCCCAGCGGGAAAGCCAGAATGGCCTCCGCCGTTTTTCGACCGCGGACCGGCCATATGGCGGTTCCCGCCAGGCGGGCGGCGACCGACACCCGCCGGCCTCGGAATGAGGCCCATAATCTCTTGTTGTGCAGAAAGATAGATATGGTGAATGACGTCAGTGTAACTTACCCACCCATGAGGCCAACAAGTGCAAGTGCTTCTTTCCAGAGGCACCTCATTATCTTATCTGTGCTGCTTGTAGTTGCTTACATCAATGGTGAACTCTTGACCACAGTTTTTTGTGTGTTTTTTACAGTATAAATGCTACTGGTGTTTGAACCAGAACTTTGAACTTCAGTCATGGCCTCTATGTTGAGACTGCCTGTTGTTCCCAGCTGAAAATCGATTAAACCTATATTATTGTGTCAAATTGATCTGTCTTATTTTATTAATAGATTTCCCTCTAACATATTGGCCAGCTAAGCCAGGAGCTCTACTTTGATCTCACCAACTGCTGGACTGGGGGCCCTGCCTGTCTCCACGAGGTGATTTGCACACTTTTTAAAGAGATAAGGGAGATGCCAACATTTATGTAAAAATCTCTGATGGGTCTCAGTGGAAGGTAGTTGAGTGGACAAAGTACGAGGTCTGTTCCTTTTATTTTATAAAGACATTTACAAATTTGACACTGTAATGTATGTAATTTTTGTGTTTACATTCAAGATTGTCTATGAATTGAGATAATATTAAGGGATCCCAGTGGTAAGTCCGGAAGATACAGGGATCTTGACTAAGTAAGTCAAAAGTGGTCAGGAGTAGTGGTGGACTTGGGGCTGAGCAATCAGTGTATGTTCTAAAGAACACTCATGTCAACTTAACCCAAACCTCAAGTCTGGAAGTCACAATTTGTAGTTGCAAATAGTGAAAAGTCCCCTCTATGAATCCAGAGGGAAGTGACCAGTAGTATTTTATTTGCCCTAGCATGAAACTGAGAATTACTGTGTATATATTTGCATGTATAGATAGAAATGTGGCCACATAATAATGTCAATATATAAGTTTCTGTTATTTAGTGTATAATTTAGGAATAAGTATCAGACCTCCTATTCTTATGAAGGTTACGTTATAACAGTATACTCAAAAGTGAAGTAATGTCCCCAAAAAGTCAACTAATTAATTCCACATCCCTGAATTAATTATTCATTTTTAAAACGGTCAGGCTGTCGCCCTGCGCAACAGAACTGACCTTAGTAGATCAGCAATATCAATACCATAGAATCATTTTTTAAGTCAGAAGTTTATGAATGCCTAGGTATTTATAGCATATCACCCCTAGGCCTAAAAACAACCTACATTGACATAAGAGAAATGCCTGTTAGACAATTATAAAAAATTATTCAAAGATCTAATACAAGGACATTATCCTCCAAGTTAAAAGTAGTGTAGTAGCCTCATGAAAGCCATAACAAATATTGACCCTACTAACTATTATCCCCATTATGAAACTATACAGCCTCAAGATTGGAGGCTAGATGAATTATCAAATAGTATAGACTGGGACATACACACATATATTGAAGGTAGACTAATAGAAGGACAATTATCAGCTACTATACATACAAATATATTTAACTACATTTCAGATAGATGCGAACAGGATCTTCGCATAATTAAAATAAAATAGTTTATTTTGAAATCTCCAAAACCTGTTGCAGTTGTCTTTCCAAGAGTAAAGTAGTTGGGATGTAACTGGACAGAATGCAATACTATTTTTCAATATAGTGAAAAAGGGTCTGCCAGTTGAAGTGCAGGATAGATTAGCTAATATAGTGGCCTTGGAGGTCAAACCATGGACAGAGGTACAAGCACACATAATACATTTTTATAAGAAGAGACAAGAAAAGGAAAAGAACAAGAAAGATGAAATAGAGAAAGCAGCAGCTAAATTGGTCCAGCAGAAACTAGCCAAGAAAACAGAGGAAGGAATTGCCACTGCCACCACCCAGTTAGCTGCAGTGTCCCTGGGAATGCCTCCTTCAGGCACCCCAATGCAACCCTACCAGTATGCCCAGAGAAGCAATAACAGGAATAATGGAAGAGGAGGGTGAGGAAGGTTTGGGGGAAATAGAGTAAACACATTCCATAGTGGACAGACATGCCACTATTGCAAAATGACAGGACATTTCATTAGAGACTGTAGGTTTAAAAAGGAAGATGAACTTAGCAACCAGACAAGGGCAAATTATGGCCAACAAATGGTATGGCCTGGTGGCATTGTAGCACAACCTGCCACAAGTCCCCAAGTGATATATCTCCCACAGCCCCAAATACAACTGCAGCCTCAACCACAGATTCAGCCTCAGCAGTTACAGCAATCAGTGCCCCAAATACAGTGTGGGCCACAGCAGACAGTGCAACCCACCTTGCAGCACCAGAACTTACAAGGAGGGGTAACTGTCAGGGGAGGGAACCCATTCCAGCAAAACTACATGGGAGGATATGCCTAATGAAGGTGCCCAAGGAGAAGTCTCATGTGTCCAGTCTTATCGGTAACCCAAAGGCCAGATGAGGAACCCACTGTGATGGTAGCCATAAATGACAAGGAGTACACCTTTCTCATCGACACTAGGGCCACTAGGTCCTGTATCCGTGAGAAGGGACTGCCATTGTCAAATTTATCAATGGACACACAGGGATTCTTCAGGGCTGTATTGAGGGTTCCATTCACTAAACCTGTGGAGATGGAAATAGGGGGGAGGTATTTTGATGGATGTTTCTTATACTCCCCAAATGCCCCAGCTAATCTGCTAGGATGTAATCTCATGGCAAAATTAAATATGACTATTCACTTTGAAGAGGATGGGACTATAATCTGTTCAACACCTGGAGTATCTAGTACACGCATCATGACAGTGGTTACACACCCCCCAGATGGTAACCACGTTAGAGCCAGACCTGTAGACATTTTAGCCTTTACTAGGGCAGTGTAGACCATCATAGCAGAAACACCAGAACTGACAGGGAAACTAGTTGAATTACCCCAAAACTTTCTCTTTAGATGACAGGGCCTCTATTTTTAAACATTAGACAAAAACCTAATTCTGGAAATAGAGGCTCTAGAAGTGTCCCCCACCTATGGGACACTGATGGCAAGTGACCACACTGGTGCGATGTGGGCATGTGTCATCTTTTATGATCCCAACATGCAGGTGGGCGACATATATTAGATGACCAGTTGTTTGCTGATGACTTTAGAAGGACAGAGATTGTTTTTCAAAACAGTGTACCTTTGCGCACCACAATGGAGACAAGGCCTGTGATACCAATAAATGTCTCCAGTCCTATCAAAGATAATGACCTTGCACAGGTACCCTCTAACTTATGGACAAAAGGCCCTTATGATGTAGGCCTCGTCCGCACAGCAGTACCATTCAGAATAACTTTGAAGGAAGGAGCAATACTGCCAAGAGTAAGACAATATCCTCTATCCAAAGAAGCAGAGGAGGGCATTGCACCTGTTATACAGGCATTGGTGAAGCAGGGGGTCATATACCCAGGTGTATCCCCCTGCAACACCCCAATTTACCCTATAAAGAAGGCCAAGGGAAATTTGTGGTGCATGATTCAAGACCTGCGCCCCCTTAATGACATAGTGATAGCAGAATTCCCTGTAGTACCTGACCCTTCCATCATCCTAACCAACAAACCCCAAGATGCTAGATACTTTAAAGTGATAGACTTGAAGAATGCATTTTTTAGCATTCCCCTGCACCAAGACAGTCATTATTTGACTGCATTTTCCTATTGTGGTTCACAGTACCTGTATTCCAGATTACCTCAAGGGTACTGTGAGTCCCCTAGTGTCTTTAACAGGACGGTCAAGAATGACCTCACCAATTTTCAATTTGACAGCACAGTGTTGCAGTATGTTGATGACCTACTGATCTGTAGTCCAACAGAAGAGCAGTGTAGAAAGGACACTGTGGCCTTGTTGTGCACCCTTGCTCAAAGAGGTTACAAGGTAGACAGGGACAAATTACAGTACTGTCAGGAAGAAGTTCAATGCTTGGGGCAACTACTGTCAGCATCAGGCCGCCGAGTTATTCCCGGGAGAGCAGAATCCATTCAGCAGATGACATAACCTGAGACTGTGAAAGGAATGCAGAAGTTCCTAGGCTTATGTAATTATGTCAGACAATGGGTTTTTGACTACAGTACTTTAATATCCCCACTGTTTGCATCTATCAAACAGACGAAAACACAGAAAGACAGGATAGCATGGACTACGGAGATGAAACAAACCTTCAGTAAGATAAAAACAGAGATAACAAATGCACCAGTGTTAGGAACATCAGACTATAACAAAGAGTTTTTTATTTTTTGCCACTGTAATGGCCAGGTGATGACGGCTGTCCTCACCCAAAAGTATCCTTTAGGCCACAAACCAATTGCATATTTTTGTGGCCTACTTGATTCTGTCATGAAAAGTCATTACCCTTGTGAACAAGCACTATCCACAGCAGCCTTTGCAGTAGAGAAAAGTGCTCCCATTGTCATGGGTGCACCCTTGACACTGTATGCTGAACATGCTGTGTTTGCAATAATTCAAAAAGCTAAAACAACACTAACAACACAGAGAGTATCAGGCTATGAGATAATATTATCATTACCATCCTTGAAGGTGGTTAAATGCCACACAGTCAATCCTGCTACCTTCTTTGCACACCCCATTTCAGACACTGACGATGATGCCCATGATTGTGCCACATATACTCCAGATGAGTATAGCCAATCAACAGAAGACCCCATTCCAGGTTGTGTTGTATATTTTGTGGATGGATCTTCCACAATAGATCAGGATACAGGGGTAAGACATACAGGTGCTGCAGTGGTCAGAGCGATGCAGCACAACTCTTCAGACACACTGCAGATAACTGAACAGATAACTTTGCCATCTCAATATTCAGCCCAGGCTGCTGAATTAGTAGCTTTAGTGGCAGCCCTCAAACAAGGGGAAGGAGAAACAATAACAGTATACTCTGATTCAGCCTATGTCACTACAACAGTGCATTCCAGCATTATGCGGTGGAATATACGGGGATTTCTCAAGTCTGATGGAAGCCCTGTCATGCACCGCCCCCTTTTAGAGGTCTTGATACAAGCTTTAACACTGCCACATGCAGTTGCAGTAGTGAAATGCGCAGCCCACACTAATGCTCAGGATTTTGTGTCCCGTGGAAATGCCCTGGCTGATTGGGCATCCAAAGAGGCAGCAACACGCCCTCTTAGTGATACACATACCACAGTTTTGTTAGCTAGTGAAACATTGACATCTTCAGACCCTTTAAATGCATCCAGACATTACACAGAGACAGCTCACCTGCATATAAGAAAGATACAAGAAAATGCACCAGAGCATAAGAAACAGTTGTGGGAAGCCAGAGGATGCACACAGACAGGAACAGGTTTAATATACAGACAAATATCAACAGGGAAGCCTGTCATGCCCCAAGCATTGGTACTGATAGCTCTAGACCAGCTACATCTTCCTTCACATACTGCTAGAGACAATGGCCCTCATTCTGACCCTGGCGGTCGGTGATAAAGCGGCGGCCAAGCCGCCAACAGGCCGGCGGTCTAAAATATGCAATTCTGACCCTGGCGGGAACCGCCAACACAGCCCGCCAACTTAACACTCCGACCGCCACAGCGGTACAAACAAACAGCGCGGCGGTTCCCGCCAACAGCCCGGCGGCAGACAAAGTACCGCCCACCCTATTACGACCCACCAATCTGCCACCTTTTCCGGGGCGGGAGCACCGCCGATAAGAACACGGCGGAAACAGACTACGAACGGGAAAACGCTCACCTCTACGCACTCCACGCGAGATTCCGGCAGTATGGAGCCAGAGTTGCAGGTCATCCCCGCACTCCTATTCCTGCTCATATACCAGGAGCACGCCCGGCGGCGCGGAAGACATCGGTGAGTACGGCACCTACGACACAGGGGAGGGAAAAGATTACCGGCACACACCCACCCACCCACACCCACTACAACACACACATCAATGCATTCCCACAGATCACTGTCACAACCCACAAACCACCCCCCTCCGAAATAATGCAAAGACCAAAAGAAGAGATCATAAACGGGCAGATATATTGAAATATGTACACCAGTAATCCCAATAAATAAATAAACTATGTACAAAATATATACAGCTACTAAATGTAGTCCAACCACTGTCCGTGGATCACAGGGGTCCTGTGCAAAGGGGCAAGGCCCAGTCCCACGACAAGAACTCCACGGAGAGAACACTGCAGGGGCATCAGAAAGAAAATAGGACAGGCACCTCAGGGGGAAGGGAAGGGGGGGCACCTCAGCCACTTGAGTACACGACGCCAGATCCACGAGGGGACTCCATGACCACTGGCCCATCCTGGGGAGAGCAAAGCCACAGTCCAAACAGTCCATACAGTGGGTGGCCTGCCCACTGGGCCATCCTGGGGAGAGCAAAGCCACAGTCCATACAGTCCATACAGTGGGTGGCCTGCCCACTGGGCCATCCTGGGGAGAGCAAAGCCACAGTCCATACAGTCCATACAGTGGGTGGCCTGCCCACTGGGCCATCCTGGGGAGAGCAAAGCCACAGTCCATACAGTCCATACAGTGGGTGGCCTGCCCACTGGGCCATCCTGGGGAGAGCAAAGCCACAGTCCATACAGTCCATACAGTGGGTGGCCTGCCCACTGGGCCATCCTGGGGAGAGCAAAGCCACAGTCCATACAGTCCATACAGTGGGTGGCCTGCCCACTGGGCCATCCTGGGGAGAGCAAAGCCACAGTCCATACAGTCCATAACAGACCCCACTGCCACTGGAGGAGGCAAGTTGGCCAGAGGACATCCTGCAGCCCTGCCCGAGATAGATCCTGCCCTGCCACGTCTGCCAAAGGGCCAGCGGTTCTTGCCCTGAAGGGCCCAGTTCAGCGGTTCTTGAGACGGCGGGGCCCAGTTCAGCGGTTCTTGCCCTGAAGGGCCCAGTTCAGCGGTTCTTGAGACAGCGGGGCCCAGTTCAGCGGTTCTTGAGACGGCGGGGCCCAGTTCAGCGCTCCTTGCCCTGAAGGGCCCAGTTCAGCGGTTCTTGAGACGGCGGGGCCCAGTTCAGCGGTTCTTGAGACGGCGGGGCCCAGTTCAGCGGTTCTTGCCCTGAAGGGCCAAGTTCAGCGGTTCTTGAGACGGCGGGGCCCAGTTCAGCGGTTCTTGCCCTGAAGGGCCCAGTTCAGCGGTTCTTGAGACGGCGGGGCCCAGTTCAGCGGTTCTGGAGACGGCGGCCGGTCTATGGCCAACTGCTAATTGCCTGGTGGTGCCCTCCTGGGCAGCGGGGATGGTGCTCCTTCACTGCCCACCTGGGCTGTGGGTGGTGGGGCCCTCCTGGCCAGCTGGGCTGGGTCCTCCCTGGGCAGCGGCTATGGGGGTGGTGGGCTCTCCCGGGGCAGCTGTGCCGGTTCCTCCCGGGGCAGCGGCTATGGGGGTTGTGGGCTCCTCCTGGGCAGCAGGCCTGCTGCCTGACCTCTCCGACTTGCTGCCCTTGCCCTCCTTAGTCGTGGGCCTGTGGCCCTTTCCTCCCTTTGGAGCTGTGGCTGGTGACTGTCTCTGGGTGGTGTCCGGGGGGGATGTAGAAGGCGGGCTCCTGCGGCGACCCTTCCGCCTTCTGCTCCTCTTCCCAGGGGGTGGGCTGGCTGTCCCCTTGCTGCTGGGCGAAGATCAAGACATGCAGGCTGGCGGGCTCCAATACCCCTGCACCCTTGTCAAGGGGGCTGCAGGGCTGGTGGTGGCTGAGGTGCTCTTCTTACCCCGACGAGAAGGAGGGGGGGGCTCAGGGTCAGGAAAGAAGTTAGTAGTGGCGAGGAAGAGCTTCTTGGGACAATGGAGAGTGGTAGGTACAGTGGGAATGGGAGTGGAGGGAGAGGATGTGGTTGTAGGTGAGTCACGTTTGCTGTCTTTGGGTGCAGGTGCAGGAGGGATAGGCTGTCGTGAGGTGGATGGCTGTTGGGTGGGTGGGTGGCTGCGTTTGTGTGGTGTGGAAGAGGGGGTGACAGACACAGTGGGAGAGGACACAGGGGACGTGTAAATGGCAGTGGGGGTGGTGACTGCACGTGTGCGGACTGGAGTGGAGGGTGTGCTGGTGATGGAAACACTGGCTGATGGTGAGGTGAATGGAGGTGTGAGTGTAGACGTCACAGGGAGGGAGGAGGGAGACGAGGAGGTGGGGGTCACAGAGGTGGTAGTGACTGTTGGCATGTCTGCATCGGAATGTTGCGTGTGTGAATGTCTGCGTGATCTGTGGTGCTTATGTTTGGATGAGCTTCTCTTGGGTGTTGAGGTGTGTGCAGGCTGGTCTGATGGTGTGGGTGGGACAGGCAGAGGAACAGGAGACTGGGAGGAGGGAGTTAGTAGAGGCAGGCAGGAGACAGGGACAATGGCTGCCGTCAGTGCTGAGGCCAGAGCCTGGAACGATCGCTGATGGGCAGCCTGACCCGAATGAATGCCCTCCAGGTACGCATTGCTGCGATGAACCTCCCTCTCCACCCCCTGGATGGCATTCAAAAGGGTAGTCTGCCCAACAATGAGCGTTCGGAGGAGGTCAATGACCTCCTCACTGAGGGCAGCGGGGGTAACAGGGGCAGAGCCTGAGGTGCCTGGGGCGAAGGAGATGCCCGGCTTCCTGGCAGAGCGGGCACGGGGCGAACGCTGAGGGGCTGCTGGGAGGGCGGAGATGGTGCGCTGGGTGGCGGCTGTACCTGTAATGGCGGGGGGCACGGATGGTGCCACCCCCGCAAGGGAGCCCCCTTCCGAGGACGTGTCCGTGTCGCTGCAGGGTCCAGTCGTCCCCGTCGTGGAGCTCCCCTCGCCCTCCGTCTCACTGGTCCAGTCTGACTCTGTGGCATGGCCCTCCTGGGCCATGTGAGATGCAGCTCCCTCCTGCCCCGATGCCACTTCTCCTCCTCCTGATGATGCTGATGCACACAAGCACAGAAAGACAAACAAAAAGGGGGGGGGAGAGAGAAATAAAGGGATATTGAGTACATGGATCTCCGGTACAGTTAGCGGACATGACAGACACAGATGCCCCCTGCACTAACTTGCGCACTTGGGGTCCGCTACGCATTCCGTGGAACATGCCCTACACGCCTAGAGTTGACAACTGCACCCATGGATGACACGGCCCAGGGATGGCTGTACTGACAAACTACTGAGGGTGGTGGCTGTTGACACAGGGGCTTACGGGGGCTACAGATATCGCCCTGGCCTAGGGGGACCCCCAGCCCTCCTCCCCCACCCAGACACCTCCACTGCGCGACAACAGAGTAGATAATGCTTGTACTCACCCCCTTGTGTCTGCTGTGCTGCCCTCACGCGCCCATCCAATTCAGGGTAGGCCACCGCCAGGATCCGGAACATCAGGGGGCTCAGTTGACGGCAGGCACCCCGCCTACGTTGGGAGGCCATCCCCAGCAGAGACTCGGCGGTCTTCTTGGTCCCGCGGCGGATGTCCTCCCACCTCTTGCGGCAGTGGGTGCCCCGTCGATGGTGGACCCCCAGGGCCCGGACTTCCTTGGCGATGGCACGCCAAATCCCGATCTTCTCATGGGCGCGGACCTATGTGACACGTACAGGGAGGGAGAAATACCACGTTCAAGTTTCTCAGCATTTTCCTTTCCAGTGGCCCAACGCCCCCCATCCCCGCCAGGCCCCCCGCCATGCCCCCGCCAGGCCCAACATGCCCCCCATCCCCGCCAGGCCCCCGCCATGCCCAACATGCCCCCCATCCCCGCCAGGCCCCCCGCCATGCCCCCCGCCATGCCCAACATGCCCCCCATCCCCGCCAGGCCCCCCGCCAGCCCCAACATGCCCCCCATCCCCGCCATGCCCCCCGCCATGCCCAACATGCCCCCCATCCCCGCCAGGCCCCCCGCCATGCCCCCCGCCATGCCCAACATGCCCCCCATCCCCGCCAGGCCCCCCGCCATGCCCAACATGCCCCCCATCCCCGCCAGGCCCCCCGCCATGCCCCCCGCCATGCCCAACATGCCCCCCATCCCCGCCAGGCCCCCCGCCATGCCCCCCGCCATGCCCAACATGCCCCCCATCCCCGCCAGGCCCCCCGCCAGGCCCACCGCCAGCCCCAACATGCCCCCCATCCCCGCCAGGCCCCCCGCCATGCCCAACATGCCCCCCATCCCCGCCAGGCCCCCCGCCATGCCCCCCGCCATGCCCAACATGCCCCCCATCCCCGCCAGGCCCCCCGCCATGCCCCCCCGCCATGCCCAACATGCCCCCCATCCCCGCCAGGCCCCCCGCCAGGCCCCCCGCCAGCCCCAACATGCCCCCCATCCCCGCCAGGCCCCCAAGCCAGCCAGTGGCCCCAAATCCATATTGAATTAAACTCACTTGTTGGTCTGGAGGACCGTAGAGTAGCGCATACTGGGGGAGGACCCCATCCACAAGTTTTTCCAACTCCTCTCCAGTGAAGGCAGGGGCCCTTTCCCCAGTCGCAGCAGCCATTGTCCCTTCCAGACCGAGGTCACAGCAACACTTGCAGTATAGGTCCTCTCCTGTGAAAGTTCAAGTCGCAAGTGGATAAGTAGATAGAAAATGGCGGTCACGTCCGCGGCGGTGCGTACCGCGGCGGTGCGTCCCACCACCGCCGGCGCCCTTCGCCATTGGCTCCTGAAACCCATAGGCTTCAATGTTAACCAATGCGGCTTCGCGCCGCGGTCTTCGCCCGCCGCCCGCCGCGGTGTGCCACGCCAGCGCATTGACCTCACATCCCATTGTCACACTTCACAGGTCAGGCAGCCGCCATTTCCAGGGCCCACATGGCTCAATTTCAACTGCGTCACACAGGCCTAGGCCTTGCATAGCCACTCAGACACGCCATTCACTGCATAGAGAATCGTATACTGTGCTAGCTGTGAGTACGTACCTGTGGGTTGCTTGACTGTGTGCTCCATGTTGTCCTTCCTAGGCACCGTCCGCTGGGTTGGGCGAGGAGACGGATGAATCCTCCCGTGTACCGACCGCTGGTGGACCTGTCGACAATGGAAGAACGCCACATTATCCTGACCTACCGTCTTAACCGTGCCACTATCCATGAACTGTGTGCCCAGCTGGAGCCCGACCTGATGTCCCCCATCCGCCAACCCACAGGGATTCCCCCTCTGGTGCAGGTCATGTCAGTACTACGTTTCTTGGCAAGTGGGTCATTTCAGACAACCGTGGGAATTGCTTCCGGGATGTCTCAGCCCATGTTTTCGAAGGTGTTATCCAGAGTGTTGTCTGCCCTGATGAAATCCGTGAGGAACTACATCATTTTCCCTGAGGTGGGCGAATTGGCTACAGTGAAGGGTGATTTCTACGCCCTTGGACATATTCCCAACGTAATTGGTGCCATTGATGGGACCCATGTGGCTTTGGTTCCCCCAAGAGACAGGGAGCAGGTGTACAGGAACAGAAAAAATTACCATTCAATGAACATCCAGGTGGTGTGTTTGGCTGACCAGTACATCTCGCATGTAAATGCCAAATTCCCAGGGTCAGTGCATGACGCCTACATCCTCAGGAATAGCAGCATCCCTTACGTGATGGAACAGCTACAGAGACACCGTGTATGGCTAGTGGGGGACTCTGGGTACCCCAACCTGTCGTGGCTACTGACCCCAGTAAGGAATCCCCGGACCAGGGCAGAGGAACGGTACAATGAGGCCCATGGGCGTACTAGGAGGGTGATCGAACGCACCTTTGGCCTCCTAAAGGCCAGGTTTCGCTGCCTGCATATGACAGGTGGATCCCTAATGTACTCACCTAAGAAGGTGTGTCACATCATCGTGGCCTGCTGCATGCTTCACAACCTGGCTTTGCGCCGCCAGGTGCCTTTCCTGCAGGAGGATGGTCGAGACGGTGGTGTTGTGGCAGCGGTGGAACCTGAGGAGAGTGACGAGGAGGAAGACGACGGGGCTGAAACAGACAACAGGGACAGAATCATTGAACAGTACTTCCAATAGGACACAGGTAACATTTCAAAGATAATTTAGTAAATGTTAACTACTCTCCAGCATCTCTGCTGCCTGTCTATTTGCCACAGTGTATGATGACTGAGTTTTGGCTTTTCCCTCCCTATTTCAGATCTGGGGTCCCCACTACGAGTCCTGTGCTTCGTTTCCCCATGGACTACAGCTTTGTGGCAGCTGTTTGTTGACTTCACTATGTACAAGGACATATTTGCACTGTCATGTCAATTACAATCTATTGAAATCACAGCCAGACTCCTGATATTTTGGTGCAAAATAGGTGTTTATTGAAGTGCTCAAAATGGGATGGGTGGTTTCAAGTGGGTGGGGGCTATGGTGAAGGAATGTCCATGGCAGAGTCCAGAGTAACAGTCACACAGGTGCATTGTCCAGAGGCCTGTGGAGAGATGGAGCATGGGCAGTTCAAGGATGGACAGGGTGACAATGTGGGACAGTGGGATGACATCAGGTGGTATCCTTTGCTGGCGGGGGTCTTGACATCCTACTCTGTCTTCTTGCGAGATCTCAGGGCCCTCTTGCGGGGTGGTTCTTCTCCTGCAGGAGGTGGGGGTCTGGTGGGCTGCTGCTGTGCGGGGGCCTCCTGTCCACTAGCGCCGGCGGAGGTGGATGGCTGTTCTTGGTCCAGGCTAGTGGCAGGGGCCCTTGGGTGTTGTTCAGTGTCCGCCCTGCTGTTTACGAGGTCCTGCAGCAGCCCTACCATGGTAACCAGGGTGGTGTTGATGGCTCTGATGTCCTCCCTGTACCCCCGATAGTGTTCCTCCTGCAGCACCTGGATCTCCTGGAACCGGGCCAGTACCGTCGCCATCGTCTCCTGGGAGCGGTTGTATGCTCCCATGATGGTGGTGAGGACCTCGTGGAGAGTGGGTTCCCTGGGCCTCTCCTCCCCCCCTGTCGCACAGCTGCCCGCCGAGTTCCCCTGTTTCCCTGGGCCTCTGCCCCCTGGCCGGTGTGCCCACTACCACTGCCCCCAGGTCCCTGTTGTTGTTGGGGTGGTGGGTTATCCTGGGTGCCCTGTAGTGGTAGACACACCGCAGATTGACGCGCCCTGGAGACAGAGGCATGGGCCCGCTGGGTGGGAGCTGTGCTGGTGTTTCCAGAGGGGTTTGGGTCTGTAGTGGCCTGGGCCTGTGTGAGGGGAACCGACTGTCCAGAGGTCCCCGATGGTCCGGGCTGGTCATCGGTGTCCAGGTCGACAGAGCTGCTGTCATCGCTGACGGCCTCTTGGGTGGGGGGTGTGGAGAATTCTGGCCCCTCCGCCGGGGTGTGTTGACGGTCGGGTCCTGCAGGGGTATAGAGGTATGGTTATAGTTTAAATGTGTGGCATATGGGTGTATCTGTGGGTTCTCGTGTCCCCAAGTGCTGGCATTCGTGTGTGGGGGCTTTGGTGAGGGTGGCTTGTGGGGGGGATGTGTATATGCATTGGGCATGCTTTGGTGATGGGTGTCCATGCTTAGTGGACGCATGCAGGCCTAGGTTTTGGGATGTGTGGGTTGTGATGGTGAGACATTGGCGGGGAATAGGTGTGCTGGGGGTGGGGGTGAGGATGGTGGTGGGGGTGAGGATGGTGGTGGGGGTGAGGGTGGGGGTGAGGATGGGGGTGGGGTGAGGGTGGGGTTCGAGGATGGGGGTGAGGGTTGGGGTCTGATTTGGCATGCAGGTGGGGGGGAAGCAGTATTGAAGCTTCAACTTACCAGTATCCATTCCTCCGCCGACTCCTGCGAGGCCGTCAGGATGCAGGATGTTCAAGACTTCCTCCTCCCATGATGTGAATTGTGGGGGTTGAGGTGGGGGTCCTCCGCCAGTCTTCTGCACGGCGATGTTGTGCCTGGATACCATGGAACACACCTTCCCCCGTAGGTCGTTCCATCGCTTCCTGATGTCTTCCCGATTTCTGGGGTGCTGTTCCACTGCGTTCACCCTGTCGACAATCCTCTGCCATAGCTCCGTCCTCCGGGCAATGCTGGTGTATTGTATCTGTGTGCCGAACAGCTGGGGCTCTACTCGAACGATTTCCTCCACCATGACCCTGAGTTCTTCGTCTGTGAAGCGGGGTTGTCTTTGGGGTGCCATGGGGTGGTGTGTATGATGTGTGGGGTGGAGTATGTGTATTTAAGTGAGTTGAGTGTGGTGGTGTGTGTTGTTTTGTGTGTGGATAGTGTGTGGGTGATGGTGTTGAGTGGCTGTGGCTGTTATTTTTTGGATGCTGGTGTCTCGCTCTTGCCTTCTTTCCGAATTTTTTAGCGTAGGGGTTTGTGGGTGATGTGGGTGTGTGTTTTATATTGTATTGTGTGTGTGGGAGTGGTGTGTGTATGTGTATCAGGTGTGTGGGATTCAAATCGTCCAATGTGGCTGAGTTTTGTTCGTTTGTGTGTATTCTGACCGCGGCGGTGTGTCCCGCCAATGGAATACCGCGTTTGAATGACCGCCGCGTGGATTCGTGGGTCGTAATGGGATGGGCGTATTTCTGTTGGCGTGGCGGTGGAGGTTTGGTCACCTCCACCTTTCCGCCGACCGCTGGTCTGGCGGTCTGTTGTGGCGGTCGGATTTTCGGAGGTTTGCCTTCTGCGGGTCAGAATGACCGTGGCGGGTTTCCGCGACCGCGGCGGGATTATGGAGGATTTCTGACCGGCGGTAGGCGCCTTTTACCGCCGAGGTCAGAATGACCACCAATAATATGTCCTTCCAAATACGTCAGGATTGGTTTGTCCCTAACTTACATGAGATGATGACAATGTCCATACACACCTGCACAGTGTGCCAGCAGTATTCACCAAATCCCACCTTTCAGGTAAAATCTTCTACAATACCTCGCCCACAAGGTCCCTTTAAGGAACTGCACATTGACTACATTGATATGATTGACAGATGCAATCATTATTGCTATCTTATAGTTGTAGTATGCCCATTCCCAAGGTGGATTGAAGCAGGACCTTGTGTTCACTGTGATGCCAAATCTGCTGCTAATTTTTTGATCCGTGAGGTAATACCGCGGTGGGGTGTCCCTGAGGGGATCAGATCCGACAATGGTACCCATTTTGTCAATAATATATTTTCTCACCTCACCACCTTGTTAGGAATAACACACAAATTGTCATCAGCTTATCATCCGCAAAGCAATGGAATTGTGGAGCACCTTAAAGGCCTCCTCAAGAACAGAATAAGTAAACTATGTGTGACATTGAAAAATAAATGTCTTGCTTTGAGAAATACCCCAGGATCAGATCATCATTTAACTCCCCATCAAATAGTGACAGGTAGCACAATGAGCACATTTGTGCCATCAACTAGACATAAATTGGAGACTGAGAGTGCACCTGAAGTTGTACAAACTGAAATGAATGAATACATGTCTGAGCTAACCAAAGTTGCAAAGTTCTTCTCTAAACAGGTTACACGTGCAGCCAATAAGCGGGCCAACACATCTCCTGTAAAGGATCAACAAACACCATTACCTTTGGGAACTTTAGTATATATTCGCAATTTTGTCAGAAAGTGTAAGGACTGCAAATTCAATGGACCCTTCCCAGTGACAGACAGCACGACTACAGCAGTGAAAGTCCAAGGCTACAAACCATGGTACCACCTCCAGGATATCTGCCTGGCCCCAACCATGCCATCCATCCCTTTGGACACTGAGCAGGAAAAAGAGGGGGGAGAACAGGAGAAACAACCGGAGTAAAGCCTCCCTCTAAAGCTTCAATCTTAGACAATTCTTCTTTTAAGTTATGTATTTTATGTTTGTTTTTCCTCCTCGTTGCACTGATATTGCTGCTTTTAGCCCTTGGATATTTTAATTTTTTTGATCCTATATCAATTATTACACGCATGCGCAGAACTGTTGATAATGATACTGACCATCACCCTCTCCATACTGCTTTGTTTGACAATGTGTGGTACCAGAACATGCACAGTATAGGCACATCCACGTCCAACACCAGTTGTTATGTATGCTCTCTCATTCTCCATGCTGCTGGAGTAGATAAATTGCATCTCCCTAAAGAGGCATCCACAAACATTACACATTGTCTCCTACACCTATTTTTATGCAGAATGAGAGCACAGCTACAGCCAACTCACGTTAGTCCTGCTACTGCATGAGTTAACACAACTAGATTTGACACCACCCCAGAAGTCCTACAAGTCCTGACAGAAAAAAAGTGATAATTGAAGAGATATCAAGAATGAAGGAAGCATGGGCAAACAATGTTTCACCCAGATTGGGAAAAATTTGTATTACGTCGAGGTATTTTTGGAAGGTCTTACCCATCATCTGAATGTAGTAACTATTTAGCTAAACCCCTGCCCCCTGATTGCGCAGGCAGGCCAGTTCTTAGTATCACAGGATCAGTATTTGCCCATGATAAATGGCATACCGAGGCCAAGTTCTCATGCAAAGCAATATCATTATGGAATGGTACCGAGACACAAGGTCCACTAAGCTTTAATAAGATAATAGGCCAATGTCAGGAAACATGGGATGCAAACATACAGAGATCTACATGGACAGGGACTAGCATACACACTACAATATCAATGAAATTAACACAGTTTTCTCTTTGTTTCAGAGGGAAAGGGACAGTGAAAGTGGGGAGTAACATCAACTGCAACATTACCACCTACAACGCTGATATGCAGGGTGGCACCTCCAGCGTGATGGATCACTACTGGATGTGTGGGTCCCAGCTCCACATGCAACTACCCCTGAACTGGAATGGCCTCTGCTCCCTAGTGAATTTGCACATCCCCTCCCTGGTAATACTATGTGTGGACATCTCTCAGTTACATGAACATCCCATGAGCTATCCAACAACCTTGCTGCACCATTACCGGACAAAACGAGCTGCTGAGTTTCTTGGTACTGAAGTGTGGAAAGACGTTCCACAGGAACATAGACTATTTAATGATGCCCAAATCTTTTTTGGTTGCATCCTACCATTCATTCAGGCGAAGGCAACTGCACGCTGGCTTTAGATCACATGCTTTGATTTGATGAAGACCATAAATGCAACTGAAGATGGGTTCAATGCTATCAAGGAAGAACTTCAAGCCCTTAGGCTGATGGTAATGCAACACAGATATGTACTTGATTTAATGACGACCATAGAAGGAGGGATGTGTAAGAAGATTGGATCGGACTGTTGTACTTATGTGCCAGCCAATGATGCAGACAATGGGACATTAACTCAGGCCAGTCAGACATTGCATGATCTACAAAAGAAAATGATTGATGAGGGGGGTGCCCTGATGGGTGGATCGAGGGCTGGTTTGAATGGGTGCCGTCCTGGATGTCGGGGTTGTTCAAGGCCTTGTTGCCTTTGATTGTGTTGTTACTTTTGATGTGTCTTATTTTTCAGGTAATAATAGCATGTTGCAAAAGGATGACAGCTAAATTGGGAGGGACAGAGTAGTGGGTATGTGGTGATTCCCCTAGTTTCATTAGTAGATGGGAAGGTAGGAAAAGTAGTTGAATAATCAACTAGAGGGGGGAATGATGTAGGAAGAATAGGAATACATCACATACACACAAACATAAGTTCCCAAATCCCAATACAAACATTTTAGGCTAGAGATAGTTGTAAACCAGTGTAAGTAGTGAAAGCTTAATACATGACATGTTAAAAAAAGATAGACTGTGGGTTCAATAGAAAAGGCAGGTCATATTTAGGACAAACAAACACGTATTACTTAGGAAACATATACACATGCTGCATTGTTAAGTTAGCACACAAAAGGCCCAAACCACATTAGAATGAGAGTTTTTCTTTAAAGCTGCACCAACTGTTGTTTTCAAAATGTTCACTTAGCACGAACAGGGTGGAACAAAAGGGTGTATCCTGCCTTAGCACAAGGGTCCTAAAAACCACAAGTCATACATATCGTGGTAAGGGGAACTGTGGAAGGGTCCGATAAGTATTTTCAAGGCAGGGCTACCATGAGCAGCATGCAACATATAATCTATTGTTGTGCAGAAAGATAGATATGGTGAATGACGTCAGTGTAACTTACCAACCCTTGAGGCCAACAAGTGCAAGTGCTTCTTTCCAGAGGCACCTCATTATCTTATCTGTACTGCTTGTAGTTGCTTACGTCAATGGTGAACTCTTGACCACAGTTTTTTGTGGTTTTTACAGCATAAATGCTACTGGTGTTTGAACCAGAACTTTGAACTTCAGTCATGGCCTCTATGTTGAGACTGCCTGTTGTTCCCAGCTGAAAATCGATTAAACCTATATTATTGTGTCAAATTGATCTGTCTTATTTTATTAACAGATTTCCCTCTAACACACAGGAGGTAGAGAAAACCGATGAATACTTAGTGGGGCGCAGAGAGGCTAACGTCCTTGCTATGTGGTCTTCAAAAAAAGAGGCAAAATTAACAGTGATCAACTCTGTAACAGTAACATTGATATTCATGCACAAAATAAATGATAAGAGGTACTGCCTAAAACAGCAATCCATTTTTCAGATGTTGAAAACATGTAGGATTTAAGCAAATTATTCTGCCAAGAACACCTGCAAGGTGCCAGCCTTATGCTTCTGGCAAGGGGAAGTGACCTGGTGGGAGACACAAGGGAGAAGGTGGTCCCTCATAAGCAGCCAAATAATATCTCGAGAATTAGACCAGACTTCAAAAGAAAGAACTCCCATTAGTTTCAACATAATGGAAACGGTGCATAGAAGCCCATGTAAAGGGAATTACACTATGGCATAGCAGCTGGGTGTAGAGATGAAGGGTGCAGACTAAGTGGGACAAACCCTGAGTGTTAACTAACCCTGAGCCTCATAAATGAAGGAGAAATAGCAATGCAGTGCTTGAAGATATTAGAACATGCATTCATGCTCAAATCAGATAGCGGACAGTGATGCCTAACATAAGTTCACATTTCAAAAATGGTGAAAATGCAATGGATACAACAGAATTGTCTTCAAAGAGCATCTCTGAAAGCAAGTCACTCTCATGCACAAATGATCATTCTAACATGGGTGGTGGAACATGATCAACAGGGAAAAGCCAGCAACAGCTGTGGGTCTCTTCGCTCATAAGGAGCGGGGTGGATGTGGTGCGTGGGGTGGGGGTGGGAGTGGGTCTAAAAATTAATAAAAAGAAAATAATAATAAAATAAAAACTTACCTCACTCCTCGTCGCGCCACTCCTCTCATCTGTGTCGCTGCAGGCACAGGCTCCTAGCCTGACCTGTGGCTTGTCCTGGCACTGCTCAAAGCAGCGTCAGGATTGGCTGGGACCACCCAGCCACAGTGCTCCCAGGCAGACTGGGAGCCTGTGCCGGCTCTTCGTTGTGAAAGGTTTTGCAGCTTTGGCTGCTGGCGGGGGAGTGACTCTCCTCCTCCCTAACTGAGGAGCAGCCCCTGAAAGCAAGTGGGTTAATCACCAAGCAAGGGCAAAAACTACAAAGAAAAAGAATCTCAGTTGTTTCAGAAAGTGGGAAGACACTATAGGATGTCCCAGAAAGGAAACAGAATGAGAGAGCAGGAATGAGGCAGAGATAACCTGTTCAGACGTAGAGACCAATTCATCGCGGATGTGTACATTGTGAACAAGCATCATGTGGTAATTCACATACTGATGGAGCAAGCAGGGGACAATAGATGGGAGGTGTAGCAGACCCACTGTCCCTTGCTGTATGTAGTGGTGGGTGGAAGCAAAGTACAAATCACAATTTAACTGAAAAATTGATATATATTAAGGAACTAAAGCCCGTACATGTGTGTGTATTAAGTGGATTAAAACAGTCTGTTGAGACATCTAAGTCCACCTCAAAGACCCAAAAAGGACCAGAACCAATTTAAGACATTCTGGTCAGTATGGGAAGAATGGCCTAACAGTGTAAGAAGCCAATTGGGCAGTTTTGACTTCATGATTTGTCCTGAAACCTGATTGAAAGGGAGACAGATAGGAGTTTTTTTACTATAAGGATTGCAGCTGGGATTCCAACAGTTTCTCTAACAATTCAGCAAATCAGGTAAATTGTTAGTATGAGAGTGTTTAGTTTGCTATGTTTTAATAACAGAACTGCTTATCGTGTTATTAGCATCTTAGGGAAAGCATCCTTTTAGTGAGCTATTAACCAAAGAAATAAACAAACTGACTGGGTTGAAGTCTTTTAATATCCAGGTGGGTAAGGGCTTAACTCACAGAGTGTGAAGGATCGACCCAAAAACTTCATGGTCCATGGTTCAAATGAAGATGTTAGATGAAAGAAGTAATACTGTCTGTTTATTTGCCTTCATATTGTTTAAATTATGGGCCCCATTTAGATCAAGTTGCGTTGGCGTTAGACCCGAGAAGACCGTCAAGTCAACAGTCCTCCATCTGCCGTATTTAGATGCTACAACTCTGCAGACAGTGTATTGGCGGCGGTTTGCTGATGGACAGAACAATGGCAGTGGCTGTGGCATAGAGGTTAGTCACATACACTCTGTCTTTTGCTGTATGTGTGCCCCTGCATAACACACAACACACCACATACACACCCGTATCCATTGCTGTACCATTGCTGTAGCAACACAACACAGCATATACGTGCTGTAAACACATATTGAATGACAGCCATGACACAACATACACACAGCATTGACAGCACACCCTCACTTTCACACGACACAACCACCAACCAACACAGCATCACACTTATCAACACAAACAAACAATATCACAACTACACACATTACAAAATTGAACACCACTCACCTGAATGCTGCTGTCAGCAACACAACACACAGCACAATATACACAATAACACCAATGCCACATGCAAGTGGCGCACATACAGACACAACAACAGCACTCTAGCTCCCTCCCTGCAGTGGTGCCCCCCCCTTGGGGATGGACCACAGGGACATGGTGGGGGAAACCTTTGGAACAGGAACCCATGAACGGCGTAGGACCGTATTTGAATGCAGAACCACTCAAGGACTCAAGCGGAATTACCATAGTATATCTAGTAGGCATGCAGGTGCTTCTGTGCCATTTGTGGGATACCTGATCACCATGTAAAGTGTGGTAGGAGTGCAGGTGCACTGCACTCTATGCTTATGGTGACATTTTTATGATCCATGTACTTATGGTGACATTTGATGATTTATGTAATTTTATTCTAACGTAACTGACATTACATGCACTGATCATACGATGTATGTCGTTTTGATTCTTGCATTGTCTGCAATAATGAGTAGTATCTTAGTATTTGCATAGTATGCACAGTAGTTATGATTCATGTCATTTTGGTCTTGTTTTATTTATAATTTATACATTTTCATATAATCCTGTGTGGACTCTCTTTTGTGGTCTATTCATGATGTTGCTGTGTGAGTGTGTTGCACGCTTTACACATTGCCTCAGATGATAAGCCTGACTTCTCTGCGCCAAGCTACCAGAAGGTAAGCGCAGGTTATCTTTGGCATTAAACTTACTAGCACATACTAGAGTGGTGGGTTCTGCCTGGCTTAGGTGCAGACTAAGATTGGGCAGTACACTCCGCTCCACCGGCAGAGTACGAAAAGTCTTGCCACTCTGTGCTCCGCTTGGAGCACGGAGGTTGGCAAAAACTCTGCCCACTGCCATGTGGTAGAGCTTACGTGTGGTCACCATTAGAACTTTGCACAGAATCCACTAGTGTCTGCTTTTGGCTGGTGAAATATAATAGAGAAGCCATTTCGTACTTTCACTAATACCGGTAGTTGGAATTTTTGCAGTTACCGCACTTCACTTTTTTACTGTAGTCAATTGCATGCCATGCAGCACTGCACATGCTTCGCCAAACACTTGTCATATGCGGCACTCCAGATTCCTTGTACACCTGGTGGACTGTGAAAGCAGTGTTTGGCGTCATTGAGCAACATCACAGCCAACAACCAATAGCTTCTTTCTGGCTGGGGTCTGGATAAAGGAAGCCGCCTTCCACATTTGTACCATCGGAGAACACTTGATAATGCGATGTGGCTGTCTTTGGCGCCAGCGATGCTTTGAGTATACTAAGACTGCAGACACCAGCAGCACAAAGATGGTGACCTTGGCACAGAATAACTGTGCACTAATGACTCCACCCACTCGCGAACTCTGCGGAATTCGGCATAGTTTTTCAATACCTTTGAGGCATTCTGAGAAGTCAACTCCGCTAACTCTGCCAGGCCTAGTGCAAAAGCTATTCAACCAGAAACCCAATTTCTAACAATAATGATTTAAATTTATTCAGAATACATGCCTCAAGTTACTCAGGGGTCATCTGATTTATTATCTGCTTCATGCACTATAAATTTCCAATATAGGTCCTCACCCTGCCTGTTCTCATTTCCCACACCAGCATTTCGATACACCTTTACCCATATTCATAACATGCTATCTGACTCACCACTTGGCTTTCAATCTACTCTTAATTAGCTACCTCAAATAATTTTTTGCCTTTTTTGCCTATATTTCCTCCAAGATTTAGATGATGTTAGAGCATTCTCTAGATTGCAAATGTCTTCTTCACACTTCCTGTAACATCCCTGGTTATTTTAGCTTTTGGAATATCCCACCTATGAATGTCTTGAAAGCATTCTAAATCATTGTTGGGTAAGCAGTCACAATTCATTCACAAAATATTGTCTTTTTTGTTCTTCCAGCTCTTGAATTACCTGGGGATTAGACAAAAGTATCTAGTTGACTGTTCATCTAAACTCACTTTTCACTTCCTTCTGGCCATTGTATTTTTAACAGGATAGCTGAGCGGGCTGGAGTATGTGGGATATTTTATTTTATGTGCTAAAGTATTATCTACAACAAATAAGTCTGTTCTTTAGAATCTGTGATATTATTTGCTGCAAAAAATATATCCCCTGTTAAAACCTTATGCTTTGCACCATGCACCTCATCACCTGAAATGCTGTCTTAGGCTCCACAGTGCCTTCTCTACCTTAGGGATATTTACCCCCGACCCTTTGGTTGAACTGATTAGCTAAATATTTAAAAGTTGTTAAATTGCCACTGACCACGATGGAGGTTGGAATTCTAATAAATCCAAACTAAGGGGCAGCACCACTTTTCTTGTGCCTCTCAGTGGCCCCCTAATTCCACCATGTGTGCGTCATATTTAAAATACAGTGCTCCATGGCGGTAGTTAGGGGACTAGTGTCAGAACTGTAGACGCTAGTCTAGAGCTTTGCAGGACTAGAGTCAAAACTGTTGATTCTAATCCTGCAAAGACCATTGAGGCCCATTGTAATCAATGGTGTGACTCCTTTTAGTGCCTGCTCTGAGCAGGTGTTAAAGGTGCAGTAAAAATTAACACAAGTAGATCTCTTAGATTTCTTTGTACCATTTTGCATACATTATGCTTGGGGCAGGCATAATGTAGCACAAAGGGTTACAAAGTGAAACATGCATGCATTGTGCCAATTTGTAAATATGGTGCAGCAATTTTGGCCTCATTGGGCCACTTTAGCATTAAAAAAAATTATGCTAATGTGGCGCAAGGAGGTGGTACACTGATTTACAAATATGTGAATATGCAAATACTGGAGTTGGAAACAAGTTTGTATGAGGAGTTCTTTCAAAAAAAGATAATACATATTTTGTACGAATATTCAGAATCATGGATTTTTGTAGCCCTTTAACAGCAAAGATCAATAATGCATCTTGGGGACGTCAACGAATAGCTGGATAATACAATTTAAACTATTAAAATATTGAAAAAAGAAACCAAAATCAAGACTTGAAGAATTTGCTTAATAACTCACACAAAAAATTAGCGCTCAACAAAAAATATAATACATATGTGGGTTTAGGATTTTTTATCTTAAAATATGCAATGAAGGAATATTTGTTGCTATGGGGCCAACAGACCTAAAAATCAAATATACCTATTACAGTATTCACCATTTACATGTGGTTACACCTTAATAACCTCGTATTTTGAAACTCATAGGTCGGCCTATTGATAACATAGGCTATAAACTATGTTCTCTACAATATGACCATTAAACTTAGTTGAAGAGGGAATTCTCAGATGCTTTACAAAAATATTAGCAGGTTAGTACATGGTTAGTACATGTGTCCTACACGCATTATGAAGAGTACATTGTTTATCCTACATAAAAATGTATGTGTGGTCTCATCAGGGCAATTCTTAGAATAACAGATATGCTGTTATAAAACATCACATTGCCCACACCAGGGTAGAGAGGACATTCCAGCCAGCTTGCCATCTTATGCTGCATGTCGTTGCAGTTTCTGTAGAAACCTTTGGTTCCTCTTCGTCTACGTTGGAGGATTCCCAGCAGACTAACATATCTCTTATTCATTTCTGAACACAGGTATGGGGATTGGGCTTCCTTCTCTGGAACTGAAGGGCAAATTAGGGCCACCACTGTTATTTGCTCTCTTGTAGAAATTTAGTAGAGCAGGTAGGAATATTAGGGACATTATTGTGACAATATCGTGGGACTCTTCTTATGCTCCATTTTTCTGTTCACTGCTGTGATAACGCTGTGCTTCATTATTCTCATAATCACGATTCATGCCTTTTTACAAGTTGCTTCAATAAAATATATACCGAACCAAGATTATTTTGAACCAAGGTCCTGCTTCTTTTTGTCTTTGCATGTATGAGACATATATAACTGAGAGAAAGGGGTACGATCTGTTCCACCATGACTTCCCTGAGGCGTTTGAGTGTCATGCCATAGGCTGCCATAAATCTCTCTTACCTTATGTATTGATGAGTTGTTGCTAGCTAGCCAGAAGGGTTAGGCTGACAGCTGTCACACGGTATGCGATCAGACTCATTTCCCCATACTCGGTGGTGCTGCTGCCCAAAATCCATCAGTCTTGTTACTACATCGGGAGTCTACAACATGGCACCACCAACATTGTTTAGGCACTTATTTTACATATTTCTCAAGTATCTCTGCCTCATTTTGTGTAAAGGCACCCTAGCTACCTTTGATGGAGACATCTGTGGTATTTGTAAATATCCTCCACACCTAGATAAGTAGTACCTATTTGACACTGTAGGTTGTTCAAGCTTGAACTCTTAAAAGGATTCCACAGTTGTTTTTTCTCTCTATGAACAATTCAATTCCAATTTAAAAAATTGTGAACCAAAACAGGATTGTAATTGCAGAAAACATAAGACTCCCTCTCATAACACACTTAGTAAATAATGGCTTCACAGATGCAGGAGGAATGGTTACATCTGCCATTGAGGTTCACAACGCATACAGAATAGAAATGTTTAGGCACTTATTTTACATATTTCTCAAGTATCTCTGCCTCATTTTGTGTAAAGGCACCCTAGCTACCTTTGATGGAGACATCTGTGGTATTTGTAAATATCCTCCACACCTAGATAAGTAGTACCTATTTGACACTGTAGGTTGTTCAAGCTTGAACTCTTAAAAGGATTCCACAGTTGTTTTTTCTCTCTATGAACAATTCAATTCCAATTTAAAAAATTGTGAACCAAAACAGGATTGTAATTGCAGAAAACATAAGACTCCCTCTCATAACACACTTAGTAAATAATGGCTTCACAGATGCAGGAGGAATGGTTACATCTGCCATTGAGGTTCACAACGCATACAGAATAGAAATGTTTTACTCTTGGAAAACCTGTCCAGCAGCAGATGGGAATACACATACATTTTAACCACCACGCTCCAGCAAATGCACCCATACAAAACAGACCATATGCGTACTTAAAAATAACACTATCTCATCAAGAACACCAAAATTTGCTTGATGGCTCCCTACCCTATGTTACACCAAATGTTAGACTAGGGCCCATATTTATACTTTTTGACGCAAAACTGTGCAAATGCAGTTTTGTATCAAAAAGTTTACCGCCGGCTTGCACCATTTCTGAGCGCAAGCGGGGCGCCATATTTATGGAATGACGCAAGCCGGGGGTAAGGATTGGAAAGCATCAAAAAGAAAGACGCTAACCAGGGGGGGTGGCAGAACGGGGAAATGGCATTAGGGTGCTAGGCTAGTCAACACCAATATATATGGCTTTAACCAGCCTAGCGTCATTACTTGACGCAGAAGCACCCAAAATGTATTCATGTCTTAGTAAAGACAGGAGTCATGCTAACCAGCCCAGTGGCCATGTCCAGGGGAATGTGTCCCCTGGGCATGGACACTGGACCCAAGGCCATCCCAGGAGGGCCATGTAAGGGGCCCCCAGTGGCACAGCCAAAAAATTACATTAATACTTACCTATACTTGCCCAAGACGGGGTCCCCCTTCCTCTGGTGTCCCTCATGTGTGGGTGGGGGTGTTTCTGAGATTTGAGGCGGGCACCTGTGGGCCTATTCCATGGTGTTTGGCCATGGAAATGGGTCCAGAGGTACCTTAAAGCCTGGTATAACCCAGGCATTAAATAATTGCGGTAAGCAGGCTTAGCGCCATTATTTAGGCCCGCCTTTGACTCCTGTGCCATTTTTGTGCAGGGGGATAAATATGGTGCTACAGGTTTAGAGCAATTATTTGTATGGGAACGCCTACCTTGCAACTCATTGACACAAGGTAGGTTCATGCATCCAAATAATGATGATAACTCCAATATTTTGAAGCTAGATGGGTCGAGCATCAAAATATATATCTGGAGTTAAGTTTGCGTTGTTTATGAGTGAAACAAATTACGCACAAACGGCGCACAGTATAAATATGTCCCTAGGTTCTTTATGTAATGATGGACCTACATGGCCAGAATTGGCTACCTATACACCACATCCCAATATTGGTGCAAAGGCGGTAGCAGACGCACACCACCTACACACTAATTTAGTAGAGATATATAGATGATTAATACAATTTGTAATGAAGATTTTGAATACTGCCCCAGCAAGGGCTGCTCCAATGCAGCCACACGTGGCCACAGCGGGCATTAATTCTGCTACTGTGCATTCAGTGATAGGTAAACTACTCACCAAGCGAGAAGAGATTAATTTTTTGTAAGCACCAAATATCAGCGCCTTTCAAGCAGTATTACCCCATAAGGGCTCCCAAGATGAATAGAACATTTTCACAATGTGCTTCTCATTTGGGATGGATCCTTAAGTGGACAACTGCACCACTTGGGGTGCAGTGTTTGCTGCACGCTACACTACAGTACATGGTACACCAACACTTGTGAATCTTTCAGAAGTGTTAAAACAAATTCAGGAGGAACTGAGCGTTCCCTGACCCTAGTTCTGGGACTCCTTTAGCCATAGCCATTGAAGGGCCTTGTGATCAAATGGGCCTGGAAAGATCACCTGAATTGACAATGCCAGAAGGCCCACCAAGCTGGCCAATTGCCGAAGAGATGTATGTTGACAAGAGAGAGTTCTCCTTAGTTTGTGGCGGATCTTCGCTATTTTCATAGATGTAAACTCAGGGTAGAGGCTTTGAATTCTATGACGAATCCCAAAAATGTCATCCAATGCACTGCAACCAGCAAAGACGTTTCATTGATCACAAAGCCTAGCATCTCCAGCAAGTCCAAAGCTGCCTGGTGCTGTGTTGCCAATGTCTGGGGGTACTCACGCATCAAGAATATTGTCCAAATAGAGAATCAGCAGCAGGCCCTAGCTACAGAGCAGTTCCACCACTGGTCTCAGTACTTTGGTAAAGCACCAAGGTGCTGAGAAGAGATGGAATGACAGAGTGTAGAATTTGAGAACTTGTTGGTCCCAAACAAATTGCAGAAATTGACAATGAGAGGGAAAAATTGGGGCTGACAGGTACACGTCCCTGAGGTCTAGTATCCCTGACCATTCCTCTGCAAGGAGTAGACAGTGCAACAGATGGATGCCCTCCATCTTGAAATTCTGATAGATTAGCCACTTATTGAACTCCCAGAGTTTTATGACCAGTTGATGGCCTTCGTCCCATTTTTTCACCATGGATATGCTGCTCAAGAACCTGTTTGGACATAAGACTATAGGAACAATTGCCCTTTTTGACAACAGGTCCCTGATTTCCTGGTCGATGAGCAATGAACCTTCATGGGAAAACTACAAGATTGAGGTCAGGCATCTTGCACTCGACACCCCGTGAATTTTATATGAAACCCCTGAACAATCTGCAATACCCATCCTTCGGATGGCAAGGTCCTCCAATAATATAGAAACAGAGCTAAATCCCCTCCCACTCTTAGTTGGGAAGAAGGGAGATTCCTCAGCTTAGGAAGGTCTTTGGAAGTTGTGTCCAGCTCCTCTGGCACCAAAATTATGCTGCAAATGTCGGGAAGGGTAGAAATTTCCACATTTAGCTCTGTCCTAGTACTGATCCTGGCTGAAGCCTTAGACTTTCTGGGGAGTAGCAGTAAGGGAGCAGCCAGCCAACAGCCCCCTCAACGTGAGGTCCCTCACAAACCTTTGTTTTGAAGATATTTTTAGAGATGTATGTGCCTTATCCAGTTAAAGGTATTGTCAGACCAGCATAGTTCTTTAATGAACGGCTCACCAAACAGACCACCCTGAGCAGTGGGTCCCACCTCTGAAGCTGCTATGTCACCCAGCTTGGAGTTAACTTTATTAAAGAGTGAGCGGTGCTATTCCTCGGATAAGGCACAGTTAGCGTTTCCTGGAAAAATAGCTGCAAGCTGCACCCAGCTGGACAGGACCTCTGGAGATATCAGGGACCCTGATGGTTTTAAATCTTCTGCCATGGTCAAAATCTTGGTCAGGGGTCCTATGATGTCATGATGTCTTGTCCTGGGACGACCACCAGGAGCGGGCAATGGCTTTCTTGGGATCTCACATGAATTTGGTCAAAAAAGTGGCCTTGCAGGCATCAATTTCTGGGGTCAAAGCTACGTTCCCATCAAATGATGGGTGTGGGCACTCCACCATAGGTGGGCCCTGACATATTTTTCAGGGGGTTTGCGAGGTGTCCCACCACATAGGTGGCCACTTTGTGGCTTGGGGACCACATGGATGATCTAGGATGCATTAAGTTGTCCAGCATATCCACTACCAAGTTGTCTGGCTGAGGTACAAGCTTGCCTTAAGTGGGAGGCTTTTGCAACTGACAGACACCATGGTCTGGAGCTCAGAAGCACCGTGAAAATCATCATCAACGGGATCAGTATCCTCTAAGGGTGAAGGGGCAGGGTCTGCATCAGCAAATTGTAGGTTGCAGGAGAGAAAAGCCTGTTTAAGGTGTCCAAAAGCATCTTTATCCATCCTTGGTTGCATGGCCATTTGGGAGCCAAGTGTTTGGGCGGGCATTCCCTGGACTTCCTCAGGGGTTCCTGGCATGCTCTCACAAGTGGATCAAGCTTTTGATCCAGAGGCAATAGGGAGAAGTAGGTATGATGGATAAGAAGAAGGGATGAGAAGTAAGGGTCATGGATGGGAAGTAGGAATGATGGAAGAGAAGTATAGATGAGAAGTAGGGGTGATGAATAAGAACCAGAAATAATGGATGGGAAGTAGGGATGATAGTTGAGAAGTAAGGATTATGGATGCGAAGTAGGGATGAGAAGAAAGGATCATGGATAAGAAAGAGGGATGATGAATGAGAATTAGGAATGATAGGTGAGAAGTAGGAGTGATGAATGATAAGTAAGAACAACAGATGTGAGGTAGGGATGAGAAGAAAGGACAGTGGATGAGAAGTAGGGAGGAGAAACCGGGATGGGACGTAAATATGATATATGAGTAGCAGGAATGAGAAGTAGGAATAAAAAGTACGGGTGATGGATAAGAGGCAGGAATGAGAAGTAGGGATAATGTATGAGAAATAGGAATGACGGATGAGACCAGGGATGAGAAGTAGGGATGATGGATGAGAAATATGTATGAAAAGAAGGTATGAGGAGCAAGAAATAAAGATGTCCTAAAACAGATACTTACACACAATCTTACCAACACAAGCAGACTGAAGATATTTAAAATGCATTGGTAAATTTCATATTTTTATTTCCTATACAGTGTTATTCAATAAAGCTACTGATATAGCAATTATGATTTGTTTTGTATATTTAAAAATAGAAACTGACAAGGAAACATATTGCTTTGTGTTTGTGTGTGTTTTAAATGTTAAGCACTGATATTGCACCAAATAAAGTGGCATAAAACCCATATTTCACAGGGAACTGTGAAATATGAAAATATCTTCAGGGAGCCCTCTCAAAATATGGAGCGCATCATCATAGTGACAGACGACAAAATAATCTACCAAGATTTACATTTGTCAGGGTTATGTAAAGCAGCTCCCTCCTTACGGGAGCGATGCCGGCTCATGCAGGAGTTGGGAGCTGGTTAGGACAGTGGGGATCTTCAGGCTCCCCTGCAGTCCTCTTATAGAAGATAGCATCATGCTTGTCTGCTACTTTGAAGTCATTCTATGGAGAGACCATTGAAATTAGAATAGCCTCTCCCTAGAATGACTTCAAAATGGCACACAAGCAAGATGTTTGGTTTGAATTTTATAGTTGTGTTTGGATGCTCAGTAGAGCAGAGGCACTGTTGGCCTTCTGGTAAAGCTCTTGGACTGTCACTCAGTAGATTGAACATTGAAATCCAAGTATCGCATGGAAGTGTGTCTGTTTATATACTAGAGGTTTGATTGTCAAACATTTCTAGTGATGGAACATTTACATCTTTTTGACATCAAAATCTTTGGGTGGAATGTCATATCCATGTCTGAAAACTGGAAAGCAAAGAGTCACCTTGGGCTTAGAGGTTAAGGTCTCAGGCCCTCATCTGGGAGGTTTAGGGTTCCAGTCTAGGTGTGGCAGCTGAAGGCCGTGTATGGCGCAGGGTTGGGTGGTTATAGGGGGATTGGCCGCAGTGCCAGGCCCTGCGGACAGCCCCACGTGCATGGCCTAATAGTGTGTGTTTTATGGGTTTGGATGGTTATAGGGGGTTGGCTTCAGGGGCATACCACATGCCAGGTCCATTGGCCAACCCCTGCTGTGAATGGCTGAAGGCCCTGAGTTGCATGGGGTTGAGGGGCTTGGCCGCAAGGCCTGGCCAGAGTCAAGGCCCTGAGGCCACAAACAGCCAAAGGCTGTGCACTGCGGTGTTTGAAATAACTTATAGTAATTAATATTATTTTACAAAACAAAACATAGAAATTCACTTAAAAAAAGCCAGAGGTTACAGGGAGGTTACAGTTAGGTTCGAAATTTACCCACACAAAACCATAGAAATTCAGCAGTTATAGCTAGAGTTTTCAAACACTATAACTTGAGCACTGAGGTAACTATAATTTGCACCCTGAGGATACACTGCTAAAAACCTAGATATTACAGCATTCATGACAACTTTTATAACATCATAAAAAATATCAATGAAACATTAGCAGTCAAATTATTGAAGAGAAAACTGCATTGCGGAAGCACGAGTCATAGTTACCTTAGGGCGCGAGTCACAGTGTCTTGATATAACTCCAGCTATAACTGCTGAATTTCTATGGTTTTGTGCAAGTAAATTCAGATCCTAACTATATCATACATGTAACCTTTGGTTTTGGTACATATGTATATCAACAGTGATAGTTAGTTATCTCAAGTAACTATTACGTGCGCTCTCCCCATACACAGAGTTAATAATGATGTGATTTTAGGTGTCATTAAGAATGTTATTAATGCAGTCCTTCAGCATGTCATGAGTGATGTAATATGTGTGGGTGCAAGCAGCGCATGGTGAAGGCATGATCACAGTGAGTTTAATTAGTTTGAAAAATTACGTTTTAACTGATATTTTCATCCAACTATAGTCTTTCTTCAACCTTTTTTTAGTGAATTTCTAAGGGCATTCATTGTAAAGGGTAATATTGTTCCAGTTTCTAAATATAACATAATTTTAATGTTTGGTTTTGTTGGTTAATTTCTATTATTTTTAATTTAAAGTAAGATGTCCATCTCTGTGCAGAGCATGGGGTTGGCCAGAGGTCTTGGCTTGTGGACGGGCCCAGTGGGTGCCCAACCCTCAGCAGATGGCCAACCCCCTGCTATGAACAGCCTTTGGTTGCGCTCAGCATGGGGTTGACTGCAGGCCCAAGCCTCAAGCCAAGCCCTGCAGCCAATTCCCTGTGGGCACTCAACCCTCTGCAAGTATGCAACTCCCCCTGTTTTGTTAGGTTGTGCTACTGATCCACTGCATGGAGTTATTGTGCCCAGAGCCATGCATGGATCCACAGTACCCAAAAAAAGAAAAAAGAACTTGACCCACATGGCACATTTGATCAGGGTACACCTATGCTCGCCCTTATAAATTTAGTTTTTACTTTGAAGGATCAGGACCAAGTCCTGAGTCCTAAGATTGCAGTCACAATTATTTAAAACTGCGGCCAGACAATGACAATGCTTGAAATTGTAGATCTATGATTTAATAGTTTTAACCACACTAGCATTCTTTGCTCCTCAATACAGAAAAAAATAACTTGCTAATGAGATTGTGCCAAGCCAGTCATGAAATAGAACTTTACTCTTAGTAGTGCCTTTGCTTGATTTGGTGTAAATATTTGCAGTAGTTTTATATCAATATGTATTTAATATGTTTGTACATGAAGAGTTTAAAATTGGGGATGTGGCCAAGGTGGGGAATATGGTGCTCTGCCCGCTAAAGAAGCTTCACTGCCAGATCCCATCATCCCGCACTTATCTCCCATCCACAGCTGCCATCCATCTTTCTTCTATCACAGAGACAGCCCTGCATGAGTGTAGGCATCTAAATGTGCTGAAATCGAGACATGTGAGCAACTGGGAAGTCCGCCTCATGACCCTATCAGGCCACCACATGGTGGCAGGGCTTAATGACACATGTGGTGACCAGTGTCAGAGCACGCTTTGTGACTTGGGTGGCTGGGAGCCTGTTGGGGCTCCCTGCGGTGGGTGATGTAATCCCTGCGGGAGACACCACAATCCTTCTGCAACCCCCACTGACCTGGTAGCCCCCCTTCTGCTGACCAGTAAGTTGTGCCAATGGGAGATTGTGAGATGCACTGCCTGAGGCTGGACACTGCGGCCGTCCCTGCACTGTCGCCTGCCCTCACCTTCAGCCAGAGAGCCATGACCCAGGGCAAGGAAGATCACCATCAAGAGGTGAGTCGAGTGGTCGGACCACCTCCCCTCTTCTCTGGTCTTTCTCCCGGGGGAAATTAGAGGCTGCCTCTATGGGTCTCTGCAGAACACCAGGGCTGTGGAGGAGTTCCTGCAGGTTCCCCCAAAAGATGATGCTTCCTGCACAGCAGAGGTGAGACACTACATGCTGGTGGGCTAAAAACCTTACGGTGGGGCAAATGGTGACTGGAGACAAGAAGCAATGGAGAACTCATTTGTTTCTCTTGCTGTTTTTGCTAGGGGACCCCGTGCAGGCCATGTGGCACCATGACCTCAGTTCCTGATGATTGGTGGCCAGGGAATACAGAGCATGACCCATTGCCCCTGGTTCACTGGTGGTGGAGCCCCAGAACACTGCCCTGGTCATTCATGTGGGCGCTGATCAGGCTCCTAGACCCACGCGGGGGCTGCACCTGAAACATTCCATCCACTGACAGCCCAGTGGCCTGAACCACAGCTGTGCATACCCATATAACCCTTGGGGACCCCTATCATTGCTGTGTACTGCCAGCAATTAAACCCTTGGTGGTCCCAGACTGCTTGTGCTTTGGGGTGAGTTTCAGATATTGAACCTCCACAAGCAGGTCTGTCATCCTACACAGAGGCCTCCCGCTGCTGTGAAAAACAGCACCTATGGACACACAGTACTGATTGTCTTTTGGAAGCTGAAATTGAGCCCCAACTACCTCCAAGTGTTTGTGTCTGCTAATAGGAGTGGTCCCTCTCCACTCCTTTGGTCCCCCTTTTAACTATCCATCCCCCGCTACCAATGCTACTGGCTGGACCGTAGAGATGGGGTAACTTTGCTTCAATTCCCAGCAGACATTGATGTCAGTCAGGGACACTGGCACTGCCTACAAGAGACATTAAGGCCCTCATTATGTACATGGCAGTCGAGACCGCCACGCCGGCGGAAATTACCGCCACTGGCATGGCGGTCTCAACCGCCATATAAATAACAAGGAAAGACAGCCACAGGCGGTCCTCCGCCACTGTCAGCCTGTCGCCGACAGGCAGCCGGACGATGGCGGATTACATTATCCGACAGGGCAGCACTGCAAGCAGAGCTGCCCTCCGGATAATGTACTCTATTTACCCCAGCCTTTCCCTGGCAGGTTCCCCCTGCCAGGGAAAGGCTGGCAGGAGTGTTGCTCCAGGGGCCCCCGTGCAGTGCCCCGTGGGTAGTGATCTGTGTGATGGGTGCTGCTGCACCCGCCACACACCAACATCGTAGTGGCTCCATTTGGAGCCACTGTCCATGTTAAGGCCCAGCAGGGAAAACATTATACGTCCGGCGGGGGCCGTTACGCTGGCGGTCTTCTGTTGACCACCAGCGCCGATCTCTGCAGTCTTTACCGACGAGATCATAATGAGGGCCTATATATGGTCCTTGTAGCAATTAAAATTTCTTGGGTATCCCACAAAAACAAAATTGATACTGTAGCAACAGACCTTACCCTGTTAAGAGATGATCATCACAAACCTAATGACAATGTTCACACAACTGAGAAGGTGATGTCAGTGCTTTAGCAGCAGATGCAGGAGGTGCAGACACAGATAGAAGTACTACAAAGTGAGATCCTCACACTTGCAGACATAGCAGAAGATGCTGAAGGGCGCTCCCGCAGAAACAACGTTAGAATAGTCAGTGTCCTGGAGCTGAGGGGCAAGATGCAATGTCCTATGTAGAAGCATGGCTCTGCAGCTTTAATCCTGCCTCCACTGTCATGGCTATTTTTCTCAATAGAACAAGCCCACTGAGTCGTGGTACACTGGCCTCCCCTCAGTGGTCCCCCAGGCCACTAGAAGTCCACCTCGTCCGCTACAGAAATTGAGAGCACATACTACAAGAAGCAGGGAAGCAAGACACCATGGTGATAGATAAAAGCAACAGTGATGATCTTTGCAGACTATGCACTCACTGTTCAATGACAAAGACACATATTTCTAGCTGTCAAATCGAAACTGCAAGAATTAAACCTAAATTATTCATTCCTGTTTCCTGCCCACCTTGGAGTTCAGGGGATGGGCGGTCCCATTTTTTCACTGGCCTCAAAGATGGATGGGAATGGGAGGAGCAACAAAGAGGCACTGAATCCCCCTCCACACAAGACAGTCCAAACATGTACAGCCCCTGGGAAACGTCAAATGATGATTCAGGGAGGACCAACCAGAGTACTCCCCCCAGTTTTCCTGCTCTCCTGACTTGGAACAATTGATACCGGAACAAAAGAGTGCACTGCTGGAGGCTGGAGCATTTCATAATTCCAATCTGCTTTGGCCACTGAGGAGGAAGGCGCCAAATCTACCAGCAATGAGGAGTCATTTTCCTTCCTATGGGTCCTGGCATGCCACCTATTGTAACTCCACAAAGTGTGGATGATGTTCTATGATTATTTTACTGTTCCTCCTCTATATACATAATCTGTAAATCCTGCAATGTTGTTGCACTAAACCATATTCCCCCTTTTCTCTTTATATCTTTCTTCTCCAGCATACAGGGGATCTAGCCCCTCAAAGCACGGACTGAAGCAATCAATTCTCTGGATTGAGGCTCTCCTTCCTATGTACTATTGTACATACATCACATAACCCAGAGGTCATTGCTTTGATGAGTCAGGGCAATTTGTAAATTCACCATTTGTTTTTTGAGACTTTGTAATACCTCCGGCTCTGATGAGCACACCTCACACAGCAGATACATACAGGGGTAGCAGACGATAACTAGGGTTAAACTGCCTCCTACATCCTAAGGTATCACTGCACTTGTGCATTACACACCATGTCACTTGTCCCATCAGTCAGCGGCCACACAATGGATTGCACAGTTCGTATGTTTGGGCAGGATGCCATTACATCTCTTCTCCCTTTTTGTATAATGTTTTCTCAGTTGCTAGGTTATGTTTTTTCATTATGATTGTGCCTGTACCTAATACTCTTCCCCTTGCAGTAACTCACACCCTCCCTGTAGGGGTGGGAGCCAGAATCCTTTTTCCTCCCATTCCTCATCTCCTTCCCAGCAATAGATATGTTTTCCAATACTAACATAATGACTTGGAATGTCCATGGCATGCACCTCCCAACAAATATACAGTCTATTCGTACCTGTGACACAGAGAAACAAACTTTCTTCTAAGAATCCCACCTCACACAGCCAGAGGCCCTATGGATACAAAAAAGGTAGAGAGTACAAGTCTACCTCACTAACTATTCCACATATGCTCGGGGGGCAATAATCTGGATACATGTAGGGGTACTGTTTGCAGATAACGCTATTATTGTGGACCCCACAGATAATAAATATTTGTTGAAGGCCAGCAGTTTCAGCTCACAACTATCCATGTACTCAATAGTGAGTGAGTGACTGAGCACTCTTCCTACATGGCTTATCAGGAGTTACATCATGCTGAAGTGGGCTTCCATAGGTGATAGAGGACGACTTCAACAGAGTCCTCTATGTGAGTCTAGATAGATCATTGCTTCCCCTCTGCTATACTCCTGCCAATGCTCAAGCCCTGGCAGACTGGCTACAACAGTGGCACTTGTTTCTAGCATCTACACAATAGATATTCTAGAATCTACTCATTTTACTCACATATACACAGCCTGCACATATGTATAGACTTCCTCATCAAAACAACAGACATATTACCTCACACCATATATGTGATTATCTAGGCAGAATGCACTCGGACCATAGCCCAAAACAATTGCACTTATGTTGGGATCATAGGCCTCCTCACATCCCCAAATGGTGACCCCAGGCAGACACTGAAGATGACCAATGCCACCGAGCCTCCCTGGATAACTACATTACCATATATTTTGATATTAACACAGTATAGGAGGCTGGCCTGGTTTGTAGTGGGTACCTTGGGTACTTACACCTTATACCAGGTCCAGTTATCCCTTATTAGTGGAGTAGTAGTGTTTAGCAGCATAGGCTGATAGAGGTAGCTATAGCAGAGCATCTTAGGCTGAACTAGGAGACATGCAAAGCGCATGCAATACCACTTATAGTTACACAGTACTTATACCAAAGTAGAGAAAATACTCAGTGTCACCAAACATAAAGGTAGTTTATTTGGGTGACACAGTACGAAAAATAGCTCAGAGGCAATGCTCCTTCTGGAGGTAAGTATTATACACAATATATACACTAGACACCAAAATAAGGTAAATAATTAGACATAGGATAGTGGAAACAATAGGAAATACTGTAGAATGCAATGGGAGAAATTAGGTCTAGGGGCAACACAAACCATATACTCAGAAAGTGGAATGCGACTCACGAATTCTCCCATGACAAGAGTAGTGTGTGCAGAATCACTGGAAGAGTAAGAATACAGTAAAGGTAAGTAAATTACCCCTCCCCAGAGCCCAGAAAAGCAGGAGTAAAGAACTGCTGGTTTCCTTACAAAACCCTACACCTTGTGATTGGGATATTGCAGCAACCAACCAAGTCTGCAAACAACAACTGCTGGATTCCGGGACCTGAAGACCTGCAAAAGAAGGGAACCAAGTCCAGAAGTCGAAAGAAGTTTCAGGAAGGGCAGGAGCCCCTGCCAAACCAGAAGAGGGTGCAAAAGAAGAGTCCCCAGTTGGACAAAGATTGCAGGAATGCACCCTAGGAAGATGCCAGCGGGTTCCTGTGTGATGCAAAGGATGTCCCATGACGTGAAGAAGGATGCAGACATGATTTCATGTTGGAAGTTTCCAACAAGCCTTGGTTACGACAAATATGCATTTTGCATCAAAATAGGGCTGGCTGGACCCAAGTGTAACCTGGGGGCCTCAACTTTCGGTGAGGAGGAAGAGGGGGCTCTCAGCACTTTAGACAACAAAGGAAGGTCCCACGCCGCCGGAGAAAAACTCAGCGAGTTGAGCATCACAGGATGGAGTGCTGGGGACCTGGGCCAGGCTGTGGATGAAGGAATTTTGCAAATAGTGCACAGAGGCCTCAGGAGGTGAAGAAGACGCAGTTCTCAGGTGTTAGACCTGACAGCCTTAGGGTGGTCACCTCTAACGTTTTGCCTGCCTCCCACCACTTTTGGACACTGTTTGTGCTGGCTTTTAGACTGCTAACCAGTGCTAAAGTGCATATGCTCTCTCCCTTTAAACATGGTAACCTTGGATCATACCCAATTGGACTATTTGATTTAGTTATATGTCCCTAGTAAGGTGCACTATTTGTGCCCAGGGCCTGTAGATTAAATGGTACTAGTGGGCCTGCAGCACTGGTTGTGCCACCCACTTTAGTAGCCCCTTTACCTTGTCTCAGGCCTGCCATTGCAAGGCCTTTGTGTGCAGTTTCACTGCCACTTCGACTTGCCATTTAAAAGTACTGGCCAAGCCTAAAACTCCCCTTTTCTACATATAAGTCACCCCTAAGGTGTGCCCTAGGTAACCCCTAGAGCAGGGTGCTGTGTGGGTAAAAGGCAGGACATGTACCTGTGTAGTTTACATGTCCTGGTAGTGTAAAACTCCTAAATTCATTTTTACACTACTGTGAGGTCTGCTCCCTTCATAGGCTAACATTGGGGCTGCCCTCATACATTGTTGAAGTGGTAGCTGCTGATCTGAAAGGAGTAGGAAGGTCATAATTAGTATGGCCAGAATGGTAATACAAAATCCTGCTGACTGGTGAAGTTGGATTTAATATTACTATTTTAGAAATGCCACTTTTAGAAAGTGAGCAATTCTCTGCACTTAAATCTTTCTGTGCCTTACAATCCACGTCTGGCTGGGTTTAGTTGACAGCTCCTTGTGCATTCACTCTAACACACCCCAAACACAGGATACTCAGCCTCACTTGCATACATCTGCATTTTTAATGTGTCTTCCTGGGCTGGAAGGGTGGAGGGCCTGCCCTCACACAAAGGACTGCCAACCCCCCTACTGGGACCATGGCAGACAGGATTGAACTGAAAGGGGACCTGGTGCACTTCTGACCCACTCTTTGAAGTCTCCCCCACTTTAAAGGCACATTTGGGTATAAAACAGGGCCTCTGCTCTACCACCTCAGACACTTGCTGGAGAAGAAACCTGAACCAGAACCTGCACCCTGACAAGAAGAACTGCCTGGCTGCCTGAAGGACTCACCTGACTGCTTTCTACAGAGGACTGCTGCCTTGCTGTTGCCCTGCTGCCTTGCTGAACTCTTGCCCTGCTGCAGAAGTGCTCTCCAAGGGCTTGGATAGAGCTTTCCTCCTGTTCCCTGAAGTCTCAGGACCAAAAAGACTTCTCTCTCTCAACTGGACTCCTTGTGCGGGGTGAAAAATTTGACGCACAGCTTGCTCCGCGGTGAAAAATTCACCGCACGCTGGACCGGAAAGACGGCGCTCGACTTCATGAGGAAAAGATCGACGCGGCGCCTGCGGTGCTACCGGAACTTCAACGCATGGTCTGCCTGGACAACACCGCCCGGCTTCCAGAGAGGAATTCGACGCAGCGCCTGCCGTGAGGGAGAAAATTCCACACACAGCATACCAGAACGACGTGCAGCTAGACTACAAGCCCAGGATTCCACGCACAGACCCCGGGGCGTCTGAAAACCCCACGACCCACAGAGGAGACCTGTCCGTGCACCGGAAATCGATGTAATGTCTTCCCCGTGTGAAAAATAACGATGCAAGTCCGTGTGTGAAGGGGCGAAACCGACGCACACACCATTTTCCACGCATCTCCTTGTAGTGTAGCCATTTTTAATGTAGCTTTATGCGCGTTAGCTGAACGTATTAGGCCTCTGTGCACTTTGTCCTAGATGCATTTTATTTTACAATAACCAGTTTCACTGTCTTGTTTTATTTCCTTCTATCACACTGTTTAGCTTACTTCAGCACTGTGTTCTCAAACAATACATTCTTGCTCGCTCTGTGCTTCAGTCAAGGATACAGTCTGGTACATTGCCGATAGACGTGGTAGAAGTTTAGACTTTATGGTTCATAGACAGTACACATCCTTACGTAGGGAACATCGGGGTGTTAGTTATAAAAACACTTTCTAGTCCCGGTACACGTAAGAGGGAGATTCCGACCAGGAACCCACAACTAGATGCTGACTGCCCTGTTGTAGATGCTGATCCAGAGCACAGGCCTTTGCTCAGGTATGAGGATTGATGTCCTCTCCGGGAAACCAGAAAGGCAGACTTAGAGCTTCACATGCTGTGCTCAAATTATAACTTAGAGAGAACATAATTTAGTTACAATATGATAGCCTTATTTTTATGTTTCACTCTCCTCGTTACTATTTCCATCTTACTGTGTTGTATGGTTCTGGTTATTGCGGTTCACTCCTTGTTATCTAAAATGCAGTTTTTTTATTAAACCAATCTTTAAAACTCAAACTGCCTTTGTCATTTATATATGAGACCACACTTTGTACAAGAAAACTGGTTGTGACCTGAGTGACCACAACTTCCCTGGGAAGCACTAAGATGTCATGCGCTTGGCTGCCCAATTGTCTCTTCCCTTTGGGAGAGATGAGGCACTGCTAGTTAGCCGGAGCATAACCCGGATTTGGGGTGATAAGGGTCCTTCACAGTGGGTCAGTCTTAGTCCCCCACACTGCGAACGATCCTGCCGCCCAAAAATCCAGTAGTCTCATTAGGATAATGAGATGCTACGCGACATGGCGCCGCCAACGTTTGGTCTGGCTCTAATTTTCGGGTCCACCAGTTTCTCTCGGTCTCATATCATATAAGGATCCCTCAGTTCCTTTAGCGGAGACGTCCGTGGCACTGAGGATTTCCACCACCGCGGTATAGGTAATCCTATTTGCAGCGGATGGTTGTTCAAGCTTGAATCTTAAAAGGAAAAACCCTGTCTTGGTGTGCCTTCTCTGAACTTTCGCTGTTTTTTCTAATGGCGAATTCCCAGGTAATACAAATAGCTCTTAATATGAGACAACCGCTCACATCACATTTGCTAGCAAATGGTCCTACGATCCAGGGTGGTCCAGTCACGTTTTTGGTGGCCGCCCACGCAGCCTATAGAAAATAACTTTTTTACTCTTGGGCCACATTTCCAGCAGTTGATGGAAAAACAAATAAATTCCACAAATATACAGTTGCGAACGCGCCTGGGCAGTACAGGGCGTACGCATACTTGGAGATACCTCTATCTTATCAAGAACATAATAATTGGCTTGATGGCGCCCTACCACACACCATATTACCAGTAAGGTTAGGTCCACTTAGCAACGATGGTCCTACCTGGCCTTTACTGGCCACATATACACCACATCCTGCGGTAGCAAATATGGCGGTGGCTGAAGTTCGATGTTTGTATACAGACCTAACGGCTACATATAGACCTTTAGTACAATTTGTGATGCAGACACTAAATACAAACCCAGCGTGTGCTGCTCCAGCACAACCACATGCAGTAGCACCAGGTATAAACCCGGTGACTGTACACTCTATTATGGGTAAAGTCCCAGCAAAACGGGAGGAGACTCCATTTTGGCTGTCACAGAAAATTAATACGCTGGAGGTGGTATTTCCCCATACGGGACCTCAGGACAAACATATAATACTAACTATGTGTTTACCCTTTGGGATGGTTCCCACAGTGGAACATTGTAATGCATGGGACACAGTGTTTGCTGCGCTCTATACAACAGTACACCGACATTGACCAACCTACTGGAAGTGCCTAAACAAATTCGGGATGAATACAGGGCAGCCCCGGCCTTAGATTTGGGAATGCAACTGATGGGCAGCTTTGCCACGGTTTCTTCAATAATCCTAAGTAATCTTAAAGGGGAAGCAGTTGCACTTGCGGTGCGCATGCGTCTTCGTGACGTCCCGCAACAAGATCAGGAGCGGGAACTGCCTAAAGTAATAGCGGAAACATATTCCAGTATTGGTCGAGATAGCCTAGGGGCTAGACCACAAAAACCTCAATTTCAGGGGAAAATTAGTAAAGAAAATGCTAAACAGCAACCTGAGGGTAATAAGAAGCGCTGGGAGAAAAAACAACAAACACCTAAAAAAGAAAGGGGAGAATCTCCGCGTACGGAGACCCTGCAGAATAGGTATATTCTCAGAAATAGAGATAATATAAAAACGCCTGATAGATATCAATATACTGATACACGCCAATCTTGTTCCTTTCAGGACTCATCGGAAAAGAGAAATGACAGAGGTGGGCGGTCAGAGCGGAGAACAGAGTATGTGAAACCAAGACAGGAATCACAACGATCTTCGGAGGTTTCTGTCAAGAAGGAAGAGAAACCAATACAACAAAACAACAGTTTAAAAAGAAAAAGGTGGCTGCAGTCTCAGTTAGACATGCCACTCAGGAAGAGGGTTCTCTTGAAGAACAAGACATGGGCACTACCACTGCTAGACAGCGCGGCAGAGGTCACAATAGTTCGCTGGAATCTTCTAGAGCATCTGGAGGTGAAAGCAACTGATGACTTCATACAAGTTGAAACAGCAGATATGCGTGTCTCCGAACCCGATAGGGTGTATACGGTGACGTTACAATTGGAAGGAGACATTGAGCGCACTATACACGCAATCTTTTGGGATCGTGTAGTTAAGATATATGACATCTTGCTCCCTAAACTAGATTGGCCGCCTGATTTTGTCCGCACCTGCCCAGTTGGGGAGGAGGTTATTAGACCTTCCTTCTCGCCCCCTGTTCCAGGGGAACTCGCACAGTCCTATTGCATCAAATGGGCTCTAGCACAAGCACCTGCCTTATATAGAAATCACGTAGGGTGGGACAGGGATTCTCCATATCATGTAATTCCGATTAAAGTTGAACCTCAGCCACAACCGCAGTATCCCATAAAACATGAAGCAAGGTCACTGGTGAGAGAAATACTTACACAATCAGAATACCAAGGAGTAGTTGAACCCTGTGTCTCACCGATGAATAATCCCTTGTTCCCTGTAGCTAAGCCAGACCATTCATATAGAATAGTCTTAGACTACAGACATTTGAACGGATATACACGTACATATGCTATACAGAATTCACATAGCGCTGCACTGATGAACAACATAGTGCGGAAAAATATAAAACTACTTTGGATATCTTGAATGGATTCTTCTGCCAAAATATTGCACCGGAAAGCAGGGATTTAACAAGCTTTAGCGCGTTAGGCTCCCAGAAAAAAAATTGTCGTTTGCCTCAGGGGTATAAGAACAGCGCAGGACTGTTTCAGCTCGTGTGACTGAAATTTTACTCGAGTTGGACCCTGAAGCGTTGTCATATGTGGATGATATATATCTCACGGATGACGAGTTGCTACAACATTTAAGATGAGTCGCCCGCATTGTTGTAGGGTTTGCCGAAGTCGGCTACAAATTTAACTTTATAAAATCAAAAATTGCCTTCCTCAGTGTCAAATTCCTGGCATATGAGCTGTCGAATGAAGGTAAGAGCCTAGCGTCCCAATTTTTAGAAAAATGTGCACAGTTGCAACCACCAAATACCATTAAGAAACTCCAATCGTTGTTGGGCTTTCTCAATTTTGGGAGAACATACATTCCTGATTATGCTACACGCATAAAACCTTTATATGAATTAATACGTCCTGGTTTTTCGAGCAAATTCTGGACAATTGAACATACACATACTCTTGGGGAGTTACAAGCAGATATGCTGGCAGCGAAACATCTACATACACTGGACAATAGGAAGCATTTGGTCATCAGGGTGATAGCTGGGGCCATTGGCTTTACTTATGTCACATTTAATGAAGGTGAGACAGTCCCGACTGGATACAAGTCGCACTTGTATTCTGCTGCTGAACAACGATTTGCACCCACAGAGAAAATACTCACTGCTGTACAGATGGCTGTTATTAAAGAAATACCTCTTGCCCAGGAAAAACGCATTATTGTTGTTTCTCCTATTCCGCCCCTCGAGGCTGTTACAAAAGCTAGCGTCCCGAACGCAAAAGCACTACATCCAAGATGGATAAAATGTGCTACGTCTTTGACAGCCACTGATGTTAATTACATTTTTTACCCAAACTCAGGAATTTCTGCAATATGAAGTTGAATATCCAGTCCCTGCTGACACATTGCCTATTGATCAATATAAAGAAGTCATGTACACTGATAGCTCTGCGCAAACGGCAATTGGGATGAAACACCAATATTCGGCTGCATGTGCAGTAGTGAGCGGCTATATGGAGGGGGAGAAGTTCTGCCCCCAACATACTTATACACAGACCTTAGGGGATTGTACAGCACAATTAGCTGAGCTAAAAGCTCTACTGCTGGCACTAGAACATACAGATCCGCCGCAGTTCACAATGATTGTTTGTGATTCGTACTATTGCGTCCAGTCTTTTAATGAATATCTACATTACTGGCGCTTGAATGGGTTCAGAGATTCAAAAGGCAACAACATAAAACACAGACAACTGTGGGGGAAGGTAGCAGACTTGAAAGAGACGCTACGAAAAGTCCATGTTGTACATACACTTGGACACCAGCGCGTTGGAATACATGTTGCTGGAAATACTTTGGCTGATGAAGCTGCAAACTCGGCAGTGGCAGTTGCCACTGTAGCTGCAGTGACTCGTTCGAGTTCCAAACCAGACACAGAGATTATGGCTGCCATAAAAGCTACGGTTGATGGCACGCCTTATCCTAAAGGATTTCCTAATAAATACCAATACTTCATGGGAAGTATGCTGAACGCTGAAGTTAAAATTCCAAGCGTAGGCGTATGCGACATCCCAAATAAAGCTGTAAGACCACAATTGATTAAAGCAGCACATGAGGGAGTGGCATCTGCACATGCTGGCGTGGTGGCTACAATTTCGCTATTACAGGCCTGTTACTGGTGGCCTGGTCTCTATAAAGAGGCTAAGCAGTATGTCCCTTGTTGTGACATCTGTCAACAAATTAAAGTTTCAACAGCTAAGCGAATGCCGCAGAAACCCCTCTTGATATCCAACAGACCATTACAATGTGTGTATTTGGATCATTGCGGTCCACTAACACCAGATAGTGCATATAAATATATACTAGTTGCTGTTGATTCTTGCTCCAGATTTGTGTGGGTGTGGCCACAGCGCTCGACTGACACTCAGACTGTTATTTAAGATATGTGAGTCTTTGTCGGTACATATGCAGTTGCGGCATTCCATTCGGACCAGGGCCCTGCTTTTGCCTCAAGGGCATTCAGGGACACCATGGCATCGTTGGGGGTCCAGCTCCAGTACTCGTCTCCATTTCATCCCGAGGGAAATTCTTTTGTGGACAGTTAAACCACGATTTAAAGCAACCCTTAACAGCCAGGTTCTTAGGTACGGGTTGTAGTTGGCTAACCCACCTGTATGGAGTTCAGAAAGCACTCAATAACCTGCCTAGAAGGTCCCTGGGGGGTCGTACTTCATATGAGTGCCTGTTTGGAACACAAATGTTTGTTCAAGGTCTTGATGGTCCTGGTGTGGAGGTGGCAGAAATGCCTTTTGACATAAATGATCGTGCCACTGTTTTGCAGGAATTACAGCAGTTCCGTGACGATAACTCTTCTAAAAGTGCTGCCTCCACAGGAATTAAGGATGTGCCAGTAACACCTACCGGCTGGATTCCCAGAGTTGGGGATCTTGTGCGTGAAAAAGTCACAGTGAAAAAAGAATTTGGCCCTTCTTATCGAGCACCAGACCCTGTGTTGGGGATACATGGAACGAGAATTGTTATTTTCCCACCGTTGCCAGGTGCCAAAGAAAATTGCTTTGTTTCCATTGATAATGTCAAGTTACAACATGTGGCCGATTCTACACAGCAGACCAGGAGGAACGTCCAGTAGTTCCCGAATCCCTCTCACTACTGGGGAAGATGTTCCGCTTCAAGTTTTCTATACCAACACTGTTGCCTCTCCGAGCTTGGGGAGGGTGGATGATGATCTCGCATTAGTTCAACTGACAACAAATAACTTAGACACCTTTGATCAAGTCATCATGACTACTGACGTGACGGTTGGTGCTATCTACAGTGTGCCACCGCGAGAAACACCAACTCCTCCATTGAATACAGCAATGCCTTTTACACTAACTGCCTCTGGTTACTTGGCCAACAACAACAATGATCTATCGGACTCGTTTGCCTCATCGACTACTGACCTGTCAGGTCCACGTAAGCTGATGTGTTGGCTTCAAGATACGTATTTTGTTTTTCCATGGAATTATCTGTGGCTCTTATTGACTATGCTAGCATTTTTTCTTTGGATTGGGTTTGTAATTACCTTTTTTCTGTTGATACATGGTCATTTTCTTCCTGAGAGATCAGCGGTTGAACAGGTGGAGGAGGTGTTGAAACCACATTTTTCATCACATAGGGTCCGAAGAGACTTGTCTTTTGTGAACATTTCTGCAGTACCAATTACGGATGGGATTGTGTGGGATAAAGTGATGTTTGATATATACGGTCCCACTGAGATAATTCAAATACCGTATGTCCTAAAGTTATCTATGAATGATATAGTAATACCAGGCATTGTATCTGATGATTGGGATGTGAAGACAGTGGATTCAATGATGACAGAATTACAATATTATACTGTTTATGAAAATGAAGATGTTTACCAGTTTAGAGACAATTATGGTGACATGTTTTGCTATAATTATTACGGGCACCATTTCATCCATAAAACAAGTCGTCCAAAATCAATATTTGACTATACACAATGGGAACATTACCCGACACCCCCACAAGGGAGTTCCAAAACTTACTTTGATAAATTTACGTATTTTTCTGGGCATCATCAAATGAATGCTAAGTCATATTATTTTAGGTTAACTCTATCTAAAGATAAACAAATGTTGTTGACTAATACGAAATGTATTTATTCAGATTCCTTTGTTTCCCGACTGTCAATTGACGGTTATGAATATTGGTCAAATAATATTGATTTGAAAAGTGTTTGGGGAACAAAACATTGGCAAACACAGGGTAGAGAAACATTGTTTAGAGCATGTCTCATTCCCGTCCAAATGCTTAATTTAAATGAAACAGTACAACAGACTAGCTGTTTGGGCTTAGCCACAATCTGAGAATTGAACATGCCTAGTATACCTGTCCTGCAAAATGTAATAACTGGCAGAAATACGTCAATTCCACTTTTAGTGAACTTCCAGAATGGGTCCAGAATGGTACATTTAACACTTCATTGACACGTCCAGGCGGGTGGTTATTGTGGCCCATAGACACCAATGGGTATCATCAACATTTTGTCACCTCCTCAGGGGGGTTCCGGACGAGTAGGTCAGACCCTCGCTATATATCACCAGAACATGCTGAAATAATTACTATATATAGTGAAGTAAAATTGTGCCAACAATGGTTAAAATCATCCTCACTAGATGCAGTTAAGACACATCTCACTCTCCTGTCTAATAACACTGACTTACAAGACTTTTTGTCAGGCCCAAAGACACCATGTAGGAAGAGTTTCTTGTATGAAGTATACAATGAAATATGGAAACTTTCCCAACAAGAGGCTGCAGCCCGGTGAAGGCAGATAGATCAGGAAAATCTGAAAGAGGCAATAGCTGTTGTGGATAATGGAATTCACACTTAATCCGACTGGATATATACGATTAACAACATTGTTTCTTCTGCTATAGACATTATTTGATCTGATGTGTCTTCTTTATATCATGGACAGAGTCAGACCAGGTCCATTATGCAGTTGGGTTGGACACTTGAAACATTTAAGGCAGGTCGCGTTCCGTGGCAGCACATCAGTGCCAGGGAAATATTATTTTCCTTAAATTTAACGTGACAACAACAACTAATGGCTAAGATGGAGGCGACTTATGTCATGCTCAACATTGAAATGTTAGAAAGATTGCCTTTTACCGTGGCCGAGATTCCCTCTGCAGAGTGGTTAATACACAGGGTTATTAATCTGCCTATTTCTACATTACAGTTCACTTCTTGTCTGAAACATGTTCCGGTGGGCAGGTATGAGAAGTTGGGAGATAGTTACATCCATGAGGTGTGGGAGCTTCCCTTCTTGTACAAATGTCTCAATGGTATGAAAGAAGTCTTTCTTAGCGGTAGTGAATGCAAGACTTCAGTCAGCCATTCGATGATTTGTAAGCAGCTGTCCTTGCATGGGGCGTGTAATGCCTCGGTGGCAAACATGGCTTGCTATCTGAAGGGAGTTCCGGTCCCCTTGATTAAATGCACATTCCAGGTGTTTTCAAACGTCCGCTACCGCTCCTCAATAGTGAAGACTGTTGTGGCATGCGGGCCGGAATAGTTTACGTTGTTTCGGTCACTAGGGTCGTTACTTGCTGCGGGAGTGTGTTGTTCCCCCCCACTAAAATTGGGGAGGTAGCAGATATTTGGCCTCACATTGCTACTTACAAGGTGAATTTCGACAAGTTAAGTAGACTGAAGGCTTTATTGTTTCAGAAGCATGTGGCCCTTACATCTACACGCAAGACCTACGCACTTCAGGTGGCAAGGTCATCAGCGGAAATACAGTCCCTGTTAAATACCAACTTTCCGAGCCACTTTGCTGAACTCGTGGGACGTATATTTAATGCGTCCAGCACGGCTGGATTAGCACATTTTTCAAAGCCGTTGGTTTCGTTCACACCTTCTCTTCCATATTCGGTTTAATACCTTCTGCTATTCATTAAATTTTCGGAAGCATTTTTGGGGGATTTCCGATAACTTTGGCTTTATTAGCTGGCATTTTGCTGTTGCTGTTGTTTTTCCGCAAAGGCTGTCCCGCCGCAACAAGGACGAATGTGGGCGCTCCCATCAGCGCAGCTGTGTCGTGAACGCATGATGCAGCACTTTGGAGCAACACTCCTGGAACATTTGGGGTGTGACTGGTCTCTGTCATTCAGACCGGTTTTGGATTGTGTGCAGCCCGTATTTCGGTGCCATTGGTACTCTTTTGAACATGCACTAGACGTCTGTCTCTCACAGCAGCGCCCCCCAGTGGTTGATGCGGATCTGTTGATGTTCCCGATGAGGGCTCATTACCAGACATGCGCGCTGCGGCTGCGTTTGCTTCGCAAAGCTAATTACGAGATACCCTTCCTGGAGGAAGTTGATATTAACTCGTTTACAGGCTCTGCACGGGATGCTGCCTTGGTTGACACTGGGGCTTTGGCACACACCTGCTCCCTAATAGTCTTTGGCATGGATTTTCCGGTTTTGTCATCTGCCGAAGTGGAGACTCTCCTGCTTTCCATGACCACTTTTTCGAATTGAACTTCTTTTAAATTGACATTGTGATTTGAAATTCGGCATTTTTGCTGCATGATCATTTTTTAAATTGAGGATTAATATGCTTTGATGTACACTTAACTTGTTGAAATGTGATAGGGTTTTAATTATATTTTAGCTGAAGGCATTTTTAGCTTCGGCTTAAACCACTTTCTACCGACAAGGGGAGGGTATAGTGTAGCCAATTGTAATGTAGCTTTATGCACGTTAGCTTAACTTATTAGGCATCTGTGCACTTTGCCGTAGATGCATTTTATTTAGCCTCGCGCTGTTATTTTACAATAACCAGTTTCACGGTCTTGTTTTATTTCCTTCTATCACACTGTTTAGCTTACTTCATCACTGTGTTCTCAAACAATACATTCTTGCTCGCTCTGTGCTTCAGTCAAGGATACAGTCTGGTACATTGCCGATAGACGTGGTAGAAGTTTAGTCTTTATGGTTCGTAGACAGTACACATCTTTACGCAGGGAACATTGGGGTGTTAGTTATAAAAACACTTTCTAGTCCCGGTGCACGTAAGAGATTCCGACCAGGAACCCACAACTAGAAGCTGACTGCCATGTTGTAGATGCTGATCCTGATCACTGGCCTTTGCTCAGGTATGAGGGTTGATGTCCTCCCCGGAAAACCAGAAAGGCAGACTTAGAGCTTCACATGCTGTGCTCAAAATATAACTTAGAGAGAACATAATTTAGTTACAATATGATAGCCTTATTTTTATGTTTCACTCTCCTCATTACTATTTCCATCTTACTATGTTGTATGGTTCTGGATATTGAGGCTCACGCCTTGTTATCTAAAATGCAGTCGTTTTATTAAACCAATCTTTAAAACTCAAACTGCCTTTGTCATTTATATATGAGACCGCACTTTGTACGAGAGAACTGGTTGTGACCTGAGTGACCACGACTTCCCTGGGAAGCACTAAGATGTCATGCACTCGCTGCCCAATTGTCTCTTCCCTTTGAGAGAGATGAGGCACTGCTAGTTAGCCGGAGCATAACCTGGATTTGGGGTGATAAGGGTCCTTCACTGTCGGTCAGACTTAGTCCCCCACACTGCGAACGATCCTGCCGCCCAAAAATACAGTAGTCTCAGTAGGATAATGAGAGCCTACACGACATCCTCCTCTGCGGCCCTTTGCGAAGAGTTTTTACTCCAAACCAGGTACTTTGTGCTTGAAAGAGACTTTGTTTGCTTTTTAAAGATGTAAGACACTTTATATCACTTTCCAGTGATATCTTTACAATCTCTTATTGCATCTTTTATCATTTTGACCTGCAAATATCCAGATAAATATAATATATTTTTCTAAACACTGTGTGGTGTATTTTTGTGGTGCTATATTGTGTTTTGGATTGATTTATTGCACAAATACTTTACACATTGCCTTCTAAGTTAAGCCTGACTGCTCAGTGCTAAGCTACCAGAGGGTGGGCACAGGATAATTTGGATTGTGTGTGACTTACCCTGACTAGAGTGAGGGCCCTTGCTTGGACAGGGGGTAACCTGACTGCCAACAAAAGACCCCATTTCTAACAACAGGGGTACTGTCGCTCTCAGGGAAGGCAAGGTCTTCTCCTCCAAATTGTGTCAGCAGAACCTCAGGACAGTCTATGTCAATAGCGTCTACCCACTGTGCCCTTAGGGGCATGCTCGTTGCTGTGAGAGGAGTCCAACGGTACTGGTCGTCGTCTTGGAAGGTGCCTGCTTGAGCAGCAGAGTGACTCCGTCACCCCACTGGAGATTTCTACCGTCCTTCTGGTGCAGGAAGAAGACAGGGAGTCCCCAGAGTGTGCACACCATGGAAACTGTTACAGTTGCTGGCTGGAGCTTAAGTTGCAGAGGAAAAGTATCCCTTGTGGATACTTTGTTGCTTTTACAGCGGTTCCTGGAGCAGGCTCTGGTTGATTCGAGGACAGAAGATGATGTAGTAGTTGCAGAGGATTCCTGAAGGAAACCTGCAAGCAGAATCTGAAGAGTACCCACAGGAGAGACCCTAAATGGCACTAAGAGGGGGATTAGCTACCTTATCAGGTAAGTACCTATCAGGAGGGGTCTCTGATGTCACCTGCTGGCACCGGCCACTCAGAGCCCTCCAGAGTGCCCCTACACTTTGCAAATCAAGATGACTGAAGTCAGGGACACACTGGAGGAGCTCTGGGCACCACCCGTAGGGTGGTGATGGACAGAGGAGTGGTCACTCCCCTTTTCTTTGTCCAGTTTCACGCCAGAGCAGGGTACCAGGGGTAATTCTAATAATGGGTGAACCAACAAGAGAAATGGCGCTGCTTGTCATATATCCAATATATTTCATATACTACTGATGGTGCACCTAAAAGAAGATCACCCTCTACTTCTTAGTCTCAGTGACAAATCACTGATAACTGAATATATATATGTAAGGCACACATCCAACAAGTCCATTTAAATTAATGTCCATGTCTTTATTCCATAATTCGAACACAATTGTGCATATCCTTATTCTTGGAATCTTGAATTTCCAGTCAGTTGGTATTCAGTCACTACCAGAGTTCACCAACATCCATGCTTGCCAACATGTGTTTCATCAGAGGTGTACCCCATGACTTCCTCAGGGCTGTAATTAATACATACATTTTAATTTAGCCATAAAATCCATATCAACCACAACGTCAATCAGAAAATTGTAATTAGTGTTCATCCCTCATGCAAAGAGTGGGAGATATAAATGTTGACAATTCATGCCATTCTTCCAAAAGAACAATAGTATTACGTGAAATCCGTGTATTCCGAAAATACTCAATTGACACGCTATTAATTAAACATGTGTGCACAACAATCTTCATGCAATTACAATAAAGAGAATACAGAAGCAACCAGACATTTTTTAAATAGGCAACTCATTGCTTACTCCATATTTACAAATAATTCACCACCTTTATGTGACCAAAATCGATTTTACACATAATGTTGCCATATTGATCTATTTAAATCGCAGTCTGGTCCCCCAATGTGCAAGCATACAAGGAGTGTAAATTATAATGAGTGTTTGCAGAATAAAAAAAAAAAAAAAAAAAAAAAAAACAGATCTAAAAAATGTGAAAATAAAAGAGGAAACCCTTCACCTCACAATCAATACCTGCTGGATCTATATTTCTATCTCTCTTGAATTTCTTCAACAATTTCTTATGAATTCCAATCGATGGTATCTAAAATAAATCAGTTCTCCACCTACCAGGTGGCCCAGATAAACCACTTACTTTTGACACGTAAACTGTCTCCAGTGTCAATTGTATGTTCACACCAAGTAGTTGTACCAGGTGTGAGTCAGAAGAGTTTAGAAAACGGATCAAGGAGATTTTTACAGTCTTCCTTCTGCTCAGCAGCAAGGCAGTCTGCCAGAACCACTTCTTCCACAAAGCCATCAGCTTCAGTGTTGGAGAAGAGATCATGGAGAGGGTCACTCTCTTCTTCCTGTCCCTCATCTGTAGCCATGAGCAGGGTTAAGTCAGCCCTGTCATAGTAAGGCTTTAGGCGATTGACCTGAAGCTCGCTAAGGGGCTTCTGGCAGTGCCCAGGTCCACCAGGTAGGTGACCTCACCTTTCATTTCTACAATTAGATGGGGTCCACTCCATTTGTCCTGTAGTGCTCTTGGGGCCACAGGCTCCAATACCCACACCTTCTGTCCTGGGTGGTACTCTGACAGGACAGCCTTCTAGTCAAACCATTACTTTTGGAGCTCTTGGCCGGCCTGAAGGTTTTTGCTGGCCTTTTTCATGTACTCAGCCATTCTACTTCTCAGTCCAAGTACATAGTCCACAATGTCTTGTTTTGGAGCTTTTAAAGGCTGTTCCCAACCTTCCTTAACAAGAGCAAGGGGACCCGTAACAGGGTGACCAAATAGGAGCTCCCAGGGGCTGTAGAACACTCCTTTTTGGGGTACCTCCCTGCAGGCGAAAAGGAGGCATGGTAATAGGACATCCCACCTCCTTCTGAGTTTTTCAGAGAGTCCCATAATCATGCCTTTGAGAGTTTCATTAAACCTCTCAACCAATCCATTAGTTTGTGGATGATAAGGGGTGGTGAACTTGTAGGGAACACCACACTCCTTTCACATTGCTTTTAGGTATGCAGACATGAAGTTACTACCTCTATCTGGCAAAACTTCCTTAGGGAAGTCCACCCTGGAAAAGATTACCAGGTGGGCCTATGCCACTGCAGGTGCTGTACTGGTCCTTAAGGGGATAGCTTCTGGGTACCTTGTGGTCCACCACCACAAGAATACATCTATTGCCAGAAGCTGTTGAAGGATCAAGGGGGGCAACAATATCAACCCCTACCCTTTCAAAGGGTACGGCAACCACTGGTAGTGGGATCAAGGGCGCCTTTGGGGTTCCACCAGTCTTGCCACTGGCTTGGCAGGTGACACAGGAGCAACAAAACACCTTTGTGTCTTCTGACATATGGGGCCAGTGAAAATGTGGAAAAAGTCTGTCCCATGTTTTACTCTGGCCTAAATGCCCAGCTAAAGGGATGTCATGAACCAGAGTTAGGAGGACTTCCCTGTACTGAAGAGGGATGACCAGTCCTCTGGTAGCACCATGTTCAGGGTCCCTTGCTTCAGTAAAAAGGAGATTATTCTCCCAATGAACTCTGTTTGTGTCAGTGACATCACCATTTTTCTGCTTGACAGCTTGCTGTCTGAGGCCCTCCAATGTGGGACAGGTTTGCTGTGCCACACTCAGCTCTTCTCTGGCAGGCCCCCTGAGCCCAAAGGCTCAGCTGTGTCAGCTTCCATCTCCTCTGGTGTAGGTTCTGCACAGGGAGAAAATTCCTTTTCCTCAAAAAGGGAATAATCTGTGAAGGGAGGGATAGTGGGCAAGGGTTTGCCCTTCTTACCCCTAGTATTTGGGAGCACTTGTCCATTATTGCAGGATCCAAGTTTCCCTGCCCTCTTTGCTTCTTGACCTGATCCCAGGTAGGAGCAAAGATATGCCCAGGAATGCCCAGCATTGCTGCATGGGCCTCCAACTCCACTTCAGCCCAACCTGAAGTTTCCAAGTCATTGCCTAGCAGATATTCTACAGATAAGTCAGTGGCTACCACAACTTTCTTTGGACCAGTAACCCCACCAGTTGAGATTCTCAACAGCCATGGGGTGGCTTACAGTGTTGCCATGGATGTCTGTCACTTGTTACAGGTGACCAGGTAGGTGATGCTCAGGGGCAACCCTTTTTTCCATCACCATGGTGACACTGGCACATGTGTCCCAGTATGCCTCAACCTGAAAACCATTAATCAGGGGTAGCTGCTTGTACTTATACATATTATGGGGACAAGCAACTAAAGTGGCTAAGTCAATGCCACCATCAGAGACTAAAACAGCCTCAGTGACCTCCCTAACTAGACCAACTCCAACTACATTACCAATGGTGAGCCCAGCTACACCCTTTGATTGGATATTAGTAGTGTTTTCCCCACCACCGCTGCTAATACTAGGGGCACTAGTGGTTGCAGTTGGGGTTGTGGTGATGGGAGGTATGGTGTTTATTTTTGGACAATGACTGTCAGTTGCACAATGGCCTTTGACTTTATACATATAACACCAAGGTGTCTCATCTTTGTGAGAAGAGGATTTGGACCCACCCCCCCAAGAGGATATTTGTGGGCCTGATGAAGAGTCTGATGATTTTTTGTCTTTGTCCCCACCCTTGTCATGTGACTTACCATCCTTCTTCTTGCCATTCTTGTCACCCTCTGTATGAACTTTTTCTGTTCACCCTTGTTCTGACCCATTTATCTGCCTTCTTTCTCAATTCTTCGGGAGAGGTCAGATCTGAGTCCACCAGATACTGTTGTAACAAGTCAGACACACAATTATTCAAAATATACTCTCTCAGAATCAAGATATATAGGCTTTCATAGTCAGTCACCTTACTGCCATTTAACCAACTCTCTAGGGCCTTCACAGAACAGTCTACAAAGTCTGTGCAGTCCTGTGATGACTCCTTTCTGGTCTCTCGGAATTTAACTCTGTACTGTTCAGTGGTTAGGCCCAGATCATCCAAGAGTGCACCTTTAAGAATTTGATAGGTATCTGCATCATCCTCTCTGACAATAAGAAGTCTGTCTCTCCCTTTGCCAGAGAAAAATAATCGAACAATTGCAGCTCTCTGTACATGAGGGACCCTCTCAACTTTACAGGCCCTCTCAAGTGCAGCAAACTACTTGAGGATGTCATCACCATCCTTGTAAGAAGGGACAACTTTGTGCAGAATTCTAGAGTCAAATGAAGGTTCCCTAACATTGGAATTTCTAAACCTGCTGCTGCCACCATGGGGAACTAACCCCGAACCCTGACTCTCTTTCTCCACAGCCAAGGGATTCCCTGTCTAAGGCAGCTTTCGCTGCATTAGCCTCAGTCTGGCCTCCTATAATCTCAGCTTTCTGAGTTACCTATCTAGGGACTGCACCTCAGGGTTCGAATTGTGGGATGCCTCTGAAACAGAGGTAACGTGAGAATGTGCAGAAGTAGATCTATCTCTGACCCTTCCCACTACCAGTTGTACTAAGCGGCTTATTGACAGATAGATCTGTGGAAGTACCCTCCCCAGGATTGTCAGTTTGCTCCTCTGAGCCTTCCTGGCTGGAGTCATCTTCTACCTCTTCCCCTGTCTGATCTGGACCAGTGCTGAGTCCCTGGTCATCTTGGAAGAGAAGATTTAAGAGGAACCCTTTTTGGGGCTCTTCCAAATCCCCAAACTTCTTTCAATACAGAGACCCCTCAAACTTTTAAAGTTAAGATTTTCATATGTTGTTTTCACAACTCTAGGGGTAGCATCTAAAGAAGACAAATTGAAAGAGAAAAATAAACTTTGGGAAAGTGAGTAAAACATGAGTAGAATAGCAGAGCTAACATTTTAAAGAAAAGAAGAAAACGTTTCAGAACTTTGTAAAACTTTTGCAAAGTTAAACAAAACATTTAGAAAGTTAGAAAAATATTTCCAGGTATATATTATATTTGCTCTAAGCATTGGAGCAAGCTTTTCTTGTGAAAAGCACAAGTAACAAAGTGGTAAATCATTTGCAAGTAATTAGCCCACTCTGCATCACCAATGTAGGAGGCTGGCCTGGTTTGTAGTGGGTACCTTGGGTACTTACACCTTATATCAGGTCCAGTTATCCCTTATTAGAGAAGTAGTAGTGTTCTAGCAGCTTAGGCTGATAAAGGTAGCTATAGCAGAGCAGCTTAGGCTGAACTAGGAGACATGCAAAGCTCATGCAATACCACTTATGGTTACACAGTACTTATACACAAGACAATACTCAGTGTTACCAAAAATAAAGGTAGTTTATTTGGGTGACACAGTACCAAAAATATCTTAGAGGCAATACTCCTTCAGGAGGTAAGTATTATACACAATATATACACTAGACACCAAAATAAGGTAAATTATTAAACATAGGATAGTGCAAACAATAGGAAATACTATGGAATGCATTGGGAGAAAATAGATTTAGGGGCAACACTAACCATATAATAAGAAAGTAGAATGTGAATAACAAATTCCCCCCTAGACAAGTGTAGTGTGTGCAGAATCGCTGGGAGAGTAAGAATACAGTAAAAATAAATAAATTACCCCACCCCAGAGCCCAGAAAAGCAGGAGTAAAGTACTGCAAGTTTCCTTAGGACACAATACACCTGGTGACTGGGATATTGCAGTAACCAACCAAGTCTGCAAACAACAACTGCTGGATTCCTGGACCTGAAGACCTGCAAAAGAAGGGGACCAAGTCCAGAAGTTGAAAGAAGTTCCAGGAAGGGCAGGAGCCCCTGCAAACCCAGAATAGGGTGCAAAAGAAGAGTCCCCAGTTGGACGAAGACTGCAAGAATGCAACCTAGGAAGATGCCAGCGGGTTCCTGCATGATGCAAAGGATGTCATAAGATGTGAAGACGGATGCAGACATGATTTTGTGTTGGAAGTCGCCAACAAGCCTCGGTTATGGCAAATATGCATTTTCCATCAAAATGGCGCTGGCGGGACCCAGGAAGGACTGGGGGCTTCAACTCTATGTGAAGAGGAAGAGGGGCTCTCAGCACTTTAGTGAGCCCTCAGGATGCCAGGCAGCACCCACGGGAGTCCCAGGACACAGAGAACAACTCAGTTGGTGCAGCACAACAAAGGAAGGTCCCATGCCGCCGAGAACAACTCAGCGAGTTGAGCATCGCAGGATGGAGTTCTGGGGACCTGGGCCAGGCTGTACATGAAGGAATTTTGCAAATAGTGAACAGAGGCCTCAGGAGGTGAAGAAGACCCAGTACACAGTGGTACTGTCACTGTCGGTGAATGCAAGGTCTTACCTCCTTCAAATTGCGTCAGCAGGACCTCAAGACAGTCTTTGTCGATGGGGTCCACACTCTGTGTCCTTAGGAGCACGCTCATTGCTGTGAGAGGAGTCCAAGGGTACTGGTCGTCATCTTGGAAGGTGCCTGCATGAGCAGGGGAGTGACTCCATCACCCCACTGGAGATTTCTTGGGTCCTTCTGGTGCAGGATGAAGACAGGGAGTCCCCAGAGCATGCACACTGTGGATACTGTTACAGTTGCTGGCTGGAGCTGAAGTTGCAGAGGAAAAGTATTCCTTGTGGATACTTTGTTGCTGTTGTTGCTGTTACAGCAGTTCCTGGAGAAGGCTGTGTTTGATCCGAGGTAAGAGCATGAAGTAGTAGTTGCAGAGAATTCCTGAAGGAAACTTGCAAGCAGAATCTGAAGAGAACCCACATTAGAGACCCTAAATATCCCTGAGAGTGGGATTGGCTATCTTATCAGGTAAGGACCTATCAGGATGGGTCTCTAACATCACCTGTTGGCACTGGCCACTCAGAGCCCTCCAGAGTGCCCCCACACTTTGCAAACAAAGATGGCTGAAGTCTGGGACACACTGGAGTAGTTCTGGGCACCACCCCTAGGGTGGTGATAGACAAGGGAGTGGTCACTCCCTTTTCCTTTGTTCAGTTTCACACCAGAGCAGGAGACAAGAGGTCCCTGAACTGGTGTAGACTGGCTTATGCAAGGAGGGCACCATCTGTGCCCTTCAAAGCATTTCCAGAGGCTGGGGGAGGCTACCCCTCCCAGCCTGTGACACCTATTTCCAAAGGGAGAGGGTGTAACACCCTGCCTGCTCTCAGAGGAAATGCTTTGTTCTGCCTTCCTGGGACTGGGCTGCTCAGACCCCAGGAGGGCAGAACCCTGTCTGTGAGATGGCAGCAGCTGTAGCTGCAGTGCAAGCCTCAGAGATCTGGTTTGGCAGTACCGGGGGTCCATAGTGGAGCCCCAAGGATGCATGGAATTGGCTCCCCAATACCAGATTTGGAATGGGGGGACAATTCCATGATCTTAGACATGTTACATGGCCATATTCAGAGTTACCATTGTGAAGCTACATATAGGTATTAACCTGTATGTAGTGCACGTGTGTAATGGCGTCCCGACACTCACAAAGTCCCGGGAAATAGCCCTGAACAATGTGGGGGCACCTTTGCTAGTGCAAGGGTGCCCTCACACTCAGTAACTTTGCACCTAACCTTCAGCAAGTGAAGGTTAGACATATAGGTGACTTATAAGTTACTTAAATACAGTGAAAATGGCTGTGAAATAATGTGTGCGTTATTTCACTCAGGCTGCAATGGCAGGCCTGTGGAAGGGTTTGTCTGAGCTCCCTATGGGTGGCAAAAGAAATGCTGCAGCCCTTATGGATCTCCTGGAACCCCAATGCCCTGGGTACCTAGGTACCATATACTAGGGACTTATAAGGGTGGTCCAGTGTGCCAATTAAAATTGTTAAATGAAGTCACTAGCCTACAGTGACAAATTTAAAAGCAGAGAGAGCATAAGCACAGAGCCTCAGTGACACAGTCAAGCACTAAACAGACACACTCATTAGGCCATAAACTATGAGCACTGGGGTCCTTACCAGCAGGATCCCAGTGAGACAGGAAAAAACATACTGACATATAGGTAAAAATGGGTACATGCCAAGAAAGATGGTACTTTCATGCACACAGGCACCGCTACATCCGGGCTGATTGAGTGTGATGCTTTCAAGGTGGTGATCAGGGGTCATTGCGTGGGGAATACCATAAACATGAGGTGCACATTGGATAAAGATATCTCAGGAGTAGGCTGCTATGCTTAGAGGAGCGAGCCTGGGAATACACAGCTTTGGCATGCAAGGCTGGAACACGCAGCATTGCTGGAACTGGTGTGCTGTCTCAATTACAGGGCCCACACTGCTAGGATGCGCCCAGATTCTAACAAGGTATGAAAACGGCTTGTGAACTGATCTGTCAGGAGCATCCCTTGCGCCCCATTCTGTACATATGTCAGGCCTCAGAGGTTTGTGCGTACTCACAATAGGGCATAAACAAGACATTCATGCAACATAATACAACCCATTATAAACCCACACTTGTGACTACATCAGAAGATGTCAAGTCTTTCTAATGTCTGTGATTCTTCCCTATGCAACATCAGGCAAACAGGAGGAATATAACGGGGAAATCACGCTCCACAAGGTCCAGTAGGCCCTCAGGGCATAAGCATCTGGAAAAACTTCTGGTCAAGATAGACTAATGTTCAAACTCTACTAAACATACACCATGCTATTGGCTCCAAAACTGAAAAATTATATGATGAGTCAATGTCTTCCTTTTCCCTCCTGCCTTCACTGTGCGATGCTCTCCTTACATCATTGCCTAAATTGGTCAGGGATCCCAAAGAGCTAGCCTTCTATGGGCCATTAGTACTTCTTTATTCGGTTTACAAGATCTTTGCTAAAATACTGGCTGTTAATCTCACCCCCTGGTTCCACAGCTGGTACACCCGGACCAGAACAGATTTGTACCAGACAGGATTACTGCCCTGAATTTACTGAGGATGTTTTGGATCCTTGAATTTGCCCACACTGACTGTCCATACTTCGGATGCCTGGTGTTTGACCTGGAGAAGGCCTTTAATGCTCTGGAATGGGGTTACCTTTTTGAGTTGCTCCCTCGCTATGGCATTGGGCCACGTTTCGTTCACCTGGTCCAACTGTTATACACAAACACAATAGCCAGGGTTAATTTAGGACAACTCATATCTGACTCCATTCAGATGCACGGGGGCACCCACCAGGGCCACCCTTTGTCCTTGCTGTTATTTTCATTAGCGGTGGAACCACTAGCTCACATCCTAAGAGACAGAGGCCTGTGATGGTGGATTCCTTTGAGCGATAACCAGCTTCGGTGTCACTTTACGCAGATGACATGCTCTTATATCTCAAGGATATCCAGGACATTCCAACCTTTATAGCACATGCCCTTGACAAATTGGCAGACGTCTCCATCCTTGGGGTCAACTGGAGAAAGGCTTGCCTTTTCTCCTTTGTGGCCACACAGCCTGACCTCATGTTCCAAATCAACAGTGTCCCGTTACGGTAGCAACAAAGACATTCTGTTACCTGGGAATCCGCAGATATCACACCCCTCTAGATCTGGACTGTAATTTGGGCTGGGCAGTCACCTCTCCACTGTCACAAAAGGCATTCCAGAAGACCCTGACACTTTCCATAGTGGGACGCAAAGCCCTCATCAAAATGGTCATGTTACTGCATCTCCTATATTATTTTATCAACTTTCACCTGTACTTCCACTTAGTTCATATTTCTAGCAACACTATTCTCCAAGCATCAGATTACATGCAAATGAAAATCTCCAAAAGCTTCCAAACTGGCTGGCTGGCTGGACACTCTCTATGAGAGTGTGGGCGTGGGCCGAGAAGTGGGCACTACACCAAGAAGACGCTGAGGAATGTGCAAGTATCCTATAGTGGCTGCATGGGGCACCCTCCTAACAAAACTCCAGACTGATGTGTGTGGCAGAGATTGCCCCCCACACCAGATCCTGAGACACCCACTAGTCAACTTACATAGCAGTCAGCAATTTACCTACCATTGTAGGAGTCACATGTTCATGCTTCCACAAGCTGTTACACAGTGAGGTGTACTGCAAAATTATCTATGAACTATGAGTACAGGTGCAGGTTCGTTCTAACAAATGTTTTTGTAAACAAGCATATGCAATGCAATGGGCTTTGCTTTTGCTTGAGTTAGAGCTATTAGAATTGTAAATTCCCAACTGGACTTTTCTCACCACATAAATTGAAAATGAAAAGTAAAATAGTTGACATAAGCAAGCCGATTCAAAGCGACACAGTCGCCATGAGCGAAGAAGAAACACAAAAGGAAAAATAAGTTTGCTTGCAGTCAAATGTATTGGCAAACGTGCAATTAGCCAAGTAAAAGGGTTGCTGGCCAACGCGGTAACAAAACTGCCCCAAGGAGGGACAAATGTAAAGTATTTAACAATGATAGCAAATGATTTTTGAAAGGCAAGTCCATGAACAAGTGATAGTGATGTGCATGCAGTGGGGGTGGTTAAAAGCCCCCAGATACATTACAACACATCGGAGCGCTTGCACACTTGACTTAAAAAAAGGAGGACTGTAATGAAAGTAAGGACGTCCTGAAACTAACCCAGTTTCATTTCTATTAATAAGCATTGGCAAAGACAATAGTTCTGGCTCAATAGAGGTATGTGCATTCTTTGTGAAATGACAGTACATTCTGTGATATATTTGGATGACCAAACAGATAACACATATAAAGGCACACATAACTATAGACTATACACAAAGTAACATAGAGGAACAAATTCAATGGGGTTTTTGAATGGTGGTTTCTGCCTCTGGTGTTGTGCGTAATTGTGAAGGAAATATAGTGCGAGGCATCTGGCCACTGAACCAAGGCCCTGATTTATACTTTTTGACACAAACCCACTTTAACGCAGGTTTGCATCAAAACGTTTACCGCCGGCTAGTGCCATTCCTGGACGCCATCCTGGCGTCATATTTAAGGAATGATGCTAGCCGGCGGTAAGGCCCGATTAGTGTAAAAATAAATGACGCTCACCGGGTGGGGGAGGCGTAGGGGAAACAGGAGGTTGTGCGTCAAAGAACTGCGCTAGTTAGGTTAGAGTCAGAAAAATGACTCTAACCTGACTAGCATAATTTTTTGATGCACAACCCCAATGGACATGACTCCTCTCTTAGGAAAGACAGGAGTCCTGCCCCCCTGCCCAATGGACTTATGTCCCCTGGGCATGGCCATTGGGTACAGTGCCATGTAGGGGGGCCCATGTTAGGCCCCCTTTGGCACTTAAAAAAAACAAAAAACTTACTTGGACTTACCTGGGATGGATCCCCCCAACCTTAGGTGCCCACCAGGGGTGACCCTGGGTGCAGGGAAGGGTACCTGTGGGCTGTTTTTATGGCGTCTGACCCAGGCATTAAATAATGGCGTTAAACAGGCTTAGCACCATTATTTAAGGCCCTCCTCCTCCCGTGCATGATTTTTGCACTGTAGCATAAATTAGACGCAAAGGCCTTAGAATCATTTTTTGCCCGGGAAAGCCTACCTTGCATCTCATTGATGCAAGGTAGTTTTCTGCAGGTAAAAAACAACGTTAACTCCAGTATTTTCACATTAGATGCTAAGTTGCTCATACATGAGTTAGTTTTAATCTCCATCATTGGTGAGGCACATAGTAGGAAGTTACGCCAAATTGGTCTTTCCTACACTCAAATCTCTACTGCATTTATGACAGTACCTTTCAGCAATATCACATATTGGAAATTAATGCTATAGCATTTGGCAACGGTGTGTTTTAGTCCACAATCAGGCAATGTTGATTGAAATTCACTGCAGTGTTTTATCAACCATGAAGGGTGATTGTTAATATTTTGACTATGTAATATTAACATTGGTCATAAAAAATGAAAAGGTAGACTGGTATGACTTGAAGCCCTGTAATTCCAGACCTGCCTTTGGTAAAAGAACAACAATGGTGTCTTTCAGGGGGCCCGCAAGAGTCCAGAGTTTTGTTCTACTCTGCACACAATGTAGATTTCAGAGGGAACAATGTAGGTATAAAAGGAACCACTAAACCCCCCCCGGTAGTACCTAAACCGTACTTACCCAACATTCCGCCTGGACTAACAAGCCACACAACAGCAGGCCGGCCATATGGGAGGTGTGATGAATGGGACAAGGGCAACAAGGAGTAATGAAGATTACTATTAAGTAATAGGACATTACCTCCTGGTCCCTCTGGTCCTTGTCCTATTCACCACAGTATGGAGAATACCCAAGCAGCCAGAACCGGCCTTCTGAGAAGCGGACACCACTGAGGAGAAGCCACAAAAAGGGAGACCATACAACAAAGGCACTAACCCAAAACAGTGCTTTATTAACGAGGGAAAAAATACAAATAAAGTTAAGACCAGACAGCTCTCAGAACTCCTAGGCCAAAGTTAGTGTCAGCACCCAAAACATTCTGTAACCGATAGTACCGGACAAAAGTATTAGAAGAAGCCCAGGTAGCAGCCCAAAAATTCTCATGGCTAGACACCCCCAGTAGTTTTGCCCAGGAGGCTGCCACCCCCACGTAGACCTGCCCTGGACCCCATCAGGAGTAGGAACCCCTAACACAGAATAGGCCAGCTCAATACTGTGCTTGATCCACCAGCCAAAAGAAACAGACGATGCCCTCTCACCCCCAGAGGTAGCCCCAAAAGTAACAAAGAGAGATTCTGATTTTTGGAAAACCTAGATATGATCCAAATACAATCATGAAGCCCTCTTCATGTCCAGGAAAGACCAGTCCAGCTCAGAGGCCTCGCCAACCTCTGATCTCAAAGCAGGTAAAACAACTTCCTGTGAACAATGAAACTGGGAAGGAACCTTAGGAACAAAGGAAGAGTCCAGACATAAAACCATCCCAACCTCTGTGAAGGGCAAGAAAGGTTCCCTGGCCATGAGGGTACACAGCTCCCCAAGACGCCAGGCCAAAGTCAAAGCCACCAAAAAAGCAACATTAAAGGTGACAAATTTAATACCAGCTCCCTCAAGGGGCTCAAAAGGAGCCAAAACCAAATCCCTCAAAGCCAAAAGCAAATCCCAAAAGGAGAAAGGCGGCTTCACCACTGGAGGCTCCAGAGAAAAACTCCTGAGCAAGCAAAAGACCAAATCATCCACATCCTGCAGATTTCCAAAAGTAGACCGGAAAGCTTTAATCGCAGCCCTCTCTGCAAGCAAAGTGGATACTGCCAACATCTTCTCAAACCCCTCCCACAAAAACTGAAATACTATGGTCAGAGAACAATTCAAAGGAGAGGCCCCCACTGGTTCACACCACTTCTGAAAATGACCCTAGTGGCGATTGTAAGACTGAAGAATAGAAGGCTTTCTGAAGCACTGTACAACCACAGCTAGATGCCAGGGCAAGCCCCTATTCTGGAGACCCCACCTCTCAACCTCCACACTGACAGCCATAGCCTCCGGAGGCCTAGAGAGGGAGGCGACTGGAGAGGAAACAGAGAGGATGGAACCAACCAAGGGTCCTCCACTGCCAACCTCTTGAAAGTGGGAAAGAACAATCTCCTGGTAAAAGGAACCATCACAATCACACCCAGGTTTCCCTCCTCAATCGAGCCAGAAACTGGGCAATCAGTGCCATTGGTGAAAAGGAGAATAACAAGTGACTAAGCCAAGAGATTCACAGGGCATCCACCCCCCATGCTCCCTCCTGTGGAAATCGGGCCCAAAAGTGGGGAATCTGTGCATTTATCCGGGAAGCAAATAGATCCAGGAAGGGAACACCAAACCTCCTGCGCATCTGCTGAAGCACGGCCACCGAGACAGACAGATCCTGTGTAGAAGGAAAAATCTGGCTGAGGTCATCTTCCACCCCATAGTCCACATCCCGCATATGCATATGCAGAAAGGAGATATAACTCCCCCAATTAAACAAAGGCAGCACTGCAGCATTGAGGGACCTGGAACGAATACCCCTTTGATTGTTTAGATAAACCACAATCACCTGGTTGTCGGACCACAGAACTAGATGGCGACCCATTACCTCCAATTGGAGTACTTTGTGGCCTGCCTGAAAAGAACAGTGGGTCTGAATGGACTGGTCCCCCAAAGGTTGCCCTCAACACAGGGAACTTGCATCCACAGATAGAACCAATGGCAGATCTGGCTGTAAGGGAACCCCCTGCAACAGATTGTCTTGCCTTGACAATCACCTTCTCCTTCAAAATTGCAGAAGATGCACCTGTGACGGGGCGTGCAGGAGCCAATCGTCCAGATACATTTACAGTAGACACCGTGAGGATGGAGGAAGGCCACTAGTGGTGCCACTACCTTGGTGAACACACGTGGAGCGGAGACCAAATGGCAGCACTTAAAACTGATAATACATCCCCCTGATACAGAATCTCAGAAACTGTTGTGACATTTAATGGACTGGCACATGATAATATGCATCCTGCAAATCCAGAGTGCACATGTAATGGCTTTGCACCACCAGAAAAATTATTTTCTGCAAAGTCTCCCTCTTGAAAGGCACATGGTGGACCAATTGTTCAGAGCTTTCTATTCCAAAACTAGGTTGAAACCTCCTGTTGCCTTTGTCACCAGAAAAATATTTGAGTAGAACCCTAAACCCTGTTCCAGAGCCAAAAACATAGCCAGAAGAAATCCAGAAGAAACACCAATGCAGCTGAGTGGTACTCACCCCAGGTGTTCCTGCCACCTTAAAATACCTGTAGATGCCAAGGAGAGGCTCACCATAACTCAGGCTGCAAATCGTGCCTCCAGCGCATGCCCAGAACACCATCCATCCTGAAGAGGATGTCAGGCAAGCTCCAGGCCTCCTGCTTCTTCCACACATCTCCCAGCAGCCCAGCCGATTGGGAGACGCGCTCATGTGCACAATGCCAATCCCCTCCTTGGCTCCTCAGATGAAACTAGGGGCCACATCCGGGCACATAACCCCACTCCCTCAGTAAGGCCTGCCATACTGGAGGAAGCGCTGCAACCACATGAGCAGCCGCCCAAGCCCAGCAGGGATGACTCCATCAAATACTCCATTCCCATTCGTCAGAAGACAGAAAAAAAGAAAAGACGGAATGCTGGGCACGTACAGTTTATGTACTACCACAGCGGGGGTGAGTTGGAGGACCCAGCATTCCTCCTGTTATTTTTTTATGTAATAGAGATAGTTATCCTCATACTGTGAGGAATGGATGCACACTAGAGGGACCAGGGGGTAATGCATTTTACAGCAGTGGTCTAAATTCACTACTAAGTAACCGTCTACCCCTTCTAAAGCTTTCGGTCTAATTAAAGGTGACTCTTCAATGTGGCAGGCTCTGAGTAAGAAATTTAGATTATCAAAATGTTGACCATATGTACTGAATAAAATGACCAACATAGTTCTAATAACCCCTTGTGCTTTCCATCTTCCTCATTCCATCTGAAACTATTACTACTGTTTAATGAAAGAAACAACAGCTGTGGTCAGAAAATTATGATGGAGGCCTAGTTGCGGCCGAGTGGGCCTAAAGCAAAAAGTCCAGACGCAACGAGGGGCTGTTGCAACGAGTTCCCCTGCACGCCCCACCTGAGTTGTTGGTGTGCCCCAGGGGTGAATCTGCAGCCGTAGGAGTGGAGGAGCCACTGTGCCGGGGATAGTGGAACATGCGGAGCAGCCCGGTGATTGTGGGCGTGGGGTGGGCCCATCATGAAGGTACGACCGCAGGTAGAAGGCGAGGCGGAGTGAGGCAGCTCTCCGGCCTGGGCCCAGGTGCGCCTGGGGCACTCCGGGGTGCCCATGGAAACTGCAGCTACGACCCACTTTACTGGGAGCCCTGGGGATGCCCGTAGCAGACATCAGCAGGGAGGAGCAGCTGTGCTAACTGCAGATGGGAGACCAGCGCGGACCTCACTTGCAACCCAGGTGCAGATTGGCTTACCAGCAATGGTGCAACAGCGCAGCCAAGCAGTCAATTGCACCTCTGTGCAGCACGAGGATCTGAGGGGGAGATTCATAAGTGGCCCCTATGGAGAACTGCCCATGAAGTGAAATGGCAGAAGAATGGACACAGCACATGAAGCAGGAGCGCTGGAAAGGTGAGCGAGTTCCCTTGGTACTGGAGTGCACGATTCCTACTCGTCTGAGTCTGTAAATTGTGAACTGGCAGGAATTCTATTTAACAAAGGCACAGCATGATTATAAAATGACTACCTAACAAAGCACCAGTTCGCTAACACCAGTAGCGCCATGGTAGCCAAGACTCTGGACTAACAGAACACTTACTTATTAAACCATGTTGCTGCAGTGCAATATATGACCAGAAATTATGCAATACTAATGGCTATTTTTACAGTATATGCCATGAGCCCACACTAAGATACCAAACCACTGGTTTGAGCGTGCCCACACTTCTTCTGCTATCTGGAGTGTTCGGGATTGATGCTCATTTCTTAGAAAGTATGATCTTGACGAGGTTGAATGCACATGATGAATTGACCATTAGGCAGTAAACTGTAACAGGTTCTGGATTGGGGATTTTGCATCTTAGCAGTAGTCACGGTGGTGAATATCGCCTTTCCGCACTAGTGCAATCACCACACTTGGAGTAGACCAGATGAGGAAACCTAAAAGCACATGGCCCACCACTGCTTATATGACACTACTCATGCCCTGCAGCGTCTAGTTGCCAACCTTCATGGCCACTCCTCCCACTTTGAGAAAATTCTACAGGCCATACCAGACACTTAAGTTTCCCTGGAAGCCAGGATTGATGAAGTGGTGCAAGATGTGAACTTACTTCGGGCGGATCATGGCAAAATAGCAGCTAGGGTGGAGGAGACGGAATCAGAGATGGCGACGCTTCACCATCATTCGAGGATATCCAAAAACAGATGAAGCAATTAACCACAGAATAGCAATACTACAACGGAGGGAGGAGGATGCAGAGGGGCACTCGAGACACAACAATGTCTGTTTCATGGGGTTCCCGGACAGAGCAGAGGTCCCCAGTGCAGAGCTGTTTCTGCAACAATGGTTAACATCCATAGTGTTTCAAGACAAAATCCCCAAATTCTTTTCAATAGAACGGGCCCACAGAGTCCCGGGATGACCACCGCCACCGGGAGTTCCTCCTCGACCATTGGTAGCACACCTCCTCAACTACTGTGACAGAGATTTAATATTTCAATGCTCTCTCAATCATGGTCCATGGAAATTTGAGGACGCAAATATCACCTCATAACCAGACTTCACAGCGGAAGTCTAGAAAACAAAGTACTGTTTCTTCGCAATTAAACAACGGCTCCGCAAAAATAATATAAAATATGCATTGCTTTTCCCTGCTAGGCTGCACGCGATTGATGGGGCGAAAATACATATTTTCACTACCCCTAAGGATGCTTGGACATGGCTTCATGCTAAAGGCCTAGCCCAGGTTTCTAACGAGGGAGACACAGCGCCGTACAAGATCAGGGCACAGGTGAGGAAGAACGAGCGAAGACATTACTGGAGGTCACACATCTCACATCAAATTATTTTGCTGCACTTCAGACACCATCAGAATCTAACTCAGATCACGGAGACCAAAGTGATTCCACTGACACTTGCAACAACCCTACTTTTACTCCCTGCTCTGCTGATGATTTATAAACAGGATTGGATACAACGAAAACAATGGAACAAATAAAGATCCATAGCAAGAGTGCAACCACCTGGAGGCACACACTACACATTAATCCAATCCAATAAATGGAAGTAAAGACAGATAACATGCAGACTGTGCAGCTGCTCATATGTTGCAACAACTACTTATTCCACGCTGGGCTACTCGGATGGAGTGTCTGAGACCCGGTGGCTGGACCTACCGCCTGGGGTCCCTGTTGAGGGCTGGGAGCTAGAATCGTACACATATCATCTCAACACCCAGAGTTGACTGCCGACCATATAATATATCCTATGGGCTGGCCAAAGGAAGCGAGCAAGGTTTTGGTGTCCCCACACGAAACTCACCGTATGGAATGGTTTTATTTCAAATATGTTCATGGAACGGTGGATAACAGTTATCACAACTTGCTCCGTTTCAGCACATTGCTATTTTTGTTTATTTTTCACACTGTTGTTCTAAGCACAAGACTGCACAATATCAGGAGAGGGGTAGATATGAGAGGGAGAGGACGAATAAGATGGAGGCATCAGACATACTGCATATATAGGTTCAGCATAGAAATAGCCAATAGGACAGCAGACTCGGCTATTTTATCACCTACATGGCACAATCACCCATGAGTACCCAACCTACTTTATCTCTGCCTAGCTATAATATCATCACATGGAACATGCGTGGTCTGGCATCATCATCTAAGCAACACTGCATACAGGCATATCTAAAGTGTCAGAAAGCACGCATATAGCTAAGAAACACACTTAATGGAGACTAGACTCTCTAGGCTTAGTCGAAACTGGAGGGGGTTAGTACATGGCACTATTGCCTCTGTGATTGAGACGGGAGTGCTGATATGGGTAGCACCAAGTATCCCGTATACACTGGAACGCACTTGTAGCGACCTGAATGGTTGATACGTGATAAGAGAAGTGTTGATAGATGGAACGCCATTGACTCTGGTGGGTATATATGCTCCTAATTCCAATCATGGAGAATTCTTGAGTGAGATTACACCTGGCCTGTTCCAGGACCCAGCAGTGGTAGCTCTCTGGGGTGGGGATTTTAACTGTGTTCCAATACTAATGGATAGGTCGCACCCACCATTATAGGAAATATTGTGCAGGCAAACCTCTCAGATGTTTCAGAACTAGGGTGCTGAAAGGGGACTCCATAATGTGTATCGGGCAGGCTACCCGATGATTAACAAGTACTCTTTTTATTCTCCTGTCCATGATCTCCACACCAGAATAGATTTATTCCTAGGGCCCACAGCATTAGTACAGAGATCAACAGGATATGAGTATGTACCTCAAACCATATCTGATCATAGCCTGTTGAAGCTGAGTATACAATGGGGCAGACCGAGTATGAGGATCCTGACCTTGCACCTGCAGGTAGAAACATTGACAGATCCTCCCTTCCACCAAGAGTTGGCCACATGCATTTCCACATACATTACACAAAATCATAACTCTACACGTCTCCGCGCTAATGAGTGGGATGCACACAAGGTGGTGGTGTGGGGGCGGTGACTTGCTGCATCTGTGGGGGTCCGCTGAGTATTACATCTGGAAGTGTCCGCACTAGAGGTTCAGCTTCACGCAGCTGACATAGCTGTTGCATATCGGACTGCCAACGTGGGCCTCCTCTGGGGCTCACGGGAACAACATAAAGAGGCTGACGCAAGACTGTGCAAACACGATTACCGGCACTACTTGATTGAACAACATGCTGAGGGTGACAGATCGGCTCGTCTGTTGGCGTGGCTAGTAAAGGAGACCCCTAAGTATACCACCATTGGGGCAATTCGATCAGACAGTGGCATAGTGCTCACTATACAGGCTGACATGAATACAGCATTTAATATTACTTGTCACTATATGCAGTGGCTGAGCAACAAAAGTGACCGCTTTCTTAAACCCTATTTCTGTATCCTAAGTACGCGCGTCCCATGTGGAGGACTTCAATGCACCAATAAGAATGGAAGAAATTTGCACTGCTATAAGCCAACTAGCCTGCAATAAAGCCTCTGGATCGAACAGCTTGCCGGTCGAGTACTGCTTGGCATACACATCCCATTTACTACCACCTATGCTGGAGCTGTTCACTAAAGCATACTTGTCTGGTAAATTACCACAGACACTGCCTCAGGCGCTTATAGTAGTCTTACCAAAGCCTGGCCGCGATCCCCTCGACGTGCGATCCTACAGACCTCTCTCCCTATTAAATTTGGATTGCAAAATTCTGGGGAAACTCCTAGTGAACAGACTCCTACCTCTAATGCCAGATTTGATACATGCGGACCAATCAGGCTTTATCCCGGGATGTAATAGCTTCTTAAATATCAGAAGACTACTCCAACTTATTCACAATAATACCCAATATGATAATGGGAGAGGTGCTGTCTCCCTTGATATTGAACAAGCGTTTAATACACTCAGTTGGAATCACTTATTTACAACTCTGAGCCGCATGGGGTTTGGATCTGGGTATTTGAGATGGGTGAGGGTACTGTACTCGGACTCAACAGCTCGGTTCAAAACAGGTAACATAATATTAGATAGCTTCCCTATCCGTAGAGGCACTCAACAGGGTTGTCTGCCCTCACCACTATTGCTCACCCTGGTGATTGAACAATTAGCGGCCCATCTAAGACATAAGGCATAACAATGGGGGAATAGGGAGTTCTGGAACTTCCACATTAACGCAGACAACGCCTTAATTTACCTGCAAGATCATGTGACAGCGGTCCCTGGGGTGATGTCTTTCTTGAACACCTTTGGAATATCAGGACCAAAGGTTAACTGCTCAAAATCCTGTATTTTCCCCATGTCTCCTGTTCCCCCAGATGCCCAACCGACTCTTCCCCATTACCGATTGAGTTGGTGTCATACCACCGTTAAATATCTAGGAGTGTGGATATATTACTCCTTGCAAGACCTGAGGGAGAGTAACCTGGATAGGGTGGTAAGAAGTATTTCCGGATCACACCCCTTCTGGTGCTCACTCTCGCTGTCATCGAAGAGTGGCCATAGCCAATATGCTTGTTCTCCCTGGACTACTATATTACTTCGAAGCAGTACCAAGTGTCCTCCCGAAATCACTTTTCACAATGTTAAATAGTTTACTCACTGAATTACTCTGGGGTAAGAATAGACACTGTTAGACCTGACAGCCTTAGGATGGTCACCCCTAACGTTTTGTCTGCCTCCCTCCAGTTTTTAGATACTGTTTTTGCTAGTTTCCATGCGCTGTGCACTCTACCACTGCTAACCAGTGGTAAAGTGCATATGCTCTCTCCCTTTAAACATGGTAACATTGGATCATACCCAACTGGACTATTTAATTTACTTATAAGTCCCTAGTAAAGTGCACTATGGGGGTCATTCTGACCCTGGCGGCCGGTGACCGCCAGGGTCACCGACCACGGGAGCACCACCAACAGGCTGGCGGTGCTCCCGAGGGCATTCTAACCGCGGCGGTTCAGCCGCGGCCAGAAAGGGTAAACCGGCGGTCTCCCACTGGTTTACCACTGCCCTTGTGAATCCTCCATGGCTGTGGAGCGCGCTCCGCAGCCATGGGGATTCTGACACCCCCTACCGCCATCCTGTTCCTGGCGGGTCTCCCGCCAGGAACAGGATGGCGGTAGGGGGTGCCGCGGGGCCCCTGGGGGCCCCTGCAGTGCCCATGCCCATGGCATGGGCACTGCAGGGGCCCCCGTAAGAGGGCCCCGCAAAGTATTTCAGTGTCTGCTAAGCAGACACTGAAATACGCGACGGGTGCAACTGCACCCGTCGCACCCCTGCAACTACGCCGGCTCAATTCTGAGCCGGCGTCCTCGTTGCAGGGGCATTTCCTCTGGGCCGACGGGCGCTCTTTTGGAGAGCGCCCGCCGGCCCAGAGGAAATGTCTGAATGGCCGCCGCGGTCTTTTGACCGCGGTGCGGTCATTCAGCGGCGGTACCTTGGCGGACGGCCTCCGCCGTCCGCCAAGGTCAAAATGACCCCCTATATGTTCCCAGGGCCTGTAGATTAAATGCTTCTAGTGGGCCTTCAGCACTGATTGTGCCACCCACTTCAGTATCCCCTTAACCTTGTCTCAAGTCTGCCATTGCAAAGCCTGTGTGTGCAGTTTCACTGCCTATTCGACTTCGCATTTAAATGTACTTGCCAAGCCTACAATTCCCCTTTTTCTACGTATAAGACAACCCTAAGGTATGCCCTAGCTAACCCATAGGGCAGGGTGCTGTGTAGGCAAAAGGCAGGACATGTACGTATGTAGTTTACATGTCCTGGTAGCGTAAAACTCCTAAATTCGTTTTTACACTGCTGTGAGGCCTGCTCCCTTCAAAGGCTAACATTGGGGCTGCCCTCATACATTGTTTGAGTGGTATCTGCTGATCTGAAAGGAGTAGGAAGGCCATATTTAGCATGACCAGAATGGTGATATAAAATCCTGCTGACTGGTGAAGTTGGATTTAATATTACTATTTTAGAAATACCACTTTTAGAAAGTGAGCATTTCTCTGCACTTAAATCTTTTTTGTGCCTCACAATCCATGTCTGGCTGGGTTTAGTTTACATCTCCTTGTGCATTCACTTAGACACACCCCAAACACAGGATACTCAGCCTCACTTGCATACATCTACATTTTGGGCTGAGAGGGTGGAGGGCCGGCACTCATACTGGCCCCCTACTGGGACCCTGGCAGACAGGATTGAACTGAAAGGGGACCTGGTGCACTTCTAAGCCACTCTTTGAAGTCTCTCCCACTTCAAAGGCATATTTGGGTATATTAACAGGGCCTCTGCCCCTACCAACTCAGACACTTTCTGGAGAAGAAACTTGAACCTGAATCTGCATCCTGCCAAGAACTGCCTGGCTGCCCAAAGGACTCACCTGTCTGCTTTCTGTGAAGGACTGCTGCCTTGCTGTTGCCCTGCTGCCTTGCTGCTCTCTGGCTGTGGTGAAGAAGTGCTCTCAAAGGGCTTGGATAGAGCTTGCCTCCTGTTCCCTGAAGTCTCAGGACCAAAAATACTTCATCTCTTCAAGAAGGACTCCTTGTGCTGCGAAATTCGACGCACAGCCTGCACCGCGGTGAAAATTTCACCGCACGCCGAACCGGAATGACACAGCCCGACTTCACAACAAGAAGATTGACACAGCGCCAGCATAGTGACTGGAAATTTGACGCACGGCCCACTCGATCGAGGCACAGCCGAGCCAGAACAACACAGCCTGACTTCCAGAGAGGAATCAACGCAGCGCCTGCTGTGCGGTAGAAAATTCTACACAATGCCCACCGGATCGATGCAGCTCCTGTGACTTAGTCCTTCCAGCGCAGGAAATCCACGCACCGTCCCCAGGGCATCTGTAAACTCCGCAACCCTAAGAGGATTTACGACCGAGCGCTGGAAATCAACCCGCAGCTGTCCCTGTGTGAAAACTAAATGATTCATTACCGTGTGTGGCCCGAGAAATTGACGCAAACCCCTTTGTTCCCACGCTTCTCCTCCTCTGCAGTTCTTTGCGGAGATTTTTCACACAAAAGAGACTTTGTTTGCTTTTAAAAGACTTAAGACACTTCATATCACTTTTCAGTGATATCTCAAAATTTACTTATTTCATCTTTAATTGTTTTGACCTGCATTTATAAAGATAAATATTGTACATTTTTCTAAACCCTGTTTGGTGTATTTTTGTGGTGTTATATTGTGTTATTGTATGATTTATTGCACAAATACTTTACACATTGCCTTCTAAGTTATGCCTGACTGTTCAGTGTCAAGCTACCAGAGGGTGGGCACAGGATAATTTGGATTGTGTGAGACTTACCCTGACTAGAGTGAGGGTCCTTGCTTGGACAGGGGGTAACCTGACTGCCAACCAAAGACCCCATTTCTAACAGACACTGAGTGGCCTTGAATACTACACAGTGCCCTATCAATAAAGGTGGCCTAGGTATGCCTAATCATGAGCTTTACTACCCAGCGGCGCAGTTGCAATGGCCATTGCGATGGATGGGTAGCTTCCAAAATCCAGATAATGCATGTGTGTTGAACTTTCTTGGTACTACCCCAGTATACACCTGGCTGACAGACAGGACATGCCCCCCCACCCCCACACATGTGGATCTTTACTATTGAATACAGCTAAAAGTTGTTGGAATCGATATGTACACAAAACCTCTATAGACGCACTGTATTGCCCATTAATACCTGTAGCGCACTTCCCATCTGCTGGAAATAGCCTGAGACACTGTGACATGTCCCCATGAATGGCTGCCAACCTTGTTACGGTGGGGATTTTTTTGCAGATGGTACACTGTTGACGCTTGAGGAACTTAGAGAATCCAATAACCTCCACACAGAATTATTCCTGTCATATTGTACAATTAGACAACTTATACATAGCGCATGGAGGAATGGCGACTTGAACCCACAACCTCACAGGTTCTTACGATGTTATTGTCCGACCAAGGGACCAGTAAAGTCATCTCTGTTCTATATACCACCTTGAACACAGCACACTGCATAGGGGTGGGAAATGCCCACGGCTGATGAAATGAGGTACTGCCCCAGCCCTCTACTCAGGGCTCATGGGAGTCTGCATTAGCTGGGGTTAAGGTGGTATCACATAACCAAGGGTTCGTTTTAACCAATTTAATTACTTACATCAAACTTACCTGTCCCCCTCCTGCATTAAACGCATGTTCCCGTTGGCCGACCCTAAATGTCCAAGATGTTGCTTGGGAGAAGCCAATTTCTATCACATGGTATGGGAATGCACCCCAATACAATTGTCCTGGCATCAAGTAACAGAGATCATAGCTGACATAACACATTACACTTTGACAATTACACCCAAATCCTGCTTATTGGGGTTGCGCTGCAAGAAACGGGGAGACAAACACCTCCATAGATTTATAGATATGGCGTTCCCCATTTTTAATCGCCTTATTACCACGTGGTGGAAGGTGCCAGCACCCCCAGATATCGCCAGATGGCTAAAATCCCTGCTGCAACCGCACGCGGTGGCGGAGGTATTAAAGGCACTGTCACGAAGGGGACTAGCACTGGGTGTCACCAACGTATGGAACACATTCCTCATTAAACTGGAAGCCAAAAAGGTCACTCGACCCCCATGACTGAATTGCATTATTATACTCTCATCAGTAAGCAATGGTTTCTCTGCTGCCCTCATATGCATACCGTGGGGAAGAATCCTCCTTACAGACCAACACAATTGTATTATTTATCTGTTGATAACATAATGCGAACTACTGATCGCAGGGGGGAATCTCCGGCAGCGTGAATCATTGTAGTATACAGGTCCGTGGTAACGATATCTCACACACTTACATCCAAACTAACCTTTATTTGTTTTTTTTAAGCAAATGTGTTGAGTTACAACTTATTTCAGCAGTGTAATTCCATGGTTAGCTTAGATAATAGCAGCACTCTTCTTCCCCACATGTGGGAAATGTTTTCATGTCTGTAGATGTACTTGGAAACTGTTATGTGCATTATTGGGGCCACGCCCCCATGGCTATTATGTCTAATTTATGGTGCTCCCCCATGCCCCATCTCCCAGGCCCCTCAAACCCTGTACAAATGGTTCACAATCGATATAAATGTAATTGGGCGATGTAAGTCACTTTTCTATGTTTAAGTTGCTACCTCTTTGTATAACTCTTGTCTCAGTTGCTTACTGCAAATTTAAAAAGCAGTGCAAAACTAAATAAAAAGATTTTCTTTAAAACCATGAAATTAATTGATTCCCATGTAGTGGATCGGATCCAGAAATATAAATGCCAACTGCCTTGTCTGTAGTTAATAAAATAAAAAAAATATGCAGTGCACCAAAAGAGGATAACATGAATACAAAATATTATCAAACCTTCCAATAGCACTTCTATGCACAGTCGGCCAGAAAATTCCATATTTGCTTCAACTTCTCTGTGGCGAAGTGTCCATCAATCTGCTAAGTATATGTACCTACAGTCCGTCGCATTTCTCTTTGTTTAGTCCCTAAACTATTGAACGTTCTTCTATTCAAAATTCGAGCTCCCCCATATAAACTGATTTCCTAAAAGACATCTATCCCCTTTCTACTCATTCTTTCATTCTTTCATATTATAAATAACCCCCTGCTCACTCGATATGTAAGCTTTAGAACATAAGGGTCTTCGATGCTAGCAGGAGACACTTATGGAACCTTGTCATCTTTGCGTATTCGAGCCACCCTGCTCCATATCAAGGCTATCTAAGGTGATTGTGATGTCCCGCGGAGAATGATGGATGAGTCGAGATGTGCACCTGACACACCAGAGACACATCAGCAAGCACACTCTAATTGTCTAGGTAAAGAATGTAAAAACGGGTGACTTTGCAAATTTCACACTGCAGAACACTCGGCCAACGTACAGATTCACTTTGCAGATTTCATATTCACAACATAAGCATTTGATCTTCATTTGCCTGATCACAGATGCGGAAGTGTACTTTCATAATGCTCCAGACACGTTATCTTGGCACAGTAACCCATATAAGTCTTTAAAATAATACGTTTTCCATAAAATATCCAAGTCATTAGTGATGAGTGTCCACTCAGTTTTTATCTTTGCTTTGGAATGTTAATATTCTTTGAGCGTTCAACTCTCTGCTAGGTTTTCACTGTGTTTGCACTGTCAATGGTTTTGTTTTCTGTCAAGCTAATACCAGCAATTTGGTGGTATACACTTTCATCTCCCACTAATATGTTTTAAAAGACCCGGCAGGACAATAAGAATTAATGTGACAAATTCAACCTTTTAAATTCGGCTGTTTTGAAGGAGTGGATTCATAAGCACACACAGACACGTGCACAATATGTTTTCCAATTTAATGTGTAATTAATGTGGAACTGCAAACAATTAATGGTTCAGCTTTTTTACTTCTCTATATCTATATGTTGTAAAACTGTGATTTGCGATTTTCGTAATATGGTGTCATTAAATATGTGTTTGCAAAAACTTAACAGCTGTTCGAGTTATTAAATAGATCTCACGGGTTCTGGATTTCAAAACGTATTTGATAGCATATGGTTTAAAGATGTATTGGAATGTTAATAGACACAATGTCATTTAATAACTGTGTTGTACTTTATTTCTTTTGTTGTGACAAATATACAGCGGTAGGAAGAAATCATTGTGCGGCTCCTCCATAATACAAATCAATATTGTAAAAAATAGATTAATATGTAGTAGGATTTATACTGCTATGAAATTATTCAACAATCTAGCATTATATAATCATTAATAATGGTTTTCACAAGCGATCTTTTAGATTGGAAAGGTTCTAGGAACAATAAACTACCTGCAGCTGTCACTCACAGCATGCATTACATTTCAGTTAAACAGCGATCATCGCATTTCTCCCTGCGACCTGTACAATCCTCATATTCTACGTTGTTTCTGGCGCCACATACCAGGTCCTGAGATATAGACAGTCGGTCGTTATATTAGAATTAATAAGACAAATGATACGTTTTCATACCCTTTGGAAAAACAAACATGTTGTAATATACCATGTAAAAGCGTCTTTAAAATCAGAATCCAACAGGAGTCACAAGCAGCAATAAGAATGTTAACAATTACCCAATATCTCCACCTCTTCACTCGAATCAACTTTTTTTTTTAACCCTTGAGAGCTCAGTATGATTGACCTGTTTTGAAAAATCAAATAATTTCTAACAACAGACAATACAAAACTGAGAGGCAAGACTCATCCTTGACCTCCCAGATGGACCCACATCACACCCCACCTTAAGAAGTTACATTGGCACCCGATCCAGAAGAGATGCCAAATCAAGATGTTGACTCACATTCGAAGCCCTGATAACATAGGACCAGCATACATACACAAGCACAATACCTTCCTTGCAGTTGGCCCCCACCCTCGTGTCTGCCAAGCCAACAGCAGAGGATGCACTTTTGCTCATCTGATGGCCAAAGCTTGGAACAACATTCCCCTGCACCTCAGTGCCACCTCAACACTCCAGCAAGTCAGGAAAGGACTCATGACCTGGTTGTTCACATGAACTGAGTACCACATAGCAGCTAGCAACTTCAGTTCTTTGAGACCCTCACAGATGAGTTGCTGCACTTTACAAATGACTGATTGATGGATTAGATATTCTGAGATCTTCTAATGCTTATCAGGAAGAATTAAGTCACTCATAAAAATACCACTAGGGAGACCACCACACTTCATGCCATTTCAGACACTTTCTCAAATCCTGGGCTTTTGTGACACCTCCTAATGTATATTGGGTACTGTTGCCTTGAGTCTGTTGGGCGAATTAGGCTAATTCACCCGATAGCAAATATTTGCAGTTGAAAAGTACTGAAATGGAAACTGTCCATAATGACATGGAGTGATGTGATCACTCTAAAAGCCACCTACCTCAGAGGAAATTCAGTGAACTTTACCAGTACCACGTAGGTGATAAAATATACATGACAATGTGCTACCATTATCGAGTAGGAGCTTCACATGAGGCTAACGTGCTCTAAGTAAAATCTAATAATCTGGAACAGAACATCAAGTCACTAGGTGCAATGATGGGCCCTCTTTTAAAAAGATGCTGACAAAATTCCAAAGCAGCTATATTTACATAAAAGCCCAGTTCGAAAAACTAAACTAAAAAAAGGACTGCTTCTTCCATTAAACATGTGTAGAAAATGTATTAGCTTTCACAACCCTCTCTACGGTACTGAAATGGTCTCGCAGGAAGAGATGAGCAAATAATATTACTCAAAACGCTGCCTTCCACAAACTTCCTCGTGGCATGCCCCTACGAAGTTTGAAAGTTTTCGAAAGCGTGGTCTAATTAAATGTGTTTGTAATAACAGGACAGCTGTTCAATTTATTGCAATGATTGCACGTTTTTGATGGCGAATTGACATACCATATGCTTTAGCGCTATAATTTGGAATGTTAATCACACATTGCCATTTAGCACATTTGGAATTCTTAGCTTTCTTTGTTCAGACAAATGTACAGATGTTTGTATGAATAATTGTACTTCTCTTCTTAAATAGAAAATGAATAGTGTTGCATAAGTTTGATATCTAAGACGATCTACACTACCGTGTCTTGTTCACACTATATCAACATTGGTTTCCAATATTTTTTTTTAGTCTGGCAAATATCTCTGAACAATTACAACTTTGCAACTATGAATCATATGTTTAACTACATCACAGTTACAAAGTAAGTATCACAATTTTAATAACGTCATCCTGTAGTAATCTACCCTGTTTGAGACCTCATTTTCAGGTCATAAAACACTTTCTAGCTCATAGGGAGTAACAGTACAAACCGCACATATTAAATGTGTTATCCTGTTATTCCAAAACAAAAATGGTTGGGACACATGATGGAAAAAGAAAGCTAGATTAGAGACCATAACATTTGGATTCCTACAGTAATTGCAAACATTTTCAGCAGCAGCAGCTATACCACCGACTGATCCTTCAAGATCCCACTCCTCCACCGTCTCCTGTGTGCCAAGATAAACCTCGTCGACTGCACTTTGGGAAGAAGCAGCTTGGAGGATAGCAGAAAATCACAAGGTGCCAGAATGTGACTATTTGCTAGTATTCAATACCGGAAACATACATGCTGCTCTTTTCTGCAAACACAATTCAGCTATAACAGCTAGCTCGCCACTCCTATAGGGTCATAGTTATTCTCAATCTTGCAGGGTGTGCCCACACATATCAGTATTGCATACTGTACAACATAACTAGAGGGAACACTGCAGATGCCAGTGCTGTGTTTAGGCGGCCAATGTTTTTTTTTTCTTTAGCAGTGTAGTATGTGTTGACATGTCTCTCAAATTTGTATGTGGGATTTTGTTCTGTTTCATTTTTTTCGGAGATAGTTGTAGTCTTCTAACTTATCACTCAATAGCACATGCTTTGGAAAGAGTTGTTGTTTTGTGCTACTTTCTCATGTGCAATTGGTTACCGTGTAATCCGTTATTGGACCTTTCCAGAATAAAAGTGGTATTTTGGGGTCCCGTCTTGTCATCTATATCTAAATCTAAATATGATCTAAACAAGATGGGCATGTCACTGATGCAGTGGTTGAAGGTGATTCTTTCAAACAAGCCTTTGACTCAAAGGGGCTGACCCAAAGCCTTCACTGTGTATTGTTGTAGGATGTGTTGACATGAGCTGTGGCCGACAACTTAATCTAGCTCGACCTTTAGGATATGCGAAAAAAGCACTAGAAATATAAATAGAATAAAAGAGAAATTGACCATCACTCAAGTGAGGGGGTTCTTTTAATAACTGTAAACTGTGCCTCTAGGAACTAATTTGATGTTCAGCGACATATGGCTAAAACCTTCGGTACCCTAGTGCATATATATTTTCTGATACAGTGACAAGTCAGTAGATTTTTCAGCTCAAATAGCCTAGCAACATGAATTACATTTGTTGCAGTGTTTCAATGTGTTTGCATTGTTACCAGAATTATATGCTCACTCAGTACTATGCTGAATTTATCTCACATAATCTGTCTCTGTCTTGCTTAGTGCTTTCAGTAAAAAATGCTGTGATAGATTATTCAAGGAAAAACAATCTGCAATGATCCTCACAATTGAAATTGCCTAGATTTATGTGAGTAACTCCCGTATGGGTTGATGATGTCTGTGCTTTAGGAGAAGCAGTTGAGACAAACAGTAGTAGGGCCGGTGCAGATTTCTGATTAACAGTTGAAAACCTGTCACAACGCCGCATATTGTGTACAACTTCTAGGGGTGGGTGTGGGGGCACCCACAGCTTGAGTCCTACAAAACTGGCAGTCTGCCAGAATCAGTGTAGTCAGAGAGGAACTAACAGGCCAAACGGCCTCCATATCCCAGGCAGAGAAAAAGAGTACACTAGATAAGAATAAATAGGCCTTAGAGGATAAAAAGACCAAGTTGAGACTAAAAGTACTTTAGCTCTTGATTGCTGAACGACGTTGTGCCTAGAGTTGTGATGGAGGTGACATTGTCAAAAGGTGTGCTTTTAATTAGAGGACATAGAGAATGCAAAGGGTAGACAAACAGCACTGATGAGCTTTATTGTCTGGGTTTGGAACTAGACAGCGCAGAGCGTTACGCTCCCAACACTAGATTAGGAAGTAGCAGAATCCTGTACCCACATGAAGGATACGCTGTGAATAAATCCGTTCTCACTCCCGACGAGTACTGTAAGAAGATTAGTGATGTTACACTTCTCTCTCTTTGCCAATCAGAGTGCGTGCTCCGTGATGCTGGTGTGACATTGAGACTCCCTGCAGCCCCCCATAACCCTGTTCTCCCTCATTCCTTTCAGTCCCTGGTGCCTCTTCCTTCCTTGAATCCTGCAGCTCCCCTCTCACCTGATGCCATTTGATTTTGACCTCAAAGATCCTGCAGGTCCTTCACTTAGATTTTTTGGTGCCAGATGCCCATTTGTTTTCTGCCTCAAATATACCTGCACTGTCCCCTCCCCAGTCATTATTATATAGGTACCCATGTTCTTTAATGCCTGCTATTAAGAGCCATAATTAAAAATGACGGAAAAAATGCCCAGTGCAGGCATAATGTGGCGCAAGGGTTTACACAGTGGTGCAATGCAACCATTGTGCCACTTTGTAAATACAGCTTGGGAGAAAGGCCTCTCTAGGGCAGAGCAAGGCGGCACTATGGGCTTGAAAACATGCCCCTTAGAATGGTGGATGAGGCCCTGTTTGACCCACACACCTGAAAGAAAACTCCTTACCTGAGATCTGTGTTGTCTGACTTCTGCCCGCAGCCCTAAGAAGAACAAAAATTAAAGTGAGGGTGTTTCTGTTAAAATTGAGCACAGCGGTGCTGGCAAAGACTCTAGCAAAAAGCCTTACAAAAGACTTGAACGCTTGCTATTTACCATATTTAAAGATACTTGCACCAATGTATAAAGAAGGAAAACTAGGTTTTCCTCTGAACGCTTGGGACATTATTTAGGTTAATGTTAATGATTATTGTGGACATTGGTCTTAGCCATTCTTGAACCATTTCAAGAAGATTCCCCAAAAGTAGTGCATTTGGTTAAAAGGACACCATTGTGAAGCGAGGTGTGCAGGAATAAATGCTAAACAAATTGATGGAAATGTATGTCTTTGAATAACCAAACCTTGTTTAATAACTGTGTTTACTATCACATTGTTGCCGGTGTTGAGCATATTTGCATTCAGGAACACTTGAAGGAAGGTGTTCCCCTCACCGCCACCCAAACTCAGAAGAGAAGCCTGGCAAAAGGACACTGGCAGTATTTCTCTCTCTTTTCTCCCATCCCCCTGAGGGCAGATGCCAGTCTTTTACCCCATCTGAAAGGCTGAGAATTGTCCTCAAGGGGTTTGGGTGGTCCAGCATCGTCCCAGCAAAAGTGCCTGCAAGTTCAGGTAAGTGGGTCATGACAAGTGACTCACATAAAGATTCACAGCAAACTTGGAATGAATTCCTAACATCTTCCTGAAGAATTAGAAATCTGGATAAAGCACACTGAACTTAGTACTTCTGATGGATTTTCCAAACTGACTAAGAAGGAGGTATCATCCGTGTTTATTTTTTGGCTTTACACAAGCATCTAATAGACTTCAAACTGATTAACTCTAGAAAGCCTAAACGGACAGTTAATGCATGGCTATTTACTAAGGGGTCCAAGAAATCCTTGGGGGGAGGCATCACAATGAGGGAGGTGCAAGACCAAAATAGAGAAAGGAGGGGAGCAACAAGTCTTGAAAGGAGAACTCCTTATGGGCTCAACATTTTGACAAGGTGAAAGAGTCCTAAACCACTTCCGTGAAGCAGGAGGGTGGAAAATCAAGGGGGAAGATGTCTGAGAAGGACATGTTCTTTGACTGTCTGAAGCCAGGGCATGAAATCGTAGATGCTTCATGCCCCAAGAGGAATCCACTTACAAGTAGGAACTCTTCAGGGGTGGTCAATGTAGCACAAGTGGGAGAGGAGTACTGAGAACAGGGCATAGACAATGGCCTAGCATTGCCTATTTGGGAGGTGGAAGCAGAGGATAAGCTGGTAATCCCTGAGAATGATAGGAATCACTTTCAGGGGGTCACGATGATCGGGTCCATGTCAATGCTCTGGAAAATACCTCTGCCAGCCAGGCAGTAGTGGAAATGCTAATATTCAAAGAAAGGTGTATGTCAGGAGCGATATACAGGTTAAGAAATCGGAGGAGAATGAGCTCCCTGTGGCCATTGTCCCCTTAAATTGAAGGGGGTAGTAGACTGACTACAGAAGAGTGGTTTCATGTCCCTACTTGTCCATAAACTGTAGTTTTAGCACTGAACTACCACCAGTGGGTTATGGCAAAGAGATCCAAGAGGAAAGTAAGGGGTTGGTTGTGGGTGCCACTCAAAGTGGGCGAACCAGAGGGCCTGGGGTTACCTGCTATGATAGGACAGGCCCCCTAGAATAGGACTCATGGAGCAACCTCTGACCTGGAGGTACTGCCTCTGCTGTCACAGACTCAGAAAGCAGGAGTCCTGAACCAGGCAACAGGCAAAACCTGGCAGACCATAGACAGAGTGTCCACATGAGGGGACTGAGTGGCCACCCTCTGCCTTACCAAGTGAGTTTTCAGTCTTAGGGTTTCAACCTGAGGTGATGAAAGAAGAAATGGAAGGTGAGGGCCTGCATTCTGTGGGTGTCACCTCTCAATCTGAGAAAAAACAGAGAGCTCAGGAACAAGTGTATGACTCCTTCTCATAGCACGAGCTGGTAGTAAGGTATATCCAAGGCAGAGGACTCAAACATCCACCTTTCAGGGGTTGGACAGCAACTTGGTTCCTGACACCAATAGCTTTCAGTGGCCTTTGTTGTTTTTTTACCTTTTGTGCAGATCTGGCTACAAGCTTGGGAGTGAAGTGTGACAGGAGGCAGGATGGGTCAAATCATTTTATTGGCCAGGACAATAATGCACAATTGATGGGATGCAGATATGGCTATTCTAGGGACAGCATGCTTCCAGTTGAATCTGTAGAAGAGAAGGAATTCCTAAAATTAAGGTTAGCAGCTGGGGCTGAGCTTGGCAGGGGTTGAGTGCTCATGGAGGGTAGGCCCCAGAGCCTGACCAACTACTACAATGCACAACCGAAGGCTGTGCGTGGCACAGGGTTGAGTGCTTATAGGGGGTGGGCCAAAGAGCCCTGCAGCAAACACACACTGTGCACAGCCAAAGGCTGTGCATGTCAGTGATTGGATTGACCTAAAGCAATTAAATATTACTTGTAGGAGGCTGGCTCTCTATATAGTGGATGATAATGAGGTGCACTGTGCAGAGAGTCCAAGAAACCCCACTTTGGTATCCAGAGGTAAAAATCAGACCACCTTCTGCTCTGTTTTAGTGGTAATGTGGACGAGCAGTTAGGCATACCTTGGAGATGTGCTAAGCATTTGTTGTACTCACAGTATCCATAAATGTGGACACACAATCGGAAGAATAACTCAAGACCAATTTACAAAAATACTTCAGGTTTTTCTAAATAAAATTTAAAACCAAGATCATCAATATATGGTAAGTACTTTTTTTGTTGTGATTTTTCAAAGTTTAGAAAATATATGCTTTTTGTGTATAATTACTCACCATAGGAATGAATGGGAAAAACTTTGCAATTCCATATAAAATCAGTCAATGCTCTCACAAGTGTCACCTTCTATTTTTAGGTCAAAGTCATCAAGATGTCCTGTGGGCCAGCTGGAGAAGTCAGGGTGGTTCCCGGTTCAAGCAGGAGTAGCTGCTGAAAGTCTTGGAGCTGGCGCAAAATGGAAAAGGGGACCACTTGGAAATGCACTACACCGATGGACTTAAAGGTAAGTCTGGTGGGTCCACTTGGAGTGTCGAGATCACACAGTGTTAGGGACCCCCTAGAGCACAGCTGGTTTTCTGAGACATGAGCCAGGGAGGCCTGGTGCAGTGCAGATAGGTCATCCAAGAGTCATGCATCAGGGAGTCCTTGGAGATGGGTGCAGGTCACTTAGAGGGTAGATTGCAGGTCAGAAGGGCCACTCTGGGGGATGGTTCTTAGGTGTCCTGAAGTCCCTCAAATTTTTCTTGCTCCTGTGCTTTTGGGGGCCCAGAGTGATCTTTGCTTCTGGGTGTTCAACTTTGGGGGTCCAGTACTGCAGGCAATGAGACATCCCAGGCCCTGAAAGTTGCAGTGCCACTAAACTTGGTACAGTCACAGGTTTTGACCTTCAAGTCTGTCTTGTAGATTTTAATCAGGCTGCTAGGTCTGATTTGTTGGTCAGTGGCCAGTCAGTGAACTGGACTTCATTGCATTCTAGCTTGCAGGTTGCAAGAGAGTGATATTTTTGCTCTGAGGGAAGTTCTTGGTAATTTACAGAAGGCTGTAGGTGCCCTGGGGGATTTTAGAGTCCTTCAGGTTTCCAATCTGCACCTCAGCGGCAATTGTCGAGTTCTAGGTGCAGCAGGCAGGGTTTGGCACCTTTTTCTTCTTGCAGCAGGACTTCTCTTCTCATGCCTCAGGTTGTCTGTGTTCCTGTTCTTCTGTCCATAAAATCTGATCCGTAGGTCTAACAATGACCATTAAATACTGCATTGAGTGGGCATTAGGGGGAGTACCTAGTAGTGACCAATGGTCCACCTACTTTAGAGTGGCTACACCCATCAAGTGACCACTTCCTTAAGGAAGGGGTCACATCCCTAACCCTGATTGTATATTTTCTTACCATTCAGAACTGAGGAACATGAAATGGGGTGGTCACCTCTCCTACCACACCTGAGGGGTGTTGCAGGCTGGGGTAGCCGCTCCTCCTACTCTGGTTGTGTTTTCCCACTGGTCTTCCAACTCAAAGTGGGGGAAAAACTATTGTGCAGCGATATGCTGCTAGCAGCAGAGTCAAAGGTCAGATTTCAAAGGTGGTAAAGCCTTTGAAGCTGACCACTGGTGCAGGGTGTCTGCCTGGGTGAGGAGGTGCAACACCTCCACCCAGGAAAGCCTTTGTGTTCTGGCTCCTGAGAGCAGAGGATCTAACTTCAGGAGTCTAGACTGCTGTCTGGTGGTGGCAGGCTGACCAGTCAGCAACCTTGCTAGGGCTACCAGCTTTTGCAGGGGGCACCCCTAAGTGGCCCACTGGGTACATTTTATAATGCATCAGTGTGGGTTTATTATTCTGAGTTGTTTTTACCAAACAACCCAGTACTCTGAGAGTCCATCATGTCTCTGGGGAACTTGTAATGACCAGTGTCCAGCACATGTATTTGCTATGGCTTCCCTTTGCGCTTACCATGTCTTAAGGTTTTGCAAAGACACAGTAGGGGCATATTTGCTCATGCACACATACGCCCTCGCATACATTATAGTGCACCTTGCCTTTGGGATGTAAGGTCTGCAGAGGGGTGACTTACCTATAATGCATGCAGTGTTAGTGGACATGAGTGAGTGAGTGTCATGTCGAGTTTTCAGCTTTTAAATACACTGTGTCATGAACTTGCACTGGCAGTCTGCATAGGCTGGTGTTGGGCCTCTCAGAGTGGCACAATTGGTGCTGCTGCTGTGGGAGTACCTCCTCAGTACTCATGCCGTAGGTACCAGGGGTACCATTTCCTAGGGACTTACAAGAGTGGCTGAAGTGCCAAACATAGTACCATTTTTGCAAAGAGATCTGGTCCTGGGAACCTGTTTAGAAGTAGCCCAGGGTACTTACAATTTCAAGCCACATCATTTTCCAGGCAAAAAAGAAGGGGCTACCATATCAAAAGAGGCCCTTTCTCACATTACCTCAAGTTGAAAAAAGCATATAAATTGACTAAAATTTACAAAGGTTACAGGAATGCAATAGCTAGGATATAGAATAACATTTTTTTAAAAAACTAGACATTTACTTAAAACACCAAAGGTTACAGGGTTATAGTTAGGTTCAGATTTTGCACACAAAGAACCATAGAAATTCAGCTGTTATTGTCAGAGTTATTTCAGGTAAATTTAACTTGTGCCCTAAGCTCACTCCTTCATCGTGCACTGCTAATTATCCAGGATATTACATCACTCATGACATCTTCAATGACATCATTGATACTATCAATGTAACATTTGCAGTAAAATTATTGAGATAACTGTGCATGGTGGGGCTCATGAGTCATAGTTACCTTAGGGCACAAGTTATAGCTACTTGAAATATCTCTAACAGCACATCACATAAAGCGTGATCTGCACATTTAAATCAAGCTACATGCCAAATTTGGTGTAATTCCATTCAGCGGTTAGGACTGTAGTCATGTCTGTAGTAATGCACAGTTATTTCATCTAGAATTTGACTGCCAATGTTACATTGATATTTTAATGATGTTATAAAAGATGTCATGAGTGCTGTAGTATCTGGGGTAATTAGCAGTGCATGGTGAGGGTGCAAGTTATAGTTACCTTACGGCACAAGGTATAGGTACTTGTGATAACCATAACTACAGTATAACTGGTGAATTTCTATGGTTTTGTGTGTGTAAATTCAGAACCTAACTATAACATCCCTTACAACCTTTAGTTTTTTAAGTGAATTGTAATGTTTTTTTAAAATTATTTTTCCTATGTATAATGTCCCTGTAACCTCTGTGAGTGGGTGCATGAGTCTTTGAGCCTACTAGTGCATGTATACATCTCTGAATGGGTGTATGAGTGTATGCATAAGTACCTCAGTGGGTCTGTGAGTGGGTGCAAGAGACTTTGAGTGGTTCTGTGAGTCAATGCATACGTCTGTGAGTCTATGAGTGAGTGCTTGACTCTCTGAGTGGGTCCTCTGAGTGTGTGTTTGAGTATCTCTGTTAGTGTGTGAGTGGGTGCGTGAGTCTTTGAATGAGTTTGTGAGTAGGTGCATGAGTCTCTGACTTGGGTCCATGAGTGTGGGTATGAGTTTGAGTGGGTGTATGAGTGTCGGCATGAGTATCTCAGTGGCTCTGTGAGTGGATGCACAAGTCTCTTAGCTGGTCAGTGAGTGAGTGCATGACTCTTTGAGTCCATGAGTGTATGCATGAGTCTCTGTGTGGGTCTGTGAGTGTGTGCTTGAGTCTGAGTGAGTTTGTAAATGGGTGCATGACTCTCTGAGTTGGTCTTCTGAGTGTGTGTTTGAATATCTCAGTTAGTGTGTGAGTTGGTGCATGAGTCTTTGAATGAGTTTGTGAGTAGGTGCATGAGTCTCTGACTGGGTCCCTGAGTGTGTGTATGAGTTTGAGTGGGTGTATGAGTGTCATCATGAGTATCTCAGTGGCTCTGTGAGTAGGTGCACAAGTGTCTTAGCTGGCCTGTGAGTGAGTGCATGAGTCTTTGAGTCCATGAGTGTATGCATGAGTCTCTGAGTGGGTCTGTGAGTGTGTGCTTGAGACTGAGTGAGTTTATGAGTGGGTGCATGAGTGTCTGAGTGGGTCTGTCAGTGGGTGCATGAGTGTCTGAGTGGTTCTTGGAATGGTTGCATGAGTGTCTAAGTGGGTCTCTGTGATTAGGTGCATGAGTGTCTATGTGAACTGTGAGTGGTTGCATGAGTGTCTGAATGGGTCTGTGAGTGGGTGCATGAGTGTCTGAGTGGGGCTGTGAGTGGGTGTACGAGTGTCGAGTGGGTCTGTGAGTGGATGCATGAGTATCTGAGTGGGTCTGTGGGTATGTGTATATCTTTTTTTTGTTTTCTTTTGCTGATTTGGCAAATTTGTTGCAATGTTACACGGGGCCGCTCTGAACATTCCAACGCATTTGCAAATATCACACATCAAAAAATGTTTCCAAATTTTCAATGCATTAGGTGTCACATAAACACCACTACATGTCACCCTGACCCCTAGTACTACTTAAACATTTAGTTTCCAGCACACATTTTAGCAACAGGGACCATTTCCCAGCATAGAAAATGGCAGTCACAACTTTTGGCTCAGGTTGCGGCTAGCCAATAAAGGCCTTGCTGTGGCGCAAGGGTTCGCAAATTTGCTGTGAGTGGATTTGTGAAGAGTGTGTGCCTCTAAATGAACAAATTTGTTTTTTCCTTAAATTTCTGTCAAACTACTGAACAGATTAAAACCAGAGTTAAAAAAATGTTTTGGTGTAATTCTGTCCAGGCTGCAGGCGTGTCTAAAGAGTCTAAAGGAATCAATGAGGGAAATGTGTTTTTTTTACCCACCTTCTTTTTCTCGGGTCCCTCTTGATGGATCATCCCAAAATTTTCCATGCACAACAAGACCCAAATTGACACTCTTTTTCTATGGAAATGGGGTCCTAACTATAACTACCCATGGCGACCGCCAATAGGAAATATATATTTATATATACACCCACATTCACATATATGAATTTCCTACTGATGGTCGCCAGTAGATAATTATCATTAGGGCCTAGTTTCCCTGAGAAAAGTGTTTTTTTGATTTGCAAATAACCTTGGCACCATTTGATGAAACTTCATGACATTTTCACAACTATTTAGACACTCTCTCTGTCTTGAAAGTTTTGGTATGATCCATCAATGTGGGGCTGAGAGAAAGGGGAGAATCCCAAAATGCATTTTCTCCATGCAAGTTCCCTTAGGGATTTTGAACATGACTACAGCCCGAACCGCTAGACGGGATTACACCAAATTATTTAGAAAGCTAGCTCTTGGTACTGAAAGAGTCCTTTTTTATTGGTTTGGTGTAAATCTGTTCAGTAGTTTTTGAGATATAAAAGAAATATAGATTTCTACAGATGCAGATCAACTGCGGATCAACCTGTAGTAGATCTGCAGATCCACACACCAAAGCAAAGCCCTGATTGGTTGGCTGCAACTTTAGAAAAAAGTTGCTACTGCCATTTTGTGTGTCTGGAAATGGTCCCTGGTGCTTAAAGGTAGTGTGCAAATTACATGAGAGGGTCAGGGTAGAGTTTCTCTGATACTATGTTTCTTAAAATGAGTTTGCAAAAAACAAATATATATATATGTATATATATACACACAGACACACACACAGACACACATATATATGTATATAAAATACGGACACACTCACTCACAGACCCCCACACAGACACTCTCATGCTCACTCACAGACCTATAGAGATTCTCACACACCTTCTTATAGACACACACTCACAGACCAGCAGAGATACTCTGAGACCCACTCACAGACCCACACCGATATTCACACACCAAACCCAGAGAGATAATCACACATCCACTCACAGACCGAGACACACACACACACTCACAGTCTCACACAGACACACATGCCCAATTACAGATCGACTTAGACACTCACTTACCCACTCACAGACACTGGCACACTCAGGCACACACTGATACAGTCACTCACACACCCAACCAAACTCTAATGCAGCTGTTGAGACAGCCAGGCACAAACTAATGCATGTACTGACACACTCAGGCACACACTGATACAGCTACTGACACACCCATCCAAACACTAATACACCTACTGAAACACCCAGGCCGACATCACTGCAGACACTCACATGCCAAACCAATCACTAATGCAGACACTCACACACCCATGCACACTCTGGTGTAGCCACTGAGCCACCAAGTAACATACCAATGGAGGCACTGACACACTCAATCACACACTGATGTAGACCTTAGTACACCCAGGCACAGACTGATGCAGCCACTGACACACCCACCCAAATAGTAATGCAGCTGATGAGACAGCCAGGCAAAGACTGATGTAGGTATTGACACACCCAGGCACATACTGGTACAGCTACTGACACAACCAGCTAAACACTAATACAGACACACCTAATCACACACTGAGACACACACAGTTACACAACCAGCCAAACAGTAATGCAGTCTTTGACACACACATGCACACACCCATGCAGACACTGACACAGCCAGCTAAACAGTAATTTGGCTACTGACACTGTTAGCCACACAATGATGCAGACACTGACACATCCAAGCAAACACTAGTACAGCCACTAATAACCACATGCACATACTGATACAGACATTGACACATTCAGCCAAACAGTAATACAGTCACAATCGTAATACAGGCACAATCGTAATACAGGCGTACTCTGATGCACGCACTGATAAACCCAGGCGCACACTAATACAACCATTAACACACTCAGGCAAAAACTAATACAGCTAGATACACACCCAGAAACACACTGATACAAACACTGAGATACCTAGCGAAACACTAATGAAGCCACAGACACACTTATACATAGAGTGACACACCCAGCCAAACACTGATGGAGACACTGACACTCATTTACACATGCAAACTAACACACTAAGTGTGTCTGTTCCATGGCTATATAACTTTTTATGTTGCTAATCAATTGATTAAACTATATGATTTAATACTTTGTAATGTAAACCTAATTTTTCATTTTTTTTTTTTTTTTTTTGCTTTTCATGGCTCTACCTGCTTTTACAAATAAAGAGTAAGAATGCTAAAAAAGACAGAAGGAAGAAAGAAACAGATGAAAGAATACTCTTTGCACGCCAGAGTGAAGAATGACATAATGAAGAGAATGTGCTTAAAGAGAAAAGAACTGCTGGTAAGACAAAATATGAAGTATATTAAAATGGTATGCAAAAAACTGCAAAGTGTGCGCAAAATGGAAATAAAAAGCAAAGTTTTCAATCAACTAAGAAAGGAGAAGCAGTAAGTGACATTAAAACCACAGACATCATTTAGGGGCAACCAGGGGTCACAGCTGTGACTAGCACTGTATTTGTGACTCATGGCTTCAGAGGTGGCAAAAGCAATGCCAAAAACACAGTGGCAGCATGTTGTTATGGATGTTGATTGGTGCTACTTTGTTTTTGTTTTGTCTATTTTTATTACACTGATAGAGAATATTGCTTAATTATTTAATAGTAGTGTCATACAAAATGGAGTACAATTAGCTGGATTAGACCCTCCCTCGCAGATGAGATAAGCCAAAAAAATGTGTATGAATGTATGTTGTGTACATGCTTGAGGGTTAGTGTGTTAAAATGAGCAAGAGTGTGTGTAAGTGTAAATGTGTATATGAGTGAGTATGTTTGTGTGAGTGGAAATGAAGGTCAAAATGAGTGTGTGGTGTCACTTCTGCTACCCCTGGCATTTTTGTGAACTGACATTCATGATTTAAACTAATACATCTTTAAAAAAAAAGAAAGGAACAATTTAAGGACACACAGGCAAACTATGAGGCAATATAAAAGTAGAAGAGAAACAGTTAAAAAAATGATATTGAGTATGTAGTTGATGAAGCATTTGACTTAAAATGTAAACTATTTACTTTGATACTGAACAGAATGAGAACAATGAGTAAAACAGTGATAGAACAATGTTGTCTATAAGGAGAAGAAGCCAAAAAAGACTTGTAAATAGAAATAATTTTTGTAAAACTGTCAGAGGAGTTTGGAAGCATACAACGAGCACTGAGTCTTTCTTCCATGCTGAAAGCTACTTCCAAGAGAACACATTAGTGCATGCAGTTGAAACAAAACTGGTTTATGCCATGAGGTGAAAGATAGTATTCCAATGTAGAACAAGATGCAGCTGAAGAGATACAAGGTAGGTGTAGACATGCTCATGTATATAAATGAAATTGTAGCAGTATTTGTAGTGTTCGGCAGTAATCAATTGATATTTAAAGACATTTTCATAGTCAATTTCCAGATAGAAGTGTGAAGCAGAAAATTGTAATTTTTCAAGGATTAAATGTATGCAAAGTGAAGAATTACACTAATTTACATGTTAGCTGCTCACCGCTCTAAATTGCAAAATTTAGTTAGGAGACTTTACTTTGTAAAAACTCCTACCTTATGTTTAGGAGAAATGAGGAGAACTCTATTGCATAGTACAGTAGCAGAATTAGAAAAAGTGTGTGAAGATATTTAGTTTGTTTTCTTTGGTCTGGAACATAAGTGTAGGGGAGATGAGGTGTTTGCACAATCAGGAGTAGAAAAACAGGACTCAAGTATTAGTACTTTATACAAGAAATTACCAAGTTTAACACAGTTTCTTCAGAGAAACCAAATAGTGTTTGTATTTGTTGTGGATGCACTCACTACAAAAGCCAAACTCGTAATGTTGCTTTGTTCTCAAAAACTGAACAAGAGAACAGAGATACGTGGCAAGAATTTTCTGTATGTTTATTTGTGAGGCAACACTTTAATTTGTCAACATAACAAATTATATGAAAGCACTGCTATGATAAGTTAGAGGATAGCAAAATGCCAGCCAGAGCAATACATAAGTTAGAATTGCTATCAATTAAAGAAGAACTGTGAGACTAAAATATTTATGAATCAATTCTTATACAATCCATACACCCTTTTCAAGCAACCGCAACACAGCTACAAAAAGGCCTTAAAGGAAGAGTTGCCTACTTACCTTACAAATTTACACAAAATATTAACACTGTGGGTGTAGAGAGAGATACTAATGAACCACTTATCATTCTAGTAATGTTGTGTCTCCCAAAAACAAAAGATCTTGCAAGAGTTAGTGGATGTTAATAAAGTTAAAAGAGCTATATAATGCCTGAAATAAAATAACATCTATTACAAAAGTGTTGATCTTTTTAGGGATGGAAGTTGTTTTGAGGATGAAATGTTATCATCAAATTGACAGATTGGAAAACTGGATAGCACCAAATCAAAAGAAATATATGAACACTACGGTTTTGAAAAAATGGATAGGCCCAAATAAGAAGAAATATATGAACACTATAGCATATATCCACTCCATTCCAAAGACGTTGTTGGTGATGCTATTTATCGCTATCAAATAAAACAAGAAAAAGGATCTCCAATGAGTGTGTGGGAGAAACGTTTAGAGGCCGGCGGTTTTCCACAACTATTTCCACCTGGAGTAGGGGACCAATATGATGACTGCCCCATAAAAATACTAGCAGCTGAGTAAAGGTTAACCAGATAATATTGAGAGGACCTAGATTTTGCCAATGTATTCTATACATATTTTATCTATTATTTGAGAGTAACTTATCTGGAATATCATATGCTGTAAACCACATACTGAAGGCAGGAAGTAACCTACAAAGCCTCCCTGAAAAATAATTTGTCGACAATTTCCTGATAAGGATGAAAAGTTGGAATACAATTTGATTAATTTGATGGCATGTAAATGTGGGACCAACAAGTATTGGTATTATAGTCATGGTGAACTGAAATGTATGTTGCAAAACTTAGGTGCGCCTACTTGGTTTGTGACAGTTGTGCAGAGTACACGTAGGATGATTTACTTGAGTTTTTGAGAAACGTAAACTCAAACATTAAGGGCATCAATTTGAAGAGAACAGGAGAATTTGCTCTTTGGATCCTGCTAATCTTTGCAGATGGTTTAACCACAGGCTTGAAGCCATGCTATCTTTCATCTACAACAAAACAAATGCTCCTCTTGACAAAATTACTGATTTCTTTTGGCATAAATAGTACTAAGCAAGAGGTGCTCCTCATATTCACATGCTGTTATGGATAAAGGATGTACCAACATTTGGAACAGACAGTGATGACTCTGTACTCTCTTTCAAGGAACAGTATGTGTCACATGCAATCCCAAAAGACAGTGATGAAAAAGGCCTAAAGGAGCAAGTTTTTCTCTTATAAAAACATAGACGTGGCAAGTACTGTTGTCACAAAACACAGGGCGAAAGAAAAATGTACGGAAAATGTAATTTTGAATTTCCAAGACCTTTAAATTCCAGAGGAATAGTGAACAGTTTTTGTATCTGCAGTGAGACATGCACTGACTTAAAAACCACTGAAAAACATGTACAATCTCAAAAAAAATCAGATGCCTCTTATTAATGACTATAATCTTCTGATTCTCAAAATGTGGAACAATTCCATCGCTGTTGCTCGTAATGTGACTTTGTATATAACAAAATCAGAGAAGATGGAGATGAAGGAGATATGGGAGGAGATATCTGCTCAAAAGTCTCTAACCAAGAAATTGTAATGCTTCAGTATCAAGATGCTTACTCATAGGGAAATTGGTTCCTCTGAATGCTGTGATCGGTTGAGCTCAGCCAGTTTGTACTCAAAGTCAAAGAGAATTGTTTGGGTAATTCTAAGCCTTAGAAGCACGCAAAATAGAATGTTGAAGTCTTTCCTGGAAAGTCAGTACCTACCAGAGTTTGATCTGGAAAGTCCAAACACTGTGAAAACAAATAAGTTGAACACTTACTATCCAAGAAGGAGTCCATATATTAAAAAGATGTGTCTTAATGAAATACTTCAACACCGCAGATATAGAAACAATGTTAAGAGAAAAAGTAGATGAAGAAAAATATGCAGTAGTTGATTGTGATGGTTGTTTGGTTTGACACAGAAAAGGAAGTTTAATTAGCCACAGAAAAAGTAGGACCTGATTTAGATATTGGCAGTTGCACTGCCACGTCACATCAACGGCTGACCCACGAAGACCACCAAGTCGACAGTCAACAGTAGGATTACTAAAATTGGAAAAAGGAGAAAGGTTGCAACTTACAGCAATAGAAACCATGGAATATCAGGGTGTGACAATACTCTAAGTGTAAAACTACAAGCAAAATTGGATTCAAAGGAGAAATCTGTTTCCAGAACTGCAGGATTAGAGAAGAGTTTACGTGTTTGCAAAAACTGTTGAGTAATTTTGCAGTAAAAGTTTAATGTTGAGGAAGGATTAGTTAATGATGCTATTGGTAAAGGCATTTATTTTATTCCCTTTACTAATTGGAATGAGGTTGAATACCTAGTGATAAACATTTCTCAGGTTAATGGCGTAAAACAGATTGGAAGACCTGTTGGACATTTGTTGCTTGTAAAAGACTTACATGTTCAGAGGAAACAGTTACCAGTTTCTTTAGCATGAGCTGCGACTATTCATAAATCTCAAGGTTTAATTGTAAATGTGTTTCAAGAACTGCAGGATTAGAGAAGAGTGCATGTGTTTGCAAAAACTGTTGAGTCATTTTGCAGTAAAATTGTAATGTTGAGGAAGGATTAGTTAATGATGCTATGAGTAAAGTAATTTATTTTATTTCCTTTACTAATTGGAATGAGGTTGAATACTAAGTGATAAACTCTGCTCAGGTTAATGGCGTAAAACAGATTGGAAGATCTGTTGCACGTTTTTTGCTTGTAAAAGACTTGCATGTTCAGAGGAAGCAGTTACCAGTTTCTCTAGCATGAGCTGGGAGAATTCATAAATCTCAATGTTTATTTGTAAATGCAGCATTCATTAATATTGGTACCACTGTGCTTAATGAAGGAATGTCATATGTAACCTTGTCATGAGTAAGAACATTTTCTGCTTTGTATCTTGGTTGACTTTGATGACGGTAAATTAAATGCTGAATCAAGTGGTGTCAAACAGTACAACCGAATGAGAAGTGTTTATGCTTCTCATTTAGGACAGTGTCCGGATTATCAAAAACCTACCATCTGCCCAAAGCAAAAGCTTTCAAAGCATCATATCAATGTTGTTGAGTAGCAGTATAAGAAAAAGAACATGGAACTTCTTAAGAAAAAGAAAACTGATAATGCTGGAGATATTGTTGGTTACATGTTGTCTTATCCTTCTAGTTTCAACTGCTATGCCAATGTGGTTTTCAATGCCCTGTTTACATGAACTCATGTTGTTCATGCAATTGAACAGACAAAATACAGGAGATTGTGTTCCACACTGTTTGTATTGTGAGAACATGTCTGCAGTGGTAAAAGTATTCAAGACCTTGTAGACCTATGCATTGGATCTGTACAGTTTACCCAAACCACTCAAGAAGATGCACAAGAATTTCTAATGGTAAAAGTTGATATCTTAGAAGAAGAGAAAGTACCTATTGATAATTTATTTAGACTTAGGGCCTGATTTGGATTTTGGCAGATGGGGTTACTCTGTCACAATTGTGATGGATGTCCCATCTGCCGTATTACGACTCCATTATAATCAATGGAAACTCTAATATGAAGGGCAGAAAAACCATCATGTTTGTCAAAGAGTAACCAATCTGCCAACATCTAAATTAGGTACTTAATTGCTCATGGCACCATGAGTGTGATAATTGCTCCTTGACATCAACTACAGAAATAGGTTCAGGGTGATTTATTTACCTAATGCAACTGTATTGCAAAACTGTTAATTTTGACATGTTGCTCAAAGATGCTTCACAGAACAGTACTTGTAGAAATTGCCAATCAGATCTTCTTTGCATATACGAAGAAGTGGGAAATGTAATTCTACTGCCTCAGTGATGTACAGCATATGCAAGTAAATTGGAAACTGAAATTACAAATTTTAAATTAGGACTAGTATGTAGTTAGTATTACATCTGGACCCTGCATCATCTTAAAACTACAACTGGATTGACAGAATGTAACAACAGCAACCTGACATTCAAACAACAACGGCTTTATAAACTACCAAATTCTTATCTTTACATCTTGGACCTAGGTTCAAGGAGGATTAAAATTGAAAAAGTGAAATAATATACTCGTGGCAGTTCTAATATAACTATTTATGACATCATATAGCCTACCAGGAGTGATGTCTGTATGAGGGTTTCCAAATGGTGGTATACAGTTAATGGTAGAACAATACAGATCAGATACCAGTGAATTGGAAACATCAATTGCAAACTAAAAAACAGGGCAAAAACTGTTTTGTGGAAAAAGAAATACCACTAAGTGTATTATCTTTTATGAAGCAATTACTATTACCTCTGAATACTACATTTTGTGTTTAAAAACTAAAACCGGATGGGCACAATATAATGAGAAGAAAGTCACAATCAAATAGATATTACAACATGATCTACCAAGTTACAATAAGGATTACCATTGGAAACATTAAATATTCTATTTGTAATTTATGTATTACAAGTTTTTAGAATGTTATATGGCCTACCAGGGTTGATGTCTTTATAAGGCTCTCCAAATGCTAGTGTCCATTACAGATATTAATTGTATTGTAACACTCTAAAAAACATTTACTTTTAGCATATGTTTCTTTATATTAGTTCAGTAGGTATGGCTAAAAGAATAGGATAATTAATTGTAGTGATTGCAATGAATAGTGCCTCTAATTTATGGTGACATACTGTGCAGTAATGTATTTTTCTACAATGTATATGATTGTGTTCCCCACTGTTCAATAAAGATTCTTATACAGTAAATCATTTGTGGTGTACAAGTATGGACCTGAGAACAATAAAAAAAAAAAAAAATGGTAGAGTGAGTATAAGATTGCATTACAGCATAACAAATGCCTACTACATGAACTTTTCCACTGCAGAAACTAAAAGGGTATTGTGTAACATTAACATATCTTTATGCTATTTATTTAACAGAACCATCTATTGGAGTAATGTAGGTTACTATTTGGTTCTTTTACCATTTGTAATACATCTAGTAACACACCCAGACACACAGTGACATGTAAACTAACACACTAGGAAACATTGATGCAGTATCTGACCCAGATACCCTCTCATGCATACACTGACACACCCAGGCACACACCGATGCATACAACTACACACCTAAACATACACAGATACATTCACCTACAAACCCAGACACACTGATCCATACACTGAGGCACCCAGGCACACACTGATGTGTATTCTAATTTACCAAGGCAGACACTAAGATAGCCAGGCACACACTGATGAATTTGCTGACACACCCAGGCAGGCAGACACTGATAGGTACACTGGCACAGCCAGGCACACACTGATGCATACATCTACACACCCAGATACATTGATGCATTCAGGGACACACCCAGGCACACACTGATGCATACACTAACACACCTAGGTACATACTCATACAGACACTGAGACACCCAGGCACGCACTGGTGTACAAACTAACACACCTAGGAACACACTCATGCATACACTGATATACCTAGGAACACAATGATGCATACACTAACACACCCAGGCACACATTTATGCACACATCGACCCTCCCAGGCACATACTGATGAATACATAGAAACACCCAAGCAGACCCTAATGCATATATTTATACCCAGACACAGATTCAGGAATGCACTGACCCATCAGGGACGCATTGACGCATACACTGACACTCCTAGACACAGACTCATGCAAACACTGAGACAGCCAGGCACATACTTGTGGTTATGCATACACTAACACACCCAGGCAGACACTGTTGCATACACTGACACATCCAGACACAATGATGCATACACAAACACATACACGCACACATGCATGTATAACTTGACACACCCAGACACACACTGATACATACACCTAAATATCCAGGCACACTCTGGTACATACACCTACAAACCCATGCAGACACTGTTGCATACACTGACACATCCAGACACACCAATGCATACACTAGTACAGACACACACACAACCACTCATGTATAACCTGACACACCCACACACTGATGCATACACTGACACACCTAGGTACTCACTCATGTATACACTGAGACACCCAGGCACACACTGATGGATACACTGACACATTCAAACAGACACTAATGCATACACTGACAGTCCCAGGCACACACTCATAAATACACTGACACATACAGGCACACATTGACAGATACACTGACATACCCAGGCACAGACTCATGCAAACAGTGAGACAAGCAGGTACATACTTGTGCATACACTAACACACCCAGGTACACACTGATGCGTACACTCACATACCCAGGCAGACACTGATGTATACTCTGACATACCCAGACAAACTGAAGCATACACTAACCCACCCAGGGCCACACTCATGCATCCAGGCAGATACTGATGCATACACCTACACACGCATTCTCTCACACAAGCACACACATACAGTCACACACTCACTCACACAGACACTCACCCTTACAGCGGCTCTCATATAACAGACCCACACAGGAACTCACATACCCCACCAATCACACATCTACAAAACTACTATCGCAACTCCTAACATAGCCACACAGGCACCCACTCACGCACCCATTTATACACTGACACACACACTCACACTCCTATGTGCACACATAGTCACACACTCATTCACTCATGCATACATTCAGTCACATATCTACAAAACCACTATAAAACTCCTGACAGAGCCACAGAGCCACTCACATAGACAGTCACACACTCATTCACGCATTGACACACCTAACCACTCACACTCAATTCACAAACACACCCACTCACACTGGTTCACACACTCACACATGTACAAAACCACCACCACACCTCCTCATAGACCCACACAGCTACTCAGACACCCATTCACACACATACATACACACCCATTCATTGACCCACAAATCCAATACAATACCCATGCTCAGACCCACACAGCCACTTTCACACTGGTTCACACACCCATTCACACACACAAATATGCACTCCTACACTAACTCGAACACTTACACAGCCACACAGACAGTCACTCAGAAACACACACTCACACACCCATACTTCCACTCACCTACACAGCCATTCACACACTGATTCACACACCCACTTACACACCCACACAGACACTTACATCACCACTAACACAGCCATACAGTGACTCACACAGCTACTGACACACCCACACAGCCACTTGGACACCCATTTATATACCCATAAACCCACTCTCACAACCACACAGAGATCCATGCAGGCACTCACACACCCAATCACACACCCAAAAAGACACTACTGTAGTTCCTCAGAGACCCACACATCCACTCAGATACCGCCTCACAGACACATTCATACACTCACACACCGTCTAATAAACCTATTCACATACTCACACACCTGCTCACACACCGATTCACACACTGCCACACCTACTAATACTCCCATTCATACATACACCCACCCACATACTTATAGACACATTTACACATCAACTCATACACCTGCAAAACCATAAATATATACTGGAGAAATGCACAGAATGTGTGCAAAAAGTCTTCTTAAAAATAAATAGCATTTATGGTTTATCACATCCTGCACAAATATTGGCATGGACTGTTCCAAAACTGAATTAATTTTATTGCACACTGTGCAATCGGATGCAACCTTTATCATCTGTGGGACAACTGGAGGGATATGATGTGGATGCCTGCACTGCATCCCTCTGGATTTCTGCCTTCACCAGAAAACAGGGATGTATGGTCCTGAGATGCTTGAACATGCTGCTGGTTTCATGCAAATATTTTATATTTGTCCCTCTGTACAGTTATTTGTTGCAAAGGTTGTATTTGACCACATTTGCCATCACTTTTTTCTTCAGAAGGAATGGAGAAAAAACTCCATATTAGTGATTCCTTTTTTCTTGGGATTTCTTCTTATTCTCTCTTAATCTCTTCCTCCTACTGTCTTGCTCCTCCTGATGTAATTTTCAAAAGTTCTTCAGAAAAAAACACCAACGTTTAGACAAATAGATAACATTTATTTGAGTAAACAAAATGACAAAAATCCAATGGGTAGACCCTAAGGTATGCAATTGTAAAGATTTAGGTGAAAATAGCACCTAAAAACACAAACAGCAACTGTGATAATCTGGTCATGCTGGAGCAAAACAAAGTCAAGAGTTCACGCCAACTGCAATAGAGAGTGGGCCAGATACACAGACCCATTTAGGTCCACTGAACACAGTACCTTAAATCCTGGAGCGCGGTCTGTGTGGTGTTGCTTTGTAGACTTTGTAGCAGTTCTGGTAGGGGCACCTTAAGCCCACTACCAAGGGTACAGGACTTGGGTGCTACCACTTGGCAGGGCAGACTCAAAGATGGCAGAGTCCACGTACAAGAGCGGGTTGGTTGGAAGTCACTTGTCTCCCTGAGACTTCAGAAAACAGGAGGCCAGTCAGCTGGCCCCTGGAGGAAATCTGGGTTCTGCGTTGTAGAGATGCAGGTCCAGTCCTACTCACTCCTAGGCAAGAGGGCAACAGACACATGTCAGCACAGCAAAGCAGGAGTCCAGTAAAGTAGCTGTCCAGCAGAGTGGCAGTTCTTTCAGCAGCAAAGCAGTCCTTCATCCTGGCAGACTATTTACAGGCCCAGGGGTGGACTGCACTGGTAGAGTCTGAGGTCCAGTATTTATACTTTGGCGCACTGGGTCTGGAAGGTGGAGAAGCTTCTAGAGGCATGGCTTTGAAGTGCACAGATGCCCTGCCTCCCCTGTCCTGGCTCCAAGCTGTCTGGGGTGACAATGCAGGGTCTTACACACTCTTGTGGGTGAACAGGAAAAGCCCACTCAGGTGTGTGGCAGTGCTAACATCTGTCCCCCATCAAGCTAGTTAATGGCCCATTAAGGCTCATGAAGTCACACTTAATCTTCCATTGTGTACGCCTGTCTAGAGGAGATGCACAAGCCCCAGCTGTCACCTACCCAAGACATGAATTGGAGACAGGCAGCAGGCACACAAGGATAAGGGCAGAAAAATGCCAACTTTCTTTTTTTAATTGTAATGATAAATTTGACTTTACCATTGAAGAGGATTTATCATTACAATTACATTTGTACTGAACATTACAGTTCTACCTTCTTCCAATCAGGGGGGATTACACTTATTAAATGTAGTAAGGAATCCCCTGCCCTATCCTATGAAAGGGGTAAGCATTACAGTCATGAAAAATGAATTTGGGAGTTGTTCACTACCAGGAAATGCAAAACTACAATGTATGTGTCCTGCCTTTTACTTACACAGCACTATGCCCAATGGGTTTCCTAGGGCCTACCTTAGTGATGACCTATGTGTAATAAAAGGGGGTGTTTAAGACTCAGCAAGAGGTTTTAAATGCCAAGTCAACATGGCAGTGAAACTGTACATACAGGCCCTGAAGTAGCAGCCATGAAACATGTTTTAAGGGCTATATAAGTGGATGGCACAATCAGTGCTGCAGGCGCGCGCGTGACATGTAATTTATAGGCCCTGGGCACATGTGGTGCACTTTACTGGGGACTTATAAGCAAATTAAATATGCCAGTTGTGGATAGGACAATGTTACCATGTTTTAGAGTACAAAGCACCTGCACTTTAGCACTGGTCAGCAGAGGTAAAGTGCCAAGAGACCTAAAACCAACAAAAACAAATTAAGCAATACAAGGAGCGAAAAGGCAAAAGTCCGGTGGGGACCAGGTAGAAAGGGCCAGGTCCAACAGTTTAAATAAGGAAATAGGAAAAAGAATTGAAAAACCTTAGAAATTCACTGAAGGTTACAGGGATGTTATATTAGACATGGGGCTGATTACAAGTTTGACGGTCCCAACGTGGGACCGCCAAACTGGCGAGGAGGACACCAATGCCATGGTGGCAGTCTGACCAGTGGTAACATTGTAATAGAGCATTACTGTCAGTCAGAACAGGAGGAACAGTGCTATAGGATAGCACTCAGCTCCATTAAAGGAGTTGAGTGCTATCCAGTATCACAGTGGGGGCTGACCAGCACTCTCGGAATGCACCCTGGCTGGTTACAATTCAGACCACTGTCATACCATAGAGAACCATGTTCTCGTCAGAGGCGGCCATCCGCTGGTGGGTCCATCCACTAGGGTTGTAATTGGGTGGTTGCACTGCCCATAGTGCAGCGGTCTGACCATCAATGCGAGTGTGGTGGTCCACGGACCACCACACTCATAATTGGGCCCTTAGATTTTACACATGCAAAACCATAGAAATTGAGCAATTTAAGTTACCTGAGTTAACTATGACATATGTCACTGCAATGCACTGCTTATGATCTCACATATTATATAACTCATAACATGGTCAGTGTGATCACTGCTGACATCACTGATGAAATGAAATGAAAAATGGCATGTGGAGCTGCACATTGTAGCTAGCTCAGGTAACTATAAGTGCTGAATTTTCATGCTATAACATCCCTGTAACCTTTGTTTTTTTCAGTGAATGTCTAAGGTCTTATAAATTCTATTTTCTAACTATACCAACCCTGTAAACATTGTTTCTTTGGTGAATTTTCAAGGTTTTAATGTTATTTCCTAACTATAACGTCCATGTCACCTTTATTTTTTTGTAAGATTTTAATGATTTTTTAGTGAATTTCGATTTTTTTGCATGGTATTTCCTATCCTTTGTTTTTTTTGTGTGTGAATATTCATATTCATATATATATAAGGAGCACTCTGCGGATTCTCAGCCACATTCATTACACCCAGCATGACGCGTTTCAGCAGATTGTCTTTCTCAAATGCTTTAAATAGTTGCTTTAAATAGTTTTCCTTCATTGTTATTTGATTGTACTCCTAAGTAAAAAAAAGGACTCAAATGTCTCCATAAATCACACAGCTATCAGTGCCGCCATGACCACATGTATTTTGAGATGTTGCATGCCACATAAAGTGAACAGCATCCCAAGTGTCAGGTGCTCAAGGGGAAAGGAAAGACCACCTTTACTTCCTTAATTGGAAAGTACATTTCATTAATCATCAACTCCAAGAACACTGGAATAACTCCACGTTAAGTTCACCAGTAAGCAACCATAACTTTATTTTCTTCATCAATAAATCATCCATGCCCGTACAATGCAACACGTGTTTCATCAGTGCTACATGAGTGGTAGCTGACTTCTTCAGGGCCATAACAAATTCAAAATCATACATTAGTTGGTGGAGGATGTAATCAAGCCAAACGTGCATTAAAGCAGTGAGGATGTGAGTAGCGAATGTTAGAAAAGAAAGGAAATGTAATTGTTCATTCTTAATTACATGTCAGGACCGAACCTCAGTCCCAAAAAAACAGGTCATGCTTCAACACCAATAGTGATACAAAGCATAGCTCATAAAGGCTCTGAGTGTACCGAATCTCCTCCTATCATATAAATTCCCACGTGTTCGTATGTCATAACAATTATCTCCTACATTCTGGAAACACAAATACCTAATATTAACCAGTTACCTTATATTAGCCTATTAAGCAAACACCAGTGTTAATCTCTCCTAAAATGCAAAGAAGCCATGCTCATGTCTTACCTCATATTGTAAGATTATTGATAAAGTAGAAGTTTGAAGTCAGTCAAGTAATAGTGGCTCCTGTACAAGTCAATCTATAAAATGACACCATAAGTGCCTTGATAAAAATGAGAAATACCTTCTTACTGTAATCCAAATAAAAGCCACATGGTAAGGATGTCAACAACAATTTATCCTAGTCAACTGCAATATTAATCGAAAATCCTATCACAAGTTTCACAATCCCCATAATGTATCTCAGGCCACTTCATGCCAACAAGATATATATAAGATACTCCTGCTACTACTCACTTATATTACCCATTCAATACAAAATAGTGCATCTACTGTCCCCATAGTAACCAATCTGTGTATGTTCTGCTCACAGACTCTCTTATAGGTAGCATGCTAGCTCAGCAAACATGGTTTCAACTGAGCCCAAGATTGTATATTTCACATTATTAATGCTATATACACGTGCCCCAACTGCATCAGTACAGGTCGCGCTTGCACGTCAAGTTAAACAAAGCCTAGGAAAGATAATTGTCCGTCCGACATGAGGGAGCCTGGCCTGGCTTATAATGGGTACCTGATGGTACTTACATCTTGTGCCAGGTCAAGTTATCCCTTATTAGTAGATTAGTAGTGTTCTAGCAGCTTAGGCTGATAGAGGTAGCTATAGCAGAGCAGCTTAGGCTGAACTAGGAGACATGCAAAGCTCCTACTATACCACTTATATCATATAGCACTATATCATAGGAATCACAATACTCAAAGTTACTAAAAATAAAGGTACTTTATTTTAGTGACAATGTGCCAAGAACATCTCAGAGGATATACTCCCTTAGGAGGTAAGTAAAATACACAAAATATACACACAAACCAAAATCAGGTAAGTAAACAGTTAGAAAAGTAGTGCAAACACTGCAAAATACAATAGCATGCAATAGGCCTAGGGGCAACACAAACCATATACTAAGAAAGAGGAATGCGAACCACTCAGGGACACCTGGCTTAGTGTAGTGCGTAGAGGGTGGCTGGGAGTATAAGAAAACACTAAGGGTGTCCAAGATACCCCACCCCAAGATCCTGAAAAGTAAGAGTAAAGTGACCCTACTTCCCCAGAAACACACTAAAGTCGTGATAGGAGATTCTGCAAAGCCCACAACAGACTGCAAAGCACTGAAGAAGGATTCCTGGACCTGAGGACCTGTAAAGGAAGGGGACCAAGTCCAAGGGTCACAAAAGTATCCGGGGCGGCAGGAACCCACTAAACCCCAGATGAAGGTGCAAAATGGCTGCCTCTGGATGGAAGAAGCTGAATATACTGCAACAACAAAAGGTGCCAGGAACTTATCTTTTGCACAGAAGATGTCCCACGGAGTGCTGGAGGATGCAGAGCTGTTTCTTTGGAGAAAGACTGCAAACAAGCCTTGCAAAGGTTGTGGTTGAAGAGAATGGGAGCTGTCTGGGCCCAGGAAGAACCAGGAGGTCGCCACTTGGAAAAGGTTACAGAGGGTGCCCTCAGCAACACAGAGAGCCCATGTTCAAGAAGGCAGCACCCGTAGAAGTACTTAAACATGGGTTCAAGAAAACTGAGCACGGCAGTCATCTCAACACTACAAAAGAGGGTCTCACAAAGCCGGTGGTCAACTCAGTGAGTTGAGCAATGCAGGACTGAGTGCTGGGGTCCTGGACTAGGATGTGCATGAAGAATTCCTTGCAAAAGTGCACAGAATCCCTAGCAGCTGCAGTTCACGCAGTACACAGGATTACTGTTTGGAGAGAGAAGACAAGGACTTATATCCTCCAAATTTGGACAGTTGGACCAGTGGACAGTCTGGATCACTTGGGTCCACCACCTGTGCTCCAGGGGCCACACTCATCAGGATGAGAGGGGTCCCGGAGTACCGGTGACGCTGAAGTTTGGTGCCTGCTGGAGCAGTGGGAAGATTCCGTCGACCTACAGGAGATTTCTTTGTGGCTTCCAGTGCAGGGTGAAGGCAGACAGCCCCCAGAGCATGCACCACCAAGAAACAGTTGAGAAAGCCGGCAGGAGTAGGCGCTACAATGTCACGGATAGTCTTCTTGCTACTTTGTTGCAGTTTTGCAGGCGTCCTGGAGCAGTAAGCGGTCGATCCTTGGCAGAAGTCGAAGAGGGGGATGCAGAGTAACTTTAGTGAATTCCGGCAAATCGTTATCTGAGGAAAAGCCCACAGGAGAGACCCTAAATAGCCCTCAGAGGAGAATTGGCCACCTAGTGAGGTAAGCACCTATCAGGAGGGGTCTCTGACGTCACCTGCTGGCACTGGCCACTCAGAGGCCTCCATTGTGCCCTCACACCATGGATGGCAGAGGTCTGGGACACACTGGAGGAGCTCTGGGCACCACCCCTGGGGTGGTGATGGACAGGGGAGTGGTCACTCCACTTTCCTTTGTCCAGTTTCATGCCAGAGCAGGGACTGGGGGTTCCCTGAACCAGTGTAGACTGGTTTATGCAAGGAGGGCACCATCTGTGCCCTTCAAAGCATTTCCAGAGTCTGTGAGAGGCTACTCCTCCACAGCCCTTAACACCTATTTCCAAAGGGAGAGGGTGTAACACCCTCTCTCAAAGGAAATCCTTTGTTCTGCCTTCCTGGGACTGGGCTGCCCAGACCCCAGGAGGGCAGAACCCTGTCTGAGGGTTGACAGCAGCGGTAGCTGCAGAGAAAACCCCAGAGAGCTGGTTTGGCAGTACCCGGGGTCCATGGTGGAGCCCCGAGGATGCATGGGATTGACACCCCAATACCAGATTTGGCATGGGGGAACAATTCCACAATCTTAGACATGTTACATGGCCATATTCGGAGTTACTATTGTGAAGCTACATATTGGTATTGACCTATATGTAGTGCACGCGTGTAATGGTGTCCCCGCACTCACAAAGTCCGAGGAAATTGCCCTGAACTATGTAGGGGCACACTTAGTAACTTTGCACCTAACCTTTAACAAGTGAGGGTTAGACATATAGGTGACTTATAAGTTACTTAAGTGCTGTGTAAAATGGCTGTGAAATAACGTGGACGTAATTTCACTCAGGCTGCAGTGGCAGTCCTGTGTAAGATTTGTCTGAGCGCCCTATGGGTGGCAAAAGAAATGCTTCAGCCCATAGGGATCTCCTGGAACCCAATACCCTGGGTACCTAGGTACCATATACTAGGGAATTATAAGGGTGTTCCAATGTGCCAATTAGAATTGGTGAAAATGGTCACTAGCCTACAGTGACAATTTTAAAGGCAGAGAGAGCATAAGCACTGAGGTTCTGATTAGCAGAGCCTCAGTGACACAGTTAGTCACCACACAGGGACAGACATTCAGGCCACAAACTCTAAGCACTGGGGTACTGGCTAGCAGGATCCCAGTGAGACAGGCAAAAAAAAACTGACATACATGTAAAAATGGGGGTAACATGCCAGGCAAGATGGTATTTCCTACACGACCCAAATTGTATTCCCTGAGCACTAAAAGATAGGTAATCTGCAAACCTTATCAAACCATCAATCATACTGCTAACCCATTAGATTGTTTCTAAGGGGTGGAAAGCAGCCCATGAGTCATGCTTACCTGGGAGAGTACTCCCATTGGTGCCTGGCGTCTGTGTCCAGATGGCTAGCTTTGAACACTGCCGCCATCTTAAAGGGTACAAGACGCATTGTCTCTCAAGATGTCATTGTAACCCAACCATTGGCAACATAGAACTAGGATTACCAGCTTACTAAATCTGCTGCATCTTGTAGTGAGCAAAACTCTGTACCTAACAAACCTTGTGAATGGTTTAATACATTGTCTCATTATTATTACAATGGTGCACATACCACAAGCAAAGTAATAGTCAAATATTGGATCTAAGTCTGCCAAAATTCACAATCGGCATTGTACTTGTATATGGCCATAGAAACAATATGACAACATTATACACTATTCGTGTTTAACACCATTTAGTTTGGTGACTAATGCACAACACTTGCAAGTCCAATACACTACCTTTCTCAATAAGCCTAATCATAACCATGCAGCAAGTGGTTGATACACCTCAAGAACTAAGAGGTACCAGTGTAACTGTGTGTGACGTATCTTTGTATGTAAGAATCTGAATCACGGTTGTCTATGTTTATTATGGTCTACAATATACCCATCCACGGGTATGGTAAAGTACTGTCGTAATGCACTGGTCTTATAGCAAATTCTATTCTGTATAACTATACAGCAGTAAAAGGGTCATTGTCCAAAACCAAATTATGCACCCTTATCAAAGCCAGAGGCAGATGGCAATGTTAATATTAGTAGTGCAATTCATGGTCAGCTTTCAGAACCTCCTCAACCACACTAAGGCCCAGATTTACAAGAAATTATGCACACCTGCCCTAGCGCAGTTGTGTGTCAAACATTTTAACACTGGCGAGCATCATTTCTTACTGCCATGCTTGCACCATATTTAAAAAATGGCGCAACATGGTGGTAAGAAATGGTTAGTGTAAGAAAAATGACGCTAACCCTTGTGCCATGTCACCAAAAGAATGGCGTTACTGCCGGAAAAGTGGACCTAGCATGATATGCGGCATATATTTTTTTAACTTAATCTTGCTAGCATCACTTTTATAAGTATCATAAAAAAAAAAACAAAAATGCCAAACAGAAGCCTCAAGGTAGAAAAATGGAGCAATCAGGACAGGAGAGACCACAGAGAGACTCTAATCAGCCAGGATGGTCATACAGACTCACAGGAGAAGGGGAAAAGGAAGTGTTGTTTCAGTCAGGAGAAGAATAACATCTTGGTCAGAGAGGTGACAAAGCATTAACACCTGCTCTTCGTCACATCTAAAGTACCAATAAGTAGGAAAAAATCCATGTGGCAGTTCATAGCGAATAAAGTCAACAGTGTGGCGGAGGTGAAGAGGACTGTCACCAATTGTATGAAGAGCTAGCACGATTGTAAGTTCAGAACAAAAGAGAAACTGGCCAGCAACTGAAAAGCAATGCTGCAGAATTGAGGGGAAATTCCAGCACCCTAGGAGGAGCTGGATGAGCTGGAAGGATGGTGGCAGTGGTCATTCTGGAGGAGGTGGTCATCAGAGACCCAGCATAATGCAGCACACATAGAAAGAGGAAAATTGTTGAGACATAAAGATATTAAACCCCATTGTGTTGCCTCAATGCCACCTCCGAGGTGGCATAGGAATCTGACACATTCCCAGAGTTTCAAATCTGGGAATACGTCAGATTCCTTAGCTGTCCAAGGGTGTTTCTGTGGGAACACCCACAGCGACATCCATGGAAGGCCCTTTTCATGCAGTTATATGTGTGAAAGGCCCCATATTTATAAGGCCATAAAAAGCCATGCAAGATGGCTTTGCAAATATGGAATGGTATACTGCGCCACCAGAGCATGAAGAAAAATGATGTTTTGGTATCGCAGTATGCCGCTAGGGGCTTGTCAATATGCCCCAATGTGTGATGCACAATGCAGCAAATAGAGTAACATTACTTAACTTGGACACACAATGATTACATTTATCCCCATGTCATTACTACGCAAACTTTGAGGAAGTGAATGAAAGTGCAGCATTCCCAGATGTGAATATCTGGGAAGGCTACAGAAGTTGGGTGAGTTACATGTGCATTTTGTGGGAACAACCCCAGCAACACACATGGAATAACACCTACATGCAGTGTGAGGCATAAAAGGCCCATATAATACCAGGCCATAAAAATCCACACAAGGTGACCTAGAAAATATGGACTGGCACTCTGCCCACTGGAGTGTAACATTGAAAAGATGTTCAGGTAAAGCAGTATGCAGTCAGTGTCTGGAAAATGTGGCCCATTGTCACCCACATGTGATGAAATAATGCAGTGAGGAGCAGCAGACCACTCCGATGTGCCGTGCTGCATCATGAATATAATGGAATGTTAGTTGTCACTAAAATGCAATGCAATACATCCCTTTATTAACCTAGGTCATAGGGCACTTACTGCTGCCTAACACCAACACCGGCACATATTCAGCAGGGTGTTGTGGTGCCTGTGTTGCATGGTGTGATGGCACAGGTGCATGAATGGACACATCCTGCTACATCAACAATCAGGAATAGTGTATGACACTTCCAATGCTTGTCACTAATTGCAACACACATGTGAAAGATGGAATAGAATGGCCCACAACAATGTCAGTCATAAGCAGCACCACTACAAGGCACTCCTGAGGCAGCAATGCAACCTGATGCATTCACACGTTGACATGTATGGCAATGTTTCAGCTCATCGAGGCAACTCATGGGTATTGTAACAGTGATGTAAGGGGGGACAACTGTTACCGCTTATCATGTGTGTTGTATCCTCAACCACCCATAGTAAGATGCACCCACCTCTCATGTATGGCATTGTACAGGAAGGATGCCTCTTCCTGCATGACAACACTCATCCCTGCAACACAGGCCTTCTTGTAGCATGGGTGCAAATGTTGGTGTGTTGTAGGGACAAGGGTTGGCATGCAGAAAAAGGCATCCTTCCTGTACAATCCCATATATGAGAGGTGTTTGCATCTTACTATGGGTGGTTTAGGATACAGCACACATGAGGTGACAATGAGAATGCATGTGGACAGTTGTCCCCCCTTACATCACTGTTACAAAACCCATGGGTTGGCTGAAGATAGTATCACACACTAAAAGTGACTGGTCTGGTATAGCAACTGTACCTGTAAGTTTTTATCAGTGCTGCACGAGAACAAACAAAGCAACACCCATGCCACACAAATGCCACATAGTGTAATGCATGAAAGGGGTCTACATGCAGTTGTGCTAAAAATAATTACACAACATGTCTTAGACAGGACTAGGATATGCTGCCTGACATATTGTGACAATAGTCTGTTTAAAAGAAAAATAACACCTTGATGTAATTTTGTGCCACAGGGTGCACTTAAATGAGGGAATCTGTTATGTGGCTCTGCCCCGTGTCAGTGAAGCACCATGTTTACCAACCTATTGACTCATGTGAACCATTAACACTGATAAACATTGATATATCTACATCTCTTTGCAGAGGAAGAAGCCTTACCTCATGGCCAGCTGCCTTTCCTGGACTTGTCTGATGATGGCGATGACATGCTGCAAAGCATCAATTCTGACACTCTCCAGCAGAACCTGGGTGCTATCCGCACACCATCTCCGGTTGCTAGGAGGACACCAAGCGTTGCAGGGTCTCCAAATGAACGCCCAACACTCAACAACACCACCTGCCACCTCACGCCTGGACTCCCAAGATCCAGACATCATCTTTCAAAATACAGCAGTAGGAGTCCAGAAGGAGCTGTCACAGCATGTTCGGGTGGGGATGGAGACCATGGCGGGCAGCATAGCTGGAGTCCAGAGGAGCCTCAGTCCGAATAACTCAGCTGTTCTTTGAGGCACCGACTTTCCGTTATATGGACTCCAGCAGTCCCTAGCTGACACAGTTGATGTCCTGAGGATGAGACTCAAACAATTACTGTCTCAAAGTGACACCAGAATGATTGACAATAGGCTGGGGCTATTCAAACTATACTAGAGTCAATGCAGCGGGTGCTGGTCTCCCTTAGTGACAACCTGGCTGCTTACCACTAAGCTATAGTTGCTGTGTTGGAAAACCAGCAGCCCCTCCTTGCTGCAGCAATGCCTTTCATCTTTCCACAGATGAAAGCTACTGGGAGCTTTGATCCCACATCTCTTGTCCCTGATGTGTGTGTGCCTCCCTCAACTTCAACAGCAGCAGCAGCACCTATGGCACAGGAGGCAACGCACACATCAGAGAATGACGATGTGTAAACAATATCATTCTCCTGAAAAACCACCCGGTAGCTATAGTCTGTGACACATGGACAGTTTCTCTTTTGCTCTATGCTGATGATCATGCCAGTGTAACAACATCTATGGAAGTCCCCTCTGCACTTTCTCACTGTTGACCTACCACACATGTGAATCACATACTGGCCAATTCCTAATTATTGGCGTTGTGGCCACCTCCATACCGATGCACTCCTCTCCTACACATGTCTCATGACATGTTCCCCTTCCCTTGGAGTCTGTCTGGACTTCCGATGATTTGGGATCTCTAATGAGGTTAGTTTCCTATGTACTGTACTGTACAATCTCTATCATTTATAATTCTAATAAATTCACTCAAAATATCAAATTTCTTGAATATGTTTCAGAGTCAGTAACTTTGTGAATTTTATGCATTGTGGGAAGACTATACATTGAGAGGCCTAGGGAGCAAAAACATTTAGGCAGCACGCTGCTGCAAGCAATGTAGGTGCACTGAGATGCTACATAACATAAAAGTCGGTAAGTACTGTATACAATAGGATAATGCCCAAAAATATAATTTTTTACTAACACTAGTGCATATGCAGCCGTCTACTGCCAATGCAGGCTCACTTGCTCCATATATTAAGGGTGTTTGTGTTGCAGGGATCAGATATCTATTAACAGGAAGTGCCCCTCCCTGCACATATGAAAACAGTAAAAGACCCTTGCTCATACTATGCAGTTGGCAAAATGCAGCACACAAACATTTAGACAAACTAGCCTAAATATGTGTATGTTACACTATTGTGCCATGCAAACTACACCCCTGGGTTGACTTTGTAGTTTTCGCCTTGCCTCAGGTCTACATTCCATTGTACATCTGAGGCAGTACCAAATGCTATGGGTGTATCATGGGTAAGTCACCAGCAATACACATTGGATATCACTCTGCAAGAGAAATCATGTGTTGGGGGGAGACATGTGTAGAGTGTGGTGTTAATACAAACAAAGTGGTTATATGTCCCCTTAAAAAATTGCAAAATGGCACAGTGCCACTGGTGTAACACAAAAAGAGATGCTCTGGTGGTGCTAGAGTCATGTGTCCATGCCCCTGAGTTCTTGGCTAACCAACATGTGTGGATATGAGACCTACACAAAGTCACACACAAACTGACTGCAACTTTAATGAAGTGACTGATGATAGCTATATGAACAAGCAAGTTGAGTCTGAGTATCCTAAGCATGGCATTTGACAGTTATCATGCATGTATTGTGATAGCTGACAGCAATCACAACACAAGTGATTAGGCCTAGCAAGGATGGTATTACAGATAAATGATGCAGGTATGAGAATGTGTTGGACAGCCATGAGTGACACACTAACATAACCTAATACCACAATGCAATGACAATACAAGTCACATTATTTGAAAATACAGAGAAATGCTGTATGATTACTTGCTTTTGGGATGTGTCAACATGCACATTGAGAGTGTCACATACATTGTTGATAAAGCTCTGGATTTGCAGATGACATACAATTGCCAACCGGACAGGAACTACATTATAGGAGATACTAAACCTATCAAAACCTATCCTATACATGTGAGACCACATGATAAACATCATCCCGCTTATCCCCATAATTACACATCTAAAGACAAGGAGCACAGTTAATAATGCTACACATCAACTACGTAAACATATAGCCTAAAATATATATATATATATATTTTTGTAGATGTAAAAAAATACATTTCTTATTTGAACACATATCCAAACATAATTCCCCTCCCCCCAAACATTTTAGATTAAAAACCCTATACCCCTGACCACGAAGAAAAATACAACTATCATTAAGTACTGCAAACTAATCTATTCTATCCTAACTTGCTCAACACTAACTAACTACATACCCCAACTCCAAACAAGCATATTGTAAAATGGAAGGGACATCCAAAGTATGCGTACACATGTCCCCTTAACACCTCATGATATGTGCTTTCAGTTCCCTCAAAATTGAAAATATTAGTCCATTCTAGTGCTCCAATCTTGAGATCCTATATTTGTGATCTGCCAACTTATCTCTGAACTCCTGTATGAAGGGGTACTCCACGTAGGGATGTGCTGCAGGTGTAGCAGTCGCAGATCCTGTTGCTGGTGATGTGGTGGAAAGTCCTGCCCCTGAAGAAGTGTCACTGCCTCTAGCCACAGGCCTTTCTGCTGCAAGGGTGGTGGTGGACTTCTTTTCTGCCCCCCTTGAGGGAAGGCATTCCAGGCCTCTGAGGCATGCTCCCTGTGGTACCTCCTCTGCATCCTCCGGTATCCCTTGGAGACTTGCTTTATGTGGCAGTACCTCTCAGCCCTCTTTGCAAACTCACGCTTCTGGGATGCATTCATGTTAACAGCTACAATAAGATTTAGACATGTCAGTAATTTGCAGTTGAAAGGGAAATGAACAGTACACATGCAATGGATCTACCATCTTCTGTAGTAATACACTGGCCGCACAAATCTACATAACAGCCTGAAGGGCAGGGGAGACATACATCTGCATACCATCCATCAAATCCACATTGGTCATGTCCATGGTAGCAAAACTAGCTATTGCAGCACAATTACTTGGACCCTACTTTGAGAATATTTGAAGGACCGTGCCACCATTGACTATAGATTGGCACACACATCAGCCATGTGACTTTACAACGTCACACTCATCATGGTATGTTGCTTACCAATGTCCCTCACGCATGTGCAACTAACCTCAGATCAGTTGACATGTAACTAACTCACCTAAGGAAGGACTGTTGGGAAAATGTGTTCTCACTTCAGAGCCACATATAGAAAGGACAGATGTGAAGACACATAGCTTATTTTAAAAACAGATTGTGCCAGCCATTATATGTGACACTTTGGGTCGTGCAGTCAGTCATGTCACACAGAGGATGATGACACTAATCTCATAGTGACACAGCTCTATACCTGGAGAGCTGTGCCATGGCTTGATGCATAGCTCCGAAGTAACCTGTTTCAACTCATAAAATAGTCCATTAGTTCTATACGTGTACTAAACTATGCTCATAGTGTTCCTTCACAGCACTCAGCGCCATCCCCTCATATGTGGTTGTATGCATGTCCCATACCACATCTGCACAGGGATCTTGATACAGCACAGGATAATGCAGTACATTGACGGTCGGTTGCATTCACATCCTGAACAATATCTGCATCACAATAATTAGATGATGCAGTGGTTCATGGCTTTTCCTATGGTATTGATATCCCTCTGATCAAACATACATGATAGGAACTGTGAGGATGACATAGGATTTAAATGTGTCAACCAATGACTCAGTTAATGGGGCATGGCACCACAATTGCATTAGCAAATTGGTGAGATAAAGGGACAAATAGACCAGACCCTTGCACCACTGGTGCATCACTTTGTTCCCATATAAATAGTGATGCACCAGTGTTGCTAGCGGCTTGCAACTAAGCCTCCAAGCATGAAATGTTTACCACTGAAATGCTGAGAGGTTACTATAAACTTGGAAATGCATCACACCATTTGCTGAGTTACACGGTGCAATGTGTGGTGCACAGAACAGTTACATGTATTTGTCGACAAAATCTTTGTAACTTGCACACATGTGTTGGACTCTTAACTTCTGCCACATAAACATTTTATCTTCACTGATATGGGACTCATTTACCATGTCCATCATTGTCATGCTCCTTGCTACATAGGTTGTCACCAGTGCAACCAGTTCTTGGGAAGCACAAGCTAGACACACTAGCAACCATACTGTACTTATCCTGATTTACCCTACTCTCATCCTGATTTACAAGCCTAGGTGATGCATGGTGGTGCAGCAAGTGTCTCGCTACCACACAAATATCTGCCTAGCACCAGCACAGGCACCCTTGCCCCATGTCGCAAGGATGTCTGCGTTGCCGTGATTATAGTTTTTTGTCCAGGATGAGACACCTTCCCACACAAAAACATTAACAAGAGGCATTTGCCTATTGCTATGTATGCAGCAGAATGCAGCACACATGCAAGAGGAAACAATGGATTAAAATAATGATGTGTTTGCCCATTGCATTGGATCTATGCTACCTCTGAGGTGGCATTGGAATTCAACGCATTTCCAGAGGTGTAAATCTGGGAATGCGTCAGATTCCTTAGCGTTCCATGGTAATGATGTGGGAACACGCATAGCAGCACCCATGGAAAAGTCGCTTTCACATAGTTAAATGTGTGAAATGGCACATATTTACAGGGTCACGAAAAGCCACATGAGCTGGCTGTGCGTGGCCTTATGAGTATGGGATGGAACACTGCGAAACCTGAATAACAAGATTTACTCCATTGTTTTCTCTTGCTATGTGTGCTGCATTCTGAAACACACATAGAAAGGAGAAAATGCCTCTGTTCATTCCTCCCTGCACAACAACAATCATCCACACAATACATGCATACTTGCACCATGGTGCAAGGGTGCTTGTCACGGTGCTACTCAGCAACTCGACCGCAAGTGCAGGAGGAGAAACGGTGCATTCCTGCCTTTTTCCAGTAGCCCAGGGGCGCGCCACCTGGCTTGTAAATCTTGCCCTAAGCCTTTTTTCTTCCTAATGGTGCAGTTTTCCCATTCTCATGGTTGCACTTTTTCCACCAGCACTATACATACAACCCTGTAATTTGCCTTCATTTGCTAAAGGAGGCTCTTTGACCAAACGACAAGTTCCAGCAACTGTGAAGCAAAAGTCAATCACTAACTTTGTTTACTCACCAACTGTACCTCCGACCTCAATGCCAAGGTGGTGCAGAAGGTTCTGTTCCCTGCTGACAACATCTGCCCAGCAGTTTCGATTGCCGGTCAGGCGGCTTCACCTCATTTATACGGGACATATGGGAGAAGACCTTTCCCCACCGCAGCTTCCTCACCTCATTCCTGTAACCTTGCAGGACTCACCCACCTATGGCCACTATGATGGGCAGATAACGAAGCATCAGCCATAAAACTCCTCCCAACTCCTCAGTGCTGAGGTGACATGCTTATTTCTTCCCGACATATTCCAACACACAACCCAAAACAAAATGTTACCCTAGGAGCCCCAATAATCCTAAATAGCTGTCCTATCCAAGAGACAGAGACCCAACAATACAATGACACCACAATATTAAAGTCTAAAAGACAAGATAACAGCATACAGCACAAAATTACCCCTAAACAATAGTCTCTCACACAGATCTCCAAAACACCTCCTCTAACAAAGACAGACAAAAAGCATGTGACTGTAAAAGAAAGTGAAATTACTTTTGTATTTGTGACTGTAAGAGAAAATAAAAGTTGTTTTATAGTTCCTGGAAGAACCATTACCTCACTTCCTGTGATGATGCATCACCTTTTTGAGAATGCCTCATTTTTTATCACACAAAACACACGTGCATGAATTTCTTTTGACGCACATCAAGACATTAGTCAGTCTCAACTCATCGCATGGTGTGCCTCATTTTTGGTAGACGCTGTGCAAAACATTTGACCCATAGTGGAAATGCGTTTACTTTTTTGACACAACACATGTAAAATTTGCTAAAATGTAAGATGTAGTAGGAAAATAATGTTTCTTTTCTAAACAGTCATGTGTGGTGTTGTGTTACTAGTGGATATGTCAGATCAACATCCTTCTCTCTTTCCATGTGTCTAAGGCATGTCTTGTGAGTGTACATGTGTGATGGTACATGCCTTACAAGGATCAGACATTAACTAGTTCTGATTTTCAAGTCAATGTTAGCTACATAGGGTGGCCTTATGTTGGTCATATGTGAAACATTTAATAGTCTTTGTGCACATTTGTGCCTACATTTTGTCATGTAATGTACATACTGGTGGCAATACACAGGCCCTCAATGTGTCTCATATATATGTAAAGTGGCTTCAAGCTCACAGAGTTTCACTTTGTAAACACATTGCAACATACCATACCTGTGCAAGGTATGACTTGTGCAAGATAGGCATACCTCAAGAGGGGTGCCATATAGACATAGGGGGTCATTACAACATTGGCGGTAAAAGCCGCTTACCGCCGTGCAGAAGACTGCCAACACACCGCCGTGGCTGCGGAATTCCACCACAGCTATTATGACCCACAGCTCGGAATCCACCAAAATTTAGACACCCACACAAGTCCGCCACACCAAAGGTCAGTTATAAACTGGCGATAGCAAAACCTCCACCGTCACGCCAACAGGAATACGCCCACACTATCACGACCCATGAATCTACGCGGCAGTCTTTCAACCGTGGTATTCCATTGGCGGTACACACCGCCGCGCTCAAAATACACACACATTTACAAAACACTACCACATTGTACAATTCGAAATACACACACCTGATACACATACACACACCACTCCCACACACCCAATACAATATAAAACACACACCCACATCACCCACAAACCCCTACTACCAAAAAGTCCGAAAGAAGGCCAGAGAGAGACACCACAATCTACAAACAAGCATCCACAGGCACTCAACACCATCACCCACATAACATCCACGCACCTCACACAACACACCACTAAATATCACCCTACACATCACAACACACACCAACCCACACATCACCCACACCACCCCATGGCACGGCAAAGACACCCCAGGTTTTCTGAGGAGGAGCTCAGGGTTATGGTGGAGGAAATCATCTGGGTAGAGCCACAGCTATTCGGATCACAGGTGCAGCACACCTCCATAGCTAGGAAGATGGAGCTATGGCGAAGAACAGTGGACAGGGTCAACGCAGTGGGACAGCACCCAAGAAATAGGGATGACATCAGGAAGAGGTGGAACGACCTATGGGGGAAGGTGCGTTCCGTGGTCTTAAGATACTACCTTGAGGTTCAGAGGACTGGCGGCAGACCCCTACCTCCTCCCCCACAACTAGCAAAATGGGAGGAGCAAGTGTTGGCTATTCTGCATCCTGAGGGCCTCGCAGGAGTAGCTGGAGGAATGGACTCTGGTAAGGCAAATCTTTAATAGTATATCCCCCACCCTACCTGCATGACATCACATACCCCCACCCACGCACTCACCCCCATCACTCCAACTCCTCACAAATGTCCCAATATCACAAACCACCCATCCCAACACCAAGCCCTGCATGCAACAACAAAGCATGGACACCCATCACCAAATCATGGCCACTGCACATACCCATACACCCCCCTAAACCATCATCACACAAGGTCCCACATAGGAATGCAAGCACTCGGGTACACGGTCACCCACCCATTGCACACCATGGCACACACAGATGCAATAATCATGCTTTTACACCCCTGCAGGACCCCTACCCAACATCACAGGACAGGAGGGTCCAGACATGTCCACACCACCAACAGAAGAGCCCCACAGTGATGACAGCAGCTGTGTCCAACTGGATCTAGACGACCAGCCCGGCCCATCTGGGACCTCGGGACAGTCGGTTACCCTGACACAGTCACAGGCCACCACAGAGCTTCCCCCCTCTGGAAACACCAGCACAGCACCCACCCAGCGGGCCCATACCTCTGTCCCCAGGACACGTCAATCAGCAGCATGTCCACCACTACAGGGAACCCAGGCTAACACACCACCCCAACAACAACAGGGACCTGGGGGCAGTGGCAGTGGGCACACGGTTCAGGAGACAGAGGCCCAGGGAAACAGGGGAACTGGGAGGGCTGCTGTGCGACAGGGGGAGGACGGTCCCAGGGAACCGACTCTCCACGAGGCCCTCTCCAACAACATGGGAGCCTACCATCATTCCCAGGAGACGATGGCAATGGTACTGGCCAAGTTTCAGGAGACCCAGCGGCTGCAGGAGGAACAGTATTTGGGCTTCAGGGAGGAACTCAAATCCATCAATTCCACCCTGGGCACCATCGTAGGGGTGCTGAAGGAAGTCCTCAACACCAGGAGGGACACTGTGGCACAACAAGGGGCCCCTGACACTAGCCTGGACGATGAACTGCCCACCATCTCCGCTGGTGCTAGTGGACAGGAGGCACCGCCACAGGACCACCACACCAGCACCCCACCCCCTGCAGATGAAGAACCACCCCACAAACGGTCCCTGAGATCCAGGACAAAGACAGAGAACGATGCCAAGACCCCGTCAAGAAATGAGACCACCCTGATTGTCATCCTTTTCTCCCACCTTGCCACCCTGTCCATCCTCAAACTGCCCCAGCTCCACTTCCTATGCCCCTTTGGACAATGCACCTGTGAGACTAATAGCTGCTTGGACTCTGCCATTTACATTCCTCCACCATCACCCCTCACCATTTTACAACCCCCTCCAATATTGAGCACTTAAGTGAACACCCTTAAAGCACAAAACAATCTGGAGTCTGTCTGTGATTTCGAATTAGTGTGTTAGCAATTACAGTGACAAAATGTTCTTTCAAATGTAATGTCAACATACCTATGTCACACAGCTCTAGTCCATGAGGAAACAAAGTAGATGTCACACAGTAGGACCCACATCTGTGAAATCGTAAGGGAAAGTGAAAACTCAGTGACCATACACTGGGTGAAAAGGACAGACAGTAGAGAGGTAGTAGTGTTAAAGTACATGTAGCAGGCAGGTTTGTCTTCTTACCTGTGTCTCACTGGAAGTATTACAGGATCACTGAGTTCCTGTTGTCGATGTCCTCTTCTTCTGCTTCCTCGTCTTCACTGTCCACAGGCTCCACAGCTGCCACAACACCTCCATCTGGACCATCCTCCTGCAGAAAAGATACTTGTCATTGCAAAGCCAAGTTGTGAAGCATACAGCAGGCCACGATGATCTGGCACACCTTCTTTGCTGAGTAGAATAGGGAACCACCTGTCATAGTAGGCACCGGAACCTGGCCTTCAGGAGGCCGAAAGTCCTCTCTATAATGCTCCTAGTTCGCCCATAGGCTTCACTGAAGCGTTCCTCTGCCCTTGTCCTGGGATTCCTCCCTGGGGTCAGTAGCCATGACAGGTTGGGGTAACCAGATTCACCTGCAAATGGCGAGGGACAACTGTTAGACACACACTAACTCTTAGGGATATCCCCAGACCCAGACAACTATTCCCACTGATTTGGTTCCAGGTGCTCACCTAATAGCCACACACGGTGCCTCTGGAGTTGCCCCATCACATAAGGGATGCTGCTATTCTGCAGGATGTAAGCGTCATGCACTGAGCCAGAGAGTTTGGCATTAACATGGGAGATGTACTGGTCTGCCAAACACACCATCTGCACATTCATCGAATGGTAACTCTTCCGGTTTCTGTACACCTGTTCACTCCTGTGGGGGGGACCAAGACCACATGTATCCCATCAATGGCACCTAGGATGTTGGGGACATGTCCCAGGGCATAGAAGTCACCTTTCACTGTAGGCAAATCCTCCACCTGAGGGAAAACGATGTGCATGTGTTTCAGCAGGGCAGACAACACTCTGGACAACACATTGGAAAACAGAGGCTGGGACATCCCTGATGCTATGGCCACTGTTGTTTGAAATGACCCACTTGCAAGGAAATGGAGTACTGACAGTGCCTGCACTTGAGGGGGGATTCCTGTGGGATGGCGGATAGCGGACATCAGGTCTGGCTCCAACTGGGTACACAGTTCCAGGATTGTGGCACAATCAAGCCTGTAGGTGATGATCACATGTCTTTCCTCCATTGTCGACAGGTCCACCGGCGGTCTGTACACCGGAGGATGCCGCCATATCCTCACATGCCCCAGTGGACGGTGCCTATGCAGGAGAACAGTGAGCACAGAGTCAACCAACTCTGAGGTACGTAAACACAGCTTACTCAGAAAACTATTCATGAACCGAAATTTGCCTGTATGAGTGTTGAGCCAAGGCCTAGGTGTGTGTTACACAGTTAAAAATAAAGCCATGTGGGCTCTTGAAATGGCGGCTGCCTGACCTGTAAAGTGGGACAATGGGATATGAGATAACTGCGCTGGCGTTGTACACCGTCGCGGTAGGCGGTCGAAAACCGTGGCGCAATTCTGCATTGGTTAACATTGGACCCTATGGGTCCCAGGAGCCAATTACGATGTATGCCGGCGGTGACGGTACGCACCGCCGCGGACGTGACCGCCATTTTCTATCTGTTGAATCACTCAATACCTGATCTTCAACAGGAGAGGACCTACACTGCAAGTGCTGCTTTGACCTCAGTCTGGAAGAGACAATGGCTCGTGCGTCTGGGGAAAGGGCCCCTGCCTTCAGCACGGAGGAGTTGGGGAAACGCATGGATGGGGTCCTCCCCCAGTACACGCTACTCTACGGTCCTCCAGACAAACAGGTAAGTACACTGGGAGCATGCTATATGGGCAATGCCTGTGTGGAATGTTGTGGATGAAAGATGGGGGGTGAGAATGAGACGTGCATGAAACGATGGTGAGTGCATTTGCCACATGGCAAGGGTAGGGATGCGGGCCAATGACTGTGATGGTGCAGTTGGTAATAACTTCTCTTTTTCCCCTGCACAATTCCTGTAGGTCAGCACCCACCAGAAGAAGGATATTTGGCGTGCCATCGCCAAGGAAGTCCGGACCCTGGGGGTCTACCACAGATGGAGAACCCACTGCAAGAAAAGATGGGAGGACATTCGCCGCTGGAGCAAGAAGACAGCAGAGGCCCAGCTGGGGATGGCCTCCCAACGTGGGAGGGGTGCCTGTCACACCATGACCCCCCTGATGTTCAGGATCCTGGCGGTGGCATACCCAGAGTTGGATGGGCGCTTGAGGGCATCAAAGCAGCAACAAGAGGGTGACTACACTCTCATTCAGCTGATTCAGTGCTCATTGTAGGTGTCTGGGTGGGGAAGGTGGGCTGTGGGTTCCCCTAGGCCAGGGCGAGTTTGCTAGTTAAGTCCCCTATTTCAGGCACCCCACCTGTGTACAGTGCCAACTACACCTAGTCAGGCTCCTGTGACATCCATGTGTGCAGAAATCGGCCATAGCCTTGTAAGCCATGTCCCAGGGATTGAATAGTGGACCCCAAGTGTGCGGCGTAGTGCAGGGGGCTTCTGTGTCTGTCGTGTCCGCCAATGGTAGTTGTATTGCATGCACTCAACATGTCTTTCTTCTGCCACCCCCCCCCCATTTTCTGGTCTCCCTGTTCTTGTGTGCATTAGCATCATCAGGCAGAGGAGAAGTGGCACTGGAGCAGGAGGGAGCTGCATCCCACATGGCCCTGGAGGGCGAGACAACCGACTCGGAGTTCACCAGTGGGACGGAGGGCGAGGGGAGCTCCACGGCGGGGACAGGAGCTGACACCAGCAATACGGACTCCTCCTCTGATGGAAGCTCCCTTGCGGTGGCGGGCCCATCTGTGCCTTGCGGTGGCGGGCCCATCGGTGCCCCCGCATCTACAGGTACAGCCTCCAACCCCCCTCCAGCGCCCTGTGCCCACTCACCCAGGAGGGTGGGCATCACCTTCGCCCCAGGCACCTCAGCCCCTGCCCCTTTCACCCCTGCTGCCCTCAGTGAGGAGGCCATTGACCTCCTCAGGTCCCTCACTGTTGGGCAGTCTACCATTTTGAATGCCATCCAGGGTGTAGAGGGGCAGTTGCAACAAACCAATGCATTCCTGGAAGGCATTCATTCTGGTCAGGCAGCCCTTCAGCAAGCTTTTCAGACTCTGGCCTCAGCACTGATGGCAGCCATTGTCCCTGTCTCTAGCCTCCCCCCTCCAACTTCCTCCACCTAGAGCCACACCCCTGTACCTCAGCCTATCCCAAGCACACCATCAGACCAGCATGCACACACCTCAACACACAAAGGAAGCTCAGGCAAACATAAGCACCACACATCCCACAGGCACTCACGCAATCATCAGACACATGCAGACATACCAACATCCACTGCCTCCACTTTGTCCCCCTCCCCCTCGTCTCCCTCATCCCTCCCTGTCTTGTCTCCACTCACACCTGCATGCACTACATCTTCAGCCACTACGTCCATCACCAGCACACCCACCACTGTACCCCGCTCGGTGCAGTCACCACCCCCACTCACATTCACACATCCCCTGTGTCCTCTCCCAGTGTGTCTGTGAGGTCACTTCCCAAGGTACACAAACGCAGCCACACACTCACTAAACAGCCATCCACCTCAGGACAGCCTCCAGCCCATGCACCTTCACCCAAAGTCAGCAAACATACACCTCCTACGACCACTACCTCTTCCTCCACTCCCAAACCCCCTCCATCTACCCATCCCAGTGTTCCTAAGAAACTTTTCCTGGCCACCCTTGACCTCTTTCCCTCACCTACCCCACCCAGTCAGTCTCCTAGTGCCCGATTCTCCAGGTCCCAACCTATCACTTCAGCCAAAACATCGGCAGGACCAGTGGTGCCAGTAGTCACTGGATTATGGAGTGCACCAGGCAGCAGGGCAGGCAGTGTGGCAAGGAGCCACAACACGGACAGTCCCCCACCTGTCAAGCATCAAAAGTTGGCCAGTGCCCGGCGGGAGAGGGGGAAGACACCAGCCACCAAAGCCGCTCCCAGGGGTAGAGTTGGGATGGTGGAGTCAGTTGCGACACCTTCCAAGGTGGGAAAGGGGCACAAGAAAACTGCCAAGTCTGGGAAGATCAGCACGGGGGAGAAGACCGCCATCAGCCACGCTGCCCAGGAGGCGACCCCCAGCAGCCCCACTGCCCCAGACAGGACTGCCAGCAGCAGCCCCGCTGCCCAGGATGCGACAGCCAGCAGCCCCACTACCCCAGACAGGACTTCCAGCAGCAGCCCCGCTGCCCAGGAGGCGACCGCCAGCAGTCACACTGCCCCAGACAGGACCGCTAGCAGCAGCCCCGCTGCCCAGGAGGCGACCACCAGCAGCCCTACTGCCCCAGACAGGACCGCCAGCAGCAGCCCCGCTGCCCAGGAGGCGACCGCAAGCAGCCCCACTGCCCCAGACAGGACTGCCAGCAGCAGCCCCGCTGCCCAGGACACCGCCACCACAAGCACCACAGGCCCATGAGCGCCAAAAGCTCTGACACTACTGAGGCCACCACGAGCAGGATGAAGCACTCTGGTCACAAAGCCCCCCTCCAGAACCAGTGGAGACTGTTATCCACTACCTCTGTCCTTGGCAGGATGAAGCACTCTGGGCACAAAGCCTCCTCCAGAACCAGTGGAGATTGACATCCGCTACCTCAGTCCTTGGCAGGATGAAGCACTATGGGCACAAGGCCCCCTCCAGAACAAGTGGAGAGATACATCCACTACCTCAGTCCTTGGCAGGATGAAGCACTCTGGGCACAAAGCCCCCTCCAGAACCAGTGGAGACTGTTATCCACTACCTCTGTCCTTGGCAGGATGAAGCACTCTGGGCACAAAGCCCCCTCCAGAACCAGTGGAGATTGGCATCCACTACCTCAGTCCTTGGCAGGATGAAGCACTCTGGGCACAAGGCCCCCTCCACAACCAGTGGAGATTGACATCCACTTGAGAGACTGTGGCTTTGCACTCCCCAGGATATAGCAGTGGGCAAACCACCCACTGTAGAGACTTGAGAGACTGTGACTTTGCAATCCCCAGGATACAGCAGTGGGCAAACCACCCACTGTAGAGACTTGAGAGACTGTTGCTTTGCACTCCCCAGGATATAGCAGTGGGCAAACCACACACTGGAGAGACTTGAGAGACTGTGGCTTTGCACTCCCCAGGATTGAACAGTGGGCATGGGGCCCCCTAGTGGATTTGGAGTTGTGCACTCAACCGGCTGAGGTGCCCACCCTTTCCTTTCCCCTTGGGGTGCCTGTTTTATTTCTATCTGATGCCCCTGCAGTGTTCTCTCCATCTTGTTCGGGTATCTTGTGTGGGCCTCGCCCATGCCTTTTGGGCCCAGTGATCCACGGACTATGATGGTGGACTCCCTTGGACTTGTGTTCTTGGTGCATTTAATTGTATATAGTATAAATGTATATATTTGTAAATATTTTGGATGTATGTAATTGAATATATCACAATCATTCGACTCATTTCCTTTTGTACTTGCATTCTTCCAGGAGGGGTTGGGGGGTGTAACTGTGATGTATCATGATGTATTAGCATGTGTGTTGCAGTGGGTGAGGGTGGGGGTGGGGGTGTTGCATGTGTGTGTCACTGTTTTTTCCCTCCCCTGTGTCGTAGGTGCAGTACTCACTGTGGTCTTCGCAGCTGGCATTCATGCTCCTGGTAGAGGAGCAGGAAGATAAAGCCTGGAAAAATCTGGAGCTCTGGTTCCATGGCGTCCTGGTTCCTCGTGGGGTGTGCAGAGGTGAGTGTTTTCCCTTCGAAGTCCTGTTTCTGACGTGTTTTTGTTTGCGGTGAATCTGCCCCGGAAATGGTGGCGGATTGGTGAGTTGTAATTCTGTGGGCGGTACATTGGCCTCCGTCTGTCTATTGGCGGTGACCGCCACTGTGTTTGTTTGTACTGATGTGGCGGTCGGAGTGTTAAAGTGGCTGTCTATGTTGGTGGTTTCCGCCACGGTCGTAATTCAATTTTTTTTACCGCCGGCCTGTTGCCGGTCTTACCGCCGCTTTAACACCGACCGCCAGGGTTGTAATGACCACCATAGTGTTGTTAACGTAACTAGCTGTCTTTGTTTGAGAGAACAGGGCTGATTGCAGACTCCCCTAACTTTTTGCCCCCATTTTCCACTTTTTGCTGGTGTTTTCCTGATTCTGATGGTGCCCTGGGTCCTGCTAACCAGTCCCAGGGCCTGTGTTCTGTGTAAACTCAGTATGCAAATTAGGCTAATTATAATTGGCTAAGTCAACCTACCTATAAGACCCTAGTATATGGTAGGGCATGGAAGTTTAGGGACTCCAGCATAGGTAGTGCACCCATAGGTGCACTGCTGAGGTGCCCAGTGCCATTTTAAAGGCAGGCCTGCCTTGCTGGCTGCTTTTAAATTAAAGTTATATGAAAATTCGACTTTGGAATTAAAAGTAGTTCCAAAGTCCTAAACTGCCTTATTTTTACATATAAGTCACCCTTAAAGTGTGCCCTATGTGCCCCTAGGGCTGGGTGCTATGTAACTATAAGCAGGGACCTTATCAAAATTGTTTTATAAGCCCTGGTGAGGTAAAACAGCCAAATTCGTTTTCCCTCATTGTAGTGAATGGCCTCCATAGGCTGGAATAGGGAGACTTTATTTTTATTTTAAAAGTCCCCTTAAGTAACAGATACCAGAAGTTTGGTATCAAATTAATTGTTATAATAAATCCCACAACTTCCAGTAAAGAGTTTTAAACTTTACCTGAAAAGTTGCCAACTTCATACCTGCAGTGTGTTTGCTGCTGTGCTCTGATTGGCCAGCCTCTGGCAGCCTGGCCAGGCTGCCTTGATGAGGTGTGAAGTGGCCTGGCTCCACACAAAGAGATGTGCCTGGGGGGAGGTCTCCCCTCAGCAGATGGTGAAGCAGGAAGGGGGAGGCCTGCCAAACTGGTCTTCAAAGGCAGGGAAGGACATTTGGAGCAACGCAGCAACACTCTCACATCCTGCAAACCCAGACAATTAGGTGCCCCCTTGATTAGATTAGGAGAGGGTAGGAGAGGGGTGTGTTTAGGATTTTTAGCCACACCAGTGGGTGGGCTCAGCCAGATGTAACCTCCAAAAATCACTTTCAGCCATGATGGATTTATGAGGAATGTTGCTCCCTGGGATTGATTTTTGCCACATTTCCCAGGAAGTGGTCATAACAGGGGGAAGGGCCCTGTCCCTGATTGGAGAACCAGCACCCCCCTGTTTTTCACCCAGGAGCAGGGATAAAACTGGCAGATCTGCACCCACACCTCAGATCCCTATCAGATTCCAACAAGGAAGAACTAAAGGAGAAGAAGGACTGTCCCGTTGGACCCCTGACCTGCACCTGGACACTGCACTCTGGAGGACTGCACCAGCTACACACTTGGGCTTCACCACTAAAAGGACTTTACCTGTCCTCTACTGCTTCAAGAAGGGACTCCCTGTTTGCTACAGGTACAAAGGTGCTGCCCAGAGTCCCCTCCCTCAAGTCTTGCAAGAAGACCCCACCTGACCAGCGTCCAGTGGCCATTTGAGGATTCTGACCAGGTGCATTCTGGGAATTATAGTCCCAACTCCCAAGGAGCAACTCAGAGCTTTTGGAACTCTGGATCAAGTTGTGGACACTTCAAGGACACAAAAAGGACCTCTGGAAGAAGATCCAGAAGTTTGGAGATGTTTGGAGCAACTCCATAAGTTGAAGAGGTGCATTGTTGGAGTTGGAGTCCCAGACCCTAAGAGGCACACCAGAGCCTCTGAACCCTTGGCTGGTGCTGTGGACCACTTTCCTGAATCAAACACTTCTGAAAGTAAGTGTGACAGTGTTACCTCATGGGTGGCCTGAACTCTGGACTTTGTTCCTTTCCAGTGTGACCTTTTTTAACCCTTTGAGCGCTAGTTGTTTCTATGCGCTAGAAAGCATTCATTCTTTAAAATTTCACATCTCCGGTTCCCCTTATACGATTTTATTCTTTTTGGTGTCTTTTTAAAGATAAAAATATAATCTATTTTTATAAATTTTGGATTTTTAAACTGTTTCCTGTGTTTTATTTAATTACTGTTTTGTGATATTTGAATGCTTTACGCTTTGTCTCCTAAGTTAAGCCTTGTTGCTCGTTGCCAAGCTACCAAGGGTTGAGTTAGGTTTAATTTACTGAGACCTAACTGGACCTAAATGGAGGTTAGTGGCCTATTGGTAAGTGTAGGTACTTACCTGCCCTTACCAATAACCCATTTTCCAACACTTTGAAACGTTATTTTACACATTTTGTAATGGATGGGCACTGCAGGCATAAGAATGATGCTACTGTCATTGAATATGGTTTGTCCTCATCTTTCATAGGCTAGTGAAACAGTTTTGAGTATCAGTCCAGCAAAGCACCACAACTGTTTTTATTGTTTTTGTCACATCTGTGCTAAAGAATGCCATGAAGTACTGTATTTGGAATAACACGCTACAATGATGTGGTTTGGGGGTCACTGGGCAAGCCGATGACAGTTGGACATCATAAACAATGCATTCAGTTTATTGATAGTATGGCCCTGTGTGTGGTAACCTTAGACCATTGATTACTCTGCACCCAGAGTTTGCATGGACTCACGATGAAATGTGGCCTACAACAACAGGTAGGACTTGACATGTCTGACAAAATGTGCTTGTAGAGACAGCAAGTTGTTACATAGAGGGTGGTGTTGTTTGAATTGTATTGTTTTATTAAGTGTGGTGGTCAAAATGCCAAGCCACTTCTATGACTGGAGCTATACTATTTCACCCCTACCTGTTTTCCTCTTTTTACAACATATTTTGTGGAAGTGTCTGTAAGTGGGGGTACATGCGTTTTTGGGATCTGACTATACAGATAGGGCATCTACACTGATAATGTAGCCACACAGCATAGGATAGATAGCCCATGTGTTCAACATGTTCACTTACTTGATACCCCTGGTAAATTTTTATCCTGGATTCAGTTGACTTTACCTAGATTATGGCCACCTAACCCTCCACTATGACAGTGCATTAGTGAGTTAATCTAATGTGTGTCCAAAAGAGAAAATATCAGCCTGTCATGCAAGATGGATAACGTACAGTTCCCTTTGCAGGCAAGTGTGGTGATGTATGGGAAAGACATTTGCCATGATTGTCTTTGTCATGGCATGCATGTGCTTGGTTTATGTCCTTCATCTGTGATGTCTACTACAGTAGTGTGTCTGGGATAATAGTGCTGCAATCTATAGGATGCATACTCTGTTGATATATTGCTATTGTTTGTAAGTGTTAAGGGTGGTTTCCCCACACACCATGAGCTATGATGCACTATAGATTTTGCCCATGCTCATAATTGAGGGCCACACTGAGCCAGGAGCACCTGCGGGGGGGGGGTAGTTAGGTCACATTTTGTGACAAATTATTTTCAAAATTCAACTTGAGAGCACATATCCTTGCCACATACTTTAACTAGGAATTGCCCTTTAGCACACACTATGCATCACAGATGTGCAATCGGACAGGGATAGGTAATTAAACATCAGTTCACAAAAATGCAGGTTTCCAAATGTCTATCTACACTCTCCTGCCCTAATATCAACTAGGATGTTATAGGATGTAAAGGTCAGCCTTGACAAATAATCTACTAGGGACTTACATGGGATTTCTGTCATCCTTGCCCTGTTATCTGCTAGAGAGTCACAGGGGATTTCTGACATGATTGAACTCTTTACAACTTGGTATGACAATTGTTGGTAATTTACTATTCTATTTTAGCCTTCTGTATTTTGACACGCCATTGGTTGGTATTTGGACAGGGACATGTGAGTAGACCCAGTGTACATATGTTGTCAGTTTCAACATGTGTCACTGATACTTGTTTTTGCTGGGTAAACACACAGGTGGACTTGCAGACTGTGTGACTGGGATGTCAAGCAGCTTACAGAACATGTGTAGTTCTGATTATGGTCTTATATATGTATAACATTGTAGTGTTGATTGTTACATTGGTAATATGTAGCCATTCCCACCTGTTGAAGCCTGATAGCGTATTTTAGACCTCAATTGCCAAATAAGTGGCAGTGTCTTGACAAGTGGTATTTGACACTCATCTTCCTCACTCTCATTTTCTAGTCCTTAATGAATGTCACTGTATATTTTCCATGTGATATTTGGCAATGACTCTAGAGTTTGCTACAGGGCAAGCAATGTTAACTGTTGATGATCAATTGTATGCAGGATGGCAGACTGACAGGCACACATCTCTGGACTCCTGCCATAGCACTATGTTGTCTGTAAGTCACCTCCACAAAGTGACTGTGCCAGTTTACTACAGGAGTGTCTCAACTGTCCTTCTATATGATTGCATTTAACATGGACACTAACACACAGCTGCTGTGTCCATCCTTTGTGAGATGCACAATGAGTGTGGATGGATTGTATTTGTACTCCTGAAAGCTACAGTACACACATACTTATGTACATAGGTCTGTGTCCAGATTGGCACATGGATTTTGGCAAGAAAATGAGGGATGCAATAGCATTTTCAGACATTCATAGGACATGAGTAGTTATCTGAGTGGGGCAGGCCTAAACATACTGATGCTTTCTCCTCTGTATATTATAGACCTTTTGTGATGCATGTGTGTGTCACTGACAAACATGTTACAAATTTTCACATGCAATTAGGAAATTAAGAAATTCAGTTGTCACATTGCTGACATTGACAAACGATTGCGGGCAATGACTGCTCTTGTCCTACCAGGAGGTGAAATCTGGATTACATTAGTCACAAAGAGTACCATTGTGACTGCTATCATATTTCAAGGCAACAGACCTGTGTAACATATCTGTTTCAATGCAACATGTATTTGGAGCTGGCATAGCAAACATGACACACACAAAATTAATTCACACTGCTATGTGTATAGTTGAACAATTTTCCCAAGTATGTTCCTACTTCTTTTCCCACTGTTTTGGTGCAGTCTCACTTTCCAAAATGTGTATAAATCACTTTTGCATTTGCATGTGACAGATACTGTGAGACACTTATGTGATTAAGTGAGTTATCAACAAGCACGTTGGAGATGAAATATCAAAGAATAAATTCAGGAGAAAAAATTATCCATAATGTGTGCATGCCTGCATGCCCCAGCACTGGTATGGGGGCCAACCCCATCTTGAGGTCAGTCGTCATTGTCCTCCTCCTCCTCCCTGGGGTCCTCAACCTGTTTCTCGCAGGGAACATTAGTCCACACACATACATTGTGCAAAATTGCACAGACAACAATCATCTTACACACAAGTGGAGGAGAGTCCATTAGCCTCCCCCTGAGACATCAAGACATCAAAATCTTGCTTTTATCATGCCGAATGTTCGCTCAACTACGTTCCTGGTATGTACATGTGCCACATTATAGACCTTCTCACCGTGACTCTGTGGATTTATATGTGGTGTCATCACCCAGGGCTGAATCGCATAACTTTGGTCAGCTGCAATAGGAGAGGAGAGACAGTGTCAGAAGTGCCCTTGTGTTTTGTACAGGCTGTCATTGCTTAGGATGTGATTGTGACATTGAGATACAAACTTGCTTATGCCATTGTATGAATTTGTATTTCTAAACGTGTTTGTAGTTATGTGTGATAGTGCACGTTCAAGTCACTGATAGAGACTTAGGGGCTTTCTGATATTGTTAATTGTGTGTCATGACAGGTTACCCATGCGGGTTGTGTATGATGTTGCTGTTACTTGCAAATGTGTCCAATAACATGGGACATGCCAATGACCCATGCTGTGTGACTTTACTCCTTGTTTGTGTTATGTTTGCCAATGGAAAAGGTGATGTGCCCTGTGCGCTGCAAGCCACCCCCGGTGACATTGTACATCTCCTTTGTACATAGAGCTGTTATCCATACTGTCTGTCAGACATGCATGTTTATGTGTAGATATCATGCAAAATGTGTCACAGTGGGTTATGATCTATTGCGATGTCTGCAGCTGCTTTACAAGGCACTGTGGCAGAGTGTAGGGCAGGAAATGCATTGATACGCAACCTAGCTAGCTCCACCATGAGAGACCAGTGATGTACTATAACCACCAGAACAGACATTTTCAGTTATCTGTCCTGCACTGCCACAGAATCAGGTGCCAAGTTGCTACATGGGCACTATTGTACCATGGTGCACAGATGCATATGTTGTGGCTGTGACTGAAGAGTGTTGGGAGATGGTCCTTTCCGCACGTGACCAAGCAATAATGGATATTTATTCTTACTAGGTGTGCTGGAGACAGCAGCTGACATAGGAAGATGGCATTACTTTAGTGATATCAGAAAATTATGTTGGTTGCACCGTGGTAATGCCACCCATATGGTAAGGATTTCCACATGCAGCATTGGGTTGCCAGTTTTCCATAAATGTGGGGGTGTTCAAAAATATGATTGAAATGGGTGTTGTGAATGGACTACCCACAGCGACACCCATTGCACACACCTTCCTCACTAAGGTTCATATTTTTGGGCCGTTGTGCATTTCTTCCAATGCACCTGTCTTAATGCGTGCCCTTTACCCCTCCATACAATACTAGGGTTGTGTAGTATTAACTAAATTACACATGTATGTCATTGCCAAACACAGAGTCAATTTCTTTGACTCAGTTATGGTGCTTCAGCTAGACTTCTGTGAATTAAAATTTAAATACTGGTGCAGGTGAGGTGAGGGAGTTTGGGGGTCATTCTGACGGCAAGAATGACGGAAGCACCGCCAACAGGCTGGCGGTGCTTCATTCCCTATTCCGACCGCGACGGTAGAGCCGCGGTCGCACCGCCGGGGCCGGTGGTGTCCCGACGATTTTCCCCCGGCGGTGATAATCCGCCAGGGCAGCACTGCCCTGGGGATTATGACCCCCTTACCGCCAGCCTGTTTCTGGCGGTTTACACCGCCAGGAAGAGGCTGGCGGTAAGGGGGTGTCCTGGGGCCCCCTAACAGGGCCCCGGCCTGCTTTTCACTGTCTGCATGGCAGACAGTGAAAAGCGCGACGGGTGCAACTGCACCCGTCGCACCGCCGGCTCCATTAGGAGCCGGCTCCTGTGTTGCGGCCTCATTCCCGCTGGGCCGGCGGGCGCTAACATGGTTAGCGCCCGCCGGCCCAGCGGGAATGTTGGAATGGGGGCTGCGTTATTGCGGCCGCATGGCGGCCGCATGGCGGTTCCTGCCTGGCGGGCGGCGGTAGCCGCCCGCCAAGGTTAGAATGACCCCAATATTTTTACGCCTGCACTGAGCAGGCATTTGTACTAAGGGTAAACAATACCACAATGAGATGTAGTGATTTTCCCTGTGCCAATTTGTTTTGTCATCCCTGCATGGATGGAGGCAAGATATGGCACAATAGTTTGCTATGAGGCACAATGCATGCATATTGAAACTTTGTTACATGACACAGGTCTATGGTCACCTCACTGCCACCTTGGCATCATAGACGTGAGACTAAGGTGGCAATAAGACAGCACCAGGGGTATTATAAAATGCCCTTAAGTGTTGTGTGTGAAGGTGTGGCATTTACAGGAGAACGTTAAGCCAAAAAAGATGGCTTAAAGCTTTTGTTTTTCAGGCCCACAATAGCCAGGCTGGCTCCAAACCCAGTTGGAGGTAAGCTGCCTCCAAAACCAGTTTGGAGTTGATTCAAGGGAGGGGATGTTCTTTTTCCTGGCCACACTCTGGGTGGACACATGAAGAGTCCCTCAAGCTGGATTATGAGAGTAAGTTGCACTGCAGGATTGTTTGCAGCAGGGGAAACACAAACTGCTGGAAATGCCAATACAATTATCCCTAAGTACTTTCCCGTATTAGAACAACCAAAATATAAACAAGTTGTGGCTGTGTATAAACGGTGCACACTTCCAGAATTTCTATTGTCCTGAATATCGGAAGTTCATGATGGTGTGTCTAATTAGACAGAAGAGAGTGCTCAAGTGGTAGTACACCCAGCCACAGGGTGTGGTAAGCTGTTAACCAAAGGTCACAGTCCATGTATGAAAAGAAGAAAACCACGGCACATCACAGGATCAAGGTGAGAACACTTTGGGGGTCATTCCGAACCCGGCGGGCGGCGGGCACCGCCCGCCGGGCGGAGACCGCCAGAAGACCGCACCACAGTCAAATGACCGCGGCGGTCATTCTGACTTTCCCGCTGGGCAGGCGGGCGACCGCCAAAAGGCCGCCCGCCCGCCCAGCGGGAAAGCCCCAGCAATGATGAAGCCGGCTCCGAATGGAGCCGGCGGAGTTGGTGGTGTGCGACGGGTGCATGGGGCTGTTAGGGGGCCCCTGCAGTGCCCATGCCACTGGCATGGGCACTGCAGGGGCCCCACGACACCCGTTCCCACCAGCCTCTTCCTGGCGGTGTAAACTGCCAGGAACAGGCTAGCGGGAAGGGGGTCGGAATCCCCATGGCGGCGCTGCTTGCAGCGCCGCCGTGGAGGATTCCCTGGGGCAGGGAAAAACCGGCGGGAAACCGCTGGTTCCCCTTTTCTGACCGCGGCTTTACCGCCGCGGTCAGAATTGCCCCAGAAACACCGCCAGCCTGTTGGCGGTGCTTCCTCCGTCCCCGGCCATGGCGGTCCATGACCGCCAGGGTTGGAATGAGGCCCTTTATTCCTTGGTATTAAATCAGGGCGGAAATCCTCTGATGTCATAAAACGCACTAGATACGTAGTATGAGAGCACTGTACAATTTTCATGTTTGTGTAACAACAGCCGACATGTGTTTTGTCATCATTGACTTTTTCAAGGCTGTAAACATATACAAATAGGATGTATCAATCACAAGACTTGACAATGCATCTCAATCATATTGGATTTTATGTTCAAATGTGAAAAAATCGTTGGAGTAAGTGAGTCGAAACGAGAAGCCCAGTGTCATAGGACATAGCATAAAGAGTGAGGAAGATGCCACCATCTACCCCTGTGTGTAAACTAAACAAGGCAGCGGGTGGCAGGGCAAGAAAAACCATGCAAGTGCTTATGTGCATAAGAGAAATAGCACAAACGCAAAAGACCCTGCAGAAACCCATATATACAGACAAGATAATATTCATGGTGTACTACACAGCTAATAATTACCACCAGCATTATAAAGTAGAAAAATGAGGGAAGTGTACGTCTAGAAAACGGAACGTTTGAAACAAAGGAAAATAAAATAAAGGCGTACCTTACTGGATGTGAACTATGAGATTATATTTGATAGGACTCCAAAAATTCAAGAACTGTACAGCAAAGTGTTCACATAGTAGCATGGATGCATTCAGATTACATAGACCATGGTAAGTCTGTAAGAAAGGAAAGAGGGTAAAGAGTAACAAACGGAAAGTGATGTAGAAAAGATAAACAGGGAAGGAAAGACAGGAAGAAAAAAGAGGGGCCTCAAAATGTGAAAACTGGAAATTAATCTGATAAAACTAGACTAGAAACACGAGTAGTATTAGATATTAAATAAAGCATATATCTTGAAATGTTGCTCTACAGTTGTAAATGTAAGAAAAAAGGGGGGGAAAAAGGCTTGGAAAGCAAACCCCAAATAAATAAGTTAATTGTATCAAAACACCTCTTTAGAAGCTGAACAAGCGCATAAGATAAGAAAAAAAGAAAAAACTGCAAACTCTGGGTCACAGAGATCACTCCCCTTATTATCGGGCCATTTGGGATATAAATACGCAAAGGGAAATCCCCTTGAGAACGCTTTGTAAAAATAATACGAGTGTGACCAAGCGGTGGAATCTCCATGCGCCCGGCCGCATTTGGAAGTGAAAAAGATCAAATTAAACGAAAGCGGCGAGCGCTGGGGAAAGGAACGAAAAAAGGAGGAAACCAAAAAAGGCTTATCAACGTCCGAGGGTTAGACGGAGGTGGAGTATGCAAGTGTTCTTACCTGCAGAGCGTCAGTGCTGTTATGAGCCGAGTGAGTATGGCGTTGTCCCAGAGACGTTCGCCATCTTTACAGGGACGTTTATAGTGGATAGTAGAAATGGAAACCGGACTGGAGGAGCCGGAAAGAAAGGAGGCCGCCATATTTAAAACGAGATTAAATGTAAAAATAGTAAGACGATGATGGTGCATGTGAAAATGATGAAACGGGAGACCTCGTGAAAAACATGACATAGTGCATAAGTGAGACGAAATATAGCATGCCCACCACAAAATAGTGAGCATGCACCAAAGGCAGTTTATATAATACGATATGTTTTGTGAAAAACAATAACCATAATATTAAAACGGCTAAGAACAGGGGCATATGTCAACACAGCCCAGAACCGAGCATATATGATTATACAATTTGAGACTCAGAACCAAAATGTTTTTGTTGTAAAGATGGAATAGTGCTGTATAAACAATGACAAGGATTGTTGAGGTTACAAAGGACACAAACATCACATTACAACATCTTATAACCAATACCATCAACTGCAAATAAACAGCCAGTACCACAGTACCGGTAAACAAGAAATGCGCTCGAGGACAAAACAAACAGAATGGCGTATGATGAAAAATTGGTGTATGTAAACTATTACAGTTCAGATAAAATGAGCAATACAGTAGCAAGTCACATTTAAACATACATTATACAGTAACAGATGGGAAGACATGAATATCTTCATCAAATAATTTTTTTAGATATCAGAGATGGAACGATATATTAAATGAGTGACATATTGGCAGTAGATGTATTATGCCAGGAGGTGGTTTATAGGAAGACATGGAGGTCTTTGTCAGAATTGAGCCCCTCCTCCACAGAGCGCAGTTTGACTATCCATCTGCTCTCCAGTTGTCTTAGGAAGAGAGTCTTATTACCACCTCTTGGACAATTACCCAGGGTGGCAATACCATGTATGTGTATGTCTAGTTTCTCAAGTAGAGGGTGTGCTGAGTTGTAGTGCACAGCAAAAGGATAATCCTTGTTATTGTTTTTATTGCCCGGATATGCTCTTGCAATCTTTCTTTGAGTGGTCTAATAGTACTGCCGATATATTTTTTTTTGCATATGCAAATGATGCAATAAACAATGAACTTGGTGTTACAGTTCATGAACTGTTTAATGGTGTGCGTTATTTTTGTGTTATGGCAGAAGTTCTTAGTTTTATCCAAGGCATATTCACAAACATTACAATGGCCACATTTGTAAAACCCCGGTAGTAGTGAAGGTAACCAGCTAGCATTGGTGACCATTGGTAGATAGCTGTGGCACAATTTGTCCCTCAGGGTGCGACCTCTGCGATGGATCATGTCTGGTCTGTTTTTTAAACCTTTCCTGAGACTCTCATCAGACAATAAAATGTGCCAATTTTTCTTAAGAATCTTAAATATTTCTGAACTAGCACAAGTGTAGGTAGTTATGAATGCTGGTGCCTTTTTGCGGTGCATCTGTTGCTGTGGTTTTTTCTGAAAAAGAGATGTCCTGTCGATCTTTGTGATCCTTTCCCGTGTGTTACTTAGTAACTTCCTAGAGTAGCCTCTATTTAGAAAACGATGCTCTAATAGGTCTAACTGTCTAGAAAATTCAGAGTCTTCCTGGCAATTGCGTCTAACCCTTACTGCTTCACCAAACGGGATAGCTTTGATTTGGGCGTGTGGGTGAGCACTGCTAGCGTGTAGAATGGAGTTAGAGGCTATGGCCTTCCTAAACAGCCTGGAGCAAATGTGGTTACCATCAGAGTATAGTGTCACGTCCAAGAAATCAACACTCACAGAGCTGATGTTGCTAGTGAAATGTATGTTGTATGAATTGACATTTAGGTACTGGATGAGCCGATCTAAAGACATACGGTCCCCCGACCAAAAGAGGAGGACATCATCGATGTACCGACCCCAGTAAAGGATATGCTGCGTAAGTGCCGGTGGACCCTTGGTCCACAGGTGATGGTGTTCAAAATGACCCATGTATAGGTTGGCAAATGAGGGTAAAAATTTAGCCCCCATGGCCACTCCCTGTTGTTGTCTGTACCAGGACCCCTCATGTAAGAAGATGTTGTTATCCATAACTAGATTGATAAGATCCATCAACATGTTAGAATGTTCCAAAAACATGGCTTCTCTTTTGTCGAGAAAAAATCGGATGGCAGCCAAACCTTCTTTCTTTGGTATGCACGTGTAAAGAAAAGTAACATCTAGTGTGACCAAAAAATGACCATCCGTCCATTCGGAGTCCGCAGTGAGACTGAGGAGGTGTGTTGTGTCTTTAATGAATGACGGTAGGTTGCATACAAAGGGTTGTAGAAAGAGATCGACATACTCTGACAGTTTTTCCGTAGGTGAATTAATGCCAGATATGATGGGTCTGCCAGGAGGGAAGGGTGCTGGTTTATGAACTTTGGGAAGAATGTAAATATATGGAGACATAGGCGTTGGATTAAAAAGATACTTGCATTCAGAATTGGTTAAAAGACCTCTGTCCATCCAGAAACTAAGTGTGGTCTCTAAGTCTCTGGTGATTTTGCCTATGGGGTTGGTAAAAAGCTTACAGTAGGCTTTCTGATCTTGGAGTTGTCTGTCTATTTCTCCAACATAGTCTCTGCGGTTCATAATGACAATATTACCACCCTTGTCAGCCTCCTTAATTACTACATCTTTGATGTCATCCAGAGAGCGTAGAGCCATAAGCTCCTGTGGGCTTAAATTGCGTGACCAGGATTTGCGACCCAGTGAGTATTGATTCTCCAACTTATAGAGATCATCGGTAACTAATTTGTGAAACACATCCATAGCGTTGTCTGATGAGAAGGCAGTTGTGAATCTAGATCGTGGTCTAAGACCACTGATGCAAGTGGTGGAGCTGCTAAGACCCAGGTCCCTTGCGATGTCATTGCAGGTGGGTGCAAGTCCGCTGTTGTCAGTGTCTTCTAAGGAGAGTAGGGTCTGTATGTCCCTTATATCTCCAACGGAGAAGTCACAAGTAGTTGTGTTGACAGTATGTCTTTCGTCAGTCTGGTATTTGTGGTCAAAGTATTTCATTAGTTTGCATTTTCGTGTGAATTTAAAAAGATCTATATGCATCTCCGTAAAGTCTGGAAATACTATTGGAACAAATCCCAAACCTACTTGAGGACACTCAATTGTTGTTCGTCCAATGTGATGTCTGATAAATTCATTACACATAAGTCATCGTCGTGAGTTATGCGGTTGTCTAGTTCTTTAAGTTGCGTGTTACTGATCTTGTGGTAACACCGGTCTTGTTGTTTATTTGTTCCGCCCTTTTTTCTCTTCCCCCTTCTAGTTCTCTTGGGTAGGTGACCGGTGTATTTCTGTTGTGTCTCTGCCCTCTGCGGAACCTTTCCATTTCTAATAAAAAAGTAGATTTATTGTGGGAAAGGCTACCCTGTACCTGCCGAGAGCTACTTGCCTCCTCGCTTGTAATACTAGAACAGCTCGATAGTTCAGTGTCACTAGATGTGATGCTAGAAACGGTTTGGGCTGGCGGTTTGGGCTGGCTTGACCCTGCAAAGTTTTGGGACGTACAATAATTCTGATTTTAGCAGACTGAGGACTGCGACCAACCACCAGAGCTGATCAAGGTATAGTGTCACATTTCTGGGCTGCAGAAACATGTTCAGTCTACTAGGAACTTCTCCACAGCGTCAGATCTGTCTCCTTGGACCTTCAGTGAGAAGGTATCAGACCACATTAGATACAGCTTGCTGCCTTGCTTCTCTGCAAGAAAATGGCCTCCAATCCAGAGACCAAGGGCCTGATTTAGATCTCCGCAGATAAAATACTCCATCACAAACGTGACAGATACTCTGCCCACCATATTACAATTTCCATAGGATATAATAGGATTGTAACATGGTGGACAGGATGTCTGTCACATTTGTGACAGAGTATTCCCCTCTGCCAAGATCTAAATCCAGTACCAGGGCACTGCACGCAAGACCTCCTGTTCACAGGACTCTCACATGAACAGTACATGCAAGAACCAAAGCTCTGCTCCAGAGCCGACCTGCTCCATCAAACACCTGGAGGAGGTGAGCAAATCAGGGCAGCACCTGGAGACCCACCCTGAACTGCTCTCATGACCCTGCTGAGTACAGCCAGAGTTAGGTGAGTCCCGCTGCTCCCGCAGGAGGGAGTCCAAGAGGACGGTAGTCTCCCAACTGCACCAAGTTCCCCTGCTCCTCGACACACTCTTAGGAAGTAGCAGGGCTCTCCAGTGCCACCAAGTTGCTCTTTTCCACCAGCAAGTTACCTGGGATAATTGATCGCTGCACGGAGGAGGCTCTGCGCACCATGGGGAACAGGTGGAGGGCATTGGAGCTCACAGTTTTTCAAAGACTGCCTTGTGGCAACCTGTCCAACTAAGTCCTGCATATGTGAGCGATCACTCCCTGAACCTCTTCAAAATGGCCTCACGGCCTCCTTGAAAGCAGCCAAAGATAAACATTCTGGAAGAATGGAGTGGTTTAAACAAAAGTGCAGTGAGGTGTCGAAGGCAAACAATCTCTTAACAATTCATGTTCTTCTGGTCCCCCGCGCACCGGGGACCACCACCACTGGGGTAAAAAAAAATTTAAGTAAGTGAGGGAGGCAGGATGCAACCACCATCCCCCGGGCTTCACTTTATATGAAGGGGGGCGTGCAGTGCCCGGTGCTCCCTGCGCCCCAGGGACCACCCCCCGGGCAAAAAGCAATTTATTTGCATGAGGTTGCTCTGTCCCTCCTGCTGTTCCAGGGACCAGCAACCCCTGGGGTAAATAAGCCCCTGGGCCCAAGACCCCCTGATGCTATTCTTGTTGGAGCCACTGATGGCCAACACCCCTCAGGGCTGGCTCCTGCTATGTCCCAGGGTGCCCATCCCCAGGACATAGCTGTTTATTCTGGCTTGGATGTATCGTTGCAGCCAAGCCAAGCCACAGCAAACACTCTGCTGTTTGACAGTGGGACCTTTAAAGCAGGTCCAACTGTCAAACAGCAGAGCTTTCATCTCTGTCCCTCGCACACGTGCAGGGGACAAAGATGAAATGCTTCAGCGAGCATGGAGCTGCTGTCAATGCAGCTCCATGCTTTCTGAAGCAATGGCACTGCAAGGGGAACCTTAAAGCTTCCTCTGCAGTGCCAGGAAGCCTGTAGAGGGCTTTTTATTATACATACAAATTAAACAATAAATAAATAAATTAAATATGGAGGGACCCCTGAAGGCTCCCTTGCTGTCCCAAAAAGCCCATAAAAGGATTAATTTAAAAAAAAAAAAAACGGAGCTTGCAAGCCTTCTCACCGAGCTTTGGGGTTTTGAGTCCAGCTGGACTCATTACAATTTTTTTTAAATAAAAAAAATCATATTTAAAAAAATATATAAATTTTTTATTTTAAATTGGATGGAAATATCTAATTCTAAGTATATCAGACATCAAAGCCCCAAAAAACTATCTCTCCCTCTCACTTTCTTTCTCTCTCTGTCTCTCTTTCAATCAGTTCTCGCACACCCACTCAGACACTTACGCACCCACTCACAGACCCACTCAGACACTCACGTGTCCACTTACAGATCCACTTAGACCCTCATGCACTCACTCAGAGCCCCAGTCAGACCCTCACTCACTCATTCAGACCCACTCAGATAGTTACACACCTACTCACACACCCACTAAGACGGTCACACACCCACTCATAGATCCACTGACACCCTCATGCACCCACTAACAGACCCATGCACACTGACACACCCACTAAAACACTGTTGTATGCACTCTCACACCCAGACATGCAATCTGACAACCACTCTCACCTTCAGATATGCCCTCTCACACCTACTCTCACACCCAGTAAGGCCCCGGACAACTCCTGCCACACATGGCCAAAGGGCAATGCGCATCATGAGGTTAGCTGGTTAGGGAGGTTGGAAGCAGGATCTGGCTGCAGGCCAGGTCTTGGTGGCAACCTCTGCTGCACAGTGGTGAAGGCTGTGCACTGTATAAGGCAGGGTGGTTGCCGGCCAGGCCCTGTGCCAACTGCCACCGTGCACAGCCAAAGGCCGTGCTCGGCGGTGGTTTGAATAATGTATAGTAATTAAAACTATTATACATTAAAAAACTAATAGAAATTCACTGAAAAAAACAAAGGTTGCAGGGACATTATAGTTACACTTATATTTAAAACTTATAAAACCATGGAAATTTATCAGTTACAGTTAGAATTATCCGAACTAATTATAACTCATGCCCTAAGGTAACTATAACTCGCGCCCTCGCCATGCACTGGTAATAACCCACCAATAATGGCACTTATGACATCTTTGATTACATCATTGATAATATCAATGTGGTATTTGCAGCAAATTTTTAGACAAAAAACTGTGCATGGCAGGCACACCAGTTATGAAGCCAAAGGGTACAGGGACCTCATAGTTAGGCTCACATTTTAAAGGTATTAAATCATGGAAATTCACCAGTGAGAGTTAGACTTTTATATATATATATATATATATAACAGTGACGTTAAAGTTAGGCCCATTTTAAACATAGAAATCCATAGAAGTTCAACAGGTATAGTTATTTCAAGACACAATAACTTGTGCCCTAAGGTAACTATAACCCTCACCCACTATCTGTGCTGAAGTCCACATCTATATCCAGGGCCCCTGCTCTGTCACTAATTCTCCCAATATGTTTCTCATCTTATTAGCCCAAGTTACCCAAGGGCTGTGCGACCTGACAACTGGTTCACTTAAAGGGCAAGGGTTTCTTTAAATGTGGCAGCTGTTCAATGTGCAGGATTGTCAGGGAACAACTGTCCTGTTTATTATTTGAGAGAGAACCTAAATTGCACATCATGATATGTAGTGTATGTTTTAATCTGTAGATGTGAAATACGTGGGTAGTGCCATTACTTTAGGACACTTTAAGGCAGTTAAAGAGAAAGATGAAAGATATCCTTTCACCTTATAAACTTACACATGTTCGAGACAGGGTCCTCATAAGGGTTTCTCTTATCATGGAATAGATACTGTGCAACAGGATAACAGACATGGTGATTTGGAGCTTAGACTTTGTCAATGTAAATCCTTATGTATTATGAGACTTAGGCCCAGATTTACAAGGAGTTTGTGCTCCATTTGTGCCATTTTTGTTCACACAAATGCAGAGCAAACCGAGCACCATAATTGCAAAGTGGTGCTAGACATGTCTAGGGCCACATTTGCAAGGCTTGTGTCATTTTTTAAGAGTGCTGCCTCACCTTGCGTCATTTACCAATCATGATATGCAGATAGGCGTTCCCTCTTAAAAAATGATGCTAGCCTTCTAGCATCATATTTATGAGCCTCACGAAAAAAGACACATGCTAAGAAAAAATGACGCTAGCCTGCATTAGTGTCAAAATGTTTACGCCTGGTCAGACAAGGTATTAAAAGATGCACAGGTATATAAGAAGCACACTCAGAAAACACTCTGACAACCCACAGGACACCATGGAATTGCTGCTGCTCCAACTTGGAACCTGCAGATGATACCAGCGAAAATGACCGGCACCACCAGCACCACTGCATAACTCGCCATCACCACCACATCAATCGGAAAGCCAGCGCAGGAGGAAAGATCACATATACAGACAAAGGGCATCAATTATTGAGGTCCAAGAAGAAAATATCATAAGATATTACTGGTCAAAGCAGGAATTACTAATCTGGCTGTCCCAAGAAATTGCATCCGTCATTACAGCAACAGCAGGAAGGCAAACCAACATTCCACCCCTCACAAATCTCCTGGCTGTGCTGGACATGCTGGCCTCTGAGTCCTCCTAAAAAACTGCAACATGCACTGGTGGAGTATCCCAGTCATTTCATACTTCCTGCCTACTTCTTTCCCAACACCCAACAACTCCAGCAGGAGTACAAATAAGGGTTCTATGCCATCACTGAAATTCCTCATGTTTTGGGTGACATGGACTGCACTCATGTGCAACTTGTCCCTCCTGCTGATACAGAACACCTGCACCGCAAAAGGAAGCATACCCATTCAAAAAACGCGCAGGCCATTGTGGACCATCAGGCCTCTTTACAAATGTCCTAGCAAAATACCATGGAAGGGTTCATGGTGCCTTCATTTTCAGGCATCAACACAACACATACAACACATAAGACACATGGGACAACACACAATACACACTCTGCACACATCGATTGTCACTCATACATTACTGCTCATCAACACGTATGCCACATGCATCACTCCACACATCCAATGCATATCACCCACACTTCGGGCCCAATGTACAAGACCCCTGCACTACTAGAGCATCACTCGTACTGATGCTCTGGTGGTGTAATGCCCACTCTGCATTAACTTCCTCCAGGTCTCACTCTACATCTATTTGTGAAAAAAAATGACTCACCTTGGTCCATTTCAAATTAATAAAGTCTCTGGGCACACAATTATAGTGGTGTCAGCGACAGGCCAGCTGCCTCAAGCTAATGCTAATTATTAGCCTAACTGGCTCAGGCAGGAAATGTATAACTTTCCAAAGTTACATTTCCCACACATTTACTAAACATCTGACTTCACCAAGTGTTACAAACTTAGTTAATGGTTGAATGGAGTATGAGCCCTGGTCAAGCAGCAAACCGTAATTCTAGTATTTGTGCAACACTTCAAATGGTAAAACAGTGAAAACACAACACAAAAAGATACCACACAAGTATAGAAACACAGGGACAGATATACTGGTGCTGTGCCAAAATTTGCAGCGCCATGCTGCATCCCTTTAGAAATGCAGAGATGCAATGTATTTACTAAAATACAGAGCACCCCTGTGTTTCCCTTTGCACAAGCACAAAATGTAGTTGCCAGCACCAATGCGGGCATCCTTGCACCATAGTGCAACAGTGTCTGTGTTGAGGGGATTGATTGTTTATGTGCAGGAAGCACCTTGTAAATATGGGCCCCTCCAATGCAGTTTTCTGTCTCAGAGGAGTGTGCAATGGGTGTTGCTGTGGGCATTCCACTGCAATACCCATTGCTTTTGATGCTGCTCCAGATTTACTAGAAGGTGTAAATCTGTGGCAGCTCTCCAGGGAGGTGTTAGCATGGCACAATGATGAGTAATACTTTTATTCTGCAGCCCATATAGAAAGAGCAAAAGGCCATGAATGAATGTTTATGTGCAGGAAGGTGTCCCTTCCTGCATATAAACAATCTACAATGGTGATTTGTTACTTCTATGTGTGCTGCATAATGCAGCACACATAGAAGTAGTAAATCTTCATTTTTGAATGATTGTTTATGTGAAGGAAGGGACACCTTCCTGCACAGAAACATTCATTCACAGCCTTTTTCTCTTTCTATGTGTGCAATGGTGATTGGTTACTTCTATGTGTGCTGCAGAATACAGCACACATAGAAGTAGAAAATCTTCAATTTTGAATGATTGTTTATGTGCAGGAAGGGACACCTTCCTGCACAAAAACATTCATTCATGGCCTTTTGCTCTTTCTATGTGTGCTGCAGAGAAAAAGTATTACTTGTCATTGTGCCATGCTAGCACCTCCCTGGAGAGCTGCCACAGATTTACACCCTCTAGTAAATCTGGAGCAGCATCAAAAGCAATGGGTATTACAGTGGAATGTAACCTACCCAGGCCCAAAATGTGAGGTTGTTCACCATTGCAAGTGAGACAATATTGGGATGCATTTGCCATGCACTGCTACTTACTCCACATATTACATCAGTCATGACATCTTCTATGACATGATTCATAATGTAATTGCAATATTTACAATAAAATTAGTGCAGATAAAGCTATGCATGGCAGGGGTATGAGTTATAGTTACCTTGGGGCACGAGTTATAATTTCTTGAAATGACTCTAACTATGGTAGCTAAATTTCTATGATTTTTTGTGTTTAAATTCAGAACCGAACAATAATGACCCTGGAACCTTTGTGTGTATATATATATATATATATATATATATATACATATATATATATATATATATATATATATATATATATATATATATATATATATATATATATATATATATATGTATATATAGGCTAAACAGTCCCAGGGCCAGTGCTCTGTTTAAAATGGTATTTGCAAATTACGTATAATTATAATTGGCTCTGACAATCTACCTAAAAGTCCCAAGTACATGTAGGACATGTAGGTTTATGGATCCCAGTATAGTTAGTGCACCCATAGGTGCTATGATGTGGTGTCCAGTGTCATTGTAAAGGTAGGCCAGCCATGCTTGCTGCTTTTAAGTTAAAACTAATTTGAAATTTGACTTCAATATTAAAAGTGCTTCCAAAGTCTTAAACTACCTTATATTTACATATAAGTCACCCCTAAGGTCTGCCCAGCAGGGACTTTATAAAAGATGATTTATAAGTCCTGGTGAGGGGAAAACAGCCAAATGTGTTTTCCCCATTGTATTCAGTGGGCTCCATACACTAACATTGGGAGACTTTATTTTAATATAATAAAGTCTTATTTCTGACAGAGAGGACCTCCAAATATTAAATTTGGACTTTATTTTAAGATAATATAGTCTTATTTCCAATAGAGATTACCTAAATATATCATGTTTGGTACCAAATGAAACATTATAATAAATCCAACAACATGCCAAGGTCGAATTAATTATACCTAGCACAGATAAAGTTTGAAAGTTACCAAATTCCGCCCTGTAGTGCCCTTTCCTGATGGGTCAGCCTCTGGCAGCCTGAGTCAAGCTGAGGTATGAAGTGGCCTGTGCTGAGATAAAGGAAGTATCTGGTGGGAGGAGAACTGCTGCAGCAGATGGTAGAGCAGGATGGGAAAGAATAGCCAAACTGGACTTTAAAGGAGGAAAAGCAAAATGGGACAGAAACCAGACCTCCTACATTTCCTGCTTCACCAGACAGATGGGAACCCCAATGATTAGATTAGGAGAGGGGCTGAAAGGGGTGTGCTAGGGAGACTTTTGCCACACTTCACAAGAAGTGGTCACACCAGAAGTGGGGGTGGCCTGCGCCCCATGGGAGAGGTGCACCCCCTGCTTCCCAACCCAGGACCAAGGATAAATATGGCAGAGCTGCTCCACAATTGCTCCACAATTCAGATCCCTAGTGGAAATAGATACTGGATAAGAGGGACTGCCTTGCTGAATCCCTGGTCTGCACCTGATGGACTGCACCCACAAGGACTGCACCAGCTGCACATTTTGGACTTCACCAAGAAAAGGTCTTTGCCTCACCTCTGCAACTCCAGGAGTGGACTTCCTCTAAGCTACAGGTACAGAGGAGCTGACCAGAGTCCTTGCATCAAGTCCTGCAGGAAGAGCCCAGGTGACCGGCGTCTAGAGTTCATTTGAGGATTCTGACCAGGTGCATTCTGGGAATTGTAGTCCCACCTCCCAAGGAGAAACGCAGAGCATCTGGAACCTTGGATCACATTATGGACCCTCTAAGGACCCAAAAAGAACCTCTGGAAGAAGATCCAGAAAACTGGTGATGTTTGGAGCAACTGTTGGAAAAATCTCCTTAAGCTGAATGGGTGCATTTTAGTAGTTCTAGACCCAGGCTCCAAGAAACAAACTAGAGCACCTGAAGGCTTGGCTGGTGCTGTGGACCACTTTCCTGAATCCAGAAACACTTCTGAATGTAGGTGTAACAGTGTTACATCGTGGGTGGCCTGAATTCTGGACTTTGTCCCTGTCCAGCGCAACCTTTTTTAACCCTTTGAGCGCTATTTGCTTCTAAGCGCTAGTTTTACTTTTAATCTTTATAAATTCATATCTCTGGTTCCCTACATTGGATTGTTATCGTTTTGGTGTCATTTCAAGGATACAAATATTTTCTAGTTTTATAAATTAGTGTTGGATTTTTATTTTGTGCTGTCTTTTACTTATTTACTGTTTTGTTCAGTTTGGAGAAACTTACAGTTAATATATATAATTTTAATCAAACCACTGAAATTCACCACATAACTATAACTCATACCTGAAAGTAACTATTATTCATGCCCCGCCATGCACAATGTTGTCATCAATTATGTTGTTTCAGATGTTGGTGGTGTTATCAATGATGCAATGATGTCATGGAACATGTCATGACTTTGATTAATACTTTTTTACACGTAAAAGTTGAATGCGATTGGACAGAGGGCTGAAAAGAGTATTTGAGTAGTGCCCTGATTTCAAACAAATTGTTCCATTAATAAAAAAAATATAAAGTTTCTCACATTTATATTTGGATGTAACTCCAACTTAGATGTCTCCTAAAATAAATTGAATGAATTTATGTTTAATAATCGTATTGGCTTCACTGAAAAGCCTTGATTAGGTAAGAGTAGATTGAGCACATTTAAACTGCACTTTTTGAACATCTCTAAACTAATATGTATTAAATATTTCGATTTCTTAACTAAAAATGAAACAACTAAGGGGGTCATTCTGACCGCGGAAGCACCGCCAACAGACTGGCAGTGCTTCCTGGGCCATTCTGACCGCGGCCGTAAAGCCGCGGTCAGAAAAGGGTAACCGGCGGTTTCCAGCCAGTTTACCCCTGGCCCAGGGAATCCTCCAGGGTGGCGCTGCTTGCAGCGCCGCCATGGGGATTCCGACCCCCTTCCCGCCATCCCGTTCCTGGCGGTTTTTACCGCCAGGAACAGGATGGCGGGAACAGGTGTCATGGGGCCCCTAGGGGCCCCTGCATTGCCCATGCCACTGGCATGGGCAGTGCAGGGGCCCCCTAACAGGGCCCCATAATGATTTTCAGTCTCTGCAAAGCAGACACTGAAAATCGCGACGGGTGCCACTGCACCCGTCGCACCCCAGCAACTCCGCCGGCTCCAATCGGAGCCGGCTTCATCGTAGCTGGGTCTTTCCCGCTGGGCGGGCGGGCGGCCTTTTGTCGGTCGCCCGCCCGCCCAGCGGGAAAGTCAGAATGACCGCCGCGGTCATTTAACCGCGGTGCGGTCTTTTGGCTGTCTCCGCCCAGCGGGCGGCACCCGCCGCCCGCCGGGGTCGGAATGACCCCCTAATTCTTTCAATCTAAAGGACACCCTCCACCAGGGCCGAGTATGATTGCCTAATATATATAATTAAATATGTATTGAAGTATAATCTATGTAATTTCATAGCCACACTGAGCTTGAGCAAACGAGCCTGATAAAATGTGGTGAAAGGTACTGTCTGGAATAGGACATCAGATAGTATGCTGCCATTTAATTCACAGGTATCAAAAACATATAGGGCCTGATTACAACTTTGGAGGAGGTGTTAATCCGTCCCAAAAGTGACGGTAAAGTGACGGATATACCACCAGCTGTATTACGAGTTCCATAGGATATAATGGACTCGTAATACGGCTGGTGGTATATCCGTAACTTTACCGTCACTTTTGGGAGGGATTAACACCTCCTCCAAAGTTGTAATCAGGCCCATATTCTCTATTAATGGCGTACATCGTAATGTCTTCTTTCATTAGCATTTTCTAACTTCGGTAGGTTATGTACCTAGTGTATCTTCAATTTCTTTGTCGGTGTTCAATTTGTATTTGCCTGTCATGAGCCCAGGGTACCACAGATAATGTCCGAGCCTTCCTTTGCCTACAGGTCCTATGTCTGGATAATAGGTATTGATTCGAAGTTTGAACGATTTAGACAAATGGTGTGGTCAAGGTTACACGTTGGACACATCAGAAAAATGTTTGGAACACAAGACAGGAATCATCATGAAATTTCAGTAATGTAGGTTTTAAATGAAAAGGCACTAAAAGTGTATATCAGGCAGCATTTTACATATTTGCTGTGAGGAAATTTGCTAAGCACGTAAATCACGCCCACTCTCCACAACATGTGTGTGCCTGATACCTATGTGTCATATCATAGGTAACTAATTTAAAGTAGATTTAATAGATGCAGCAAAGTGCCAAAGTAGCTGAAAAGCACATCTTTACAAAAGCAGCAAGATGAGTAGAAGATTGAACGAAATTCCTAATGAACTCCCCATACCGGCTGGAGAGCTTAATCATCACTCTTTTACACAAGGGCCATATCATGATGGGTTCTGCTGGCGCAGAGTTGAGTCCCTATTTTTATGCATTTTTACGTTGGAAAGTGAATTCATTTAAGACATTTCTGTGAGTCTGTGCACTATTTTAGATAGCACAGCTCTGAAACAGAAAGAGGCAAACTATGGGGCATATTTATAGGCCCCTAGCGCCACCTTGCACCACATTAGTGTCATTTTATTTGACACTAATGTGGCCCAACGAGGCCAAAATCCTTGTGCCATATTTACAAAGTAGCGCAATGCATGCATTGCACCAGTTTGTAACTCCTTTGTGCATCATTATGCCTGCGCCAGGCATAGTGTATGCAAAGGGGGTGTTCTCCCTTTGGGGGGGGGGGAATGGCACAAGGAAATTTAACAGATTTCCTTGCATCATTTTTTATGGCACTTTTAGCGCCTGCTCAAAGCAGGCATTAAAAGGGGGCTTCCATTATTTATAACTCTGCAGGAGTGGCACCAATATTTCGGCGCTACTCCTGAAGAGTACATCAATTGCGTCAATAAAAATGACGCTATTGCCCCCTACCCTGCGCCATGGTGCACCGTATCTTAGATACAGCGCACACATGGTGACAGTGGGGAGACGCTAAGGGGCACAAAGAAAGTGCACTAGGTGCAGCACCACTTTCCCTAAATATGCCCGTATGTGCCTTAATCTGAAAACGCAGGTACTATAATCAGGGTGAAGAGCCTAGTTTATTTACAACAGAGTAGGTATATTCACCATCCAACAAGGCCAGCTTCCATTAACATATAATCATCACATGTCCATACTAAAACTTTCTAAAGCAGGACATAATTAGTTCCTGACAGAAACACTAGATAGCAGACCCTAACTATCTAATATTTTAGAATAATAACCAGATACCACACAATGCTCACTCTTTCTGAGCTGTACTCCAAGCCCGAGAAATTCTGGGTTAAAAGAACTCACTATACACAAAAGACATATAAAACACGCACTCGGCTCTTTGCTGATCCGGCGAAGCCAATCATAATACAGACCCTCGAATTCAGAGATGGCCTTTGCCCAGAGAGCACCCTGGTCAAAAACAAATTCGCCCTCGTTGAAGTGGGCAAGAGAAGAAGTGCTATGAGAAGAAAAGCAGCCAAAATGCAGACACGGAAACCCGCATCCTCTAGAAATAGTGTTTAAGTATACCTCTTTTTTTGCACCCATGTTAGAAAAAAAGGCTGATACAGGCAGCTTCTGCCCCCCGATAAAGGTCGGCGGCTGGGTGTCGGCCCATCTTTCACATGCTAAAGGCAGGTCCTGCGCACATTGGCCCGTATTTATACTTTTTGACGCTAAACTGCGCTAACGCAGTTTAGCGTCAAAAAAATTAGCGCCGTCTAACGCCATTCTGAAGCGCCATGCGGGCGCCGTATTTATAGAATGGCGTTAGCCGGCGTTAGCCGACCGGCGCTGCCTGGTGTGCGTGAAAAAAAAACATGTACACCAGGCAGCGCCGGCGTAGGGGAAAATGGCGTATGGCGTCTCAAAATGGGGCAAGTCAGGTTGAGTCAAAAAAATCGCCTTAACCCGATTTGCGCCATTTTTTTACGACGCCCATCCCCCATTAACATGACTCCTGTCTTAGCAAAGACAGGAGTCATGCCCCCTTGCCCAATGGCCATGCCCAGGGGACTTCTGTCCCCTGGGCATGGTCATTGGGCATAGTGGCATGTAGGGGGGCACAAATCAGGCCCCCCTATGCCACAAATTTTTTTTTTTTTAAATACTTACCGGAACTTACCTTAATGTCCCTGGGGTGGGTCCCTCCATCCTTGGGTGTCCTCCTGGAGTGGGCAAGGGTGGCAGGGGGTGTCTCTGGGGGCAGGGGAGGGCACCTGTGGGCTCAGACCTCTGGGCTCATTCTGAGCCCACAGGTCCCTTAACGCCTGCCCTGACCCAGGCGTTAAATTCAGGCGCAAATGCGGGGTTTTTTGCCCCGCCCACTCCCGGGCGTCATTTTTGCCCGGGAGTATAAATACCACGCACATGCCTGGGAGTCATTTTTTTAGACGGGAACGCCTACCTTGCATCTCATTAACGCAAGGAAGGTGTTCACGCCAAAAAATGACGCTAACTCCATGAACTTTGGCGCTAGACGCGTCTAACGCCAAAGTATAAATATGGAGTTAGTTTTGCGTCGAATTTGCGTCGAAAAAAACGACGCAAATTCGGCGCAAACGGAGTATAAATATGCCCCATTGTATCATGCACTGTGCCACTGCAGGGCAGGTTTGTGCATTTATTTTTCATCTCTTCCGAGCACACATTAACTCGAAAAATCCTCGAGTTTCCAGGCAGACACTCAGAAACCCAAAAAGGCAATTAATGCCCCGTGTTTCCGAGCTATGCTCTACAGCCTATTTTCCACGTGAGAGACTTTTTGCATTAAGGTATGAACTAAAGGCACAAAAAAGAGATGCACAGACCCCTTCCGCAGGGCGCAACGCATAGAAAGGTATCCTGATAAAGCCTCTTGTTTTAGGCGATGTAAAAAGTATTTTGATTGCTGTAAAAAAGAACGACCCCAACACATAATTGTTATTATACACTAAGGGCTCAGGGTTCTTTCTGATAACCAACCTCACACTTTTTCAGTCCAACAACATGCTAACACCCTATTTGGAATAAATGAATACAATCTAACTGGCTTTTATGCAAACTCGAGGGTATTTTCATGTCTTCTCAACAACAGCATCAATCCAGCTCATAGTCGAAAAGACAGTGATGGTAGCCTACAGTTACTCACCTTGTAATAATTTCTAAGTTCGCGTCCCGGAGCTTCTACGGGAAGCCGTCTATGCTGAAACATAAATATCCATTTGTCACTCACCTCGTCTTAGATTTGAACTTCCATATATGCTTGTCTAGAAAAATGGCTGCATGAATCGTCCAGCCCTGGGCTTGATATTGCGTTTTCACCTTCCTACCATTATACTTTGATTGTCTATATTGCTGCGTAGATCACCCGCCCTTTGCCTCCGCCAAGATGAATATGAGATGTATATGGCCACGGCCTTCTTTAACCTTCAGTGCAGAATAACATACTGTGCCTTTGGAGGGTTTGGCAACACTTTAGGGAACATTAATTGCCAAATTTGCATTAAACTAATTGAAATTCATATTTTACAGACAGTTCGTGTTGGGGTAGAAACCAGTGTCATTCATGTCCAGCATCCTTTCTGTACAGACCGCTCTGCTCTTTACTTTTTTCTTGTTACAAGTAGATGTTCCTTTCTTCTGTCGCCCCTTCCCCTCTGTCTCTCATGGATTATTGAAAATGACTTACTCCACCCTGACACTAGGGTCTTGTCTGTTAAAAGGCTTCAGTTTAGGTGGCCGAATGGATCTGCAGTAAAAAATATTCTTCACAAATGTTTCCAGCACATACACAACCTGCTACCTATTCCTTAAGATAGTTACCTCTACTTTAGAAGTAAATATTGTTAGTCTGCAACACGCTTTCAGCAGCCTCGTGTGGTAGTGTTGATCCCAGGAGTTTTAAAGCAAGTCCCGAGTCAACCGCGCTCCCCTCTGAAGGATTCGAGCTTCATTCAACCGTAGCTGATACAGACATCATCAACGAACCTGTCACACACAAGGGACCGCATTTGAAAACGTAACCCCACTTTCAGTCCATTTATCTATTTGTGTCTAGTCATTCAAGGAGAAACATTATAATCACAATGTGAAATGTGGGATTGTTTTAAGATGACGCTGGACATAGCTAAGAACTGAGACTGCGAGTATTGTTAAAACCAATTAAATTCATGGTAATCTATTGGTACTTTAAATAGAATATGTCCTTTTAGTGCTTACTAAATAAATATACCTGATCTTCCTACTCGAAGAGTTTGATGATTAGATCAAGTTCAACAACACTTTAGCAGTATAGCGGTCCAGGGCAGAGTGTTTTCATGTGTAGTGCAATAGAAATGTGCAGGGTACACAGGGACATCTTGGTCTGTTGTTTTTGGATTACTCACACAATCAAGGCTTACACAGAGCCTACATACTACAATTTATCAATCAAAAACATGCACCGTGTGTCTTTAGTGACTGAACGTAAAGGCACAGAATTATGCTGTATTTTAAATGCAGAGGCACTTTTTGATTGGCACACCCTACACATGGAAACTGTTATCTGAGGAAAACATTGTCACTTTGAATTCCTTTACATTAGACTTTCCGAGTGAAATATGCTTTTGTTTGTTAAAATGAAAGCATGAATGATTTGTTTCCATTTTTCGGCCCGATTTGCAAATCAATAAACATTTGAGCAAACTAAGCTTTGTTGAAGTTAAATCATATTCCCCTTAGATTAAGCTCTTGATTTAGTGGTAGCTGCTTTAATGTAAAAGTCACCTACTCCTGCTAGGTGCAGTAAATCTGCCCTCCTCGTGTTTTAGTGTGGCAGTGGTAATGCCACAGCCAGGAGTCCTGTCAGAGACATTTACTGGCAATCAAAACAGTTTTTATTACCGCTTATCCCTTTATCAGACCATTTTTAAGGGCTAACTTGAAAGCGTTTTCGAGCTTCAAATCTGTGATGTAATTACATGTACATAAGCTATCCTACGTGAACAGGTGTATGTGGTCATTGTTGCACTGTAGTAAGAGCAGATCAACACAAAATAAATCAGGATCTCCTTAAGGGTTTCAGTGTGAAGCAAATTAATTTCTCTTATCAGATTAATATAGAGATCAGCTAGAGGATTAATTCATCAAGAACAAGAGGCAGTCGAGGGAGAAATGAGCAGACCATCTTCCGGGAAGAACAACATATTGAGTGACACCAGAAATTACTATCACTTCTGCCAACTGCAGTTGGTTGATGAATGCACAGGGCAACACAGTGGCACTCTCAAGAATCAAGAGATAGACACAAAAGGGCACATTTATGAGCCTCTGGCGCCACCTTGCGCTACTTTTGCAGCATTTATTTAGATGCAAATATGGCATTAAGTTGACATTTCCCATGAGCCATATTTACAAAGTGGTGCAATGCTTGAGGTGACAGTTGGCCTTTAAGTTTCAACCAGCTCTGGGAGCAGATGTGAATATGCAAGCCTTCATGAGGCTCTCAGATATGTGCACATTAGCACACATGACAGTCTGTGATTTCTTCTGTGACAGTTAAGGATGACACCAAAGATACAATTGTCACTTCACCATTTCACATAATAACAAACATTGCTTGGGCTGCCCTTAGACAAGGGGTGTGGGTGATGTGCTGCCACACACCTAGCTGCAACTATATTGCCAGGATACTTGAGTATTTACCCTAGTGCTAACTCTTTCTTCATTCAATAAAATGCATCCTCCTTTGTTATGCACAGTCTCTGACTGATCAATGATATTCAAATAATAGAGCATTAAAGATCTGAGGTATGCGCTTAAATCCTATTGTAGTTGTATGAGCTTAGCAAAAACCTAAATTGCAATAGAAATCCGGGCCTGTATTAGAAGTCGGGATCACTTTCCCTGTTTTCGCCTCAGTGTACGTTTAAGCAGGTGCGCCAGATGCAAACAGGGAAAGTGTGCCATATTATGAAGTATGTACTGCCCTCAGGGCCACCGCAAACTCGCGCTGCCCCCAGGGCAGGGTATACAAGAGAAATACAGAGCATCTGTTTATAAGCTGCTCTGTGTTTCTCTGTGCAGATGGCAATCTATTTGACCTGGCCCTTGTAGCAGGTTCATCCCCTGACTTTTTGCCCCCTTCCTCCTATTTTATCTGACCTCTCGCTGTTGTCTCTAGGACTCTGAACACTTTATCACTGCTGATCAGTGCTAAAGTGCAGGTGCTCTCCCTTCTAAAGTTGGTATGATTGGCTTATATCTAATTGGCATATTTAATTTACCTGTATGTCCCTTGTACATGGTATCTCTATACCCAGGGCCTGTAAATCAAATGCTACTAATGGGCTTGCAGCGCTGCTTGCACCACCCACTAAAGTAGCCTTTCAAACCTGTCTCAGCCCTGCTAGCACAGGGCCTGTTTGCGCATTTTTCTGCCACAGGGACCTGCATCTAAATTTACTTGCCAGGCCCAGAAATCCTCTTTTACTACATGTAAGTCAACCCTAAGATAGATCCTAGCTAGCCCTATGGGCAGGGTGCTATGTATGTAGAAGGCATGACATGTGCCAAGTTGCTTGGCCTGCCTTGGAAGTGACGAACAGCCTACCTTGGTGTCTCACTGCTATAAGTGCTGCCTTCTCATAGGATTGCATTAGAAATGCCCTGCCTTTATGTAGGGGGTATTTTCTGATTTATGAGTGGTAGCCAAGGCATGTTTGGTATGGTTGTAATGGTGGTAAGAAATGCTACTTACTGGTGTAAGTGGATTTTTTGTTACTATTACAGAAATTCCACTTCTAGAAAGTGAGCATTTCTCTGTGCTTATGACTCTGGTGTTTTGCAGCTTGACACCAATCCACGTCTGGGCAGAGTGACAGTTGGGCTCTGTGCATATTTTTCAGATAGCCTGAACAGGGAGAGTGGAGGTGTCACAGAGATGCATCTGCATACTGAAGATTCTTCCTGGGCTGAAAGAAGGGAGATGCGGGGCACACCTACATTTGTAAAGGCTGTGCCCTGGCCTCACACAATAGAGTCGTTTACCCCCAACTGATGTTTGGAGCCTGTCCTGGAGAAGAGAGCGGGCACTCCCAGAACCAGTTGCAACTAGTTGAAACCTCCTCTCCCTTCCCTTTGTATCACACTGTAAAATTGAGTATAAGTACAGAGGAATTTTCCCCACATTTTGAGGACACTTTGGAACGTACCTGGAACTGGTCACAATGTTGCTGGAGGGACTCATCAGGAACCACCATGGACTGCTGCTGCAGTGTTGAGCTGTGACCTGCTTGGTCACCTGGAGGAACTGCTACTTGCCTGCATCTACCTTGCGCTGGCCTGCTGCTGGGCCCTACCACCTGTGCTTCTTTTTCCTTACCTGGTGTCCACCATGGACAGGGTGCCGTCGTCCCTGACCCCTACACCTGCCTAGAGCATGAGGAGCGCTTTGTTGCCAGTCTGTAGTGACTAGTAGAGCACTTTCCCCCTCATCTGGTATGGCTGAAGGAACACTGTCGCTGTGTGCAACGGGCGCCTGGAGAGAGCTGTTGTTTTAATCTAAAAAGCGCACGGAGAGCGCTTGATCATTGTTGCCGGGTTCACCGCTGCGACCCGGGCTGCTTTCTGTACAGCGCAAGTGTTGTGCTGCCCCTGGGACTCCCAGGGCACCATCCCTTGACAACAAGGAGGGAGCGTGCTCCTTTTGTGCCCCCGGGGTCAAGTGCGCTCTAAGGAGCGGCCTTGGGGCACAAGCAGGCACCTGCTTTGGGTCGGCCCTTTTTGGTCCTCAGAGCCGGGCAGGGAAGGAAGCCTCATCGGATGTTCCCTGTCCCTTCCGGGCTCCTCAGCTGCTTGAAGGACAGATGGGGGGAAGGAGGCCTCATCGGAGGCTTCCCCCTGCCCCCGGGCCCTTTGGTTGTCGGATGATTGAGATGGGCGGAGGCAAGGAAGCCTCATCAGAGGCTTCCCCTGGCCCCCCCGAAGTCCTGATTATACTGTAGAGATCGCGGGTGGGGAGGAAGCCTTGCTGGAGGCCCCCCGTGCTGCAGGTTTCCATTGGAGCCCTTAAGTGTTGTTCGCTTTGTCCCCCCCGGAGGGTCCGTTGAGGCTCTAGGGGGGCCCCCAGAGATCTTGGGCCCCAGGAGGGGCCCGATATAAAAGCGAAGAGGGTGCGTGCCGCACCCCTCCCCCAGTATCAATACGTAGCCCCCATTTCTAGTGCATAGGAGCATCAGCGGCCTCCTTTCTGGATCTTCTGGGCACACGGAGTGCTGTTTTCATCAGGGCAAACAGGTACCTTTGAAAGGACACATGATTTATAATGTTCCAGGGATAGACAGTAATGATTTACATGTTGACCTGTTTTAATGATGATGTGTTGCATATATGTGCTGATGTTCCTGTTATGGGCATGCCACGCTAATATGTTTTCTTGACTTGCCATGTGTTTTATAATGCTCTTTGTACAATCATTTATGATACTTTAATGACAAGTGCTTTTATTTAGTAATGTTATTCCTGACTACTGCTTGTGTTGCAGAACATTAAGTAACCTGTGTGTTATATGTGACTACTGCTGGTTCTGCAGAGTAACTAATGCATAACGATCTGACAACTGCTAAGGTAGCAGATTATTACTGACATGTTGTGTTTTGTCTAATAATTGCATTGTGTACAACACAGTATATTTTCATATAACTTGGTGTTCTGTTTCCTTTGTGGTGGGGATAGTGCATCACATGTATTGTATGTGTTGTGCAAACGCTTTACACATAGCCTCTGGGATAGACCTGACTGCTTGTGCCAAGCTACCAAGGGGGTGAGCAGGGGTTATCTTGGACCTGTAACTCCCTTGCCCTGACTAGAGTGGGTGGGTATTGCCTGGCTTAGGTGCACACCCTAGCCAACCAGAAACCCCAATCTGCCTGCACTTTTAAAAGGGGAGAGAGATTCCCTTGCAAGCGGGTATAGTGAGTGACTGCACCCACCTTCAAGGGATTGTCTGAGGGCCCATGGGGCCCCTTTTCTCCCCTCCAGAGTGCTGTCTTTCAGAGGTGTACTGCTATTTAGCCCTTGTCTACTCCTAGGTGTCCGTGCTACTGCTTCTGATGCATATCCATCCAAAAGGGGTGTTTCAACTTGGAATATAGAAGCCATGTTTCAAGCCTCCTAATGCATTGTCTATCATCTCTAAATCTATCATAGCAATTATTCACTCCCTCTAGTTATTCCCACTTTTTTGTCATCTGAGTAAGCCAAGTCTAATCATGTAAGGTAGGCCCTGAGTAGGTCCCATAAGTCCTTAGGTTTAAATGTTATTGGTTGGTGTGAGGTATTGTCCTCGGATCGCTCCTCACAGTTAGCATTGTCACACAGCCAGTCTTCCCAGCTTAGAATAGTTGGTCTGCAGGAATGCATGGAAGCATCCTTTGGTCATTAGTAACGCAATGGCCACAAATCTACGTGCTGCACTGGCTATGAGATTGGCATATGCCTGAAGCGCCACTTCTTGTCTTGGCACTAATCTACCATCAATGATTTCTGATAAAGTTCGGAAGACCTCTTTCCTGTATTGAAGGATGAAGGCACAGGCCCATGCTAGGTGAAAAAAACTACCTGGTCTGTTTTGCATCTCGGGCAATAATTCGTCCTAGTGTGATCCATTCTAAACTGTTTAACAGATGTGAAATATAACCTTCTGTTATTCGATAATTGTTAAAACAATGTTCCTTTTGGCATTCATAAATTATAATTATACACCCTATATGTGGATCAGTAGTGCTATAAAATTAAAAAGAAATGAGATTGTGCTATTTACATTATTAGTGTAATTATTCATATACAGTGAGCTATATCTGACATTCTTACACTGCATGCATATCTCTTGCAAAACCTAATGCTCAAAATCACAGATTCTCTTAAGTACTTGTGAAGTGATAACAAGCTGTGTTTCTTTGTTTCCTTCAATTACATTGGCATCTGGGTGTTAAACTACAGATACCGCTCAGTTACAATAAGATTCCAATGTAAGGAGGGCTGATTACCCTTTAAATGATGCCTTTGTGTTGGGTACAGCTGGAAGTGAAAATATGAAACCCCCCTCACCTCCTGCAGGTTGCTGCTCTAAATGGAAAGCAGACAACAGGTAGGCCCTGTTGAATATGCTCCGGTGTGAGCATCTTACACCAGGACAAATTTAGCATATTTCACTGGGGTGGCCCCAAATCTGACTCTATAATTGCTGTTGGCCACCCCTTATTTCCTGCTCTGGTGCCACTAAAAATGAAACTATGCGTTTCAAGTGGAAGTCTTGAAAAGTCGCTATTTCGTAAGCACACACGACGCATTGGTAGGAATGATGGCTGCATGGATATAAACTCACAAGAATGTGACCCCAAATTTGCTTAATTTATGACTTGCTGCAGCAACAATAAGCATGGAATGTAATCAATGTGACCCCTGCAGCACATATGAAGTTTGAGTTAGCCTACAGGCATTTGTTACCTATCAAAATTACTAAGAAGGTGCTATATTTGTTAGTCACTCACACTGATAATTAACGAAAGACAAACATATTGAGATGAAAACAAATTAAACCAAGAGTAAGAGCAGTCAAATCTAGGAAATACAAATTCAATGGCAGTATAACAGCAGATGGCTGGTCACCCAAACACCAAATGAACCTTGATTCTTGAAATGGAATTAACACCTTCCACTCACTTCTCAGGCGATTTCAGGACAAAAGACTTCTGAAGAAGCATCCAAGTGAGGCATGCAAATAGAGTGACCACGCAGGAAGAACTGACAACAATGATTAAGATACAGAAAGTCAAGATAAAAGGTTAAATGTGGATCTGTTAATAATTACAATTTTTAGCGTCATAAATCAATAGTTAAACCCCACTGACTAAATGCATGCCACACAACATCACCATGGTTAAGGAAATAAAATAGTTAAAAGTACATGATGCCCCAAACAGTCTTACAGTGCATCATTTCAATGTGACCTTTCAAATGTATAGCTCTAAAAAGGAGTCATTTTCTAAATCTAGCCCCCAAACCAACATAATCCTTTTGAAATAAATTGAAAGTAAACAAAGGCATGTGAAGACAAAAGGCCCACGTCGATCCACGTCAGTATCCTGAAGTTTAAAATAAAGATTCCCTCACCAATAAAGAAAGCGGTACAGTAAATATTCACAGAATTTTGTTATCATTGAAGATTACACTATTGCTTGAAGGGAATACAGAGAGACATTAATTACTGTTGCTTAGCATGTCTAAATACTTGAATAACGACTATTATCGTAGCGTGGTTCAGAAAACATGTTAGTCACCTTGAGATGAAAAGGAACACAAAAGGCAACATGACAATGGTGCCTCCTTCTGCAGTTTTCACCAAGGTGTTCGAAGTGGCTTGAAGTGACAGGTGAAATAAATTGTGGACGTAGTGATAGGTTGGCTGACAATGCTTGGCCTATTAGGTACACTTAATTGAGTTTGTTGAGAGCCAGAGGTGCCTGCCACATAAAGCAAAGGGAGGGGTTTGGGAGGGATGTGGTGGTGGGGAAACAGAGACAAGGTAAACATTTAAAAAAAGAAAAATAACTTGCCTTGCTGCTGTCCTTGCCGCCTTATGCCGTCTCGCACGTCTCTTCTTCTGGTGTCACAGTATTCACTGCTGGGACACCAGCACTGGCTCTCTAGCAATCCAGGTGCTCCTTTTGCGCAAAACCTTGCATGAAAGCAGCACCAGGATTAGTCTGGGGTCTGTGCAGTTTCTCCAGCCTGGCTGTGTATACAGCCGGGCTGGAGAAACATAAGTGCGCATGTGTGTTTGACCGGCCTCAGACGGCCAGCCAAACACACATGTGCACTTAGGTGCACTCTCCACTTCTCCCTCTCCCACCTCCCGTGACCCAGCCACACCTCTCCCTGCACTGCTGGCTGTGCCAGATGCAGAAATATAAAATAATCTATCCTTTTATTTGTCTGTTTCTGGCACAGCCAGTGAGACGGTGCTCTTGGCCATAGGCAATAAGGCGACAACAGCAGCTTTTGTTATAATGTGAGCGTCAATGGCACTGTGATGTGCACTATGAGAAAGGACACTTTTATGAGTGTCCCCAAGTCTTGTCTCATTTCTTTATTTGCTGGCAATTTGACTCTTGGTACTGCGGCAATGGTCTTCAATCTCCAAGTGCATGTGTAAAATGTAAAACTGACAACCCATATGACTTACTGAATATTTAACTAAGGTCTTGGTAACTTCTGAAGTAAAAATGCAGCATTGACCTATATGTGAAATAATATAGGTGGACAGTATCCACATGCAAGACTGTAAAAGACTTGGTTGACGTCTACCTCTTTTGGCAATAAGGCTATATCCATAAACAGTGATTCTTAACCCTTTGACTTAAACGTACACCACTTAATCATTACTGGAACCCGGGGACCCAGGAACCCTCAATGAGTCATCGGAGTCATTACTGAATCATTATTTGAAGCGGAGACCTCGGCCTAACAATTTTCACTGATTGGAACTGCAAAACAATATAAACCAAATACAGAAACAAACATTCATCAAACAAATACAAAAACTATGAAACCTTTTATTTAATTTGCAAATATAAAAAATAATAATAATCTTAATAGGAGCATTTCTAAATTCAATTCAGGCCATCATTGACCATGCTATATTCCCTTTCATGCATATGAACCGCTGGCAAGAATCACCCTTAAGATACTAATTTAATTTTAGCACCCAGTTTAAAATTCCTTCACATTTACAGAACATTTTGAACTTACAGTTGTACATTTCAATCCTTTATTTACATACACTTTATTAATCTGTTAATAATATTACATTTTTTAAGCAGTCTTGCACTTCTGAGTAGGCTTTGCAGATCCCCAGGTGTCCCCAGAGCACAGGTTAAAAACCACTAGTCTAAAACTTTACAGTAACATACATCAAAGAAATGTCTTTTTGGCATGTATACAAACCTCATTTTTATACATTAGCCATGTCTCCCCTAAATGTGCCTTTTAGGCCACAAGTTTAGGTACTAAGGGCCAGATGTACTAACATTGTAAATACAGATTTTCTAATTGGGATTCTCTCTGAATTGCAATTAGGAAATCAGTGTTTCTAATGTATGAAACTCCTTTGAGTTTCATTAGCGATTCCTAGTGGGTCACAAACAGACCTACTTCATGAATATTAATGAAGTAGGTCGCAATTTGAGACCCATTAGCAGTCACAGCCATCACAGGGATGGTGGCCTGTTGGGCTCAGCAGACCACCATGTTTATGATAACCTTTTAATAAAACATTTTTTAAAAATGCAGTTCATTTTCCTTAAAGGAAAATGGGTTGCATTCAAAAAAGAAAAATGAAAAGTTTTCTTTTTATTTTTTAAGAGTAGTCAGTGGTCTGTGGTCATTTCCAAAGGGGAAGGGGTCCTTCAGGGACCCCTTCCCATTTGCGAATGAGTTACCACCTACTTGAAATAGGTGGTAAAATTAGAATGTTTTTCGAGTTCAGTCATAAAACATTCTTACATATCACTACGATTCAGTATTAGGAAAGGACGCCATAAAAATGCCCCTTCCTAATACTGAAGAGGTATGCATTAGCAGTACCAAACAGCGATTTGGTAACATGCTTCCAAATTACAATTTGTAATTAATACATACCAAAATGCATTCTTCTGGTCTCAAATGGCTCAATTCTGGGAATCAGGGAATTTGCGAATGGAAAATGCTTTAAATATTTGGCACCTAAATGTATTAATGTGAAACATGGTAAATGTTAAGAATTATATATTACTACACTGGGTAGCTATAAAGTGTTTTTTCACAGTGTAGGCAAATGCATCTTTTTCCAACTAAGCTGGCCTCATTGAGATTAAATGTTATTTTTTCCCAATATGCGTTATGAAAATGCTAGCGGTTTTGCATATGATTTAATGATGGTTAGTGTGTTTTTTGCTAAGTATTTTGGAAAGGTAATTTTTTAAAACCTACTGACTGGAAGCTTTACTCAAAATTAATTCAATTCAGCTGGGCTTCCTTGCTGACAATGATTAAGCTTTTATGAGGTGTGAAATGCCTCACGGTTAGAGGACAATAACAATAAGTCCTGCAGCAAGAAGCATGGTAGGAATAATCTCCAGTCACTTAGGAGTAAACAGGTCAGCAGGGGGGTTCCCAAATGAACAAGCAAGGCCTTAGTCTGGTCCTTCTCACTAGTTTTCTCTGAACAATGCTTTGCATAAGGAAGGCCTTTAAACTCAAATCCATTCTAACATGTGTGTTTCTGCTGCAGTTGGGTGAGAGATCTGTTTCCAGAATAGTTATACATAGCAGGGAAGGATCCTCATTTCAATAGAGGAAGACCTGGTAAAAGCGTAGGTTTTGTGGACAGAAGAGCATTATGACATAGTTTTCAGGAAGGCAAACAGGAAGTGCTGTAGAAATGTCATGGTTTGACTGTGGAAACTCTGCTGGGCATTGATCAGGAATTGTCACCATTCTCTATCTCTCTGTGTAATATTAGTAGCAGCATCCCACAACTGCATATCAGACCATGGCTTGACTTTGTGAGGACCCACAAGGAAGACGTTCTGTCAGAAACTGCTAATGAAGAGGACCAACGTGTAACTTGCTCTATTTGTCACATAGTTCAAAAGACTGAAAGTGCTATGCAAGGGTCACTTGTTGCCACCCTGATAAACATGTAGACAAGAAAGTCTGAAGAAGGGGTCCATTCAGAGTAGAGAAATCAGTGGCCTATTGTGAATTGAGCACCTCTAGGCCTTGCAGAAACCCTTGCTGGAGAGAGAACTGGAACTTAAAAGCTTTCACTGCAAGTCTGGAGTTGAAAGAGATTCCAGGAGAAGGTATTCCAGGACCTATAGTACGTAGGACATCTGGAGGACCAGGAATTTGTGATAAGGCTAAAAAGAAAAGTTATAACTATGATGGCTATAAACTGACAGTTTGTTCCACTCTGTGCCTTTTCATGCAAAGTTTGAGGAATAGAATTCGACCCCTGATGCACTTGACGTGTCGCCTGTCCATTATCATAACCCCATCCCAAGCTCAATAATTGTAATTAATTGTGCATTATTCTTCAGTTCCTTTAATGGATCGAAAAATCCTCATAATACCTATTTGTCTCCCTGAGGTGAGCAAAAGTAATCTGTTTAAGGATCAAATGCACATTAGTCCCATCAACATTTAAAGACATTTTACAGTGATGAAAGATATGTTTCTCAAATGTATTAATATAGCACCATTATTTTGCTCCTCTGTACAGTGTTCACAATCATATAGTGGACTCAGAGCTAAGACTAGAATATGTGCACTTCTTGAAAAGTAATGGTGTGTGTGTCTTCTGTGTCTGTTTTGTTTGTGTTTTCATTGCAAAAAATCCATTCATTTCACTTTCAAAAATAACATTTAGAAGTACCTATATATATTAATAAATATCAAATGATATATGTTGCAATAACATAATTTAAGTCCAAAAAGTCTTTGTTTGCATCATCTACTTTTCATCTTACTCTTTAATCAATGTTTCAATCAGATATTTTCCATGGCTTATTCAATATGTACATATCCACTTATTCAACATGCATGACGTTCTTTAATTTCAATATTTAAAACCAAAATTGAATGCCAATCCACTCAATTAGTCTGATACTTGCTATCATATGTTTTGCAATTTTTTTTTTTTTTCAAGGTTATAAGCAAAATATCCAAATATGTAGAAAAGGAGAACGAATTTTACAGACAGCCTCAAGCTTACTAATCTTGTAAGAACCAATTCATAGTAGGGGTTTAACATTGTCTGATCAGAGCATTAGTTAAGAAGCCAACAGCTCTCCAAAATTCTTGTTTTTTTATTGTATTTCTGACAGAAAATTAATTTAAATTCTCATTAAACTTTATGTATATACTAGGGGAATATTTCACAACAACTTACATAGTGTGTATACATGTTGCAATCACTCTCTGATTACTTTCATGATAATTTAAGGCTTTTTTCTGGATATTATATCAAAACTTAAAAAAGGGGCTATGTGCATACAGTGAAACGAGTGGTCAATATGCACACTTTCAGGTATTCAATATAGTCTTATTAAAATTGCTTGATAGCAGATTAATCTGATCCTGACAGAGAAAACACCAATATTATTTTACCTTAGTCAAAAGGTCAACAGTCAATTGAAAATATCCTATACAAATAGTGTAATTTGAGTTAAACTGACCTGTTAGTAATCCTCGACTCTCGTTATATCATACTACAACAATGGAAGTCTGTGCTTGATGATTTAAAGGTAGGAGTCAAAATAGCCTGTCGGAGGACGATACAGTATTTAAATGCGTGAGTTGAGAGTTTTACAACCTGTAGAGTGTTTTTGGAGAAGTCCATCATGTAGCAATGTTGAAACTCAAGATACTTTGCAAACCATATGAAATCATTGCAGTTGAATGGAGGTCTACTTTCTGCCATGACAAAGCAGACATTTCCGTGCAAGGCAGAAATCATCACAGAAGCAGAAAACTATGGAAATCAGAATATTTTATCCATGATAATGAGTAAGTGTAGGATGGTAGCCTCTTTCAAGCCTTGTTACCCCCACTTTTGGCCAGTTTGTGAGTATATGTCAGGGTGTTTTTACTGTCTCACTGGGTTCCTGCTAGCCAGGACCCCAGTGCTCATAGTATGTGTTCCCTGTGTGGTGCCTAACTGTATCACTGAGGCTCTGCTAACCAGAACCTCAGTGTTTATGCTCTCTCTGCTTTTAAAATTGTCGCTGCAGGCTAGTGTCCATTTTCACCAATTCTGATTGGCACACTGGAACACCCTTATAATTCCCTAGTATATGGTACCTAGGTACACTGGGTATTGGGGCTCCAGGAGATCCCTATGGGCTGCAGCATTTACATCCACCCATAGGTAGCTCAGACCAATATTACACAGGACTGCCACTGCAGCCTGAGTGAAATAACGTCCACGTTATTTCACAGCCATTTGACACTGCACTTAAGTAACTTATAAGTCACCTATCTGTCTAACCCTCACTTAGTGAAGGTTAGGTGCAAAGTTACTAAGTGTGAGGGCACCCTGGCACTAGCCAAGGTGCCCCCACATTGTTCAGGGCAATTTCCCCAGACTTTGTGAGTGTGGGGACACCATTACAAGCGTACACTACATATAGATCAATACCTATATGTAGCTTCACAATGGTAACTCCGAACATGGCCATGTAACATGTTTAAGATCATGTAATTGTCCCCCCAAGCCAAATCTGGTATTGGGGTGCCAATCCCATGCATCGCCGGGGCTCCAGCATGGACCCCGGGTACTGCCAAACTAACTCTCTGGGGTTTTCTCTGCAGCTACCGCTGATGCCAACCCTCAGACAGGTTTCTGCCCTCCTGGGGTCTGGGCAGCCCAGTCCCAGGAAGGCAGAACAAAGGATTTCCTCTGAGAGAGGGTGTTACACCGTCTCCCTTTGGAAATAGGTGTTAAGGACTGGGGAGGAGAAGCCTCCCCCAACCTCTGGAAATGCTTTGAAGGGCCCCCAGCCCCTGCTCTGGCGTGAAACTGGACAAAGGAAAGGGGAGTGACCACTCCCCTGTCCATCACCACCGCAAGGTTGGTGCCCAGAGCTCCTCCAGTGTGTCCCAGACCTCTGCCATCTTGAATGCAGAGATGTGAGGGCACAATGGAGGCCTCTAAGTAGCCAGTGCCAGCAGGTGACGTCAGAGACGCCTCCTGATCGGCTCTTACCTGGTTAAGTAGCCAATCCTCCTCTGAGGGCTATTTAGGGTCTCTCCTGTGGGTTCCTCTTCAGATAACGAATGCAAGAGATCACCAGAGTTCCTCTGCATCTCCCTCTTTGACTTCTGCCAAGGATCGACTGCTGACTGCTCCAGGACGCCTGCAAAACCGCAAAAAAGTAGCAAGAAGACTACCAGCAACATTGTAGCGCCTAATCCTGCCAGCTTTCTTGACTGTTTCCTGGTGGTGCATGCTCTGAGGGCTGTCTGCCTTCACCCTGCACTGGAAGCCAAGAAGAAATCTCCCATGGATCGACGGAATCTTCCCCCTGCTAACGCAGGCACCAAACTTCTGCATCACCGGTCCTCTGGGTCCCCTCTCATCTTGACGAGCGTGATCCCTGGAACACAGGAGCTGGATCCAAGTGACCATGACAGTCCAGTGGTCCTTCTTTCCAAATTTGGTGGAGGTAAGTCCCTGCCTTCCTACGCCAGACAGTAATCCTGTGTACTGCGTGATCTGCAGCTGCTGGGGCTTCTGTGCACTTTTGCAAGGATTCCTTTGTGCACAGCACAGTCCAGGTCCCCAGCACTCCGTCCTGCATTGCTCAACTCACTGAGTTGACCAACGGCTTCGTGGGACCCTCTTTTGTTGTGTTGAGACGGCCGCTGTGCTCAGATTACTTGAATGCCTGTTCAAGTGCTTCTACAGGTGCTGCCTGCTTATGCGTGGGCTCTCTCTGTTGCTGAGCGCCCCCTCTGTCTCCTCCTCCAAGGGGCGACCTCCTGGACCTTCCTGGGCCCAGGCAGCACCCATTATCTTCAACTGCAACTCTTGTAGCTAGCAAGGCTTGTTTGCAGTCTTTCTGCATGCAAACAACTCTGCATCCTCCAGCACGCCGTGGGACATCTTCTGACCAAAAGGAGAAGTTCCTGGCACCTTCTGTTGTTGCACAATCCTCAGCTTCTTCCACCTGGAGGCAGCCCTTTTGCACCTTCATCTGGGTTTTAGTGGGCTCCTGCCCCAACTGGACACTTGTGTGACTCATGGACTTGATCCCCTTCCTTTGCAGGCCCTCAGGTCCAGGAATCCATCTTCAGTGCTTTGCAGTCAGTTATTGTCTTTGCAGAATCCCCTATCTCGACTTTACTGTCTTTCTGGGGTAGTTGATTAACTTTACTCCTACTTTTCGGGCTCTTGGGGTGGGGTATCTTGGACACCCTTAGTGTTTTCTTACACTCCCAGCGACCCTCTACACACTACACTAGGCCTGGGGTCCATTTGTGGTTCGCATTCCACTTTTGGAGTATATGGTTTGTGTTGCCCCTAGGACTATAGTCTACTATTGCATTCTATTGTGTTCTACAGTGTTTGCACTACTTTTCTAACTGTTTACTTACCTGATTTTGGTTTGTGTGTATATTTTGTGTATATTACTTACCTCCGAGTATATCCTCTGAGATACTTTTGGCAAATTGGCACTAAGATAAAGAACCTTTATTTTTAGTAACTCTGAGTATTGTGTTTCTTATGATATTGTGCTATGTGATATACGTGGTATAGTAGGAGCTTTGCATGTCTCCTAGTTCAGCTTAAGCTGCTCTGCTATAGCTACCTCTATCAGCCTAAACTGCTCGAACACTACTAATCTACTAATAAGGGATAACTGGACCTGGCACAAGGTTTAAGTACCATCAGGTACCCACTATAAGCCAGGCCAGCCTCCTACAGTAAGTATTTTTCTGTGGTAACGGGGCTAACCTCTTTCCAGATATCCAGCAGCAGTTTGACTTCATTGGTTTAGAGGCACATTCCACATCTAAACTTTTGACACCAATGACAAGGGCAAAAACTGTTTCTCATTTGTTTGTTCAAAAACGAGAACCAACCTTTTGTCTTTTGATGGCCAATATGCCATGATTTCTCATATTGGCAAGTTCAACAACTTGTCTTCTCAATATTTTTTTTAATAATCAGACATATGACCCTTAGAATGAATCCTTTACAGTTGGATGGTCATAACCGCCAGGGCTAAAATGACGGAAGCACCGGCAACAGGCTGGCGGTGCTTCCCTGCCCATTCCGACCGCGGCTGTAAAGCCGCAGTCGGAAAACCGGGTCCGGAGGTTTCCCGCCGGATTAGCCCCGGCTGGGCTAATCTTCCAAGGCGGCGCTAGGAACAGGATGGCGGGAACGGGTGTCGTGGGGCCCCTGGGGGCCCCTGCACTGCCCATGCCACTGGCATGGGCAGTGCAGGGGCCCCCTAACAGGGCCCCAGCATGATTTTCACTGTCTGCATAGCAGACAGTGAAAATCGCAACGGGTGCAACTGCATTCGGAGCCGGCTTCTGTGTTGCAGGGCCTTTCCCGCTGGGCCGGCGGGTGCTCCCTTGGCGGGCGCCCGCCGGCCCAGCGGGAAAGTCTGAATGGCCTCTGCGGTCTTTTGACCGCGGAGCGGCCAATTGGCGGTTTCCGCTTGGCGGGCGACGCCCGCCCGACGCCCGCCAATATTAGAATGACCCCCATAATTCCTTTAACCTTCATCATTAACACTGCATGATTACAATTGGAACTGAGGAAACTGGGACCAAAATTGCACATATCATCCTTAATTTCCTTCGAGGTCCTTAAACAAGGGAACTTTGGAAGATGGTTGAGTGGAGGTAGGGTTCTTTTTATAATGGCCCAGATCGTCAGAAAAAAGAACATTTTTGCTTTCATGACTTAGGGCCTGATTACAACTTTGGAGGAGGTGTTAATCCGTCCCAAATGTGACGGATTTACCACCAGCCGTATTACGAGTTCCATAGGATATAATGGACTCGTAATATGGCTGGTGGTATATCCGTCACTTTACCGTCACATTTGGGACGGATTAACACCTTCCTCCAAAGTTGTAATCAGGCCCTTGGTCTGAAAGGGAACTTTTCATAATCGGAAGTGGACTACGAGAAGTTGGAAGGGGCCCTGCCTAAGTGACTATATAAGGTTTTTCTAGCTGCGTTTTCCCCTAAGTAGAATACACACTTGCTCTGGTTATGAAAACAATGGGATTTTATAATGGAACCCGATATAACACAAATATGATTTCTTCTGTATCTATGCATATGGAAAGTGTACAGTACAAAGCTATCCAAAGTGTAACGACGCACTGTACAGGGTCACAGAAATGCATTCAGTCAACAAGTGATAGGAGAAGTAGCTGGATTATAGAAACGGAAATGTGTTGTTACTGCATTGTTGTTGTGTAGTCTTTTCTTAAGTATGTGTTCTTTAAATATGCTTTTCTAAATTGGATCAGCTTTTGAGTAGGCCTGATGTATATAGGGATGTTGGTCTAGCTCCAGGGCGCAGTAACGGAAAAGGGCTACTGCCTTGTTTTTTTCTTTTTCTACATGGTTTAGTCTCCAGTCTGATGGTGTCCTGTCTTTGAGTGAGCAGGATCACTAGAGATGGAGACCGTGTCTGTAAGAAAAACATGGGTGCTAATTTTGATGGCTTTGTTACCAACACAGTCGGTTTTGAAAATCGTGTGGACCAGGAAGGGGAGTCATTGATGTTCCATGAGGATGGGAGTATGTGATATATTTTTTCAGGCCCTGGATGTGATGTGCTGTGGCCCATAGTATGTCCTTTAGAGAGGCCAATGTGTAGTCGGGGAGGTCACGGAGCAGGATGTTACCACCATCCAGATGGGGGAGTATGAAAGCTTGAAGGGCAGTTCCAAAGTAGATTTCTGTCAGAAAGAGTTTCACTTTGTTTAGAAAACAGAGATGGCACTGGGACACCTTTGATTTTGGAATTGTGCTCACTGATGTTGAGTTTGAGGGACTAGTGTGGGTTCTTCAGGAGTGTGTGGGTCTGGCCTTCTTGAGAACGTCTGGAAACATGCATCGAGTAAGAGAGGAATTGACAATGGTAAGTTTGGTGAGACAGCCTCTCCAGAGAGAGCTTTGATGAACGATAAGGGTAGGACATCATCTTCGAGAGAAGGGGCTTTCAGGTAGTTGAGCATGTCAGCAAGATCAGAGAAAGATAGAGTTTTGAAGGCTGGCCATTGCTATGAAAGGGGATTGGTGCAAGAAGTGAAGCAGGCTTGGTATGCTATCAAATCTTTAGTATTTGTTTTATTAAAAAATAGTTTAGTGGCATTGCACTTGTCTATGGAGTGCTTTTGCACTCAGACAGGGCTTTATGACATGCATTTGTGTTTTTTTTACAAGAATTACATCTTGGTGCGAGCTAATGAAAGTTGAAATTTCAGTATACATTTCTATAAAATATTTACATAATAATACATAGTTATGTGGGTATAAATAAAGCGCTGTTATTTGTATATTTTCTTATTTCTCACATTGACTGATGCTTCAAAACAATTCATAGCGTTTTAAGAATTTGCGAATTTGTATGCACAACAAATTGCTTAAGCAGAGAGGTGACATCAAAGATGACAGATACAAATAAATAAGAAATGTCTTTAAGATTGAATCCTAACAGTATGAGCACGACTAAATTAAAATTAGCTGGCTGGAGATACATTGCTGATCTCTTATAATAGCTATGCCTGGGATTTACTGAAAAGGTTTACAGAATAAAAAACTGTCTTAAGCTAGGTAACAAGCTCTAAAATATAAATAGCATTACTACTTTTCAGGCAGTCTTAACTCTGTCTTAAATCAGGGAAATCCGATTGTAATTCTGAGCCAGCCATATTGAGATTAAATGAAGACAAAATCCTTCATAACAACATGTGCTCAGTGATGAGTAACGTTAATACAATGTCTACGCACATTGCCAGTGATTTACGTCATGCTTTGTGCAGTTGCATTTGTTGTACATAGCATGATCCTAAATCCACAAAGATGATTTATATATATTATGTTATGCCAATTATGTTCTCAGGTTTCATACATTGTGTGTAAATCTCTTTATGTGTATACACAGGTTACAGGTTTGGGGTGGCCAGTGCCACGTAGCATCAGCAACCTGTTCCATGTTCAGAGTAAGTAAATATCCTTCAGCACTTCTGGAGTGTCTGTACCTAGGAGTCGAACAACTCTATAAAGGGCGCCAGTGGCGTCGCATTGAAGGAATCGACTCTGTCACAACGCTGCTTAATACCAACTTGCAGCATTTGTGCCTCTGGGCACTATTTTTATGCATTTAAGTTCTAAATTCATATTTTTCAACTGTGTATTGTGGATTTTTTTATTGTATTTGGTCTTGTTTATTTAGATAAAACAATAACTATTTTTCTAAACCTGTGTTGTGTCATTTTGTAGTGGTTCACCATTTAGTGTGTGTGTTTGTACAAAAACTTAACATATTATCTCTGAAGGTAACCCTGCCTGGTCATGCCAGCTACCAAAGGGGTGAGCGGGGGTTAACTGAGTGTGATTCTCCTTTACCCTGACTAGAGTGAGGGACCTTGCTTGGACAGGGGGTAACCTGACTGCCAACCAAAGACCCCATTTCAAACACCTCCTGAACCTGGAACACACTGCAGCATTGATTCTCTTCCACCTCTCAGCTGCATTTGATACTATATCCCACCAGACCCTCATCAAGAGACTCCATCACATCGGGATCCAGGGAGACGCCCTCAAATGGATCGCACCCTTCCTCACAGGACGAACCCAGAAAGCCCGCCTACCACCTTCCACGCTGGAACTCAAGAGCATCAACTGTGGCGTCCAGCAAGGTTTAACCCCCAGCTCCATCCTGTTCAACACCTACATGATGCCCCTGGCCTACTTCGTCAGAACCCATGGCCTCAACATAATTTCCTACTGAGATGACACCCAGCTCATCCTCTTGCTCTCAGAAGACACCTCCACCACCAGGTCCAACTTCCACAGCTGCATGGTGAGCGTCACCAAATGGATGAAGACCAACTGCCTAAAGCTCAACATGGAAAAGACAGAAGTGCTGATCTTTTGAAACAACACCACTCCGTGGAATGACACCTGGTGGGCCTCCGAGCCCAGACACACACACACACACACTGTCAGACCATACTTGTAACCTTGCCATCATCCTGGACAGAAAACTCACCATAAAATGACAAATCAATGCAGTTGCATCCATATGCTTCCACACTCTTCACATGCTCTGAAAAATCTTCAGATGGCCTTCCGTTAACACCAGGGAAACCATCACCCAAGCCCACGTCACTAGCCGACTCAGCTACGGCAACACGCTTTATTCAGGAATCACCACCCAACTCCTGAAGAGACTCTAGATGATACAGAACTCAGCTTCAGACTCATCCTCAATCTCCTCAATGAACTCCGTTCAACCCCCACCTCAGTATTCTCCACTGGATCCCCATCCAGAAAAGAGGTGAATTCAGGATACTAATACATGCCTACAATGCCCTCCATGACCAAGGACCAGCATGCATCAACCACCACCTGAAATACCACCAACTCTCCAGACACCTGCACTGCACCTCCTTTACCCTCACTCACACTCCCTGCATCTGTCAAAGCCACAGTGAAGGACATCCCTTCTCCCACCTCACTGCCAAAACTTGGAACAATTTTACCCTCCACCTCTGTACAGCATCCTCTCTCACAGATTTCAGGGAAGGTTTCAAGACTTAGCTTTTTGACCGATCACAGCAAGGTCCTTGTGCCTGGAAAACCCCACAGGTGATAAGCTGTGCTTAACAAATCCTGATTGATTGATTGTACCCTAAATTAGGATGTTTGACTTTTGTTTTCTTACATTACCCCTTAGGTGTTACATGTAGACTTTGACCTTAGATTCTGACTTTTTAATTGCTTTAACTGCCCTCCTCCAAGTTTACCTTCGATTACTGGAATAAGGAAATATTTTAACTGGGTGCCCTATCCTCATGGACAATTATCAACAAACTCCTGAAATCTATCCCCACGACTATGTCCCTTGACAGTCCTCATCTGTTGAACACCCTTACTTAGGTATGATGGTAATGTGTTCAACACATGGGCATGCTAGTTGATGGATGTGTAATGATGTATGGGTTGCAAGCACACCATCAAAATTGCCCTACCCATATTGTTTAGTTGGCACATGCTCCCATATCTAGGTGCACACAAGCTGACTCACAGCACAATATTAGATCTAACCAGTGTTTACTAATGTTGGCAAGAAATGTATCAACATACATCTGTAGTAGTGGGATGGGTCAGCACATATGTAGGGATGTGATCTGTGAAGATGGCTAGCGAATAGTGAGTGGGTGGTGAGGTGGAGGTTGATATCCATGACAATGGAATGGTCATCCACATCATTGACTTCTCATAAAAAAACTCACAGTGGATCTGGATGTGCACTTACAGCAGAAGGATTGGTGGGCCCTACATATTTATGTTGATCACCAGTTGTTAAAGGTGTATAACATTACCTTGTAGCTTGAGATGTCCTCCTGTGAACAATGGTCTGGACAAGTTGCTTCCCATGTGCCTCCCTCAGTACAAAAGGTTGTTCCTGGTGCAATTTTAAGTGACACTGGAGCCTTCTGTCAATATTCCTCAGATGGATGGAGATGGTACCCTCCTTTTACGAATTTCACCTAGTGGAATACACTGTTGTTGGGAGACCTCATTCACGCAGAAGCTGAGGCTTGCCCATGCCAATCCCTCATGTATGGCTGCCTCATAAGTCCATTTTATCATCATTCACATTGAGAGCTGACAGCTGGGAAGTTGTGGGGATGAGACTATTTAACAGGAGTTTGGTCACCCCCATTTTCTGTGGACTGATGCCGCTAGTTTTTTATTTGTGTGCACTAGGATACTACTGCCCAGTCCCCAGTACATCTGCTCTGACCTCTAAAACATGGCAAAATTGACTACTCTCCAATTGCCAATGGCATAGAAACTTAAATGTCTCCTATAAACTACAGCACCTGTTGAGCCATTCACAAAACTGGCGAGAAAAGCATGGCTTCAGGCCTCTGTAATTAGCTTGACCTCTGCAGCTTTTAAAACTACAGGCAGGCAGGCCTCTCAAAATATGCATTTGTGACAGGAGCTGGACCCTGCAAAAGCCACCCCTTATTAGATTTTGCAATCCAAGGTATAGTACCTCATATTTAAAAGTAGAACATATAAAAATGTAATAGTCCTCAAAACTATTTTCAAAGTTAAGGCTCAAATAGATTATACGAAGAAGACGCTTAAACACAGTTAATGTATTAATTATGCATACTGGGTTTGGAATAAGCTACAGAAACTGTTCAATCACTGTTTTTAGTGTTTATTAGAAATTTAATTTAATGGTGAAGCTAAATGTGTGACAAACAGGAAAGGTAACTATTAAATAGTTATGCTTTCCCAGCTTGAAACCTTTGCCAGGCAATTAGCAATGGCCTGCCTGCAGCTGGCTAATCAATGATGCTTTGATGAGGTGTGAAATAATGTTCTAATGGCAGAGGCAAGGCCTTGGGCCTGGCAGAATGGCTCGGGGGAAAGGATGTGACTTGCCTTAACCAAAGTAGGGCTGTTTAGGATTATCCAGGAACTTCACTAATTGAAAGGGGACTGGAGAGGCCTAGAGTTTCATCGTTTTATGATAGGCTAAGCCTGGGGTTCCTAGGTCTTTTGACTCCAAATCAGACTTAAGCTGCCAGGCTTTAGTTTCAGTAACGGAGGGACTTGTCCCGTGTTTTGATGAGAGGAAGGGGGTTGCTCATTAGCTTAAACACACCTCTACAAATGCTACCAGCTCTTCGCTTTGGGCATAAAGATTTTGGGGGTCATTGTGAACATTCATGCTGGCGGTCTTATCACAGACCATCAGCCCCCTTGAAACTCTGCCGGCCGAATAATATATAATAAAATTCTGCTGGGCCGGCGGGTGGAAACAGTGTTTCCGCCTGCTGGTCTAGCAGAATGCAGGGCCGGGACATTGCTGACGGCTCCAGATGAAGCCGTCGTCAATGCCGCAGTGCGGCGGGTGCAGCAGTCTGCTGTCTGTTCCTGGGGAACCTGATAAAGTTATCCGCCATCGTCAGGCTGCCTGTCAGCAGTAGCCTGGTGGTGGCGGAGCGCCGCCTGTGGCGGCCCTCCCTTGTTCAGAATATGGCGATTCAGACCGCCATGCCGGTGGTGGTATTTTCCGCCACCGCCGGCATGGCGGTCTGAACCGCCATGTTCGTAATGAGGGCCTTTGTGTGCACCATTTGGAGCACCTACATTTTGCCATATTGCTTCAAACCAAATTGAACATGTATTTAGAAGAAAATGTTTGATGCTAATAAATGTATTCAAAATCATAACCTATCATATGTCGGTTTATGTATAAACATTACTGTGGAATTTTAGGGTTATTCTTCCATCTTCAGGATCATTTGTGTTCTATAACCTTCTAAAAGTGGCATTTTCAGTACTGTGACTTGAAATCCAACTACACCATTAAAGAGGGTCTGAAATTAAAATTCTTAAGATACCACAGTCAACTTCCCCATTTCCCCCCAATTAAAAGTTATCACTTATTAAATGTAATAAATAAACCAAATGTTGTCCTATGGGAGAGGTACGCCTTGCAGTAGTAAAACAAATGTAATAGTCTGTCACTACCAAGACATTAAAAAATTAAAAGTATATGTCCAACTTTTTAAATACATTCAACCTTGCTTCATGGGCTGTTTGGGGTCTATCATATGGGTCACATTCATGTATTAAAAAGGAAGGTTTAGCCCTGCAAATGGATTATTTTCCCAGGTTGAAATGTTTCAATAGCACACTTGAGACATGTTTGAAAAGTTTTGTAAGTGAGAAGCCCAATAAGCGGTGCAGGCCCACTAGTAGCATTTAATTTACAGGTCCTGGGTAGAATCCTCTCCATTCAAGGACTCAGGATTGGATCTCCGGCCATCTTCAGAGCTTCTCACCTCCGTTAGGGAGGCCGCTGCCTGTAGCGCAGCCTTCTTTCCCTGACACGCCTGTTGACTGGTGAGTTTCGTCAATTGGCGTCTTTCTGAGAGTCTTTGGTCTGTCGTCTCTTGCCCTGGTGGCTTGGTTGTCTGCCTTCCACTTGTTTGCCCCTCAAAATCTATACCTCCAATTTCAGTGCAACCACACTGCCGGTGACCTCCCGCCACATGTCCACACTCTCAACTCTACTGTTTCTGGTGGCAACCAAGGCAGTTACCTGTAGTAGTACTGATAAGAACTGCAACTTAACAGTTTTATATTGCACCAAGAGAGAATATGTTTGATCAGACACGATCTGCCGACTTGTTTTTTTCAGCTTTTGTGTTACATTTCCTCATATATTTGTTAGCGAATATGATTATGCAAACAGATATTATGATTAGTTATATGCAGATTTGTCAATTTTAATTTGCCAGTTGGTCCGCGTGCATTTAGTATTGTATACATTGATATGTTTACTATTTTGTATATGCTAGCTATTATATATTTTATGGTTTTCTGATGTTAAGTATAGGCGTGTGACTTTAAGACTTTTTTTATAGATGTAAACTGTAATGGTGATAGCAGTGCCATATGACAATCCTAATAACAATAACTTTCAATGTTGCTGCATACTTTTCGTTTTAATCATAGAACATCTTTTGAAAGACAGTATTCATCTATTCTATAAAAAAAATAGACTGGTGTAACCCCGCTAGGGAAAGTGAATCAAGCTCTTCTTTTTACAGTTTCAGAAATGCCTCATGTACCCCACAGCCATTTCCACCAATCTCAGCAGGACTGTCAAATTTAAGTAAGGAGCCAGTTTTCATCGAGATCATGTTAAATGGGTTAATGATTTAAGATTCAGATTAACAACGTCACTTCTTAAATGGAATGGAACATTCCTGGCATTAAAGTTTTACTAAATCACTCTTATGATAAGCATAATGAGAACAGGCTGTGACTGAAAAGCTATTTTAATGACAAAGACAAATTCAGTAAATGCTACAACGCTAACGCAATCCTTTTCCCGTACAGTCATTAAAGTTTCCAGTAGTAAATGGCTGGATCCCCTGTTGTCTAATTGTTTGAAAAGTTCAACTCTTCGCTCTACATAACTATAAGGTAGCTTGCGTACTCTAAACATATTACATACTATATCAAGTACTGAAGGTGCAACTTTGAAGTATTCCCGGAAATTGAGTCATATTCACACTTTTCAAAGTTGCAGGAGACAAAAGTGTTTTTTTTTTTATAGAAACAAATAGAAAAATGTTTTGTTTTTCATGCTGTTTGTTACTAACGAAATCTCTATTAGTTTTAGAAGCATACTCAATGCATGTTACAACATACCATGTTAGCATCCTTCTGTGCACCAATGCCCAGATTTACAATCCCTCTACGTGGGAATGTGTGCAATGCATGGAGGATCTTCGTAGTGCAAGATGTACAAAGTAGTGCTAATTTCAGTGCGACTCAACTTGGGTGCGTAAAAAAATTACTTTACCTCACTTTTCCTGCAAGTTATGAAAGGGGGACTAGTTTGGCGTGAACAGCATGGAAATCTATAGGTTACCACACAAAGCTAGAACCACATTGCCTGGGTTAGCTTTGTTTGAAATCTTAAAACAAAAGACAACCATGCACAAATTGGCTGTGAGGCTTTACAACAATATCTGACATGTTTCACTAAGTAAAACAGTGGTGTACAGACAGTTGTTATCGTATCTTAGAACAAGTAGAAAGTAGTTCCCAAGTTTAGCCCAAACCAAAGAGAATTGCAAACCTTTTATGAAAGGGAGAAATGCTTTCAGGTCACCTATTTTAGCGAGGTATCAGGAGAATAACGCGCAGCTCTATTTCCAGTCATCCCAACACGTATGTATGATGGTAAGACCTTAAAATAAATCTGCCATCCTTTCAATACCCTTAGAGGGTCGGCTTTAGTGCTGGTGGCGTCTGGTAGACAATCTTTTTGTAGCCGCCCCAGTTGCACTGCCCCTAAGCCAGCCATGACCACTAGCCTCCAGGCACTTAACCATTTTTTCTTTCTCAGATTGCTGAAAGAATAACAATATGATTTCATCAAATAGATGCTTGCATATCCTCATAGCTATACATCCACCATTGATCACAGGTGGTCACAAACAAAAGACCCATTTGTATACCTGGTCTGATGAGATTATATGAATATGCCATTGAGAGACAATATGGGCTTCTTTTGAATCTTCTGGCTCCTGCAGTTCACAGCAGTCCACTTGGCATTGTTTGTGTTACATCCTCATTAAGATTGCACACAGCAAGGATAAGTGTAGAACTTAATCTGATCTGCAGTGTTCAAACTAATGACCCTAAATCATAGGACCAACTGATTGCACCCCCCTTACCCGATGGCCTACATATTCCTTGTGTATGGAGATTAACACTCTTTGTCTAATTAAATAATGTTCAGGTTGCCATACTCAATTTATTAGTAACAATGTTTCCATGCACCAAGTTCCTTATAATTTGTTTTTCCACCAGGCCCTAATGATCGTCAGTTCTTAAATCCGAAACCCCATTAGAATAGTGCTTGTAAAAACGTGAGGGCAGTGACAGCATGAATAGCAATGTATACTTCTAGTGTACAGCACTATTACTGGTGCATAGTAAACATAAGCATTTGTTTACTATGAGTTGAGCGTGTACTCGTGCAGGGGCTTGTGTGGGCACTCACCTGGCATTTTTTCAGTTTAATGGCGCAAGGTTTTTCCTTTTATTTGTGACATGCAAAGACACGCACAAAGCCTTTGCAAATAACCTCCATCATGTGGGTTATATGTCAAAACAGCAAATGACGAAACCTCATCTACTATACTATAATATCCGGACTATCACATTTTCGTAAGGGTAGGTGTTTATAAGCAAGTATAAATTCACTATTCATAACTTCTTATCTACATACTTCGAAATTAGTATAAAATCAAGATATGTAGATGTGAAGTTAGGATTCGTAAAGCTATTCATATCTTCCCGTTATCATACTGTTGAATATTCTAAATATAATAATTAAAGAGAACGATATTTCAAACTTACTATTATGGTACAACACCTAATGTTTGCCATTTTCTGATTTAAATATGATATTTAACATCCCCAAATTATAATTATTTCTAAGGTGGAATTATTCATTGAGAAACCAGTAATCTTTTCACAACCTTAAGTCAAAATAAATATTAAACTGCTGTACCAATGTGTATCATATTAACAACTGCTGCGATCAAATGTATTTTGTGGAAATCTACAGTGCCAGAGGTATATTATTAATAGATCGACAATAAAATACTGTTGTATGAGGTTTGCAAGTAAACACCGCAAAACTCCCCACAATACAAAGCAAGTGTACCTTAGCTGAAATGCCAGTTCCAGTTTAGTGTTTTAATAAGATCACTCTCACTCGTCTCCTTCATAAGCACCGGTGCGTTTCTTTCGAGGCACATAGATTATCTGTATCACATTCTCTGATTTTTGCAGAGGATTTCGTTCAATCTGATCCATGGTATGACAACCTCAGTGCGCTCATGATACCAAACAATTTACCCAAGTGATGAATTCATCCTTGATGAAATTAGCAGATGTTCTCTGACCACAGTTCTAATTTCCCTAATCAAGTCCCCATGGATCATAAATCACATGGATGGAAAGTAAGGTATATTCACTTTTTATCTTCAGAAGGTGTCTTATTTTACTTTGAGCCCCATATGTTTTTACTGCTAGACTATAGGTTTAACAGTCCTTCGTACTGTCATAATGATTCATATTTATGCGCAGTGTAGTGGAGGTGATTGACTGCAATAACATTTTACTGAGAATGGACCATGGAAAAGTAAAAGTTTAATTCTTCAAACACTCTGATGGTGTATATTTATGTCATGAAAGGGAGTCTCCATGAAACCCATTTTGCATATTTCTGTCCATCCAACATGGGAGAATTTTGTGTTGTGGAGTGACCTGGTGATGAGGTCACATGTGGTTTCATAAGCAATGAACATGATGCTGTTTGGACTTTTTCTTAGGATGAGTGTTAGAAATGGGGTCTTTGGTTGGCAGTCAGGTTACCCCATGTCCAAGCAAGGACCCTCACTCTAGTCAGGGTAAGTCACACACAATCCAAATTATCCTGTGCCCACCCTTCGGTAGCTTGGCACTGAGCAGTCAGGCTTAACTTAGAAGACAAAGTGTAAACTATTTATGCAAAAAATCATACAAAAACACAATATAGCACCAAAAAAATACACCAACAAGTATTAGGAAGAATATATAATATTTATCTGATAAGATGTAGGTCAAAACGATTAAAATGCAATAAGTATATGTTGAGATATCACTGAAAAGTGATATAAAGTGTCTTAAGTCTTTTAAAAGCAAACAAAGTCTCTTTCAAGCACATAGTGCTTTGTTCGCATAAAAAAATCTACGCAAAAAACCACAGAGGAGGAGATGCGTGGAAACAAAGGGGTTGTGCGTTGATTTCTCGGGCTGCACATGAAGATGCGTTGTTAAGCTGTCACGCAGTGATGGCTGTGCGTCGATTTCTGGAGCTCATTTGTGGATCCTCTTCGAGTTGCGGGGTTTTCAGACTCCCCGGGGACGATACTTGTATTTCCTGCTCTGGCAGCACGAAGGCACAGGAGCTGCATCGATCCGGTGGGCGTTGCATCGCATTTTCTTCCGCACGGCAGGCGCTGCATCGATTCGTCTCTGGAAGTCGGCCTGCGTTGTTCCGGCTCGGCTGTGTGTCAATCCAGTGGGACGTGCGTTGAATTTCCATTCGCTATGCTGGCACTGCGTCGATCTTCTCGTTGCGAAGTTGGGCTGCATCATTCTGGTTCGGCCTGTGGTGAAATTTTCACAGGGGTGCAGGCTGTGTGTGCATCGTTTCTGACAGGCTGTGCGTCGAATTTTGCCACACATGGAGTCCTTCTTGTAGAGATGAAGTCTTTTTGGTCCTGAGACTTCAGGGAACAGGAGGCAAGCTCTATCCAAGCCCTTGGAGAGCACTTCTTCACCAAAGCCAGAGAACAGCAAGGCAGCAGGGCAACAGCAAGGCCTCAGTCCTTCACAGAAAGCAGACAGGTGAGTCCTTTGGGAAGCCACGCAGTTCTTCTTGGCAGGATGCAGGTTCTGGTTCAAGTTTATTCTCCAGGAAGTGTCTGAGTTGGTAGGGGCAGAGGCCCTGTTTATATATCCAAATGTGCCTTTGAAGTGGGGGAGACTTCAGAGAGTGGCTTAGAAGTGCACCAGGTCTCCTTTCAGTTCAATCCTGTCTGCCAGGGTCCCAGTAGGGGATGTGGCAGTCCTTTGAGTGAGGGCAGGCCCTCTACCCTCACAGCCCAGAAAGACCCATTCAAAACGCTGATGTATGCAAGTGAGCCTGAGTATCCTGTGTTTGGGGTGTGTCTGAGTGAATGCACAAGGAGCTGCCACCTAAACCCAGCCAGACATGGATTGTAAGGCACAGAAAGATTTAAGTGCAGAGAAATGCTCACTTTCTAAAAGTGGCATTTCTAAAATAGTAATATTACATCCAACTTCACCAGTCAGCAGGATTTGTATCACTATTCTGGCCATACTAAATATGACCTTCCTACTCCATTCCACTCAAACAATGTATGAGGGCAGCCCCAATGTTAGCCTATGAAGGGAGCAGGCCTTGCAGCAGTGTAAAAAAGAATTTAGGAGTTTTACACTACCAGGACATGTAAACTCAAATTGGCAGTGAAACTGCACACACAGGCCTTGCAATAGCAGTCCTGAGACAAGGTTAAGGGGCTACTTAAGTGGGTGACATAATCAGTGCTGCATGATCAGGATTCTCACCCCTCGTTTGCATGAGCCATCTGAGGGGCCTGTGGTCTGTCTGAACCTGAAAGTGAGTCCCAAACAGGTATGGTCTCAGCTTCTTCAGTGCCCAAAACCGCAGCAAATGCTTCTCTTTCAATAGCACTCCACCTCTTTTCCTGTGGTAATAGTCCTCTGCTAATAAAGACAACTGGTTGGTCCGAGCCCTCCTCAGTTAGCTGTGCTAGAATAGCCCCTATGCCATGCTCTGAAGCATCTGTCTGCATAATAAATTCCTGGGAGTAGTCAGGGGCCTTGAGCACGGGGGCCGTGCACATAGCTTCCTTCAGGGAATCAAAGGCTTTCTGACATGCCTCTGTCCAATTCAGCAACCTGGGTTGCTTTTTGGAGGTAAGTTCTGTCAAGGGTGACACAATGGTATCATAGCCCTTGACAAACCTATGCTAGTATCCAGTGAGGCCTACGAAGGCTCTCACTTCGGTCTGTGTTCTAGGTGGTTGTCAGGCCTTGATAGTTTCAATCTTGGCCTGGAGTGGCTGCACCTTGCCACCACCTACTAGGTGTCCCAAGTACACCGCAGAACACTGCCCAATCTGGATCTTACTAGCCTTGATGGTCCTTGAGGTAGAACATGTGTTCTTCCCAGCTGGAACTATAGACAGCTATGTCATCTAGGTAGACTGCGCAGTAGGCATCCTTGCCAGCTACGACCCCTTTAACCAACTGTTGGAAGGTAGCAGGGCATTTTTCAACCCAAAGGGCATCACCCGGAACTGTTAATGGCCATCAGGTGTGGAAAATGCAGATCTCTTTTTAGCCCCCTCAGTCAAGGCGATCTGCCAGTACCCTGATGTGAGATCAAAAGTACTCAGGAACTTGGCAGCGCCTAGCCTGTCAACGAGCTCATCAGTTCGGGGGATGGGGTGAGTGTCAGTCCGTGTGACTGAGTTGAGACCCCGGTAGTCCATACAGAACCAGAGTTCTGGCTTTGCAATGGGGGCAGCAGCCTTAGGTACCACCAGCACAGGGATGGCCCAGGGACTACTGGAGTTCTCAATAACCCTTAGGGTCAACATCTTGGAGACCTCCTCCTTTATGCTGGCCTTCACTATATCTGACATACCTGTAAATGTTGTTCTTTACAGGAGGACTGTTTCCCATGTCAATGTCATGGACACACAGATGGGTGAGTCCAGGAGGAAGGGAAAACAGGGATGAGAACTGCTCTAATAACTCATAGCAGTCTCCTCTCTGATCTAGAGCCAGGGAGTCAGAGAGAATGACACCCTCCACTGACCCTACACCTTCTTTGGCAGAGAGGAGGTAGGGGAGAGGTTAACTCTCCTCTTACATGCCCTCATCTGTGACCAGGAGCACACTGACCTCAGACCTCTCAAAGTGAGTTTTGAGTCTGTTATGATGGAGAACCCTTAGGGGGTGCCTAGGGGTCTTGAGGTCCACTAGGTAAGTTGTCTCCTCCATCTGCTCCTTAATCTCAAATGGGCCAGACCAGCGGTCCTGGAGATCCCTAGGCTCTACTGGCTCCATCACCCAAACCTTGTCTCCTGGTGAGAACTCAACCAAAAGTGGCCTTCCGGTCATACCACTCCTTCATCACCTCTTGAATGGCCTCAAGGTTACTTTGGCCTGCTTCCTGAAGCGTTGGGTTTGGTCGCGGAGGGCCAGCATGTAACTGACCACATCCTGGGGAGATGTCTTAGGGGCTTTCTCCCAGCCCTTTTTAACTATGCTTAGTGGTCCCCTGACAGGGTGACCGGAGAGAAGCTCAAAGGGGCTGAACCCCACCCCTTTCTGGGGCACCTCCCTATAAGCAAACAACAGGCATGTCAAGAGGACGTCCCACTTACGCCTCATGTATTCAGTTAGGCCATTGATCATGCCTTTAAGGGTCTTGTTGAATCTCTCAACAAGCCCATTGGATTGAGGATGATAAGGGGTGGTAAAGCGGTAGGTCACCCCACACTCATCCCACATGGCTTTCATGTATGCAGACATGAAGTTTGTGCCTCTGTCAGACACAACTTCCTTAGGGAATCCCACATGGGTACATATTCCCAGCAGGGCTCTGGTGCACCACTGGTGCAGTCACTGTTCTCAGAGGGATGGCCTCTGGATAGCGGTTGGGATGGTCCACCAAAACCAGGATAAACCTGTTGCCCAAGGCAGTTTTGGGGTGCAAGGGACCAATGATGTTGATGCCCACCCTTACAAAGGGGGTGCAAACGACGGGGAGTGGGATCAGGGGGGCTTTAAGCTTTTTTCCCTGTCTTACCACTAGCCTGGCAGGTGGGGCAGGCTCTGCAGAAATTATCTGAGGCTAACCTCATTCTAGGCCAATGGAAGTGGGTGACAAGCCTGTCAAAGATCTTGCCTTGGCCCAGATGTCATGCCAGGGGAATGTCGTGAGCCAGACCCAGTAGGAAGGCTTGGTAACACTGGGGGACCACCAGCACACGTGCTGCCCCAGGGACCGTAACCGTCGGCTCGCTGTAAAGGAAATAATTCTTCCCAGGAGATATGGTAAGTGCCAGAAGCTTCACCAGCTGCTTGGGCTGTGGCCTGTCGCCTCAGACCCTCAAGGGCGGGGCATTCTTTCTGCACCGTGCAGATTTCTGCCCTGGTTGGCCCACCCTCTACTTGCCAGTCAGCAAGTTCAGGTAGGCCACCCAGGTTAGCTATGTCCTCTCCAGTTGGCTCAGGGGCCTCCTCCTCCTCAGTGGCCTCTTCCACCACCATGGGAACATCTGAGGCAGGTTTCCCACACCTCTTGCCCTTCCTCTTCGCAGCTTTCTGGGCCATTGTTCCAGGCTCCAGATGCCCTTGACTCCCTTCCCAGGCAGCCATGGACTTTGTGGTCATGAAGACCCACTCAGGCAAACCTAACATCTCCAGGTGGGATCTGAGCTCTACCTCCTTCCAGGCAGTGTGCTCAAAATCATTGCCTAACAGACATTCTACAGGCATGGCAGGAATCACAGCTACTTTCGGAGTACCAGAGACCTCCCCACACTCAAAGAGAACCAGAACCACTGGTAGGTGACTCTCAAGATTGTCAGCGACTATGACCTGGTGGTATGTATTAGGGACTATCTGCTCTGCTGACACCAGCTGACTCTTGACAGTAGTCATACTGGCTCCTGTGTCACGCAGAGCCTCCACCCTTTGCCCATCAATGGTGACCCACTGCCTATACTTTGATGTGTTTGCAGGCAGGTGAACTTTGGGCACCATCTCTCTATCTCCAGGGACACTAGGGAAACCTATGTCTGCCCCCAAAGCTAACTGGGACTGTCTCTCCCCTGAGCATTACACGAGCCAACCCAGGTGTCTGTTCTGTGGTGGACGGTGCTCTCTTGGAACACTGGAAGTCACCCTTAGAGTGTCCATGCTGGTAGCACTCTAAGCATTTGGGGATGAACTTCCCTAACTTTCTGTCAAAGAACCCTGGTTTCTTCCCAAATCTAGAAGAGGAATGGTTACCACGCCCCCTCTTGGGAATTGTTTTGGGGGCCTTTTGAGAACTCCTTATCTTTAAGTTTATCTCCCCCTCTTTCTTCTGGTGGGAACCCTGACCACCTTTGTGGGTGTCCCTCCCAGATGCCTTCTTGGACACTCTGGTGCTAACCCAGAGCTCCGCTTCCTCAGCAAGCTTCCTGGGATCAGTCAGTTTGCTATCTAATAAGTGCTGGTGCAACTCTGTAAAAGAAATACTGAGCATATTATCTCTCAGAATCAAGTCACATAACCCTTTGCAATCATCTAATTTGCTGCCCCACACCCATCCATCCAGTGCCTTATTGGAGAAATCATAACAATCTACCCGAGTTTGTGTGGAAAGTTTGGTGCTATCCCTAAACCTCTGACAGTATTTCTCAGGGGTCAGCCCAAACTTGGCCAGTAAAGCGTCTTTCATGGATGAATAGACATTCCTATCATGTGGAGCTAGGGTAAGAAGTGTGTCCCTCCCCACTGCTGGTACATAAAACCACAAGGCTGCCCCCAGTACTCCTCAGAGTTCCCATGGGCCCTTAGTGAAACTTGATAGGCAGCCAACCACTTGTCAATGTCATCTCCCACCACAAAACTTGGCACCACATTCTTGGGTATACAAACCTTTTTCTCCCCAACAGGTTCTGCATGTATCCTGCCACCATCCCTGCTGGACTCAGACTGTTTCGCCTTGATCTCCAGCTCCTTGAGACTCAGTTCACGAGCCAACAATTTGTTTTTTTCAGCCATAGCTCTCTCAGCTGTAGGTTCAGCTCTCTCAGCTTCAATCTGCTTGGCGGCTCTTTCAGCCTCAGCTTGTTTGGCTTCTCTCTCTGCCCTCCTTCCCTCCTGTTGAACCTCAATTTTCAACTTTGTCATCTGTAATTGAAACTCTCTCTCCTCTCTCCTTTCCTCTGCTGTCAGGCCTTGATCAGAGACACTGCTCCCCGGTTTGGCTGGTGGCACAATTGTAGTGGTAACTTCATCCACTGGTAGCAAAAAAATCCTCTGAGGGACTATCCTCTGGACCCTCCTCCTCAACATCCTCCTCTGATTGGGCTTCTGCCCAGGCCCTCAGCGCCACTTGAAATTCCTCCTTTCTGGAGGCACCTTGGGTGGGTACTCCCATATCCCTGGAGAACGCCCTCAGCTGTTTAACAGTGTAAATCTCCAGCATAGCTAGATCAAAATCTTCATCTCTTGCTTGAGACCCAGCCAGAGAAATGTGGAATGAGGATTTTAGTCAAAAATTGTCAGGAAAAACGAAATTGCTGAAAAATATAAAATAAAAATCAAGTTGACCTTCAACTGTGGGTAGGTAGTGAATTACTTAGCTACTGTATGTCACTGCATAAATACAAGTCCTATCCTCACCTCTGATCACCAATGTTAGAAGTGGCATCTTTGGCTGGCAGTCAGGTTACCCCCTGTCCAAGCAAGGACACTCACTCTATTCAGGGTAAGTCACACACAATCCAAATTATCCTGTGCCCACCCTCTGGTAGCTTGGCACTGAGCAGTCAGGCTTAACTCAGAAGGCAATGTGTAAAGTATTTGTGCAATAAATCATACAATAACACAATATAGCACCACAAAATACACCACACAGTGGTTAGAAAAATATATAATATTTAGCTGATAAGATGCAGGTCAAAACGATTAAAATGCAATAAGTATATGTTGAGATTTCACTGAAAAGTAATATAAAGTGTCTTGAGTCTCTTAAAAGCAAACAAAGTCTCTTTCAAGCGCAAAGTACCTAGTTCGCGTGAAAAATCTCCACAAAGAGCTGCAGAGGAGGAGATGAGTGGAAACAAAGGGGGTGTGCGTCAATTTCCCGGGCCGCACACAGCGATGCGTCATTTAGTTTTCACGCAGGGATGGCTGTGCATCGATTTCCGGCGCTTGGTCGTGGATCCTCTTCAGGTTGCGGGGTTTTCAGATGCCCGGGGGACGATGCCTGGATTTCCTGCGCTGGCAAAACGAAGTCACAGGAGCTGCATCGATCCAGTGGGCTTTGGGTCGAATTTTCGACCGCATGGCAGGCGCTGTGTTGATTCTTCTCTGGAAGTCGGGCTGTGTCATTCTGGCTCGGCTGTGCGTCAATCCAGTGGCCCGTGCGTCGAATTTCTGGTTGCTATGCGGGCGCTGAATCGATCTTCTCATTGCGAAGTTAGGCTGCGTCACTCCGGTTCCGTGTGCGGTGAAATTTTCACTGCGGTGCAGGCTGTGCGTCATTTTTGGCAGGCTGTGCATTGAATCTAGCCGCACAAGGAGTTCTTCTTGTAGAAATGAAGTCTTTTTGGTCCTGAGACTTCATGGAACAGGAGACAAGCTCTATCCAAGCCCTTGGAGAACACTTCTTCACCACAACCAGAGAGCAGCAAGACAGCAGGGCAACAGCAAGGCAGCAGTCCTTCACAGAAAGCAGACAGGTGAGTCCTTTGGGCAGCCAGGCAGTTCTTCTTGGCAGGATGCAGGCTCTGGTTCAAGTTTCTTCTCCAGGAAGTGTCTGCGTTGGTAGGGGCAGAGGCCCTGTTTAATGTGCCTTTGAAGTGGGGGAGACTTCAAAGAGTTGCTTAGAAGTGCACAAGGTCTCCTTTCAGTTCAATCCTGTCTGTCAGGGTCCCAGTGGGAGGTGTGGCAGTCCTTTGTGTGAGGGCAGGCCCTCCACCCTCCCAGCCCAGAATGACCCATTCAAAATACAGATGTATGCATGTGAGCCTGAGTATCCTGTGTTTGGGTTGTGTCTGAGTGAATGCACAAGGAGCTGTCAACTAAACAGACGTGGATTTTAAGGCACCGAAAGATTTAAGTACTTCTAAAAGTGGCATTTATAAAATAGTAATATTAAATCCAACTTCACCACCATGGCCATACCATTCTGGCCATACTAAATGTGACCTTCCTACTCTGTTCAGATCAGCAGCTTCCACTCAAGCAATGTATGAGGGCAGCTCCAATATTAGGCTATGAAGGGAGCAGGCCTCGCAGCATTGTAAAAACTAATTTCAGTGTTTTTCACTACCAGGACATATAAACTACACAGGTACATGTCCTGTCTTTTGCCTTCACAGCACCCTGCCCTATAGGTTACCTAGGGTATACCTTAGGGGTGTCTTATATGTAGAAAAAGGGGGGTTTTAGGCTTGGCAAGTACTTTTAAATGCCAAGTCGAATTCGCAGTGAAACTGCACACACAGGTCTTGCAATGGCAGTCCTGAGACAAAGATAAGGGGCTACTTAAGTGGGTGGCACAGTCAGTGCTGCAGGCCCACTAGTGGCATTTAATCTACAGGCCCTGGGCACATATAGTGCACTCTACTAGGGACTTATAAGTAAATTAAATAGTCCAACTGGGTATGATCCAGTGTTACCATGTTTAAAGGAAGAGAGCATATGCGCTTTAGCACTAGTTAGCAGTGGTAAAGTGCGCAGAGCCTTAAAACCAGCAAAAAGTATCTAAAAAGTGGAGGGAGGCAGGCAAAAATGTTCGGGGTGACCACCCCATGGCTGTGAGGTCTAACACTGAGAAAAGAGAATCTTCCTTTTTCGTGCTTTATACCAACTTGCAATTTTTGTAGGAAACATGTGTGACATCTGTTAGTAAACTGGGTGTCTGGTTGGCAGAAGTATTCAGCCTGTCCAAGCAGGAACCACAGTGCTATTCAGGGTAAGACATAACAAACCCTAAATTAACCTGTGCTCACCCCTGGTAGCATGGCACATTGACCTGGGAGGCAATATGTTAAGTATTTGTACAACACTTCAAATAGTAAAACAGTGAAGACACCACACAAAAAGATTCCACATGTCGTTAGAGACACAGAGCTAAATTTAATGAACAGAACAGAATGACAAAAATCCAATAAGGCGAACTTGAGGTATGAATTTCTAAAGAATAAACTGAAATGTAGTGATTAAATCATAATGCACCAACCTGGACTATCTGGTCTTGCTAGACCAGTTCAAATAGTTCAGGCTGACAGCGATGGAGCATGGGTTGTTTACAGTGACCAGCCTTGGTCTGCTGAAAAGTACCTTATTTGTATTGACATCGAGGGAGATGTGAGGGGCAAAGGAGGTGATGTGTCACTGTAGATCCTTAGGATGGAGGTGATGTGTCAGGTCCAAGCCATGGAAAGCCAGCGATGTGTCAGAAATGGATGAGTTGCCCAGTGCCTAACTATGCTTACAGCAGCAATGTGTCAGAGATGATGGAGATGCAACGGTTTTGAGTGATGCAACAGCCTTAATGTGGGTATTCCTGCTAGAGCAGCACTTAATACCCAATCCCAAGGGCCCATAATTGGACTGTCACCACTTGGCAGGGCAATATTCACACATGGCAGAGCCCAGGTGCAGTAGCAGGTGAGGTGGACGTTTTTTATGCCCCTGAGACTTCAAAAAACAGGAGACCTGTCATCTGGCCCTTGGAGTCACTCTGTTTATTGGGTTCAAGTGATGTTGGTCCAGTCCTTCTCACCTAAGTAAGAAGTGCAGCAGGCAGTGGGCCAGCACAGCAATAACGCAGTTCTTCTATGTGGCGGTCCTTGCAGCATCACAGCAATCCTTCTTCCTGCCAGGGTACCCACAGGTCCAGACGTGTACTAGGTTGGTGGTGTGTGAGGTTCAGTACTATACCCAGTTGTTCCTTTGAAGCAGGGGATACTTCAAAGAGATGCATTTGAAGTTCACAAAGTACCGCCCCTTCCCTTCCTGCCCGGGCTCCAGACTCACTACTGAAGGTTATGCAGCACTTTGAGTGAGGGACAGGACATCGATTATTCAGGTGTAAGTGTCAGCTCCTACCTCTAAATCTGCTGAGAATAGCCCATCAGAATGTGAATGGCCCTTCAGTCACACCTGAGCTCGCTTTGTTCATGGCTGTCTAGAGTGAATGCACAAAATCTAGCTGCCCCTCACCCCAGACATGCATTCAGAGACAGGCAGAAGGCACCAAATGGCTAAAGTAAAGAAATGACTACTTGGTGGTCCCACCCTTTCCTAATTGGAAATGACACTTATAAAATGTAACAAGGCAATCCCAATGTTATCCAGTGTGAGAGATATGCCTTGCAGTACTGAAAAAAACATTTATGAGTTTTGCACTGTGAAGACATGTAAAAAAAACATAAAAGTACTTGTCCTACTTTTTAAATACACTTCCCCCTTCCCTTGGGCTGTCTAGGGCCCACCTAATGCATGACATATATGTACTAAAAAGGAAGACTTGAGCGGGCAAGAGAGTTAACTTGCGAGTTCGACATGGCAGTTTAAAACTGCACACAGAGGCTCTGCAAAGGGAGGCCTGAGACATGTTAAGTGGGTGGCAAAATCAGTGCTGCAGGCCCACTAGTAGCATTTAACTGTCAGGTTTTGTGCACCGGTAGTACACTTTGCTAAGGGACTTATAAGTAAATTAAATATGCTAATTTTAGATACACCAAACGTACCATGTTTTAAGCAGAGAACATACACACTTTAGCACTGGTTATAACTGGTAAAGTGCACAGAATCCTAAAACCAACACACACAAAAAATCAGCAAAAAGAGAAGGAGGAAGGCAAACAAGTTGAGGGGTGACTCTGCAGTAGGGGCCAGGCCCAAGAATACCCTATTAGAGATCTCAGAAAACTATACATTACATAAAGGTAGACAGAGTTCTGAATTCTGCAAGGTTTTCACAAAAAACAATTTTTGAAACACAAAAATAGTGAAAACTGATGAGGATATCAGGGCACCATTTTGCACTTTTCCTCAAAGATCCATAGAAATAATACAGTATTACATCTGGCAGTCTCTTCTAATCACAGGTGTATATTTTTATAGTTAAAAACACAATATCTAAATTACCAGTCGCAAGATGGTTTACAGCGAGTTATTTCTGTGTACTGACCATGCATCACTTGGAAAACGAAGAGGAGGAATATATATTTTAAATGCACCTAGGAAAGTGTGGTTAGGGATAAAGGTTGCTTGAAAAACTTCAAACTCTAGATTGCCTCATAGTGGCAGGTGATCCTGATGAAGTTGTTTTATAAAAAATATGGACACTAACTTACAAATGGAAGCCGTAACTCCAGCAAAATTCAATAGAAAATAGCAAATGTGCTGTCATCCAGGTTTACAATACTTCTGCCAAATAAAATGATCCCCAACAAGCATGGGGGGACCTATTGCATTAGAAGGATCCAAGAATACAGCCATGGAAAGTGCAAGAAAAGAGTTTAGAATTAGTTCATTTTGTTAGATGTGAGAAGCTGTCATATTTAATGCTGGGGTTGCCCAACAACCAGGGAAACCTAGACAGTACTGGAGAGTGCAATATTGTGTGGCTTGCAATGCAAAAGCCATCATAGGCATTACATCATTCTGAAGCCTCCCACCATCAACGAAGCATAACCTTTGTGTGAACTCCAATGTTTGCCCCATAACACTAAAAACTATGAAGTTAGGATTGGGCCTACAACCCCTCTGGATTCTGAAGTCACACACTGATTGCAGTTCATAGAACATGATATATAACTTCATTTGCCCATGTTATGTCCGTTCCGTGAGCATAAAAAGAAGGAAGATAAAAATAAGAGCCAGTGAGCAAACACGAACAATAACGTGCAGAAACAACAACACAAAATTAACACAACACTTTGAGAATCATATGAGGTGGGTGGTCATAGATAAACTACACAATAACATAAACAATATTGGCAAATAACTACTACATTCTAAACATCAATGGATTTACTGTTATCAAACTGACAAACAAGGCTGGAACGATGGGATAATTTGAGTACTATTGTAGACTAAACACTCCTACAGATAGGCTTGGGCTTGGGCCAAGATACGATAAGCCAATGAGACTATTAAATGACATATCTGTATATCAATACACAGGAGAACCACAATAATTTGGGGAGAATATAGATATCACTGGAGCTTCATTGGACTAAACAACCAAAAGTAGGGACTTCCTGTCCCCATTCATGTTCTGTGCACATTCAGGTACAATATTTAGATACCTTAATTTGCCCTCAATTTGGGGATTTAAAAAATACAATTCACAGTGCCTGACCTGAAAACTCACACTGTCCAACCGTGCGTCACACAATTTTGGCTCCCTTGACAGGGCCACCAGGTGAGGAGCCAAAATCACACTGTGGCAGGGAAACAACATTGAAAACCACTGGGTTTCCAGCTCTATTTCTGAGACTGTAAGCAGCCGATGTCCATAAAAGGTGTTAAAAACACTCATGGAAATGGGCCATAGCCTCGATGACCCCTTTTTTGGGAGGCAGTGAGAGGCTTAGTGAGGTGTAGAGTGCCTCTAAGTTAGATCTCGGCTCCAGACCCCATCCCTTCCAAGGCCCCAACTCCTCCTCACACTGAGAATATATATTTTGTAAGTTGGTGGGTATGAAGTGCCCGACACTCACCTTAAGACAAAATGTCTATACTGAAGGAAGAACTATACATCCCTGAGCACCAGGTCAGAACGCTGTGCAAACTCCACTGCACTGCAATCTGTCTAGCGCAACCGAGGAGAGCATATTTTGGTACAGTGTGTTTTTTCTATATTCTTGACGGTGTAGGTGATCGCTCTGGCTAGGAGGAGGAGCATCCAACTCATTCATAGTCATATCCCCAGTCCTTTTCAAGTCTGCCAAAAACCTTAGCCAACTTCATTAGGCGCATTAATACTAGGGGTTTAAGGGTATATTTATGGCATGCGCACCCATATACACACATGCACACACACATACCCATCACCACTCATGCATGCACACATACATACCTACACTCCGCAACACAAACCAACATACCTTGTCACACACATGCATTCACAACACACAGCACTCACAATCACTCATTCATGCATGCATCCTACGCGACACACACCCGCATGCACGCATACCAAAACATACACCCCCCCCCCACATTCTGGCAGAATACCCTTGTCGGTCATGATACGCGTAGACGGCTGGTAGCCACGGCGGCGGTATGTTGGTGGCCAGCTCCATGGCGGTAGGCGGTCAATATCGCCAATGTTGTAATGAGGGCCTAAATCTGGTGTTTTGTTGGCAGTGATTGTGCTGCACAAGAAAAAGATTATGATTCCTGTTTAAACTTCTCAACTATATTACTAGCCCACAAGGCCTTGACTAGCTCCATTCTTGATGAAAAGAAGAGAGGAGGTTGAGATGGTGCGAGGGCAGGTTGGCACTGCACCATTTCTGCAGCTCTTTTCAAGAAACTGGTCAGATTGAGTTGAGCATTGCTAGAAATTACCACTTTTGAGTGGTGTATCCTTGATTTGTGCCTTATCAATTCTACTGGCTGTGGAACTCTAAAATTCACATTTTAACACCAATACAGAGTTTGTGGTAACCCTTTGAGAATGATTCAAAAATATTTTATGAGGGCAGGCAGTGGTCCCACAGACCACCGCCTACTCCTATAAATTAATTCATTCCAAAGTTTTTTTTTTTTTTTTTAAATGCATCCCATTTTCCATTGAAGGCAAATGGGCTACATTTAAAAAATGAAAGAATGAATTATTTAAAAGCAATCGCAGACATGGTGGTCTGCTGACCTCAACAGGCCACCATCCCTGTGATGGCTGTTACTCCTAATGGGTTGAAAATTGTGACCTACCACATTTATATTCATGAGGTAGGTCTATTTGCAACCCACTAGGAATGGCAAATGAAACTCAAAAGAGTCATATATCAGAAACAGTGATTTCCTAACTGCGATTTGCAGGAAATCACAATTAGGAAATTACTATTCCTTGTCTGTAGCCCTATAATTCACCTGTGCTTAACCCTGGGCAGCTTGCCACAAAAAGCAGTCAGGCTTAACTTAGAGACAAATTGTGAAGTATTTGTGCAGCACACAAACAGTAATAAGGTGGAAATGCAACACCACAAAATGGCAAACCAATGCAGAAAAAAATAGAGTACATTTTAATAAATTATTTGACACCAAAATTACAAAAATCAAATCAGTAGAACTGGAGTTGTGAATTTAATTTTTTTTAGGGAAAACTAGCACCTTAAAGATCAAAGTGCCAACCATAGACATCTAGTTGCGCGAGACCGCATCATAGTCTTAAAATATGGCTAGCCTTAATGGAGCTCAATTTGGATACAATAAATGGATCAGTACTAACTTTCAGACTTTTAAGAAATTCAGAAAAAATGTGTCGGAGAAGATAAAGTTCAGCATGGTGTCCTTCTTTAGCAAGGTAGGAGAAGATTCTAGAAAGGTTCTTTGAAGTGGATGCAGGTGTTAGACCTGATAGCACTACAGTGGTCTTCCCCCACCTTTTTGCCTATCTTCTTCACCTTTCTGAATTATTTCTGCTGGCTTTAAGACTGAGTGCACTTTACCACTGCTAACCAGTGCTATAGTGCTTGTGTTCACTCGCCCAAACATGCTAACATTGGCTTATCCCCAAGTGGCATAATTAAATTACATATTAGTCTTTAATAAAGTGCACTACAAATGCCCAGGGCCTGTAAACTAAATGCTACTTGGGCCAGCAGCACTGATTGTGACACCCACTTATGTAGCCCTTTAACCATGCCTACCATTGCGGAGCCTGTATGTGCTGTTCTACACTGCCATGTAGACCTAGCAAGAAACCCCATTGCCAGAACCAATCCTCCTATTTTTTTATTCATATGCCACTCCAAGGTAGGCACTGGACAACTCAGAGTGAAATGTGCCATGTATTAAAAAGGCAGGACAAGTACTTTTAAGTTTTACATGTCCTGGTAGTGAAAAACTCCCAAAGTTGTTTTTTCAGTACAGCAAGGCCTATACCTCCCATAGGATAACATTCTGATTACCTTATTACATCTTATAAGTGCAATTCACAATCTAGGAAAGACAAACGTTTCGAGCTTGGAATCACAATCTAAAATCACAACTTATGGTGAAGTCTGATTTTAAATTGCAATTCTGAACATGCCACCTTTAGAAAGTTAGCAATTTCTTACTTTAGCTGATTGGTGCCTGCTGCCGGTCTCTGATCACTTGCCTAGTGTGGGTGACAGCTGGGATTTGCAAACTCCCCCTAGTCAGCAACACATAATGGGAGCTTAGGTGTGACTTGATGGGCCCTCCTGGCAGGATGGGAGGGAGGAGGTGGCCACAGTCTCACTTATGAGGATGGAGCCAGGGCCCGGAAGGACAGGACCTCTGTGCACTTCAAAGGCCTGACTTTGAAGTATCCTGCACATCAAAGGCCCAGCTGGATATAAGTACTGAACTTCTGACACCACCAACTCCTTGACCTGTGACTACTCTGCCAGGAAGAATGACTGATGTGCTACTTAAGGACTGCCACACTGTTGGACTGCAACTTTGCTGGACTCCTGCCTTCCTTAGCTGTCCTGCTGCTTGCTATTCTCCTCTCTGGGTGAGAAGAACAGGACCTGCATTACTTGAACCCAGAGAGGCTTGCTGGGTGGGCTCTTGATTTGAAGTCTCAGTGACATAAAAGACTTCCAAGCACCCTGCTTCTGCACCTGGACTCTGCCATCAGTGAGTCTGCTTTGCCAAGTAGTGATACCCCCAGTGCCGGACCCTTGGAAATGAGACTAAGGTGTTTGCTGTAGCACAACTGATGCATCCTCTGCTGTGGATGTAGAACCAATGCTTTTCCCAGGGCAAGGTCCTTGCATTCCTATTGATGGCAGCCTTGATGCTGAAGCTAGCATTGCAGCATCTGCACTCCTCAGATTTAACGCAGTACCTCAACTTCCCACCGCATACTTGACCCTGGTCTTCATATCGCAAGCTCTGTGCCTGGATCCTCGATATCGGCCACCGCATCTTAGAACCAATGCATCATCACTGTTGCGCTGAAAATTTTGATGCATGATCCCTGCTGCATGGGTTGGAACTGACGCAGAACTCTGCAACAAGTGTCAAGGTATGTTTGTTCAATGGGCCTAACTGAGTCCCTGTAGCCAGGCCATGCTCCATCACGGTCGGCCTGAACTTTTGAATTTGAACTCATCCAGGGTGACCATAGATTCCCAGTTGGCACTTATTGCTTTTAAAAGTTATTTTACAGCTTAATCTTTGAAAAAAATGATAACTCAAGTTCTACTTATTGGATTTGTTTCATTCAGGTGTTGCGTAGGCTCTCATTATTCTAATGAGACTACTGGATTTGAGCATCAAAATCACCTGCGGTGTGGGGGAACACGTCTAACCCACTACAGGTGATACCTGTCGGGCTAATCAGGGTTTTGCTCTGGCTAACTAGCAGTGCCTCATTGGCAGCCGAGTGCATGACACAATTGACTCCTCAGGGAAATCGTGGTCACTCAGATCACATCCGTTTCTCTCAGTTACATTAGTCTCACATATACAAGGACAGTCAGAGGCAGTATATGTTTCAATGAGTTTTTAATTAAGCAACTGCCTCTTAGATAATAAAGCATGTACTGCAATAACCAGGACGATAAAGCATGACAGGACTAAAATTGTTACAAGAAGAGTAAGGCATAAAAATAACAATAACATGTTTTCACTAGACTCAGTAGCATAATTCCTATCTAGGCATATTAGAGCACAGCATGTTAAGCACTAGCTCTGCCCTTCAGGTTCCCCTGAGAAGACATCATCCTCCATACCTGAGCAAGAGGTCTGTAGCCTCCAGAAGTAGCTGTAGTGAAACGTTCAGCAATCAGCATGCAGTCGTGGTCATCTGGCTGGAAACTCCCTCTAACGTGTATGGGACAGAGAAATGTTTTATAATAAACAGCTGATGCTCTGAGAAAATGTCCCTACATAAGGATGTGTATGTTTCTAGGAACACTAGAGACAAAGTGTTACCACGTTTATCGGCAACATATCTTACTGCAGCCTTGAAAAAAGCACAGAGTGAAAGAAATGTCTTGTTTAAGAACCCAGTGCTGACCTAGGAAAAGAACAGCTAGATAGGGAGAAATAAAACAAGACCGCTAATGTGGCTATTGCTAAAATAATAAACAAAGCTGAATAAAATATATCTAGGCTAAAGTGCACAGTGGCAGGCCTAGTGTGCTAAAATAACGTGCATGGAGCTATAACTAAAATGGCTACACAACACAGGTCTTGTTATATTTCTTAAATCATACTCCATTTTTCCAAACTTGATTGAATTCATTTTGTGTGATGCGTTCACAGTTTTACTGTTTGCACAAATACTTTATACACTGCCGCTAAGCTAAACCTGACTGTTTTGTACCAAGCTACCAGAGAGTTGAGCACAGGTTAATTTAGGGTTTGCCTGACACTAACCCTGACTAGGATTGTGGTTGCTGCTACGGAGCAGAATGAAGATGATGAAGCTGCAAAGTCAATCTGATTGGTCATGCATTGTGGATGGATAGGTGAGCAGGTTGTTCCTAGTCTCCTCCTGCTTCTCAGAGCAGATTGTGGCAAAAAGCAGTTCAAGTCTAGACACCAGTAAACCAACAAACCTATGTCCAACAACAGGCTATTGACACCTAATCTCTTTATTGTGTGACTATCACAAAGTCTAACACTCAGCTACACCCAGTTATGTGACACAAGACAGGCTGCAATCACAAAGAGCTAAGGGCTAAGGGCAGGAAAATGGCAACTTTATAAAAGTTGTGTTTTCAAAATTGTAATGAATCATCTTACTTTACCATTAAAGAGGTTTTATCATTACAATTTCATAGATATAAAATATGACACAACTAGTAGCTCCCAATTGGAAATTAAAGCTTATTAAATGTAATAAGACAACCCCAATGTTAGCCTATTGCAGGGATAGGCCATACAGCAGTGAAAACCTAATTTAGGAGTTTATCATAACCAGGACATTTAAAAGTTAAAAGTAAATGTCCAACTTTTTAATTACACAGCAAACTGCCCAATAGTCTGCCTTGGGTCTACCTTATAGGTGATTTCTTTGTAATAAGGGGATATTAAGGATTGGAAAGTCAACACAGCCATTTAAAACTGCATTTAGGCTTCAATGGCAGGCCTGGGACATGTTTTTAAAGAGCTACCTAAGTGGGTGCCACAATTACTACTGCAAGTGCAAGTCGACTAGTAGCATTTTCAATTCAGGCCCTAGGTATATGGTATACAACACTTCAAGGGACTTAGAAGTAAATTAAATGTGCCTGTTAGGTAAATGCCAATCAAACCATGTTTAGGGGACTGAGAATAAGCACTGTGGCACTGGTTAGCAGTCGTAAAGTGCACAGAGTTGGAAGGCCAAGAAAAATGAATTTCATGAAAAATTGGAGGTAAGTAGGCAAAAAGTCTGAGGGAAAGCCACCGTAAAGATGACAGACCTAACACCATTGCTTTACTATGGATTTTTCTTGTGAAGGAGATTGTCAATACATGTTAGTGTTAATATTTTTTTCTTTTATTACTGTCCTATACTACAGCTACAGTGTTACCTCAATTTCAGATATCTTCTACTTTCTCTGGGTTAGTGTGGCAGTGCAGAATTAGGAAAATATGCAGCCATGTTCACTCCCATTATGTAAATCTCTGGAATAAGCAGACTGGTCAGACCCTGAATCACTGAAAACATTCCCAAAGCGAACAATAGCAGATTATCCTTGTCATTACATCATCTAAAATAATTGCTGGAAACAAAATTTAGGATGCAATATTATCACCCTACTGAAGATGCTAAAAGAAAATCAACCCTCAATATGGTGTCAATATACACACAATCATTCTTCTTGTGCGGTATATTTAGTTATGAGACGTTTATGGTACCCATAGATTGTTATTTGTGTATTGAAAGATGAAAAGAACTAGGAATATTTTATTATCCAGAATGTACAGTAACTTATTTATTGTCCACAGCACAAGGTTATGTCATTTCCAAGGAGAATAAATTCATGAGGAAAGACTTTAAAGAAGTAAGTAAAACATATAATTAAACAGTGTAATTGTTTTTATTCATATCACATTAGAAAGGTGATCGATCGCAGTTCATCAAGTTGTTGATCAAGTCTGTCTGCTAAAAGTAGTGTCTATGTTCAAGGCAACGCAACATCTTGCCATAGAGTTTTTTTTTGATTAGCTATCATATTAAATGGATGTACCTTAGCAATGATGTGGAAACTTTAATTGTCAAAAACTAAACCATCAAAGAATGAGTACCTCTGATAAATATTCACTAACACATCTGATTTGACTTCAAGCTTTAATTTCATGCACTGGGAGATGAATTATAGGGCCTGATTACAACTTTGGAGGAGGTGTTAATCCGTCCCAAAAGTGACGGATATACCACCAGCCGTATTACGAGTTTCATAGGATATAATGGACTCGTAATACGGCTGGTGGTATATCCGTCACTTTACCGTCACTTTTGGGACGGATTAACACCTCCTCCAAAGTTGTAATCAGGCCCATAGTTTCTTCTTGACTGTTGTAGAATGGTAAGGTAATCAACCATGTCATTATTCTGTTGTCCCCTAGACTTGGCAACACATATTTTTATCAAAGAGCTAAGGTACCTAGAAACTGTAACAAATCTCAGTTTTAGAAGAGTTTACTTGAATGTTCACAAAATATTGAAACATTCCATCAAAAAATACAACTTTCTAAACCCTTCACTGTATTGACAATGGCAAGGCGTAATGTAGCGCAAATGCTCCACTCTGTAAGCACAGAGTGAGGATTTCGGCCTCATAGGGCCACATTAACGTAAAAAATAATGACTCTAATGTGGCGCAAGGTGGCTCTAGGGAATTATAAATATGCCCCTTAGAGATTACCTACCACCGTCAATGCCCCAACGGATGCTCAGAATGTTTTGAATGTTTGCTGAATAGCCGCCATGATTCCTGCAGCCTTTCCACAAACTTTTTTGTTTTTACAAAACACATCCCCAAAGTGGGACTTTGTCGCTGCAAAGCAAAAAACTAATCGCCCTGAAGTTTTCTCCTAGGACGTGGGGGTCATTTTAATTTCTTTATCTTCCTTACCCAAAACCGCTTTTAGATCAGCAACCGCATTATGACACGATTGCCCTCCACGCATGCTCCAACTGTAGTGTCGATTCTAGAAGAGTAAACGTGTACGCGTTTGAAGAATGGCATATGTCTGAAAGAGAAGAACGTGTGATTTGACCTGTGATTGATCACCTTTCTAATGTACAAGATAATATATGATTAAAAACAATTACATTGTTTAATTATATGTTTTACTTACTTCTTTAAAGTCTTTCCTTATGAAGTTATTCTCCTTGGAAATGACGTAATCTTAAATAAATAAGTTACTGTACATTCTGGATAATAAAATATTCCTAGTGCTCATACACGTCTGATAACTAAACATACCGCGAGAAGAATGATTGTCTGTACATTGACGCCATAGTTGACAGAATGTATTTGGTGTTTTTATTAATAGCTGTAGTTTTCATAAATTTTAAAAGTTAATGGGACTCAATTACAGTTGCCAAGTGGTATGCTTCATGCATATGCCTCAAGGGGGTTGGAAATTTAAGTAGAGAGCCTAATGAATGGTTGAGTAGCTATACTGGTAGACTAGTAATTAGAGGACTGGTAATTAATGTGCATCTGTGGTAGACTCTTGGGCACCGTGAACGACCTGTAGCGTGTATGAAAAGCGAAGTTATGAGCTTGGCTTGGGAATACAGCTTTCCTTTTTCTCTTGCATTTCAGATCTGCATCTGTGTTTAATTAGAGAAAGAAATGAATTCCCATTAAAAGCATTAGCCAACATGCTGTGATTGGTTAAGGCCTACATGGACTGTGAAACTGATCGAAGAAGCTCAAGGGATCTGAACATTTTTCTTAATTGCTTAAGCACTTGGCACAAAAGATGTTACTCGTTTGAATGAGACAGGGATAATGTGTAGGGCATTGCTGCATGGCCTGATATTAAGAACACCACGGTCGTTTTGGAATCTGGGATTTTGTCATTAAAGATGTCTGTCAGCCTACAGAGTGCGTTCAGTAAAACTAGAATAAGTGTAGTCTGCAGGATATGGCATTAGGCATGGGGCATAAAGCCATTGACTATAAAATCCAGAGACTCATACTTTCATATTGTTTTTAAAAAATGGCACATATTTCTCCTAATTGAGGTTGCATGAAACTTTCAGTAAACTGAAATGTATGTGTGTATATATCACTGGTGTCACTGTTATCCTGTTCAATGGCGTAGTACTAGAGGCATATGACATCCACTGGGGCAAATCGCTTCAGCAGAAACATTAGCCCACTGTGCGCCCACTGTGTTTACTATCGTCTTCGTCTTAGCTTATAAGATTTCATTGTACAAATGCGAGGCAGAGAGTTTTTGTGCCTCAGTGTGTTCACCGTGCTTTTCCACATACACAGAAAATTCAAGAATAGTTTTCTAAAGTTTTCTATACTCCACTTGGGTAGGTACAACTACGAGGGCCTTGCAACTGTATTTTTTTGTTCACATGCAGCAAGACTCAAGACTCAACCGTTTTTAAGTTGAGTCTTCAGGTTTCTGACCTGAGCAGCTGCTGACCATTAGTCTGTTTTCATCTTTTGATTAAAAAAAACTTTTATTTTTATTTTTACAGTTTAAAAGTAACTTTCAATTTACATCGTGGTAAGAACTTGAGGACTGATGTAGGAAATATTTTTTGCAGTTGCAAAGCCTCACAGCACAGGCTTTATAATTGCAAAAATGCAGGTGACAATGCACAAAAGACTGACTGTGAGACAGAAAGATCTTTATAACTCAATAGTTAGTTAGTTAGTTAGTTAGTTTGTGGTACATACAAGTCACAAAGAAAAAGGGAAGTGTGTGCCAATGTGCAGCATTCATGTGTAACTAAAGGGTGTGTTCAGTTATTCAAAAAGAGGACGCTATTGTTAGCGTATCTGACCTTATTACGTAAACTTACAAGGGGACGCAAATAGGTTGATGAACCTTTTGACTCACAATTAAGATGTTCTTACCATAACTCCGGTATATGCAAATCAATGATCAATATCCAATACACAATATCAACAATCACCAATAATCAATAATATGAATAATCAATAGAGTCAGTAATTTTCACACACCATAACCTTTCAGTCATGAATAACCACACATTTTAGTAAAAGTTAGAATATTTATTTCCCTACATTAACAATGCTAAGGTCATGTAGATTAATCTCAAAATCAAATGAAACACATACAGAAACAATACTCGCTGTCCAAAGCGGCAGAAGAAACATAATCTAATCAAAGCTTGAACTACAACACATTCTAAGGTTACAGTGTAAATTTATATAATAATAAGTCAACAGCGTCAGAGTGACTTCATACATTCTAGTTCAGCAGAGAAATGTATCAAGCATTATTCCCTATCAGCAGAATTTCATTAGTGAGGATCCTTAACTAACATCAAATTAGCATCAGAACTTTGGGCTTCATGCAAAACAATTTAGTAACACACATTTGAAAAAACATCTAACTATGGCTCTATCAAAACAGTGCAGTTGGTACTGAGAAGGAAAGAACAAATATGCATAGTAATTGATATTATAATCCATAATACCCATCCTCAGTGTGGATCAGCAAGCAGAGTCAGTCTTTGTCCTCAGAACATCAGTCTATCAGCAAGGCATCAGGATTCAGCATCAAAGTTTAGAAACTGCAAAGTCTTTAAGCAATAAAGTTAAGCATGCACAAGAAATATTGATCTTTCGGCCAGCAAGAAAATGGGCAATGACGGTGTCTTCTCTCGGTGCAGTTCAGTTAAATTAAAACTATTAGAACTGACCCAAATCCCTATTGGATAAGTAATCGTATGTTCACACTTTGTCTAATAAAACAAAATCTCCAAATCTATGAATTGTACTATTACTCCGTTCACATGTCAATGATTGGTTGTCCTGCACAGACCTCATCATCCGGCTCATCAGGTAACAATGTTGTTGCAGCTTCTACTTCAGTCAGTATCTCCATTTTTCTTCTCCTGAGAAAGTCAGTCTCACACATTTTACACACAAAATGTTACATTAGCAAGAACAGCATCCTCTAGCACTCGGTTCTCATGAGAAAAGATTTCAGCTATGAGCACATTTAAACAATGCAAATGTATAATCACAGTTTAACTCTCTAGGACAGCCATTTATCAAACATTAAGAAATACAGCTTTGACATGAAGCCTGGCAAGTAGGCCAATACCTTCTCTATGTTAAGGCCTACAATTAATAAAGCTAATACATGATGCATAACCTTTAATATAACATATTACTACATTAGTCAAACATATATTCAACATTTCACAGTATTAGAATATTAATAAGCACACTTCGTGAAAATTGACGGCCACTTATCGTAATCACATTTTCAAATGTGTGCATTCTTTTTCTACGTTATTATATTTTATAAGCAAATCCATTATTCAGAATACATGAACACTCATTAATAACTGTTATTAAAACACCTGCGCTAGCAATCCCTCCTCTGATGTCTAAATGTGTCATCACACTAACTACCACTCACAAGTTTTTACATCAGCTAAAAATCTGCCAATTTGATCTCTTCATACCTTGGCTACCTTTATGCATTCCCCCCTATACAATGTTTCTCTTTTCCTTTCTTCCTTCCTCTGAGTTTTCTTTGAACTTTTCTTCCTTTGCAAAATTTACACAATCTCCATATTACAATTAGAAAAACCACAATTATTAACATTCCCTGCAATATTTTCAATAGTATCCCATTCCAAATGTTGCTGAGCCAATTTCCCACTGAAGCAAAACCTTTGCCCATCTTTTCTCAAACACCTGGGCCCGTATTTATACTTTTTTTAGCGCCGCATTTGCGCCGCTTTTTGGCGCAAACCGGCGCAAACCTACAAAATACAATGGCATTTTGCAAGTTTGCGCCGTTTTTGCGTCAAAAAACGACGCAAATGCGGCGCAAAAAAAGTATAAATACGGGCCCTGGTTCTTTTAATTCTTTTGAAACAGCACTTTAATTAATCAGATTAGTATTTAAGCCTCTAATTTCTCTACTATTATCAGGAATATACGTACAACAATGCCTAGAATTATTCACTTTACAAACTCTGTCGCTAAAAGAATGTCTACAGCAAGACGATTCTGAAGAGTCCTTACCCAAAAAGAAAGGTCCAAAATCCCCTTCCTGTGTGAGGAAAATAGTCCAAAACGTGTAGAGGATTAGAACCCTCTATGGTGAATCCACCTGGGGCTCTCTCAAGGCAATACAGTATTCATGCTTGTACAGCACATCGTAGTAATAAATGGTCCAAATACCGGGAGAAGAGAACCGGCAGCAGTTTGCTGTGTTCGCGTCTTAGTCAGATGCCATCTGAAGAGTCATAGCTCTATCAGCAGCTAACTCAGTTTCCATAAGGAGTATGGCTCATGAAAAATTTGTCAACATGTTATCCACAATAGTAGACAACTTCTTAATCTTTATTGAATCCAGAATGACTCGCACTAAAGGAATCATTGCTCCAAATATATCTCCCACTATGCCAGAAGAGGATTCCTTAAATCTTTGGGAAAACTATCCCCAAATAACATGTCCCATACCATCCTCTATAAAGAAGTTAATAAGCATTAAGACCACAGATATAATAAATTCCAGGAATCGGCGGGTCCTGTCCATTTAACATGAACGTCAATTTACTCTGAAACAAAAACACATGCTTACATTCACTCGTTCCCACAAATAAAGGGTCAGTGCGTGATTGAGGCCTGTATATACAAAGTTTCCGTAAGTGTTGCGCATCGAAAGCTAATTTCCCTTGCATTTTAATTGCACTATAAGCACAATCATTCCTGTAAGTCCTTTTCTCTAAGCCTTTTTCTAACTTCTCCTTTAATGCCTTTCTCCTGTCATCTGTGTGATCTAAGAAGCTTTTCTCTAAAGGTGTAAGCATCTCAGATGATTCCTGTGGGCATGAGCTGTTCCAAACGTCCATGTAGGTTCAAAGAAACCACTAACTATAACTATGCCATTATCCCTAGCTACTCTACTTAAATACCTAATTATAGGGACAAACGAAAACACCATGTCATAGTTTAGTAAAAGTACTGAATGTACTCCTGGTTATAAAATCTTGTTAGTAGCACTCTACAACTTATTCCATATGTTAATGGCAAGCTATGATATGTAACTCAACCCTCAATTGATGAATGAATCTGTGTACACCCATAAAAATTCCTCGCATCCATCGTCTCAGCATACTCACTCAACAAGCGATAAAATACATTAGAAGAAAGTTCTCCTTGCGCATTAGTATCCCCATGCAAATATTTGCCATCTACCATAAAGCTCTCTATTGCTGTTAGTTCAGTAGTTGTCTCAAAGCAGAAGTATGGTTGGCTTCACTCTTATCAAGAACAGACATACCCACAAACAACACCACAAACAATATCCCACACATACTCACCAAACCAATACTCATGTATTTACAGCACCTAATATTCCTACCCTGCTTGCTAATGTTAATCATGATCTGTGAAGAATCAGAAAGCAGAAGAAAATTTAGAAACACTGCAACAAAAAAATAAAAAAACAAACACCTCTTCTTTCTGCAGTTATTTACAGCTATCAGTCTCACTTCCAGGATCCCTTGTCACAATCGGTAAGCAGCTTGTCAAAATCAGGTTTCTAAAGTCAAATCAGGTTATCAATGTCTCTTCCAGTTACTTTCAACAGTCCCCCCTCAAAATTTTTCGCTCAGATTGTTTCAACAATTCAGTTCATCATTTTCTTTCAAGTGCCAAAATACTGACCCGGAATGTTTCTATCAAAACAAAAAGACAAAAACTCTTGCTACCATTCACTGGTAGTTGCATACACCCATTCAGGACCTGCATATCTCCAACTTGCTATTCTCTTTCTTTCAACTTTCGATCACCATTTAATTCTCCTTCACTCAAATCTTCTCTCCTTATTGTATCTAGTTCTTCCTTGATTGTTGCCTCAACAACCACTTCCTTTCCATTTCGTTGCAACTTCAGCCACTTGTCTCCTTTCAGTGGAAATGTTGTCAGTATTCTCTTCAGAATCAAACTTGAACCTTCTTGTTCTGTGGTGTTTTCTCTTGATGGACCTGCAATCAGTTCAGGAGGAGTTAGATCACCGTGAATTTGATCCACCTTGTTAGACCTGACAGCCTTAGGGTGGTCACCCCCAACTTGTACCCTGCCTCCCTCCACTTTTTGGACACTGTTTTTGCTGGTCTTTAGACTCTGCACACTTTACCACTGCTAACCAGTGCTAAAGTGCATATGATCTCTCCCTTTAACATGTTAACATTGGACCTTACCCAATTGGACAATTTAATTTACTTATAAGTTCCTAGTAGAGTGCACTATCTCTGCCCACGACCTGTAGAATAAATGCTACTAGTGGGCCTGCAGCACTGATTGTGCCACCCACTTAAGTAGCCTCTTTTCCTGGTAGTGTAAAACTCCTAAATTCGTTTTTACACTGCTGTGAGGCCTGCTCCCTTCATAGGTTAACATTGGGGCTGCCCTCATACATTGTTTTAGTGGTAGCTGCTGATCGGAAAGGAGTAGGAAGGTCATATTTAGTATGGCCAGAATGTTGATATAAAATCCTGCTGACTGGTGAAGTTGGATTTAATATTACTATTTTAGAAATGGCACTTTTAGAAAGTGAGCATTTCTCTGCACTTAAATCTTTCTGTGCCTTACAAATCACGTCTGGCTGGGTTTAGTTGACAGCTCCTTGTGCATTCACTCAGACACACCCCAAACACAGGATACTCAGCCTACTTGCATACATCTGCATTTTGAATGGGTCTTCCTGGGCTGGGTGGGTGGAGGGCCTGCTCTCACACAAAGGACTGCCACATCCCCTACTGGGACCCTGGCAGACAGGATTGAACTGATAGGGGACCTGGTGCACTTCTAAACCACTCTTTGAAGTCTCCCCCACTTCAAAGCACATTTGGGTATATAAACAGGGCCTCTGCCCCTTCCAACTCAGAAACTTCCTGGAGAAGAAACTTGTAACAACAACCTGCTTCCTGCCAAGAAGAACTGACTGGCTGCCTAAAGGACTCCCCTCACTGCTTTCTGTGAAGGACTGCTGCCTTGCTGTTGGCCACTTGCCTTGCTGCTCTCTGGCTGTGGTGAAGAAGTGCTCTCCAAGGGCTTGGATAGAGCTTGTCTCCTGTTCCCTGAAGTCTCAGGACCAAAAATACTTCTCTCTTGCAACTGTACTCCTTGTGTGGTGAAAATTTGACGCACAGCTTGCTAAAACTGCCGCACAGCCTACCCCGCAGTGAGAAATTCACCGCACACCGAACTAGAATGACACAGCGCGACTTAGCAAGGAGAAGATCGATGCAGCACCTGCGTTGCGACCGGAACTTCGATGCACGGCCCACCGGATCGACGCACAATCGATCTGGAAAAACGCAGCCCAACTTCCAGAGGGGAATTGACGCAGCACCTGCAGTGCAGAAGGAAATTCCACGCAGCGCCCACCATAACGATGCAGCGCTTGTGACTTCGCTCTGCAAACCCAGGATACCATGCACAGACCCCGGGGCATCTGAAACCCTGCAACCCAAAGAGGATCCACGACCGATCGGCGGAAATCGACACACAGCCATCCCTGCGAGGAACCTAAATGACGCAACGCTGTGTGTGGGCCGAGAAATCGACGCACACTAATTTGTTTCCACGCTTCTCCACCTCTGCGGCCCTTTGCGAAGATTTTTTTCACGCGAACCAGGTACTTTGTGCTTGAAAGAGACTTTGGTGGTCATTCCGACCTAGGCGGGCGGAGGTTGCCGCCCGCCCGTCGGAAGCCGCCTGAATACCGCCCCGCGGTCAATAGACCGCGAGGGGTATTCTGACTTTCCCGCTGGGCCGGCGGGCGATCTGATTCAGATCGCCCGCCGGCCCAGCGGGAAAGCGCCTACCACAAGGAAGCCGGCTCGGAATCGAGCCGGCGGAGTGGAAGGCGTGCGACGGGTGCAGCAGCACCCGTCGCGCTTTTCAGTGTCTGCATCGCAGACACTGAAAAGCCTAGTTGGGCCCTGTTAGGGGGCCCCTGCAGTGCCCATGCCATGGGCATGGGCACTGCAGGGGCCCCCAGGGGCCCCAAGACGCCCGTTCCCGCCGGCCAGGTTCTGGCGGTAAGAACCGCCAGAGCCAGGCCGGCGGGAAGGGGGTCGGAATCCCCATGGCGGCGCAGCATGCTGCGCCGCCATGGAGGATTCCCCAGGGCAGCGGGAAACTGGCGGGAGACCGCCAGTTTTCCCTGTCTGACCGCGGCGTTAGCGCCGCGGTCAGAATGCCCTTAGGGGCACCGCCGGCCTGTCGGCGGTGCTCCCGCGCCCCTTGGCCCTGGCGGATTGTATCCGCCAGGGTCAGAATGAGGGCCTTTGTTTGCTTTAAAAAGACCTAAGACACTTAATACCACTTTTCAGTGATATCTCTATATTTACTTATTGCATCTTTGATCATGTTGACCTACAAATATCCAGATAAATAATATGTATTTTTCTAAACACTGTGTGGTGTATTTTTGTGGTGCTATAGCGTGTTATTCTATGATTTATTGCACAAATACTTTACACATTGCCTTCTAAGTGAAGCCTGACTGCTCAGTGCCAAGCTACCAGAGGGTGGGCACAGGATAATTTGGATTGTGTGTGACTTACCCTGACCAGAGTGAGTTTCCTTGCTTGGACAGCGGGTAACCTGACTGCCAACCAAAGGACCCATTTCTAACACACCTCAACTCCCTTCCCCTCTGGGTCTGGCAAGTGCTCTGTTTGTCTCTCAAGCTCATCTGCTTCTGGGAAAGGGGAAAGCCCTACTCTGACCTGGCGCTCCTGCTGCCTCAAGTGTGATAGGCTTACCGTCACCCTCCTGGAGGTCTTCTCCTTCGTCTCTCACAGGAGTTACTGAACCATCCTCAAGGGGCTCAGATCCGGTCTCAGTTCCTTTTTGTTCTCTTTACAGCCCTGAGACTTCTTTCACTGTTGTCAGTATTCTCAACAACTCCTCTTCCTCATGATCCAGTGGACTTGCCAGTTTCTTTGTGTGTCTGGCATGAATCCAATTTGGAAATCCACACATTTAACAGCTGTGGTAGTTGTCAGAACTACCTGGAAGGGTCCTTTCCAACGAGGCTCCAAACATGTTTTCCTCACTTGTTTCTGGGCCACAACTCAGTCTCCCGCTCTCAGGGTGTGCCCTGGGTCATGGATCGGTGGCAGTGTGGTGGATTCCACCTGCTGAGAGAAATAGCGAACCACATCAGCCAGGCCTTTGCAGTAGTGCAACACTATATCATCTGTAATGTTGACACGTGCATTTGCAGGCACCTCTGGTAACCTCGTTGTGAGAAAACAGGGCTGATTGCAGAGGCCCCCTAACTTTTTGCCCCCATTTTCCACTTTTTGCTGGTGTTTTCCTGACTCTGATGGTGCCCTGGGTACTGCTAACCAGTCCCAGAGCCTGTGCTCTGTGTAAAATCAATATGCAAATTAGGGTAATTATAATTGGCTAAGTAAACCTACCTATAAGTCCCTAGTATATGGTAGGGCATGTAGGTATATAGACCACAGCATAGGTAGTGCACCCATAGATGCACTGCTGAGGTGCCCAGTGTCATTTTAAAGGAAGGCCTGCCTTGCTGGCTGCTTTTAAATTAAAGTTATATGCAAATTCGACTTTGGAATTAAAAGTAGTTCCAAAGTCTTAAACTACCTTATTTTTACATATAAGTCACCCCTAAGGTGTGCCCTATGTACCCCTAGGGCTGGGTGCCATGTAACTATAGGCAGGAACCTTATAAAAGTAGTTTTATAAGCCCTGGTGAGGTAAAAACTGCCAAATTCGTTTTTCCCTCATTGTAGTGAATGGCCTCTACAGGCTAGAATGGGGAGATTTTATTTTAATTTTTAAAGTCCCCTTAAGTAATGGATACCAAGAGTTTGGTATCAAATTAATTGTTATAATAAATCCCACAACTTCCAGTTGTGGGATTTAATGTTACTTGTTCAGGTAAAGATTTTTAAACTTTACCTGAAAAGTTGCCAATTTCAGCACTGCATTGTTTTTGCTGCTGTGCTCTGATTGGCCAGCCTCTGGCAGCCTGGCCAGGCTGCCTTGATGAGGTGTGAAGTGGCCTGGCTTCACACGAAGAGAGATGCCTGTGGGAGGGAAATTCCCCTCAGCAGATGGTGAGGCAGGAAGGGGGAGGGCTGCCAAACTGGTCTTCAAAGGCAGAGAAGGACATTTGGAGCACCCGAGCAACACCCCCACATCCTGCGACCCCAGACAACTAGGTGCCCACTTGATTAGATTAGGAGACGGCAGGAGAGGGGTGTGTTTATGATTTTTAGCCACACCAGTGGGTGGGCTGGGCCAGATGTAACCTCCAAAAATCAGATTCAGACATGATGGATTTTTGAAGAATGTTGCCTCCTGGGATTGATTTTTGCCACACTTCCCAGGAAGTGGTCAGCACAGGGGGCAGGACCCTGCACCTGATTGGAGAATCAGGACCCCCCTGTTTTTCACCCAGGAGCAAGGATAAAACTGGCAGACCTGCACCCAGACCTCAGTTCCCTATCACATACAACAACGAAGAACCGAAGGAAAAGAAGGACTGCCCTGCTGGACCCCTGGCCTGCACCTGGAACCTGCACTTAGAAGGACTGCACCAGCTGCACACTCGGGCTTCACCTCAAGAAGGACTTTGCCTGGCTTCACCTGGTTCAAGTAGGGACTCCCTGTTTGCTACAGGTGAAAAATTGCTAACCAGAGTCCCCTGCACCAACTCCTGAACCGACCAGCCGACCACTGTCCAGTGCCAAAAAGGAGTTTGTGCCAGGTGCATTCAGGGAGTTGTAGTCCACGCCCCCAAGGATCATCTCAGAGCTTCTGGACCCTTGGGGTGTGCTGTGGACCCCAAAAGAACCTTAAAAGAACATCTGGGAGAAGACCCAGAAGTTTGGAGAAATTTGGAGAACTTTTGAAAAAAGCTCCATAGAGGGACCGACCCGCAGCGGCAACTCTAGCCGACTTGCCTCAACCGCGACCCGGCCTGATTTGCAGGTTCGTCCCGCTGAAGAAAATCTCCAAAAGAGAGACTAAGTCCGAACTTAAAAAGTTGACTGGGACCTCCCAGCCAGCGTATCCGAGGAGGGCTCCAAGGTCGTCGGATCAAGATCCAGGTTTACCCCGGTCAAAGGATTTTCACCTTGAAAAAAATGACTAATTCCGTAGGTAAGAATCTCCACCAAGGGCTCTCGCGACGCGTATCCGGAGAAGAGTTCCATGAGGTCGGATTGGACTGGCAGGTTCGTCCGGCTGAAGAAAATCTTCAGAAAAGAGACTAAGGGGGTTATTCTAACTTTGGAGGAGGTGTTAATCCGTCCCAAAAGTGACGGAAAAGTGACGGATTTACCACCAGCCGTATTACGAGTCCATTATATCCTATGGAACTCGTAATACGGCTGGTGGTATATCCGTCACTTTACCGTCACTTTTGGGACGGATTAACACTCCTCCAAAGTTAGAATAACCCCCTAAGTCCGAAGGTGAACTTTTGACCGAGGCCTCCCGCAGCCTGTAGCCGAGCAGGGCTCCATGGCAGTCGGCCTTAAACTTTGACTTTGCCCCGGTCGAGGTTCAACCAGATGACCCGATTGGCGCTTTTTGTTTCTAGGCGCTAAAAAAACCATAATTCTTTAAAAATTCATATCTACGGTTCCCCTTATCCGATTTTATTAATTTTTGTGTCATTTTAAAGATAAAAATATAGGGGGTCATTCTGACCTCGGCGGTAAAATGCCCTTACCGCCGGTCATAAGACCGCCATAACACCGCCGTGGCCGCGGTCAACCGCCACGGTCATTCTGACCCACAACGGCCAAACCTCCAAAAATCCGTCCTCCACTGCAGCCCGCCACATCTGCGGGCAGCGATAAACTGGAGATGACCAAACCTCCACCGTCACGCCAACAGAAATACGCCCATGCCATTACGACCCACAAATCCACACGGCGGTCATTCAAACGCGGTATTCCATTGGCGCTACACACCGCCGCGGTCAGAATACACACACATCACCAAAACACAGCCACATTGGACAATTTGAAATACACACACCTGATACACATACACACACCACTCCCACACAATCAACCAACTATAAAACACACACCCACATCACCCACAAACCCCTGCGACCATAATTACTGAGAGAAGGAGAGAGAGACACAGCAGACAATCCATAGCAAGACACACTGAGGCACACTACACCATCACACACACCACATAGTAGCACAAAGCACCACTCACCAACATACTCCTCATCACATACACCACCCCACACCTCACCCACACCACCCCATGGCACCCCAAAGGCACCCACGCTTTTCGGACCAAGAACTCCGGGTCATGGTGGAGGAAATCCTAAGAGTGGAACCCCAGCTCTTCGGCTCGCAGGTGCAGCACACCAGTATAGCCAGGAAGGCGGAGCTATGGCAGCGGATCGTGGACAGGGTCAACGCGGTGGGACAGCATAACAGGAATAGGGAGGACATCCGCAAAAGATGGAACGACCTACGGGGGAAGGTCCGATCGATGGTCTCCAGGCACAACATCGCGGTCCAGAAGACTGCCGGCGGACCCCCACCCACCCCTCCCGAATTTACATCGTGGGAGCAAGAGGTCTTGAACATCCTGCATCCTCAGGGCCTCGCTGGAGTAGCCGGAGGAATGGACTCTGGTAAGTCCCATCTCAACTACTATATCCCCCCCACCCCACCAGCATGCCAACCCACACCCCCACCCTCACCCCCAACCCCCCAGCACACATCCTCCCTGACAATGTCTCACCAGCACAACCCACCCATCCCAACACCAACTCCTGCATGCCAACACAAATCATGGGCACCCATCACCTAAGCATGACCACTGCACTAACCCCCCCCACTAACTACCCTCACAACACCTCCCTCAAGGGAATGCCTGCACTGGGGGACAAGGGCACCCATAACACGCACGCTATTGCACACACAGAAACAATAACCAAACTCTCTTACCCCATGCAGGACCTGAACGACAACACACCAGCCAGGAGGGTCCAGAAGTGTCCATCCCACCACCGGAACAGGCCCACACTGAGGATAGCAGCTCTGTCGACAGTGAACCTGATGACCAGCCCGGACCATCGGGGACCTATGGGCAGTCGGTTCCCCTCAGGCAGCCACAGGCCACACCAGACCCGACCCCCTCTGCCAACACCAGCACAGCTCCCACCCAGCGGGCCCATGCCTCTGTCTCTAGGACAGCTCAATCAGCGGTGTGTCTGCCACTACAGGGCACCCAGGCTAACCCAACACCCCAACAACAACAGGGACCTGGTGGCAGTGGTAGCGGGCACACCGTCCAGGGGACAGAGGCCGGGGGAAACCGGGCAGCTCGGAGGGCTGCTGTGCGACAGGGGGGGGAGGAGAGGCCCAGGGAACCCACTCTCCAAGAGGCCCTCACCACCATCATGGGGGCCTACCACCACTCCCAAGAGACGATGGCGACGGTACTGGCCAGGTTCACGGAGATCCAGGCACAGCAGGAGGAACGCTACATGGGGTTCAGGGAGGAGCTGAGAATCATCGGGACCGCAATGGGGACCATCGTCCTGGCCCTCAATAGGATAGAAGACGCGTTGCGGGACCATGTGGCACCACACAGGGCCCCTGTCACTAGCCCGGACCAGGAACAGCCTACCACCTCCGCCGGCGCTAGTGGACAGGAGGCCCCATACCACGGCAGGCCACCAGAACCCCACCTCCTGCTGAAGAACAACCACCCCGTAAGAGGAGCCTGAGATCCAAAAAAAAGACAGAGTAGGATGTCAAGACCCCCGCCAGCAGGACATACCCCCTGAACTCTTCCCACTGTCCCACATTGCCACCCTGTCCAACCATGAACTGCCTCTGCTCCATCCTTCCACAGGCAAAAGGACAATGCACCTGTGAGACTGAGAACTGGACTCTGCCATGGACATTACTCCACCCCCACCCATCACCCTTAGAATCACATGTACCAATATCTAGCCCTGTAAATAAATCACATATTGCACACAAATCAGTTTGGAGTCATGCTGTATTATTAGCAAATGTATTACATATTACTGTTCAATATCTGTTCTGTCAATTAGTGATGACAACATACCAATGTCAATACGCTGTAGTTCATGGGCAAACCAAGCAGAAGTCAGGCACTGCGTCATACAGCACTGAGAAGGGAAGGGAAAATAAAAAATTACCCAAAAATATCTGGTGGGAACTACAGAAAGTACAGATGCAGGAGGCTAGAAGCAATTGGGAAATGGCGTGGGTGATTCTTACCTGGGTGTTACTGGAAATACTGTTGTATCACTCTGTCCCTATTGTCTGTGTCGTCCTCTGAGTCTTCCTCCTCTTCACTCTCCACAGGCTCCACGGCTTCTACAACACCACCATCTGGACCATCCTCCTGCAGGAAAGGCACCTGGCGTCGCAAACCCAGGTTGTGAAGCATACAGCACGCCACGATGATATGGCACACCTTCTTTCGTGAGTACATTAGGGATCGACCTGTCATATACAGGCACCTAAACCTGGCCTTCAGGAGGCCAAAGGTTCGCTCAATCACCCTCCTAGTACGCCCATGGGCCTCATTGTAGCGTTCCTCTGCCCTTGTCCGGGGATTCCTCACTGGGGTCAGTAGCCACGGCAGGTTGGGGTAACCAGAGTCACCTATTAGCCACACAGGTTGTCTCTGTAGCTGCTCCATCACATAGGGGATGCTGCTATTTCGCATCACATACGCGTCATGCACTGACCCTGGGAACTTGGCATTTACATGGGAGATGTACTGGTCAGCCAAACAGACCACCTGGACATTCATCGAATGATAATTTTTTCTGTTTCGGTACACCTGCTCATCGTCTTTTGGGGGTACCAAAGCCACATGGGTCCCATCAATGGCACCAATGATGTTGGGGATATGTCCAAGGGCATAGAAATCACCCTTCACTGTAGGCAAGTCACCCTCCTCGGGGAAAATGATGTAGCTCCGCATGAGTTTCATTAGGGCAGACAACACTCTGCTCAAAATCTTAGAAAACATAGACATTCCAGATGACATGGCCACTGTGGTCTGGAATGACCCACTGGCCAAAAAATGGAGGACTGACAAAACCTGCACCAGAGGGGGAATCCCTGTGGGTTGGCGGATGGGGGACATCAGGGCTGGCTCCAGCTGGGCACACAGTTCATGGATAGTGGCACAGTCAAGTCTGTATCGAAGTATTATATGGCGTTCTTCCATTGTCGACAGGTCCACCAGCGGATGGTACACGCGAGGATTCCTCCTTCTCATCGCAAGTCCCAGCGGACGGTGCCTAGGAAGGACAACATGGAGCACAGAGTCAGCCAAACCACAGGTACGTACAGACAGCTTGCACAGTTAAAGAATGGCAATGGGTTGAAAGGCGTGTATGTGTGGCAATGCAAGGCCTAGGCCTGTGTGTCGCAGTCAAAATTAAGCCATGTAGGCCCTTGAAATGGCGGCTGCCTGACCTGTGAAGTGGGACAATGGGATGTGAGGTCAATGCGCTGGCGGGGCACACCGTGGCGGTAGGCGGTCGAAGACCGCGGCGCAAAGCCGCATTGGTTAACATTGAAGCCTATGGGTTTCAGGAGCCAATGACGAAGTGCGCCGGCGGTCGTGGTACGCACTGCCGCGGTACGCACCGCCGCGGGCATGACCGCAATTTTCTATCTGCTTAATCACTCGAGACCTGATCATCCACAGGAGAGGACCTATACTGCAAGTGCTGCTGTGACCTCGGTCTGGAAGATACAATGGCTGCTGCGACTGGGGAAAGGGCCCCTGCCTTCACGTCTGAAGAGTTGGAGAAGCTCGTGGATGGGGTCCTCCCCCAGTATGCGCTACTCTACGGTCCTCCAGACCAACAAGTGAGTACACCGGGTGCACATGGAATGGGCTATGCCTGTGTGGATTGGGGTGGATGTAAGTTTGTGGGGTGGGGGGCGAATGAGGAGTGCAACGCCCGACAGATGAGAGCATGTGCCATATGGCAAAGTGGGTGGGGGGGGCCAATTACATCTAACATGCAGGTCATTGATGATTTCCTCCTTTCCACCCTGTACATGTCAAATAGGTCAGCGCCCATCAGAAGATCGAGATTTGGCGTGCCATCGCCAAGGAAGTCCAGAACTTGGGGGTCCACAACAGACGGGGCACCCACTGCCGCAAGAGGTGGGAGGACATCCGCCGCGGAACAAGGAAGACCGCAGAAACACTGCTGGGGATGGCCTCCCAACCTAGGAGGGGTGCCAGTCGCACCATGACCCCCCTGATGTCCCGGATCCTGGCGGTGGCCTACCCTGAATTGGATGGGCGCTTTAAGACATCACAGCAGACACAAGGGGGTGAGTATCAGCACATTCTCCTATCTTTCTGCGCAGTGGAGGCGTCTGGGTGGGGGAGGAGGGCTGTGGGTGACATTAGGCCAGGGCGCTTTCTGTAGTGTAGTCCTCTCCCTTAGGCATGGCCCTGTGCCCCCGGCCCCCACCTCGGTAGGGTGACAAGTACAGCCATTGAAGGTCCAGCATCTCCCATGTGCGCGTTTGACGTCTCTTGGCCTGTTGTCTTAGTCAGTAGTACTGAGTAGTGTACCCCGAATGCGCGGCTTAGTGCATTAGGCACCTGTGTCTGTCCTCTCCGCCAACGGTGTTGACATTGCATGCACTCAACCTGGTCTTCTTTTTTCTCCCCCCACCCTTTCTCGTCATCTTCTTGTGCATGTGTGCATTAGCATCATCAGGCGGAGGAGATTTGGCATCAGAGCACGAGGGAGCTGCAGGACACAAGGCCCCGGTGGGCCCAGGAACAGACACCGAGGGCACCAGTGATCCGGAGGGCGAGGGGAGCACCACGACGGGGACCGCTGGTGAGAGCAGCGAAAGCGACACGTCCTCGGATGGGAGCTCCCTAGGGGTGGCGGCAACATCCGTGCCCCCCGCCTCTACAGGTACAGCCGCCACCCAGCGCACCAGCCCCGCCCTCCCAGCAGCCCCTCAGTCTTCGCTCCGTGCCGGTTCGCCCAGGAAGGCGCGCGTCTCCTTCGCCCCAGGCACCTCAGCCCCTGCCCCTGTTGCCCCTGCTGCCCTCAGTGCGGAGCTCATTGACCTGGTAAGGACTCTCATTGTTGTGCAGACGACCCTTTTGAATGCCATCCAGAGCAATGCGTACCTGGAGGGCATTCATTCGGGTCAGGCTGCCCATCAACGAGCGTTCACTGCTCTGGCCTCAGCACTGACGGCAGCCATTGTCCCTGTTTCCAGCCTCCCTCTTCTTACTACCTCCAGCCTTTCTCTGTCTCCTGTTCCTCAGCCTATCCCATCCACACCATCAGACCAGCCTGCACACACCTCAACACCCAAGAGCAGCTCATCCAAACACAAGCACCAAAGATCCCACAAACACTCACCCAAGCAACACCCAGATGCAGACATGCCAACAGCCACTGCCACCCCTGTGTCCCCCTCCTCCTCGTCTCCCTCCTCCCTCCCTGTGACGTCTACACTCACACCTGCATGCACCCCAACATCAGCCAGTGCTTCCATCACCACCTCACCCTCCAGGACAGTCCACAATCGTGCAGTCACCACCCCCACTGCCATTTACACGTCCCCTGTGTCCTCTCCCACTGTGTCTGTCACCCCCTCTTCCAAGACACACAAACGCAGGCAGACACCCACCCAACAGCCATCCACCTCACGACAGCCTACAGCACCAGCACCTTCACCCAATGACAGCACACCTGACTCTCCTACAACCACCTCCTCTACCTCCACTTCCATCTCCACTTCTCCTACCCTTTACCTTGGCCCTAAAAAACTTTTCCTGGCTAACCTTAACCTCTTTCCCCCCGATGAGCTCCCCCATCCATCTTCAAAGAGTCCCAAGAGCACCGCAGCCACCACCAGCCCAGCTTCGGGTGTCACTGTTGTGCCTGGGTTCTGGAGCCCACCCTTTGCCAGCAGTGACACATCGATCAGCAGCAAGGACACGTCCAGCCCCCCCCCCGGCAAGAGGACCCGCAAAAACAAGGGCCGCCGTGCGAGGACCGACAGGGCTGCCCCCAAGGAGCAATGTGCGGCCACTTCACCACCCACACCATGTAGGGGAGGCAAGGGCCCGAGAGCCCCATCAAAGGAGCGGAAGGGCAGCAGGAGCGCAGAGAAGGTGGACCCCACATGCCACATCCCAGCTGGGAAGGAGGACACTAAGGAGGCCAGGAGTCCGTCCCCGAATGGGTCCAGAAACGTCACGGTCCGAGGGCGACTGAGCAGGGGGTCCAGGCCAGGTCAGGCTCCCTTGACCTGCTGGATGAGCACCGCTGAACAGGGCCCGCGGTGCAGAAGAGCACCGCTGAACAGGGCCCCGCCGTGGAGGAGAGCACCGCTGAACAGGGCCCGCGGTGCAGAAGAGCACCGCTGAACAGGGCCCGCGGTGCAGAAGAGCACCACTGAACAGGGCCCGCCGTGGAGATAGGCACCACTGAACAGGGCCCCGCTGTGGAGAAGAGCACCGCTGAACAGGGCCCGCCGTGGAGATAGGCACCGCTGAACAGGGCCCCGCCGTGGAGAAGAGCACCGCTGAACAGGGCCCGCGGTGCAGAAGAGCACCGCTGAACAGGGCCCCGCCGTGGAGAAGAGCACCGCTGAACAGGGCCCGCGGTGCAGAAGAGCACCGCTGAACAGGGCCCGCCGTGGAGATAGGCACCGCTGAACAGGGCCCCGCCGTGGAGAAGAGCACCGCTGAACAGAGCCCGCGGTGCAGAAGAGCACCGCTGAACAGGGCCCCGCCGTGGAGAAGAGCACCGCTGAACAGGGCCCGCTGTGCAGAAGAGCACAGCTGAACAGGGCCCGCCGTGGAGATAGGCACCGCTGAACAGGGCCCCGCCGTGCAGAAGAGCACCGCTGAACAGGGCCCGCCGTGGAGATAGGCACCGCTGAACAGGGCCCCGCCGTGGAGAAGAGCACCGCTGAACAGGGCCCGCGGTGCAGAAGAGCACCGCTGAACAGGGCCCCGCCGTCTCAAGCACCGCTCCGCTGGGCACCGCCGTCTCAAGCACCGCTCCGCTGGGCCCTTCCTCTCAAGCACCGCTCCGCTGGGCCCTTCCTCTCAAGCACCGCTCCGCTGGGCACCGGCGTCTCAAGCACCGCTCCGCTGGGCCCTTCCTCTCAAGCACCGCTCCGCTGGGCCCTTCCTCTCAAGCACCGCTCCGCTGGGCACCGCCGTCTCAAGCACCGCTCCGCTGGGCCCTTCCTCTCAAGCACCGCTCCGCTGGGCCCTTCCTCTCAAGCACCGCTCCGCTGGGCCCTTCCTCTCAAGCACCGCTCCGCTGGGCCCTTCCTCTGAAGCACCGCTCCGCTGGGCCCTTCCTCTCAAGCACCGCTCCGCTGGGCCCTTCCTCTCAAGCACCGCTCCGCTGGGCACCGCCGTCTCAAGCACCGCTCCGCTGGGCCCTTCCTCTCAAGCACCGCTCCGCTGGGCACCGCCGTCTCAAGCACCGCTCCGCTGGGCCCTTCCTCTCAAGCACCGCTCCGCTGGGCACCGGCGTCTCAAGCACCGCTCCGCTGGGCCCTTCCTCTCAAGCACCGCTCCGCTGGGCCCTTCCTCTCAAGCACCGCTCCGCTGGGCACCGGCGTCTCAAGCACCGCTCCGCTGGGCCCTTCCTCTCAAGCACCGCTCCGCTGGGCACCGCCGTCTCAAGCACCGTTTATGGTTCACTGTGCCCACCATGCCTCCTCCTTGACCAGTGGAGACTGTCATCCACCTGATGGACTGTGGCTTTGCACTCCCCAGGATGGTCCAGTGGGCAGCCCACCCACTGTAGAGACATTGAGAGACTGTGGCTTTGCACTCCCCAGGATGGTCCAGTGGGCAGCCCACCCACTGTAGAGACATTGAGAGACTGTGGCTTTGCACTCCCCAGGATGGTCCAGTGGGCATGGTGGCTCCTCGTGGATCTGGCGTCGTGGACTCATGTGGCTGTGGTGCCCCCCCCTTCCCTTCCCCCTGAGGTGCCTGTAGTTTTTACACCTGATGCCCCTGCAGTGTTCTCTCCAAAGGACTCAGGTCTCCTGTGTGGGCTTTGCCCTTATTTCTCAAGACTTTGGCCCACGGACATGCTGAATTCGTAGGATGTGCAGGACTTGGTACTTCAGTTATACACTGATGTGTATGTCATTAGTTTTGTTGTGAATATCTTTCATGGTTGTACGATAATTTTCTGGAGCTTTTTGGTACATAAATATTTATTCCAAATATGATTATGTCCTAGTATTTTTCAGGGGTGTTAGGGTGGTGTCACTGTGACTTGGTGCTCTGCATTGGTGAGTACATAGTTGGGGGGGGGTGTCGCATATGTGTGTGCCCGTAACCTTTCGTCCTCCCCCTCCCGTGTGTCGTAGGTGCAGTACTCACCGTTGTCGTCTGCGCCGGACTTCGTACTCGTGGTAGATGAGAAGGTAGACGAGAGCAGGTAGGATGTTTAATTCGGGTTCCATGCTGTCCTCCTTCCTCCTGGAGTGCGTAGTGGTGAGCGTTTTCCCGTCCGTAGTCTGTTTCCGCCGTGTTTTTATCGGCGGTGCTCCCGCCCCGGAAAAGGTGGCGTATTGGTGAGTTGGAATAGTGTGGGTGGTACATTATCTGCCGCCTGTCTGTTGGCGGTGACCGCCGCGCTGTTTGTTTGTACCGCCGTGGCGGTCGGAGTGTTAAGGTGGCTGTCTGTGTTGGCGGTTCCCGCCAGGCTCAGAATCCCATTTTTTTTACCGCCAGCCTGTTGGCGGGTTGACCGCCGCTTTAACACCGACCGCCAGGGTTAGAATCACCCCCATAATCTATTTTTATAAATTGGTTTTGGATTTTTTAAATGTTTCCTGTATTATATTTAATTACTGTTTTGTGATATTTGAATGCTTTACACTCTGTCCCCTAAGTTAAGCCTTGACGCTCGTTGCAAAGCTACCAAGGGTTGAGCTGGGTTTAACTAACTGAGACCTAACTGGACCTAGGTGGAGGTTAGTGGCCTATTGCTAAGTGTAGGTACCTACCTGCCCTTACTAATAACCCATTTTCCAGCACTCATGGCTCGGCGACAATCCTGTCTTTCTGTCGGGTGTGTTTCTCATTGACACTAAACTAAAGGTAATGCTTCAGGCCATTTCAGATTCGTGGATGCACACATCTTTGCAACTCTTGACTTCAAGGTACCATTCATCTGTTCCACTAGTCCTGCTGCTTCAGGGCAGTAACTACAATGCAACTTCTGCTCAATGTTCAATGCTGCACACAGTAATTTAATTACTTCACTTTTGAAATTACTTCCCCTATCTGATTCTAAAGAGATCGGAAAACCGAAATGTGTTTCTTTGTGTAGAGCAAGCGTCAATCCAGTGACTAAAAATGCAAACAATCACCAACACATATCTCAAACCTCCACACACAAGCATCTCAAAAAAATCCTTCTGCATTCTGTTGAATGGACCTCCCACTCTTCCAATGTGGCTCAAATTAACCACTGTCCCTTTCCCTGTGTTCAATGTTTGGCAAATGACCCAACAATGGCAAACTGCTTCAGCAACCTGGCTAAACCTTGGTTGAACCAATCATGGTTGAACATCCGAATCATGGCATTCCTCCCAATATGTGCTTGACTATGATAGTACCTAGCCATTTGAGACAACAAACTATTTGAAAAACCCAATTGACCCTCTTCTGAAACCCACAATTCATCTTGTATGTGCACACATTTTGTTTTGCTCCATAAACGTTTTTCTTCCCTGTCAACATTATTCCACAACATTTTAAATTCCTCCAAGGTGTCAATTACTTTCAACAAAAAACTCGGACATGTTCTGTCTTTTTCAGGTAACAGTTCCCACTTATCTTCTAATGATATACAGTTCAGTGCACAAAACCTTGCAACTTGGTCTGCATATCCATTTCCCAATGATACAAAGTCCTGCGACTTCAGGTGTGCACTGCATTTCATCATGACAATCTTTTCAGGCATTTGAATAGTATGTAACAGTTCTTTAATCCTGTCACAATTTCTCACTGGTGAACCAGAAGAGGTCATGAAACCTCTCTGTGACCAAAACTGGCCAAAATCATGGACTATTCCAAATCCATACGGGCTATCCATACAGATTGCAACTTTCAGCTGGGCAGACACATGGATCACTCTAGTAAGGGCTACCAGTTCCCCTACCTGAGCAGAATACACTCCTCGAAGCCAAGAAGCTTCCAAAATACCAGTAATTGTGCACACAGCATATCCTGCTCTTAGTGTCCCTGCATTGTCCCTCAGACAGGGACCATCACCAAAGATAATTTGGTCATTTTCTTCCAATCGGGTATCTCTAAATCCAGGGTTCGGTTTTGGGCACAAGTCAGTTACTTCAAGACAATCATGCTCAACATCTTCCACTTGCTCAATTTCAACATTTTCATTTGGGAGTAAGGTTGCCGGGTTCAGAATTGTACAATTTTTCAATGACACATTTGGTGACCCTAGAATACTCGTTTCATGTCTGGTCAACCTCGCACCAGTCAAATATTGGGTTTTTGTCCTTATAAGTAAAATCTCGATAGAGTGAGGTACCATTACAGTCAGGGGATGTCACATCACAATGCCTTTGCACTGTGTAAGACTTTGCCCAACTGCTGGAACTGCACACAAACAACCTGGTAAGGCTGCTGCAACTTTGTCCGAAGTAGCTGAAAAATATGCTACTGGGCATTGTACACCTCCATGGACCTGTGTCAAGACAGACAAAGAACATGCATCACGCTCATGACAAAACAATGTGAAAGCTTTTGTGTAGTCAGGCATACCCAAAGCTGGAGCCTTGCACAGACTCTCAAATTAGTGAACGCTTTCATTCCAGACTGGTCTAACACTATAGGATCAGTGACTTCCTTATAAGTCAGCTTCTGCAATGGTCTTGAAATGACTGAGAAATTTAGAATCCATTTTTGACAGTAGCCTACCATCCCTAAAAACATCCTGACATTTCTCTGTGTAGTCGGGGGATTTATCTGCAATATGGCTATAATCCTTTCTCTGAGTATCTTTCTTGATCCATTCTCAATCTTGTGACCCAAGTATTTCACGACTTTCTGACAGTGTTGCAACTTAAGGAGAGACACTTTGTGACCATTTTTTCCCAAATGGTTCAACAGGGCAATGTTATTATACTTGCATTTGTCCCTTGTTTTGGACACAATCAGCAAATCATCAATGTACTGCACCAAGGTCGATTGAAAAGGCAATTCCAACAAATTGAAATTATTTTTCAAGATCTGATTGAATATGGAAGGGGACTCTGAAAACCCTTAAGGAATTCTGAAAATACAATAAACTTGATTCAAACATTTGAAACAAAATAGCAATTGGCTATCCTCGTGAAGAAAAGAAGGTTTGCGACAATTCAATGACAGTGAACCACTCAGCATCACATAGAATCTGAAACATTATCACAGCTGTATTCGGCACCACAGGAGAACATTTGACCACAATCTCATTTATTTTTCTCAAATCTTGGACAATTCGAACTTTCACACAGGGCTTTTGCAAACCCATTATCGGTGAGTTACATGAATTGCTCAATACTTCCTTCAAAACCCCTTGCTTTACAAAATCTGCAATTACCTAGGCGACGTTCATAAGGACATCTTGTGGCATGTGGTACTACAGAAGTTGAGGAAAAACTGCACTCGGCTTTACAGTAACTTTCATTGCCTCAACTCCCTTTATCAGACCTACTTCTTTTCCTGTCAAATCCCACACTTTCTCCTTAACCGTTACCTGCAAATCAGGATGAAGCTCTTTAACTGTGATCATTGGGAAAAATTCAATCAGAGGGTACACCTCATTTGTAGTTTCACTTCCTAACTCTGGGGCTTGGTCATCTTCATCATCACTATTCATCTGAATCTCAATCCGTGCTTATTTTGTAAAGAAAAAGGTGCCGGTGTGCAAAACTCTCCTCTTGAACATGCGGCGGCTGCAATTAAATGTGTGAACACGGAATACTGAGGCAGCGTAATCCTGAAGCCATCTTGGGCCTCTTCAATCCATGAAAAGCCACTTGCTGCCCCTTCAGCTCACTCTAGTAGCTTTCTACTTTCTCCCTTTGTGACGCTTTTTCCTTTTTCTCTTCCTCCATCTTTTCCATATGTGTCTTTTGCTTGCAGCAAATGGTTGAGGCAGAAGAATAAGTCCCGGCCCTAAAAAATAAGTGCCGGTGCTCAGCACCGGAAACAACAAGCACAAATTAAGCACTGATCTCAATTCCATCATTTGAACAAGTAATCAAACATTTCATTTTACACAGCAAATCTCTTCCCAGTAGGGATAGCGGACTTGAATTGCAGACTACGAACTTTTGCAATCCCTGAAAGTTGGAAATTTTAACCTGAACAGGTTCTTTAATGGGGTTGGTCAAATACTGATTCGCTACTCCTACAATCTGAACTGTTCTACCTGAAGGGGGCAAATTTGGAACTTCTGCACTTCTCACTGTAGAGTGTGTAGCTCCTGTTTCAACCAAGAATGAAACTCTGTGACCCATAACCTTTCCCTTCACATAGGGACCTCTGTGATCTACTTCTAACGAAGTTGCAAACACACATGGCTCCTCCTCTGAACTATCGCTCATCCAATCATCATTTATTGCATTCTCAATGTGTAACAGGAATTGGTGCACTGTGTTATTATTTTGGTTAAGCCTCTGACCTGTTCGGAAAGCATCACCTTCTGTTGCATTGGCTGCAACTGTGTCACTTGTATACGTCGCATTTGCACCTGCTGCATGGGCTGAAAACTTGATCCACATTATTTTGAAAATGTGCATTAGGATGTCTCACTCTCGACCCTCTCATGTTCAGGAATGAATTGATGTAATTACTTTGCTGAACGACACCTTCCTGTACCATCATCGGACACTCCCATTTCCAATCTTCAACAGCTCCGCAAACGTGGCATGGCAACAATTTCTTCATTCCTTGCACATCATTCTGAACCCCTAAAGTACCCAAGTTTGGACCATGATTAACATTAACTCCGCTACCTCTCCTCTGGGGCTAAAACATCATGTTTCCATGCTGCTGCTGTGTTAACCGTTGTGAAAAATTCCCCTGCATTCCAGTTTGATCTGCTTTAATCTGCACCACCTTTTCCTTCTCTTTTACGTTTTTTCAGCTTCATTTCAATGTCATCACTATAGTACTTTGCATACTGCAACACCTCATCAATCAGCTTTGCTTGCCAGCAGATCAAATGACGTTTAATCTTCTGGCTAGTTTCAGGTCTAAACCCTTCCACAGATCTGAACACAAAATGAATCATGTCTCTCTCCTCAAATATCTCTGTACCACTGTAATGTTTGAACGCCTGCAACAAGGTAGGCCCTAGGTAGCCCCATGGGCAGGGTGCAGTGTATGTTTAAGGTAGGACATATAGTAATGTGTTTTATATGTCCTGACAGTGAGATACTGCCAAATTCGGTTTTCACTGTTGCAAGGCCTATCTCTCTCATAAGTTAACATGGAGGGTACCTTTAAAAATGATTAAAGCGTAGATTCCCTTTGGGAGCAGATAGACATGTGGAGTTTGGGGTCTCTGATCTCACAAATTTAAAAATACATATTTTATTAAAGTATTGTGTGTTTGAAAATGCCACTTTTAGAAAGTGGGCATTTTCTTGCTTAAACCATTCTGTGACTCTGCCTGTTTGTGGCTTTCCTGTCTGGGTCAGTTTGACAGTTGTGCTGTTTGCACCTCTCTCTAGACAGTGACACAAAGGGGACTGGGTTGTGGCCTGCATATCCTGATGAGCCATCTGTGCTAGAAGGGAGGGGAGGAGTGGTCACTTACACCTGAAGGACTGTGCCGGCCTTCACACAATGCAGTCTCTTACCCCCTGGTGTGTTTCTGGGGCCTGGCCTATGCAAGGCAGGATTTCACAAACAAAAGAGACATTCCTTTGAAGTAAGCCTACTTCAAATGACAAAATGGGTATAAGAAGAGCACCCAAAACCACAGACTTTAGATCTACCATGCCTGTAGATTGTTTGCTTGACAATGACCTGGAGGATTCCCCTTGGAAGGAGGTGGAACACAGCTCACACTTAGAGATGTTGGGTCTGCCTGGGTGGGTATGCGTATCAATCAGGTCTATGGCAGCCCGTCAGGGCTGAAAGAGTGGCCTAGGTGTCTGCCAGAAGGAGGAAGGGCAAGGGGCACGAAAAACCAGCCCCAGAAGTTTCCACGGTCCAGGAGGAGGTTGAACATGGTGGGGAGACCCTGGAGCCTACAGGGGAACAGGTGGCTGAACTGGGTGAGGTCCCTGAGTTGTTAAGGTGGCAGCAGGAAGGAGGGCCCACCAGGGAAGCATTCTGTGAGGCACAGAAGTCATGCCCTACTCTGGAGGGTTTGCGTCAGCAGGCTGGAGACCAAGCATCTGGAAAGGAGCCTGGATCACATTTGATTTACTGGGAGGATGGCCTCCTATATAGCGAGCCTAAGGTTCGTGAACCTGGGTCGACCTGTGTGCTGGTGGTACCCCAGTGCTTCAGAGCTTTCCTACTGGGTCTGGCTCATGATTTTCCTTTAGCTGGTCATTTGGAGCAGGACAAGACCTTTGAGCTTCTTGTCACCCCCTTCTATTCACTCCAGTACGCAGGCACTCTGATGCTCATTGCAGGTCTTGCCCAACTTGTCAGGCAAGTGGCAAGAGTGGTGAGAAATGCAAAGCTCCCCTCCAACCTTTTCCTGCCGTTAGTACCCCATTTGAAAGGGTTGGTATTGATATTGTTGGGCCTCTGGACCCCAAGACAGCCTTCGGCCACAGGTTTATCCTGGTCTTGGTGGACCATGACATCCGGTACCCAGAAGCCATTCCTTAAAGATCAATCACTGCCCCTGTGGTGGGCTGTGCCTTGATGGGAGTTTTTACCCTCATGGGGTTCCCCAAGGAAGTGGTGTCCGATAGGGGTACAAACTTCATATTAACCTATATGAAGTCTCTGTGGAAGGCATGTGGGGTAACCTACAAGTTCACCATACTTTATCACCCCCAAAGCAATAGCCTGGTTGAGAGAAGGCTTGATCATGGGCCTGTCGGAGCCCATGAGGCGGAAGTGGGATGTCCTCTTGCCATGCCTTCTGTTCGCTTACAGGGAGGTGCCTCAAAAGGGACTTGAGTTTAGTCCATTTGAGCTGATCTGTGGCCACCCTGTGAGGAGACCTTTAAGTTTGGTAAAGGAGGCTTTGGAAAAAGCTCCTAGTAAACCCCCAGGATGTATTCAGTTACATGGTGGCTCCGGGAAACCAGACTGCCCGCTTCAGACGTCTCGCACAGGAGAACCTGGAAGCAAGCCAGGAGGATGTGAAATGCTGGTATGACCATAATGCCACTCTGGTCGAGTTTCAACCTGGTCAGAAACTGTGGGTGGTGGCACCAGTGGAGCCTAGGGTGCTCCAGGACAAGTGGACTGGGCCATTTGAGGTGGTGGAGCGCAAGAGTGAAGTCACCTACCTGGTGGACTTACAGACTCCTAGGAATCCTTTAAGGGTCCTGCATGTTAACCGGCTCAAGCCACACTTTGAGCGGACGGAGCTAGGAGCTCCTAGCGACAGATGTCGGGGGAAGAGTAGGAGAGTGAGACTCTTCCCTGTCTGGGTTAGTTTGACAGTTGTGCTATTTGTACCTCTGTCTAGACAGTGACACAAAGGGGACTGGGGTGTAGCCTGCATATCCTGATGAGCCATCTGTATTAGGAAGGAGAGGAGGAGTGGTCACTTACACCTGAAAGGGCTGTGCCTGACCTCTCACAATGCAGTCCTGAGCTTTCCTCCTGTTGTTGAAGTCTCATGTCAATCAAAGACGTCTCCTGCCAGCACCTGGACTCTCTGCTGAGACTCCTGCCCTGCCAAGTGGTGCCCCATCCAGTTCCTGGGGTTTTGGAAGGTGAAGCTGGCAGACCAAGACTGAAAATCCATGCACAGACCGCCATGCGGTGAAAATATTGACGCACCTTCCGAGACGTGGCTGAAAAATGACGTGCGCCGGCTTCGCTGCAGAAATCAACGCTCCACCGGCATCGCAGCTGGAAGATTTATGCATGCAGCTGGAGAAATGACACGCAACACCCGCTGCCGGAGGATTATAACATTCGCAACCCACATTGAGCAGTTTTGCTTATATCGTGCGGCAGGATTTTCAACGCAAACCTTGCTGGGCATGGAAAAATGACGCAATGCCTGCCCGGACCCGAGTGCTTGCCTGGATCGACGCATCGCTCTCCTGCGGAGAGGAAAACAACGCACACCGACCCGACCGGAGAAGGAGAAACGACACACGGTCTCACTTGCGGGTAAGAAATCGACGCATCGCTAACCTTTTTCGTCGCACACTCACCTGTCCATGTTATTTTGACACTACCCAGGTATTTTTCAATGCTAACAGTGTTTTTATTGTTTACTAAAGTATTAAGACTCTTTTGCTTTTAAAATTAATATCTTGGCTTGTGTATGTTGGATTTTTGTTGTTTTGGTCTTGTTTTGTTTAGATAAATATTTCCTATATTTCTAAACCTGTGTTGTGTCATTATGTAGTGTTTTCACTGAGTTACTGTTTGTGTTGGTACAAATTCTTTACACATAGACTCTGAAGTTAAGCCTGTCTGCTTGTGCCAAGCTGCCAAGTGGTTTAGCGGGGGTTAACTGAAGGTGATACTCCTTTACCCTGACTAGAGTGAGGGTCCTTGCTTGGACAGGGGGTAACCTGACTGCCAACAAAAGACCCAATTTCTAACAAATTTTAATCCCAGAATTCCTTTTAACTACTTTCTCAACCAATTGCCTCTCGCGACGGCTCCCAATCTGTGCACGATCCTTCTCACTAACCGACCTATCCCAGCGCTGCTCCAATGATGTCACACTCACACGTACTGTGGCTGACAAAGTCTTGCAGCTCGTCCTCCCAAACTCCGATTCACACAAACTAATGCAAAATTTGCAAGCGAAAATCAAAAGCTGAAAACCAATTCTGCTAGTTTACTACTGGAAAGGTAACACAATTCACTTCAGAAACCTTACAGATTTTTCAATGACGGCTCTCACTCAAACAGCTACTCCTACTTTCTCAGTCTCCCAGACTCACAAGTAAAATTTGACCGACAAATTTCACTCTCAACTGATCAGTAGGTCTGTCCTGGTGCACATAGGACTCGCCAGAACTCAGTCGAAATTTTCTTTCACTCCCTTTGACACTCTGACTTGTCAACCACGCCCGATCAACCTACTAAAGAAGACAGATTACAACATAAAACCTCATACACTTTTCAATATACTCCGGAGTCTTAGACCACACAGTGTCCACACAGTGTCCGTACAACAACAACCATGTGGCCAATTTTTGAGCTCAAAGCACCACACACGTGAAGTTCGATGACTTCCCTACTCTCACACTGCTGAGTAAGCACACTCCTTCTACAACTTCATTTGGAGTATGCACACTCCCTAAACCCTCACAAACCTCACCATTCACCTGCGATTTGCATAAGCTGTGCAAGTGCAACCTACTTCATACAAACTGTCACTAGAACAATGAGAACATCCTGAAACAATCATTAGCAGGATACGAGATTCCGGAAAATTCATTTCTGGGCTTAAGGGAAAATTTTCTCTCCAATTTGCATAATTGGAAAATAAGGGCCAGATGTAGGAAACACTTTGCGAGTCGCAAACGGCAAAATCTGCCGTTTGCGACTCGCAAATGCGTGTTTCCTATGCAGAAATGCATTTTGCGAGTCGTTACCGACTCGCAAAATGCATTTCCGAATCGCAAATAGGAAGGGGTGTTCCCTTCCTATTTGCGAGTCGCAGTGGTATGCAACTCCATTTGCGACCGCTTACGCGGTCGCAAATGGAGTCGCAGTTACCATCCACTTCAAGTGGATGGTAACCCACTCGCAAATTGGAAGGGGTCCCCATGGGACCCCTTCCAGTTTGAGACTGGACCCCAAAACATTTTTTCAGGGCAGGGAGTGGTCCAAGGGACCACTCCCTGCCCTGAAAAAAACGAAACAAAAGGTTTCGGATTTTTTTGAAATGCAGCTCGTTTTCCCTTAGGGAAAACGGGCTACATTTAAAAAAAAAAAAACTGCTTTATTTAAAAGCAGGTCGCTAACATGGAGGTCTGCTGACGTCAGCAGGCGTCCATGTTAGCGAGTGCCTATACTCGCAATGGGGCCGCAATTTGCGACCCACCTCATGAATATTCATGAGGTGGGTCATTGCGACCCCATTGCGAGTTGCAGTCGGTGTCTGAGACACCGTACTGCATAGCAATTTGCGACTTGCAAATTGCGAGTCGCAGGGACTCGCAATTTGCAAGTCGCAAATTGCTTTTTTGCTACATCTGGCCCTAAAATCCAAATCTCAATAATAATGAACCTTCACCTCTGTTACTATCTCTGGACGTCTATGATAGACTCTTAAGAAGACTACCTATTACCTCTCTTTACCAACACTGTTTTCGCCTGTTATCGTGTACCGGACGTCTATGATAAGCTCTTAACCCCTTCGCTGCCAGGCCTTTTCCCCCTCCTGTGCCGAGCCTTTTTTTGGCTATTTGGTGCAGTTCGCACTTAGGCTCTCATAACATTTTGTTCACATAAGCTACCCACGCCAAATTTGCGTCCTTTTTTTTCCAACATCCTATGGATTCTAGAGGTACCCAGACTTTGTGGGTTCCCCAGAAGGAGGCCAAGAAATTAACCAAAATACAGTGAAAATTGTGGTTTTTTCAAAAGAATGGGAAAAAGGCTTGTGGTTTTTTCCCTGAAAATGGCATCAACAAAGGGTTTGCGGAGCTAAAATCACCAGCTTCCCAGCTTTCAGGAACAGGCAGACTTGAATCAGAAAACCCAATTTTTTAACACAATTTTGGCATTTTACTGAGACATACCCCATTTTTATGATTTTTTGTGCTTTCAGCTTCCTTCCAGTCAGTGACAAAAATGGGCATGAAACCAATGCTGGATCCCAGAAACCGCATCAGTTCTGAAAAGTAGACAAAATTCTGAATTCAGCAAGGGGTAATTTGTGTAGATCCTACAAGGGTTTCCTACAGAAAATAACAACTGAAAAAGAAAAATATTGAAATTGAGGTGAAAGAAACATCAATTCTTCTCTACGTTTTACTCTGTAACTTTTTCCTGCAATGTCAGATTTTCGAAAGCAATATACAGTTACGTCTGCTGGACTCTGGTTGCGGGGATATATAGGGCTTGTAGGTTCATCAAGAACCCTAGGTACCCAGAGCCGATAAATGAGCTGGACCCTGCAGTGCGTTTTCATTCTATACCGGGTATACAGCAATTCATTTGCTGAAATATAAAGAGTAAAAAATAGCTATCAAGAAAACCTTTGTATTTCCAAAAAGGGCACAAGATAAGGTGTTGAGGAGCAGTGGTTATTTGCACATCTCTGAATTCCGGGGTGACCATACTAGCATGTGAATTACAGGGCATTTCTCAAATAGATGTCTTTTTTACACACTCTCTTATATTTGGAGGGAAAAAATGTAGAGAAAGACAAGGGGCAATAACATTTGTTTTACTAATCTATGTTTCCCCAAGTCTCCCGATAAAAATTATACCTCACTTGTGTGGGTAGGCCTAGCGCCCGTGACAGGAAACACCCCTAAACACAACGTGGACACATCAAATTTTTTGAAAGAAAACAGAGGTGCTTTTTGCAAAGTGCCTACCTTTAGATTTTGGCCTCTAGCTCAGCCGGCACATAGGGAAACCTACCAAACCTGTGCATTTTTTAAAGCTAGAGACCTAGGGGAATCCAAGATGGGGTGACTTGTGGGGCTCTGACCAGGCTCTGTTGCCCAGAATCCTTTGCAAACCTCAAAATTTGGCAAAAAAACTAATTTTCCTCACATTTCGTGACAGAAAGTTCTGGAATCTGAGAGGAGCCACAAATTTCCTTCCACCCAGCGTTCCCCCAAGTCTCCCGATAAAAATGATACCTCACTTGTGTGGGTAGGCCTAGCGCCCGCGACAGGAAATGGCCCAAAACACAATGTGGACACATCACATTTTTTCATAGAAAACAGTGCCTACCTGTGGAGTTTGGCCTCTAGCTCAGCCAGCACCTAGGGAACCCTAGCAAACCAGAGCATTTTTTAAAACTAGAAACGCAGGGAAATCCAATATCGGGTGACTTGTGGGTCTTGACCAGGTTCTGTTACCCAGAATCCTTTGCAAACCTCAAAATTTGCCTAAAAAAGCAAGTTTTCCTCACATTTCGGTGACAGAAAGTTCTGGAATCTGAGAGGAGCCACAAATTTCCTTCCATCCAGCGTTCCCCCAAGTCTCCCGATAAAAATGGTACCTCACTTGTGTGGGTAGGCCTAGCGCCCGCGACAGGAAATGGCCCAAAACACAACGTGGACACATCACATTTTTTCATAGAAAACAGTGCCTACCTGTCAATTTTGGCCTCTAGCTCAGCCGGCCCCGGGGGGGGGCAGAAATGGGCTAAAATAAATGTGCCCCCCAAACCCTCCTCCAGGAGCGACCCTTGCCTATGGGGTTGCTCCCCCTGTGTGACATTGCGCCAAAAAAAAATCCCCGGTGCCTAGTGGTTTCTGCCCCCATGGGGGCAGATTGACCTAAAATCGGCCAATCAGCCCCCAAGGGGGGCAGAAATGGCCTAAAATAAATTTGCCCCCCACAGCCCCTCGGGGAGCGACCAATGGCTACAAGGTCGCTCCCCTTGCGTGACGGCGCAAAAAAAAGGTCCCTGGTGCCTAGTGGTTTCTGCCCCCCTTGGGGGCAGATTGACCTACAATTGACCAATCTGCCCCTAAGGGTGACAGAAATGGTTTAAATACAATTTGGCCCCAGGGGAGCGACCCTTGCCTAATGGGTCGCTCCCCATCTCTAAAAAAACAAACAAACAAAAAAAAAATCACAAAAAAACAATTTGCCCTGGCGCCTAGAGGTTTCTGCCCCCCCGGGGGCAGATCAGCCTAATACCAATAGGCCGATCTGCCCCCGGGGGGGCAGAAATGGCCTAAAATAAATTTCCCCACCCCCCCCGGGGAGCGACCCTTGCCTACAAGGTCGCTCCCCTTGCGCGACGGAGCAAAAAAAAGATCCCTGGTGCCTAGTGGATTCTGCCCCCCTTGGGGCAGATTGACCTACAATCGGCCAATCTGCCCCCATGGGGGCAGAAATTGTCTAAATACAATTTGTCCCCCAGGGGAGCGACCCTTGCCTAATGGGTCGCTCCCCATCTCTAAAAAAAAAAAAAAAAAAAAAAACAATTAGCCCTGGCGCCTAGAGGTTTCTGCCCCCGGGGGGGCAGAAGTGGCCTAAAATAAATTTGCCCCCCCAACCCCCTTGGGAGCGACCCTTGCCTACAAGGTCGCTCCCCTTGCGTGACAGCGCAAAAAAAAGATCCCTGGTGCCTAGTGGTTTCTGCCCCCCTTGGGGGCAGATTGACCTACAATCGGCCAATCTGCCAAGGGGGGCAGAAATGGTCTAAATACAATTTGCCCCCCAGGGGAGCGACCCTTGCCTAATGGGTCGCTCCCCATCTCTAAAAAAACTAACAAACAAAAATAAAACACAAAAAAACAATTTTCCCTTGCGCCTAGAGGTTTCTGCCCACCCTGGGGGCAGATCGGCCTAATACCAATAGGCCGATCTGCCCCCAGGGGGGGCAGAAATGGCCTAAAATAAATTTGCCCCCACCCCCCACGGGGAGCGACCCTTGTCTACAAGGTCGCTCCCCTTGCGTGACGGCGCAAAAAAAAGATCCCTGGTACCTAGTGGTTTATGCCCCCCTTGGGGCCAGATTGACCTCAAATCGGCCGATCGATCCGCAAATACATTTCCTTCCCTTTGAAGCCTCTCTGCCTCCTCCCCGTGATCGGAAGAGAAATGCTTTGCATTTCTCTGTGGATCATTGCACTGGAAGCTGAGCTTCCAGCGCGATGGGAGGAGGCCCTGTGACAAACAGCGCGCGCTAACGTCACAGGGGGGTGGGGGGGTCGTTGTGGAAGGGGAAAGGCTTCCCCTTCCATCCCTGACTTTGAGCGTGGGGGGGAACCCCACAGAGGGAGTGCTAGCGCTCCCTCTGGGCTGGGTGCACAGGACGTAATGGTTACGTCCTGGGCACAGCAGCACTGTGCTGCAGGACGTAACCATTACGTCCTCGGCACAGAAGGGGTTAAGGAGACCATCTCTGTTAGCGTGTCTGTCCTTATTAAGTAAAATAGAAGGGGACGCAAATAAGTAGATTAACCCTTTGACTCGCAATTAAGATGTTGTTACCATAACTCCGGTACATGCAAATCAATGATCAATAACCAATACACAATATCAACAATCACCAATAATCAATAACATCAATAATAAATAGTCAGTAATTTTCACACACCATGACTTTTCAGTTATGAATAACCACACCTATTGGTAAAAGTTAGAATATTTATTTCCCTACATTAACAATGCGAAGGTCATGTAGATTAATCTCAAAATCAAATGAAACACATACAGAAACAAAACTCACTATCCAAAGCGGCAGAAGAAACATAATCTAATCAAAGCTTGAACCACAACACATTCTACGGCTACAGTGCAAATTAATAACAGAGTCAACTGCGTCATATTGATATATGCATTTGAGTTCAGCAGAGAAATTCATGAAGCATTATTCCCTATTGGCAGAATTTCATTAGTGAGGATCCTTAACTAATATCAGCTTAGCATCAGTATGTTGGGCCTCATGCAAAACAATTTTGTAACACAAATTTGGAAAAACATCTAACTGTGGCTCTATCAAAACAGTGCAGTTGGTACCTAGAAAGAAAGAACAAATATGCATAGTAATCGATATTCTAATCCATAATACCTATCCTCACTGTGGATCAGCAAGCAGAGTCAGCCTTCGTACTTAGAACATCAGTTGATCAGCAAGGCATCAGGATTCAGCATCAAAGTTTAGAAAATGCAATGTCTTTCAGCAATAAAGTTAAGCACGTCTCTTGTCAAGACACACAAGAAATATTGGCCTTTTGGCCAGCAAGAAAATGGGCAATGAAGGTTTCTTCTCTCAGTGCAGTCCTGTTAAATTAAAACTACTAAAACTATGGGCCATAGTTATACTTTTTGACGCAAAACTTCGCAGACGCAGTTTTGCATCAAAATGTTTAACGCCGGCTAACACCATTTCTTTGCACCACCCGGGCGTTAATTTTATACTTTGATGCTCCGTGGCGCCAACCACGGGTTAGAGTCATTGTTTTTACTATAACCATTGCGCCACGTCGTAAAGAAAAAAGAAGTTAACGTGGCGAAAATTACTTTAATCCTGTTTACGACGTTGCAAACTGGATACTCGCCATTTTTCCTCGCAATAGCGTCAAAAAGCAGCGCAAACACAGCAAAATGTGCAAATGACCCCCAAAATGGATCCCAGAAGCCATGAGAGACCCCTGGAAGACTCCAACCGACCAGAAACCAGCCAAGAGGACCCAGACAAGACCCAGGAGAGGGAGAAAAAGAAAAGGAAGTGTTGTTTCAGTGCAGAGCAGCAGGAAATACTGGTGAAAGTGGTGACGGAACACCAGCATCAACTTTTTGTCACCTCAAAATTGCCAATTGGGAGGAGAGAGGCAATTTGGTAACAAATTGTGGACAAGATAAATAGTGTGGCAGAAGTACGGAGAACAGTCACTGAGTGCAAGAAACTCTGGCATGACTGCAAGTGCAGGACCAAGGAAAAGACGGCAAGGAACAGGAAGGCAGCAATGCAGACTGGAGGTGGGAGTCCATCACCGCAGGAGGCCCTGGACCAGATGGAGGAGATGGTGGCAGCCGTGATCCCAGAGGAGATGGTCACAGGGATTGAAGGACAGGACAGTGCAAATTACCAGGAAATAACACAGATGCAGGGTAAGATGCATGGGGGACAAAAATGCCTGAATGCTAACTGTAAACAGGGGGGGACATACTTACTACACAATGCATGTCAGCCATGAAAATCAGGTAGTGGAAAGGGCAAAGGGGCACGGCACGGGTGCGTGGGCTGTGCAGGGGAAACCAGGGGCACAGTACAACTCTACACCAACAACCTTTGCAGGGGGGTACTCTGCCATGCCAAGGATGTTTTTAAAGGCAAAGCCAGTCCAGGTGGGTAGTGTACAACGTAAAACTGGCCTGCTGTCACACAACACCTGGTATTGTCACAACATGAACTTGGGCTCTATTTCCAGTCTCAGGCCATATCCACAGGTGGTATTTACCATTGTCAACAGTTGCCACTACCACCTGTGCTGTGTGTGCAGGTCAAGTAGCTAATGGCAGTTACATGCCCATGGATCAAACACACCCAAAATAGAGGGTTCAGGATGACGAGGTTATCAATCCCCTGTAATTCCTAACAAAGTGCAAATCCTGTCAAATGCTCATGTCTATAGGCGCTATAAACATCAGGTATTCTTACTTACATTATGAAGTACACAGCAGTAATGTCATACCCATGCTGCACGTTTCAGGGTCAACCCCGTGCCTGTGTTACAATAGGTGCAATGCCACCTTGCAACATCCCAACTGTCATACTGCTAAGACAACAGAATTTAGGGGGAGGAAATATGTGTCCAGCTAGATAAGCACACCCGCACCGTCATAAGAGGAAATGGAACACTGCCAGGACCATCAGTGCAATCCTATGTAGCACACATTCCCCAACATCAACATTACACACTACCAATGCTGAAACCTGCATCCTGCCATGCCAATGCTATACATAGTATGTGCTTGGTCTCAGCAACATATCGGTGTATGTGAAATATCCGAGGCTGGGTCAGTTCCATATTGTTAAGTGAGGTGCAAGTGGCATCAGAACACCCACAGCCATTGCAAGGCCTCACCATGCTAATGGAAGTAGACGGAGGGTTGAGTACGACAATAAAGTCACAACAAACAATTTGGACACAACCTGCACCTAGAGGATGTGACGCAGACACTTTCCCAAACTGCCCACACTACATGTCACATGCAGATGGGGCATAGGCCTGTGAGAATGCTAATATTAATGACAGGAACAATGAACAGGAACCAAGATTACTATGTCTCACTAATAGTACGTCTGTAACGTCACATTACAACTGCCACAACACAGACACACTAATTGTACAATATCTCATTGCAGAGGATGATGGCTCTCCTAGGGATATGCCTGTCCTGGACTTCCCTGATGACATGGATGACGAGCTTAAAAACATTAGCCAGCAGACCCTCCAAGATGTCCTTGGAACCCTCCAGACCCCACCTTCATTTGCAAGGAGGAGTACAGATACAGCAGCCATCACAGAGGAACCACCCACCACCCCAATAGTATGATCTGTCAGATCCAACCTGGCTGAGGACGACTCTGAGGACACTGGTGCCACTTTTGAGAGGACAGTAATGGGAGTACAGCAGGAGCTGGCCAAGGAAGTCCGGGTGGGGATGCAAAATATGGCAGCCAGCCTTGAGGGGATATGCACATGCATGATGTCATCTGCAAAACAGGCAGCAGCCATGCAAGCACTACCATCTCTCCTGCAAGGATTACAACAATGTGTAAGGGAATTCACCACAGCAGTTAGGGAGTTGCCACAACACCTGGCATCCCAAACCTTTCACTGCATGCACAAATGCAATCATGAACCCCTCAGGGCTGGCCTGGCTGCCTACCACAGTGATGCTACACTGAACGGACAGAATTACTACCACTCCCCACCCTTGGCAGGACTTACCAGGGTCCACGCCTCTTCGTAAACTTGGGATGCTTGCACAGATTACTGTCTGTGTACACCACCAGGGTTACATATTCTTTTACCAACGGATTTACCGAAGATACGGTTGTACCTGACATCATAAATTACAGCCTTCCCCAGATACGTTTACACGTACACCTGGGAGTTACCTCTTTACTTACAGCTTCTTTAGCCTTGATAAAGTCACAGGTGTGACGAAACAGTGTTGGCTGTACCTATTTGGATCTTACTGGCTGTACCCATTTGAATTTTTACTGTGGATTGATCAATAACAGTCCGATTAAAAGATCTACTGGAACTTAAGAAGGACTCTGAATTACTTTCCTTTGGATCTTTGACGTGCAATGATTCACATTTATTTGTAACTAAGCAATACGCTCTATGAGTGCGATGGTTCTTCTTGTTCATACCACAGTGATGTAGCTGCTATACTCAAGAACCAGCAGCTCCTCTTTTCTGCAGTAATACCCTTAATAGGCCCACAGTTGGCAGCTACCGAGAATTCTGACTCCACGTCTTCAAACACTGAAGTGTGTGTTGCCCCTTCAAACCCACCACCACCAAGGGCAGAGGAGACGACAAACACATCAGAAGATGAAGATGTGGAACAGATCACCTTCACCCGTAGGAGCACCCGGTAGCACAAGTCCATTCCACATGGGCACTGATATCCGAGGTCCTGTGCTTGTTGCCATGCCAATCTTGCTACAGTTGGTCACATGCACTGTTTACCTTGACACTATGCGCTGTAATTGTCTCTCACTACCTCATTGGCAATTCATGTTCCTCTGCACTGTATGACACTTCACCCCAGCATGTCCAATGACATGTCCCTCACCATTGGACTTATGTTGCATCACAATAGAAGGCGTCACACTAATGGTCTCACAATCCTGGACTATGTAAATATTGCAATACGGAACTTTAAAATAAATAGCACTTACACAACCACTTTGTCTCTGTGTAATATGACACATCAACTGTGTAGGAGAATAGTGATGTATGTCACATGCCAATGGCCATAGAATTTCAATACAACAGTGTTAAAAGAATGTGGGCGGATAACTATGCACTGGGGTCTGGATTTTATCATCATCTGTGCTTCCTTTGGCTTATTTCTGAGGTTAAAGCATCACAGACAGTATAATGCTGTGTAGAACAGAAAAAGTCAGCTTCAAAGTATGTATAAGCTGAAACTCAATGTGGTCATCATTCCCTTCAAGACAATCTTTATGTATGTGAAATCTGACTATAAACGTTCATCACACACACACCATACAGCAGGAATGGATGTGTACCAGTGTATGGAAAAATTTGTAACCTGGGAGTACAATTTAAGAAATGATAGGTGTGAGTTATATATACAGAACTACATAAGATTATAACATCACTTAGCATATCAGGGTTCACATGAACATCAGGCTGCAGGCAGACGTCCCACAGTGCCCAAGATTACAATTCAGGACTCAAACGATGACAGATTTCAAAACACATCCAATCTTCACAACACATTGGGAACCATAGTAACCTTGAGTGGTTGGTGCAATGGATGGCAGATACATAGAGAAGTAGCTTTGGTGTAGCTGCCAATGTGACAGCTCATTTGGAATTTGGAATAACCATTTCAATAATGGGATTCTGATGCAGGATGGAACAGAAATGCAAATACTAAACTGGCATTGTACACCCATGCCAAGGCCCTGATCCCCAAGCATATTACACATACTGTAAAGGAGTACCTAAAACTTTATTTCACAGTAGTAAAGGAAACTTAAACTAGGGGAAACACTTTAACTAACCTAACCTATCCTAACTATACATTACCCACAACTGTCCCTAACTACCCTAAGCTAAACTTGCTTATCATATTTAACTAAACAATCTAAACATCACCCCCCCCCTTTACATGACGGGACACATGTAGGTCAATATATACTAACCTAAACACATAATAACTTATCCTAAACAAATATATATTTTTTGTATTTTTTTGTAATTTTTTTTTGTATTTTTATTTTTTTATACACATAACCCCAACAACAAAAGTAACCCACCCACCCCCCAAAAACATGTAATAATATAACCACCTCAGCCCCCCAACCCACTTATACTAACTAAACTAACAGCCTACTCTAACCTAACACTAAGCCCCCTAAACCCACTAAAGATAAGAATGAGGAAAGAGGTGGGAGGGAAGGAATCATGGGTGAGTATCCATTAATTACAAATTGGCCCTCTGCAGGATTTTTTTGATACCCGGGAGTCTCCTGCTATTGCGGGACACCTTCTGCTGCAGCCTGTCCATCCTGCGCAACATTCTTTGCATGTCACGTTTCAGTGTTTGTATGTCCTGATTGTCTATCACAGCAGCTGGGGTTGTTTGTGTTCCACTTGTTGATGCCATTAATGGTGCCCATGCTGTGGTTGGAGGGGGAGGTGCAGGAGGTGCTGCTTGTGGGTCTGGAGCAGATGAGGTTGAGGGACCTGCTACAGTGGCTGAAATCCTTGGGGCCACAGCGGTCTGAGCTGTAGTGGTGGTGGTGGCTGTTGTAGGCAAGGCTGTCCCCCCTTGGGCAAATGGCCTCCAGACCCCTGTGGCTCTCTCATGGCAATAACAGCCTGCCATATTGCGGAACCCAGCCTTCACATCTAGTATGTGGTGGTAATGCATTGCCCGCCTCTGGAATTCCCTGATCTCATGGGCATTCATGTTGGCAGCTGTAAAAATAGAGAAAGCCAAACATTAGAGTCATCATTTTGTGATACATCTACAGATGCTATTCTAACACTTCCTCAAAAATAGCACATACAGTCCAAATCACAATACAGATGACAGAATGTCCCTGTGGAATGACATGCCAACGCAGCCTACACATCTACTATCTAACAGCACAGCAATGCACAACAAGGTGTGTACCTAATTAAATGATCTGTGCATCTTTGTACTGCTATTAGTCACATAACAAATGCTGCAAGTATTCCACATGTTTCAGGCCAACTAATGACTATCTTCTGGATAACAATTAAGGCCCACAAGACCTGTGATTTGTAAATTGAACTGCCTGGACGGGATGCAGTTGGTAATCATGAGGGGGCATCGTAGGTTGGAACACATGAATGTTTGAATTACATGTCTGTCTTCTACAGTGGGATCCTCACACCTAGGTACACATGTTACCTAACCCTAACCCTGTGCCTCAGCGGGGGATGGACATGCAACACATACTTTCAAACATCAAGGACAGCCAGAAAGTTGTAGACAGCTGTCCATGGGTTTAGTCAGTCCACCACAGGTAAGGAGGTCTGCCAACTAGGATTGACTCAAACATTTGACAATCACATCCACATTTATTTTTCTAATTGGGGACAATTGTCAACATCATTAGATCTCACTGATACCTTTCCAAAAAGAAGAACATTGAAGCAAGCACCCATCTGGCCTTGACCTGCATGCACGCCTATGACATTTCACTCAAGTGCCACATAAACGGAGCACAACATGTGGAGCTAGATGCTGTTAGGAAGTCAAACATACAGTCCTACATGTTCATTACTTAACAGTGATGCTCAAGTCTGTTGGTAAGACTTCGGCATCACTGGTCTGTGTGAATCAGGGTATGACTTGCTGACTAAATCATGAAACTGGCCACCTCCAAATTAATCATTGGCATACATGTAGCACAAAATCACCCTGTTCACCTGCCCATGCCTATAGCACAGCACTCAACTCCCAATATATGACTCTCCGCCACAGAATGTCCAACTAAAACATGGAACAAAATGTCAACCTCCAGTCAAGTCACATAACAGATCATGTGCCAGCACATCATACCTTGCAATGAGTCCAACACACAGGAGTCAATCACACAACAGCTGCAAACACAACACAGGACAAATATATTAACACTTACTGGATACGTCTGGTCCGCAAATCGAGCCACTTCACCATTTGTATAGGGAGCGGGTCCACCTGTAAAACATGGAATGGTGAAATGTGCTCAATGTCTGCTCACTGTACAAAACTTGGATCAACAAATTACTGTGTGTGACATTTTATATGATAGAGCAGCACATCAGGCATGTAGACACCCCAACAGACATACTGCTGCAAATATGCATTGACACTGTCACTCCAGTGAGTGATTGTCACACATATGCACACATGCACTGACCCTAACAATCATGTGGTGCCAAACATGATTACTCAATTTTGTGCTTAATTATTTGTAGAGGGTACTCAATTTTATCATTTGTTATTATGAGAGACATGCAAAGTCACATTCCTGGTGCACTGCAATATCAGTGACTCAGGTATTGTGGCTTGTGCATCAAGGGACAATGAGTTACTGTGTGACGCTCATGTGGGTTGAGCTTTGTTCAGGAATTAATGTGCTTTCAATGGTCCATTATATGTGTGCCAGTGTTGTATGTAGGTTACATATGCCACATTGGCAGAGCCGTATATGTCCCCTATGAAACCATGATGGCAGGGATCCTGTGTGTTACTTGATGACAATGTTACGCTAAACATGGATTGGCCATTTGTCTAAATCAAAACAACAAAATCATATCTGCTGACAGTGTCTAATCTGATCATCTGTGACAAAATTCATGGGCACAAGTGCAGTCATTGCACCTGAAATGTGTTCCTCTGGGCCATGTGTACTTATATCAGGTATTGTAGATCACAGTTCATTATCTTAGAAATGCCAAGTTGGGTGATCTGTGGTTATACAACCGAACTGACACTGTCCACTAATTAAAACATGGTTTAGAAAAATGCCCTACTTCTGCAATCTTGATGAGGTAGGTCTCTATTTGTAAGTACCTTGGGAATGGCGGCACTTACAGGAATGCTGGCCTGCTGATCTCAGCAAGCCACCATGTCTGTGATAGCTTTACCAAACGTAAACTAACAAACTATTTTGTCACTTTAAATGTATGATGGAAGAAGTCAGTGGTCTCTTGCACAACATCATGCAAATAAATAATTTGTGACCATGCATTCACAAAGTTCAGGGATCCCATAATGACCTATTAACTTTAGAAAATTGTTTGGCTATAAAGTGACACAGATGGAAAATGCACCAGCTCTGTACCAGCAATTGTGCCCAGGGCAGAAATGTTGTCGGGCCATGCTCCTCAATGATAGGATTTCTACGCCTTCTCCGAAAAGCCACGAGATGAACCTGTTTAGTGCTACTGCAATCTGGTAGAATCTGGGCACAATTACGTTTGGCCATGTGAAAGATTATCTTTCCAGACCTCAACACACAGAAACAATGAACTCAGGGCCATATGTTATTTTTTTATGTGTAGCATTTGCTTCATTTGTTTACGCTACAGCTATGGAAAGTAGCACAAAATATTTACATATTATCAAGTGTGCATTACTTTGGCATTCATAAGTAATTTCAATGCTGCACAAACCAAGTCGAAATATCAGCCTAAGATATTACCAAAGGTTAGGATGATCTTTGTACGTATGGCCATGAATACTGTTCAGACATGGTTTAAAAAAAAATTGGGGACTACATTGGTTCCTTGCATTAGCATGTGAAATACATCTCATTCCTGGTACACTCAAAGGCCCTGAATAATACTTTTGTTTGTGCCCCATTACTATCATCTATTGACGTCAAAGCAGCACTAATTTACAAGATAAAGTTGTCTTTTGTAAGTTTGTGCAGATTTTGCATAAACAAATGACGGTAATGCGTAGGAAAAAATGTATAAATCAGGGCCACTGATTGTTCAACTTGCATTCCACATGTCCACAAATATTGCATGCAGCATGTCACAAAATCTGCTACTGTCACTACAGAGCATTTTACTGTACAATTTAGTCTAATTTGTACTCACCAACAGGGCCACCAATCACCACACTCAGTGGTCCAGCAGGTCCTGCTCTTGGGCCACCAGGTCAGCCCAGCGATGTTTCAGTTGATGGTCATTGTGCTGGCTGTTGAACAGTCTTCTTAGGTGGAACCTTTGCCCACCTGAGCCTCCTAGCCTCCATGTGATACCCCTGTATCACCCTGCCACCAACCTCCAACATCAGGGGGAGGAAGTGGCACACCAGCCACACAATGGCCCCCAGCTCCTCCTCACCCATTCTCCCCAGACGTGGCCTTCCCAGCATCTCAACAATAATAAGGATAGAAAAGGGTAAAGAGGGAAAAACAGGGAAAGGAGGAATAAAAAGGAAAATTAAAGAACCCACAAACAGCCCAGCAATACCACAACTAACAATACCCACTAACATACTCCCAACAGCACAAAGACAAATCTAATATCAAAAAATGACAAAAACACACTTACACTGATTTACACAGACACTTCCAAAAACAACAGATGACAATGGCAATAGCAAACAGAAGACAAAAACACAATATTTACAGACATCACTCTATATACAGCCACACAGTCTAGAAGAATCACAGACTGCAAAGTGAAAGTGAAAGTACACCCACTGTACCATTTCTTTAAACAGGATATCCTATTACATCATTTCCTGTCTCAAATGCGGTGCATTTTTATAATATTGTGTGAAATTTTATGACGCTTAAGGGCTTTGCGTCAATATGTTTTTATTTATATGCTTAAAAATTCCCCTGCATTCAAGGATCAATAGATTTTTTATGGATAACGGATTTCATGGGGTGCAGTGTTGGAATTAACGCTAGGGACCATTTGATGTTTTATGGGTGTGAGCGTCATTTTTGAACGCATGTGCAACATATTTCGCAGCATATGCATATTTATTTTACGCTTTTGCGTCAAACAATCTGTCTATAACTGTGTTTGTGTAATTTTTCTTTCTTTAACATACATGAAGGATATAACTTTACAAAGATAGGATGTTATGACCTGCTGTGTGTGCTCTAGTCTTTGGGCACATGTGGCAAACCACACTACTGTGGACCATAATACTCATGTTGTTGTGCCGGATTAGCTCTCTTAACTGACCCAACAGCAACAAAAATGTTTGGAATAAAATTGGTATTTCCTAGTTTGAGCAGTTGTTGCATCAATAGAGGCTAGAAAGGCTACGCAACTGTGTTTATGTCTGTGAATTGGCTATTTAAATTGTTGTTGTGCCTCTGTGTGAATGTCACAAGAAGTATTTTGCATAAAGTGCATGTATGAATGTGTTGTAATTGTGAATAACCATCAGATGCCATTCATTGAAGTACATCAGTCATGATATGTGTTTGTAATATCTGTTGCGTCTTATGCTGTGTGAACTTCCCTGACTTCGGGGACAAAACATCTCCCATAACAAACTGTACACAGGATAGATAGAGGACGGTTGATAATGGCAATGTCAGAAATATAACCCATCACATAGTCTCAAATCCAATCCAAATTTTTTTTGTATGCCACAGTTTGAGTCTGGTACATGACCTATGTTTCTGCTGTGGAGGACCTGTAGACCATGCTGCATGTGTTCACATATTTCCACTGGTTCATTGCACAAAAGTGTCCAGTTCAATTGTGTGGCCATGTGTACCCTGTGTCAGTACTAGCCTCCATGTTGTCATAGTTACGGACAGGTCTAGTCATGAGTCTGTGGAGCCATTCCCTCAATTAAAGAGTATCCTTCAAAGCAGATTTGACCTAACACCAAAGATCAACTAACAACACACATGGTGATAGTTCAGCTATGGTACTGCAGAACTTTAATAAGGCTGACGACAGGGCAACCTTGGTGTGCTTAAAAACTTTATCAATGAGTAATAGGTAACAGGCAGCTTTCATCACAACATGTGTTCACAGAGTGGTCCTGAAAATTCCCACTGCAACAGGGAACATCAGTGCCTCTGTGCTAATTAATTTCAGAGCTAGTCACCACGCAAGCACCATCAAAAGGTGGCGGCAGAAGTGAATCTGTGTCTAAACCGTCAGGGCACAAACATGTTTTGTCCTCACATACACATTGGCAAGCCTTGTTTGTTGTGCTGGAGGCCCGTACCGAATTTATGCTACAGACATAGCACACTGTCACTGTTTGGCAATAATGAATACATGCAAAACCAGACAAGGGATGGGGGCCGGATTAGGCCATTTGAATACATGTCCCAGAAATGAGTAAAATGATTAAAATATACTACCTATTTGAGGATTCATTGTAGACCTACCAGACACAATACCCCATGAGGAAAGAGAGGGCATGGAAAGCAACTCTGAGACAAATGTAGCCACAGGGAACCTCTATGGCTATCGCAAATACAGGAACCAGTCAGGCTAACAGGATGCAGGCTCTGTCAGGAACAAACATGAACAAGGCAAATACACAGTGAGCAGACTCTGACTGGGAAAAGCTGGAACAACACTGTGGGAACTAAAAACAGTTTGTGCTGTGGTCTGCAACGTTACACAATTCTCCAAGGGCTCTGGTACACAAGTGATTTGTACGCCAATGCACAACAAGGAAATTCTGAAAATGGCAGCTTCTAAGCAGCAAGGGCAGGGCAGGTTCAAATGGCTGGTCTGCGTGGTAGTGCTCACAACTGTGTGCCGCTTCAGTATCTCACAAGTCCTGGAGCTGAGAACCAAGTTCAAAGGGCCAAGTGGACCTTTCACATGGGAAGCAATGGACAGCTGATTACAGGTCTTACCGACTACCAGGCAGTGCATTATTTGACCTGAAGTCCATGCAGACTGATGAACTATGACTATGGCATACCATACTGAGTGGGAAGCACACAGCAGTCAGAATGGGAATCTGGGTGTGTGTAGACGAAGATTCTCAGGGTACAGATAGTCCATTTACAGGGCCCCCTAGAAAAGGGTTGGGAGAGACTTAAAACATGGCAGTGGCAGGACTTATTATCTGGGATGGACTGTGCAGGGCATGTCTTGTGAGCAATGCTTGTCATACCCGGGGCACTCATGCTATCCATTTTCAGCTTAGATGGACTTCTTGTCACACATGCTCTGTGCAGAGATAGCTGATGTCACACTTACTGCTGTCAAGAGTCTGCTCATACATTCCTGTTACCAATGCAATATCAAATCCACTGCCTCATGTATGAGACATTTTTTTTTTCCTTATGATTGAGGCTTTCTTAGTTGTGTTTCATTTATTGCAATTGACCATGTTGGCAACATGAATGTATCTCATAGATGTGGTCCTCTGATATTGCCCTTCACATGTGAAATAGACAGGATATATGTCATTTACACTGTGTGTGGTGTTGGCTGTACATTCATACCCATCAAATGTGATGTGGCTTTTTCAGTACCCTAATCTGTATTTCTGCAATGCTCCATGAGGCTAAACTCTGATTATGATTCCTAGGGATCATGTGATGCATACAAAATTACCCAGAGCATGATTGAGTGATGAAGTTAGGTGTTTAATGACATATGATAACAAAGTGGTGATGGTGACTATAGTTAGAAGAAGTTTAGTATGATGTGTTGTCTGCGACGTAATCCTGCAGCAGTGTTTGGATGTTCCCCCTCATTTTCACCGACAGCATCCTCCTCTTCCTCCTCTTCAGGCATTTGTCGGTCTGGTTCATAGAGGGGAATGTTCCTCCTTACACAAATGTTGTGCAGGATGGCACAGGTCAAAATGATCTTGCAGACCATTTCAGATGAATTTAGGAGGCTGCCTCTGGTGATGTCCAGGTGCCTGAATCTGGACTTCAGGGTGCCAAAGGTCCTCTCAACTATGCTACGTGTCCTGCGATGTGCCTCATTATAGGCACGCTCTGCTGCTGTGCTTGGGTTGGCAAATGGGGTCATGATCCATGGCTGGATCCCGTAACCCTGATCAGCTGAAAGAGAAAATGAGGGTAAATATTTGGTTGTTGGTTGCAACTTGATTATCACTTTCCATGGCAGTTGTTATCTTGTGTCGTCTGTGACTCATCTGTGTTTGTGGTATTCTGTGGGATCCTAGGCTTCTGAGATGTTCTTTCTGCATTGGGTTGTTTAACTATCAAAACTGGCGTTTGGCTGATTGACATGATATCAGTGGTATATTTTGAAACTTGCTGTTCAGTGTGTATCTTCCATACATTAAGTAATGTGAAAGAAGTGTCCGTGTGCCTTCACTGGAGGTGACATAATGCTTCCACACACACAATCGATTTCACAATGGTGGTAACACGGTTGTACTATATGGGCTGAACATCCCATCCAATTTGACATATGTAATTGCATGTGAAATGCAACAGTGAGGCCCTATGATTTGGCTACGTGACAATGTACAACAAATCTCCATAAGTTGGCAGCACTGAAGTGTTCACAATTGACAATGCACAATCATCCCGTATGTGACAAGTTCTATGCAAGTCTATTTTTGTGCCCTCGCCGAGTTGGCTTATGTGCAAACATGTACCTACACTACTGAACTTGCTCCAGGTAAGCTGGCTAACTTGGTTGTAGGGGTGAAGGTTTTAGTGTCAGAAGGACCATGTGCCTGTACATCTGTTATGTATATGGGGAATTGTCTCAATCTGTATGTGTAGCAGTGTGCACTTTGCATTAGTGTCACAACCACATGTTTTCATAGCACAGTCCACTTCCTTATTGCTAGCGGGCAACGTCACCCCAGGGGCGATGTGATATGTTGGTACTGCCTCAATAATTCAATGTCACCTTCATTAGAGTCAGCATCATCATGGTATGTGTCTCATGGTGTTTTACCTGCAGCAAAACACATTACACACCCCTAACACAGTGCGTATTGCTTGGAAGGGTGTGTGATTGAGTGTTATTGATTTGATATTGGAAGATTCATCTTCCAAGTTGTACTGCCAGTTAAGGCCATGCCATTGTCACTGTGTGGTTTTAAATTGGTCCTGTGTGGCTCTGGAGTGGCATCTCTTGTTATTTTCATCTTTCATTTGTCCATAGGTGTGTATCCCATTGGGTCAGGATATCTAACATGACTACCAGTGTCACAGCCTCAGTGTCTTCCTGGCCATGTGTCAATGTAGTGGTGTATGTGTTGTGTATCCTACAGGGTTGCTGTGCTGTGTGTATATAACTAGGTTTCTATACTTACCAACAAGTAGTCCATTGCCATATCATTCATCCTGGAAGTGCTGATTTATGGTGCTGGGGCAGAAGATGAATGAATCATGTACACTCCCAGGATACTTTGCCACAATGTTGGTGATCAATCCACGGTGATCCACAATGGACTGCACATTGATGGAGTGTGTGTGATTCCTGTTGCAGTATAGATGCTCCATTGCAGCAGGTGGCACAATTCGTACATGTGTGCAGTCAAGTGGCACCAAGCACGTGCGAGAAGCCATTGATTTGATAGAACCCCTGTTTGGTCTCCTGCTGCTTCTGCTGTGTGTTGGGGAAGCTGATGTGGCGGAGTGTGAAGGAGATGATGGCATCAAGTACCTTGGGAAGGAAGACAGAGAATGAGGGCTGTGAGATCCCGGCAACCAGGGCACCAGTGGTTTGAAAAGAGACACTTGCCAACATGTGCAGGACATCTAGCAGCATGGTCACTGGTGGAACAATGTGGGGTGTCTGCAAGCTGGGTGCCAACTGTGGCTCAATGTGGCGCAGTAGCTGCTTTATGGCTTGCCAGTTGAGTCTGTACCTCTGGATGATGTCATGTTCCCTGAGGCCCGGAAAGGTTGCCCTGGTCCTAAATATCCTCTCCTGCCTTCTGTGTTGCTTTTGGGGTCCCTGTTAGTGTGGTGGAAGCTGCTGCTTTTGCTCCTGTGCTCTGCGTCTACGTGTGTGCTGGATGAATAGCACCTACATGTCTTCCTTTTTGAGCTCTGATGTTGCTTGTGTGAGTTTTCCTTAAGTACTGGTGTGTTTGCCCCATTTTAACGCCTGCCGTGACCCAGGTGTTAAATTTTGGCGCAAATCGGGATTTGTGTCATTTTCCGGCTCCACCGCCCATCCGGGAGTCATTTTTGTGTGGTTGGATAAATATGGCGCACAGGTGTTTAACCCGTTAAGTGCGGGCGTTGGCCACTGGCCGACACCCACACTACCTCCCTGGTGAGGGTCACGACCAGTGGCTGACACCAGGGAGGGGGTTTGAAAATCCTCGGGTGCGTCACACCTGAGGATTTTAATCTTGTATTTTTTTTAAACCCGTGGGAGACACGGAAACTCTTCCGTGTCTCCCCCCGCACCCCACCTGCCCCTTTGTGACATCAGCACACCACGAGGCGTGTTGACGTCACAGTGTTGTTTTCCCCATCGGAGCAGGAAGCGACCATAGGGCCGCTTCCTGTTCCAATAGTGAAAACGGCCTCAAACTACCCCAAACGGCCCCAAACGGCCTTCCCCACGAGATCCTCCCCTTTCATTCAAGGCCTTCCTGAACGCGTTTCCTGGCCCTCGATTGCAGCACAGCTGCGATCAAAGGCCAGGAAACGCCACTAGACACCAGGGATTTCACTTGGGGGGGTCGGCCCCCCTCGGAAAACGGGCCACCCCCCCGGCCATCTTTTTTAATTTCAAGGTTGGTGCCCCCTGGGGGGCATTTTTTTTTTTTTTGTTAAACAAAGAAATTGACAGGAGGTCGCCTGTGGGCAGGGCGACCCCCTGTGGGGGCAATACTTTGTTTGGCCCCCAAGGAAACCCTACAACTACCAAAAAAAATACAGATTATATATATATATATGTATATATATAGAGAGAGAGAGAGAGAGAGAGAGAGATTTATATATAGATATATCAATCCATGTAGATAGATATATCTATCTACATGGATATATCTATAGATATTTTTTAATTTCAAGGTTGGTGCCCCCTGGGGGGCAATTTAAAAGAAAAAAAAAAAAGAAATTGACAGGAGGTCACTACATGGATATATCTATAGATAGAGCTATATATATAGATCTCTATATATATGCATGTATATATATATATATATATATAGAGAGAGAGATCTATCTATAGATATATCCATGTAGATATATCTATATAGAGATCTATATACATATATATATAACACAAGACTTTGCTGTACAAATGGCAAAAGACTTTGTCACTATCTAGCTCGGCGTGGATAGCACTGTGCTGATCCAATGCTTAAAAACTTTGCTAGATAAACAGACATTTGAGGTGAGCAAATCTAGAGTGTCGCTGGTGTTGCAGGGTGCTCCTTACTAGAGCTGCTCTCCACCTAAACTTGGGAACTACCCAGAGTTCTCTATTCTCTTTTTTTGCATAATTTATGTGGCACTCTAACCCTGAAAGGGATTTGTTTTGACTTATACTGGGTGCTCCCTTGTGTCTGGACAAAGCTAAACCTCGCTGATGAGCTCTAATGAGAGCGAAACACGTGTCAGGGGTTGCTTTTACTCATTCCAGGTTGGCTTGGATAGTATTTTACCAGTCCAAAGCTGTAATACTGTGCCTGGTGTGGTAAATGGCTTTTGTCATTTTACAGCTCGGCAGGGTTGACACTGTGTCAAACCCATGCTTAAAGACTTTGCTGTACAAATGGCAAAAGACTTTGTCACTATCTAGCTCGGCGTGGATAGCACTGTGCTGATCCAATGCTTAAAAACTTTGCTGGATAAACAGACATTTGAGGTGAGTAAATCTAGAGTGTCGCTGGTGTTGCAGGGTGCTCCTTACTAGAGCTGCTCTCCACCTAAACTTGGGAACTACCCAGAGTTCTCTATTCTCTTTTTTTGCATACATATATATATATATATATATATATATATATATAGATTGCTTTTGTCAGTGCATGTGTGGTTTCCCTGGGGGCTGTGATCGGCCCCCAGGAAAGCCAGACCCACATATAAAAGAGATCTATATATATATATCATATATATATATTTGCCACCACTTCTCTTGCAGTTGCAGCTTGCGTCTTCAAAGCAGTGCACATACTTCAACTGACGCATTTCAACTGTAGCTTTTAGGTAGCAATAAAAAAGTCAAGTAAGTCTTGTGATTATGTTTCTGCTACAAAAGGATCAGACTTTTGTCTAGTGGCAGTTTTAGTGCCATAAAGAAGCACAGAAGGTTTATATGACTACTGCAAAGAGCAAATCTGTATTTTATGTAAATAGCTGAGTACATTAGTAAAGTCAGCCACTACCTGCGCTATAATGCGGGGTGGGAGGTGGCTATGGAGAGATGAAGAGCACGTTTGCTGGGTGGTAATGAGGGAATTCGAGGAGGAGGACATTGGAGTGGGAGCACCAATAATGATTGTTGGACTGGGCACATGAGGTGCTAAAGACTGTGACGAATGGTATGTGACAAGGTGTTTGAGTGTCTTGAAAGAACATGCAGATAGAGGGGTAAGAAGCGCAGGTAAGGTGGCCTCTACTGTTGCACGTATCACACCAGCAATTTTGTGACTGTCTATGTAAGTTAGTGTTTTAGAGCAACAGTTTAGCCAACAGCAGAGATGGCTTTTTGTTGGATGACTGCTGCTGACGTCACTCAGGTTATAAAGGACAGCTCTGACATAGGATCAGAGACTGAGACAGCTGATACTGAGACAGTACCTGATGGATAGGACATTGGCACAGACTCTGGGAGTGATTTTTCAGTTGGCGGAGTCCCATTGGATAACTCCTTCCAGTAAATTGTGAGGGAGGTGATGAGGGCAGTCCTGTTGTCCCTTCGCAGGCACAGTCTGTGCAACAGGGCAATAGTGGGTTAGCCCAACCCAGAGAGCAGGTGAATGTGGGGGCAAGCACAGAGAGGGTGCTCTCTTGGGAGCTCCCCAATTTAGTTGAGCCCCAAATTCCACTGCCCAAATTGTTTTGTGGAGACATTATAATTATCTATCACAAAACCACAAGCCTTCTTCGGCGGCCCTTTTTTCCATTTTTTTTAAAAAAAACATTTTAGGTGTATTTTGGCTAATTTCTTGGTCTCTTCAAGGGGAAACCAGAAACTCTGGGTACCTTTAGAATCCCTAGGATGTTGGAAAAAAAGGACGCAAATTTGGCATGGATATCTTATGTGGACAAAAAGTTCTGAAGGCCTAATCGCGAACTACCCCAAATAGCCAAAAAAGGGCTCAACACTGGGGGGAGGAAGGCCCAGCAGCTAAGAGGTTAAGTAATTTTTTAGATAGGAACGCCTCCCTTGTGTCTCATTGACGCAAGGCGGTTTCATGCATCCAAAAAAAGACGCATACTGGGATATTTTGATGTTAGATGGGTCTAGCATTGAAGTTTAAAATTGGTTTTAGCTTTGCGCCAAATTTGCGTCAAAATAAATGACGCTAATCCGGCGCAAAGTGAGTATAAATATGGGCCTATGTCTCCAATCCCTATTGGTCAAGTCATTGTATGTTCACACTTTGTCCAATTAAAATAAAACTCCAATTCTATGAAGTCTACTATTACTCCATTCACATGTAATTGATTGGTTGTGCTGCAATGTCCTCATCATCCGTCTCATCAGGTAACAATGTTGTTGCAGCTTCTACTCCAGTCAGTATCTCCTTTGTTCTCCTCCTGAGAAAGTCAGTCTCACACATTTTACACACAAAATGTTACCTTAGCAAGAACAGCATCTTCTAGCATTTGGTTCCCATGAGAAAATATTTCAGCTATGAGCACATTTAAACAATGCAAATGGAAAATCACAGTTTAACTCTCTAGGACAGCCATTTATCAAATGTTAAGAAATACAGCTTTGACATGAGGCCTGGCAAGAAGGCCAAGACCTTCGGTAAGTTAAGGCCTACAATTAATAAGGCTAATACATGATGCATAACCTGTAATATAACATATTACTACATTAGTCAAACATATATTCAACATTTTACCGTATTAGAATATTAATAAGCACACTTTGTGAATATTGGCGGCCACTCATGGTAATCACATTTTCAAATGCGTGCATTATTTTCTACATTATTATATTTTCTACGCAAGTCCATTATTCAGAATACATGAACACTCATTAATAATTTTTATTAAAACACCTGCGCTAGCACTATCTCCTAGAGACAACTTCCACCTTGTGAATGTGAGCACCTGGAAGTGGCTTAATGAACCTTGAGCCCTTCGTGCTCGCCCCCCTCCCAGCACAGCGGGGTCTGCGGAGGCCATAGTTATTCTACTGACGCTCGCCTTTGGGATTGTATTTGTGTGGGCCGGGAAGCAATGGGGGGACAGGAAGCTGTCCGCAGGACTTTTAGGGCATGAGCATAGTGGTTAATCGCCCGAGGCCCCCACCATCTTATGACACCCCAATTTTAAATTCATAACAACTGTCCTACACCCATCCCGACCAGCAAACATACACACACATATTATGCAGAGCAAACGAAAGTGGCGATCATAAACGACATTAAACAATGTCACCATAGGTTTTATACTCTATTAAAAAATCTGACGTAGAAAATTAGCCCATTACTTTTAAGAAGACGTTTTATAAAATGGAGTGTGATATAACGCTTGGGAATAAATTGCAGAGTTAAACAGCCTCATACAGTAACCAGTAGGTAATCACTCAATAGTTAGTCAGCGCATCCACAAAAAATTATAGGAATCTGCAAAAGAAGCAAGTGTATTAATGTTAAAAAATTATTTCAGCAAAAAATAGAGACCAACTATTACAGTCGGTAAGTAAAGAAAACTATGTATTAGAGAAGAGTCGAGAAAGCTAAATTATACAAAGGGAAAGTGTTAGGCTGGCAGGTGGTTGCTTTATTTGTTTCTTTCTTTTGCTTATAATACACCAACATTGGTAGTGAAAAGCAGGATTATGAGGGGGAGGAGCAAACAAGAGGATGACAGGTGAAAAACACAACAGACTACAAAGAAGTAATTCAAGGTGCAAGAGTGAAAGCAAGACACTTTACTAAAGATAGAGGAATTCCAGGATGCAGAACCATGAGTTTCAAAGGCTTCCTTGAAGAATTTTGTTTTCAGTACCTTTTGAATGAAAAAAAGTTTGCTATGGTGTGAAGAGAGAACACAGTATTCCATTATGCAATATCCTGCCCTATGCCAGGTTTTTCTTGTTTGGTCTTTTTCCCGCATTTTAGTCTCATTTTATCTGAGCAGCTGGCTAGTGGTATTGTGGGGGGTCGGTTTCTGCAGGTAGAGAGGGCTAAATTAATAACTTAGGGGGTCATTACAACATTGGCGGTAAAAGGCGCTTACCTCCGTGCAGAAGACCGCCAATACACTGCCGTGGCCGCGGAATTCTGCCACAGCTATTATGACACACATCTCGGAATCCGCCGAAATTCAGACACCCACACAAGTCCGCCACACCAAAGGTCAGTGTTAAACTGGTGAAAACAATTCCTCCACCGTCACACCAACAGAAACACACCCATGCTATCACGACCCACGAATCCACGCGGCGGTCTTTCAACCGCGGTATTCCATTGGCGGTACACACCGTTGCGCTCAAAATACACACACATCTCCAAAACACCGCCACATTGGACAATTCCATATACACACACCTGATACACATACAAACACCACTCCCACCCACCCAACACAATATAAAACACACACCCATATCACCCACAAACCCCTACGTCCAAAAATTAGAGATGAAGGCGACAGAGAGAGAGCACAGCATAGACAACATCACCACACAGAGGCACACAACTCCATCACCCACACAACATCCACGCACAAAACACCACACACCACTACATATCACCACACTTATCACCACATACACCACCCCACAAATCACCTACACCACCCCATGTCACGCCAAAGACACCCCAGGTTTTCTGAGGAGGAGCTCAGGGTCATGGTGGAGGAAATCCTACGGGTAGAGCCACAGCTATTTGGCTCACAGGTGCAGCACACCTCCATAGCCAGGAAGATGGAGCTATGGTGCAGAATCATGGACAGGGTCAACGCTGTGGGACGGCATCCAAGAAATCGGGAGGACATTGGAAGAGGTGGAACAACCTACAGGGGAAGGTGCGTTTAGTTGTCTCCAGGCACAACATCGTGGTACAGCAGACTGGCGGCGGACCCCCACCTCCTCCCCCACAACTAACAACATGGGAGGAGCAGGTCTTGACCATCATGCAACTATCATATCCCCCACCCTACCTGCATGCCATCACACACCCCCACCCTCACCCCCTCCCCTATCACTCCAACTCCTCACTAATGTACTAATAACACAAACCACCCATCCCAACACCAAGCCCTGCATGACACAAGTAAGCATGGTCACCCCTCACTAAGGCATGCTCACTGCACATACCCATAATAAGCCCCTAAACCATCATCACAAAAACCCCCACACAGGAATGCTTGCACTGGGGTACACGCACACCGACCCATTGCACACCATGACACACACACATGCAATAATCATGCTCTTATACCCCTGCAGGACCACTACGGAATGTCACCACACAGGAGGGTCCAGACATCTCCACTCCACCCACAGAAGAGGCCCACAGTGACGACAGCAGCTCTGGCCAACTGGATCCAGATGACCAGCCCGGACCATCGTGGGACTCGCGACAGTCGGTTCCCCTCGCACAGGCACAGCCCAACTCTGACCTTCCACCCTCTGGTAACACCAGCACAGCACCCACCCAGCGGGCCCATACCTCCGTACCCAGGACACATCAATCAGCGGTGTGTCCACCACTACAGGGAACCCAGGATAACCCACCACCCCAACAACAACAGGGACCTGGGGGCAGTGGTAGTGGGCACACGGTCCAGGGGACAGAGGCACAGGAACACAGGAGAACTGGGAGGGCTGCTGTGCGACAGGGGGCGGACAGGCCAAGGGAACCCCCTCTCCACAAGGCCCTCTCCTCCATCACGGGAGCCTACCACCACTCCCAGGAGACGATGGCGACGGTCCTGGCCATGTTTCAGGAGACCCAGCGCCTGCAGGAGGAGCAGTATTTGGGGTTCAGGGAGGAGCTCAGAACCATCAGCTCTGCTCTGGGTACCATCGTAGGGGTGCTGAAGGACATACAAAAGACCATGAGGGACACCGTGGCACTTCAAGGGGCCCCTGACACTAGCATGGACGATGAACTGCCCACCACCTCCGCCGGCGCTAGTGGACAGGACGCCCTGCCACAGGACCACCACACCAGCACCCCACCCCTGCAGAAAGACAACCACCCAGCAAGCGGTCCCTGAGATCCAGGAACAGGACAGAGCAAGATGGCAAGACCCCCGCCAGGAAATGAGACCACCCTGATTGTCCTCCCACTGTCCCACTTTGTAACCCTGTCCATATTGGAACTGCCCAAGCTCCACTTCCTATGCCCATATGGGCAAAGCACCTGTGAGACTAATAGACTGGACATTCCTCCACCATCACCCATCACCATTTTACAACCCCCCTCAATTTTTGAGCACTTAAATAAACACCCTTGAAGCACAAAACAATCTGGAGTCAGTCTGTGATTTGGTAAATGTGTATTATCAATGACAGTGTCAAAATGCATTGTCAATTGTAATGTCAACATACCTATGTCACACATCACAAGTCCATGAAGGATGCAAGCAGATGACACACGTTGGTAACCACACCTGTAAAACCGTAATGGAAAGGTACAACTCAGTTACCATATTCTGCTACTAAATGACAGACAGGATAGAAGTAGAAGTGTGAAAGTGAATGTAATAGTAAAACAAAATATTCTCACCTGTGTGTCACTGGAAATATTGCTGTATGACTGACTCCCTGTTGTCTATGTCTTCTTCCTCAGCTTCCTCCTCATCACTGTCCACAGGCTCCACAGGCTCCACAGCTGTCCCCAACACCGCCATCTGGACCATCCTCCTGCAGAAAAGGCACCTGGCGTCGCAAAGGAAGATTGTGAAGCATCGAGCAGGCGATGATGATCTGGCACACCTTCTTTGGTGAGTAGAATAGGAAACCACCTGTCATATGGAGGCACCTGAACCTGGCCTTCAGGAGGCCGAAGATGTGCTCGATCACCCTCCTAGTCCGCCCATGGGCCTCATTGTAGCGTTCCTCTGCCCTGGTCCTGGGATTCCTCACTGGGGTCAATAGCCAGGACAGGTTGGGGTAAACAGAGTCCCCTAATAGCCACACACGGTGTCTCTGGAGTTGACCCATCACATACTGGATGCTGCTATTCTGCAGGATGTAGGCGTCATGCACTGAGCCAGGGAACATAGCATTAACCTGGGAGATGTACTGGTCTGCCAAACATACCATCTGTACATTCATGGAATGATAACTCTTCCGGTTCCTGTACACCTGTTCACTCCTGCGGGGGGGACCAGAGCTACATGGGTCCCATCAATAGCACCTATGATGTTGGGGATATGTCCAAGGGCATAGACGTCACCTTTCACTGTAGCCAAATTCTCCACCTGAGGGAAAACGATGTAGCTCCTTACATGTTTCAGCAGGGCAGACAACACTCTGGACAACACGTTGGAAAACTTAGGCTGGGACATCCCTAATGCTATGGCAACTGTTGTTTGAAATGACCCACTTGCAAGGAAATGGAGCACTGATAGCACCTGCACTTCAGGGGGGATTCCTGTGGGATGGCGGATTGGTGACATCAGGTCTGGCTCCAACTGGGTACACAGTTCCTGGATTGTGGCACGGTCAAACCTGTAGGTGATGATTAAATGTCGCTCCTCCACTGTCAACAGGTCCACCAGTGGTCAGTACACTGGAGGATTCCGCCATCTCCTCACATGTCTCAGCTGATGGTGCCTAGGAAGGACAACAGCGACCACAGAGTCAACAAATTCCCAGGTATGTACCCACAGCTACACAGAACACAACACCAAATACAAAACTCTTCCTGTATGTGTGTTGAGTGTAGGTCTAGGTATGTGTGACGCAGTAGTAAATGAAGCCATATGGGCCCCTGAAATGGCGGATGCCTGACCTCTAAAGTGGGACAATGGGATGTGAGGTATCTGCGCTGGCGTTGTACACCGTAGCGTTAGGCGGTCGTAGACCGTGGCGCAATGCTGCATTGGTTAACATTGGACCCTATGGGTCCCAGGAGCCAATGATGAAGTGCGCCGGCGGTGATGATACGCACCGCTGCGGACGTGACCGCCATTTTCTATCTGTTGAATCACTCGATACCTGATCTTCGACAGGAGAGGACCTACACTGCAAGTGCTGCTGTGACCTCAGTATGGAAGAGACAATGGCTGCTGCGTCTGGGGAAAGGGCCCCTGCCTTCACTGCTCAGGAGTTGGAGAAGCTTGTGGATGGGGTCCTCCCCCAGTACACGCTACTCTACGGTCCTCCAGACCAACAGGTAAGTAAACAGGGAGCACATTGCATGGCCTATGCCTGGGTGGAGAGGGCTGGATGTCAGTAGGAAGGGGGCAGAGTTCAGGGAACATAAAGGACTGTGAATGCATGTGCCACATGGCAAGGGTAGGGATGGGGGCCACCCACATCGACGGTGCTGTTGTTAATGACTTCTCTTCTTCCCCTGTACATGTCATGTAAGTCAGCGCCCACCAGAAGAAGGACATTTGGCGTGCCATCGCCAAGGACGTCCAGACCCTGGGGGTCCACCAGAGACGGGGCACCCACTGCCGGAAAAGATGGGAGGACATTCGCCGCTGGAGCAAGAAGACGGCGGAGGCTCAGCTGGGGATGGCCTCCCAACGTGGGAGGGGTTCCCGTCGCACCATGACCCCCCTGATGTTCAGGATCCTGGCGGTGGCCTACCCTGAGTTGGATGGGCACTTGAGGGCATCACAGCAGACACAAGGGGTGAGTACACTCTCATTCTGTGGACTTTGCGTGCAGTGGAGGGGTGTGAGGGAGGAGGGCTGTGGGTTTCCCTAGGCCAGGGCGAGTTCCGTAGGCTAGGCCCCTCCGTAATGCAGGCCATGTGCCACTCCACCCCACCTCTGTAGAGTGCCAAGTACAGGTATACATGCCCCTGTGTCGTCTATGTGTGCAGATGACCACCATAGCCATGTAGGCCACATCCCAGGAATTGCATCTGTAGAGGCCAAGAGCACGGCGTAGTGCAGGGGGCTGCTGTGTCTGTATTGTCCGCCAACGGTAGCGGTAAGCCATGCACTCAACCTGTCTTTATTCTGTCGCCCCCCCCCCCCCCTTTTGTGCTCTCCCTGTTCTTGTGTGCATCAGCATCATCAGGCCTAGGTACAGTGGCACCGGAGCACGAGGGAGCTGCATCCCACATGGCCATGGAGGGCCACACCACAGACTCTGAGTACACCAGTGGGACGGAGGGCGAGGGGAGCTTCACGTCGGTCACCAGATCACCAAACAGCGACACGGACTCGTCCGCCGATGGGAGCTCCCTTGTGGTGGTGGCACCATCTGTGCCCCACACTTCTACAGGTAGAGCCGCCACCTCCCCTACCAGCACCGCCCTCCCAGCAGCCCTCAGCCTTCGCCCGTGCCCGCTCACCCAGGATGGTGGGCATCACCTTCGCCCCAGGCACCTCAGCCCCTGCCCCAGTCACCCCTGCTGCCCTCAGTGAGGAGGCCATTGACCTCCTCAGGTCACTCACTGTTGGGCAGTCTACCATTGTGAATGCCATCCAGGGTGTAGGATGGGAGTTGCAACACGGTAATGCATTCCTGGAGGGCATTAATTCTGGTCAGGCTGCCCTTCATCGAACCCTGCGATCTCTGGCCTCAGCACTGATGGCAGCCATTGTCCCTGTGTCTAGCCTCCCCCCTCCAACTTCCTCCACCCAGACCCAGTCCCCTGTACCCCAGCCTATCCCAAGCACACCATCAGACAAGCATGCATACATCTCGACACACAAAAGTAGCTCAGGCAAACATAAGCACCACACAACCCACAGGCACTCAAACAAGCATCACCCACATACAGACACAACAACATCCACTGCCTCTACTGTGTCCCCCTCCTCGTCGTCTCCCTCCTTCCTCCCAGTGTCATCTACACTCTCACCTGCATGCACTACATCTACAGGCACTGGGACTCGCACCAGAGCACCCAGCACCACACCCCGCTCACCTGCACTCACCACCCCCTCTACCATTTACACGTCCCCTGTGTCCACTTCCAGTGTGTCTGTGACGCCCCCTCCCAAAGTACACAAACGCGGGCACCCACACACCCAACATCCATCCACCTCACGACAGCCTCCAGTACCTGCACCTGCACCCAAATCACCTAAAGTTACACCTCCTACAACCACCTCCTCTTCCTCCACTCCCAGACCCCCTCCAGCTACCCGTCCCAGTCTTCGTCAGCAACTCTTCCTCAGCAACGTTGACCTCTTTGCCATGACCCCCACCCCTCCAATTCATAGGTCCCGTAGTAGCACCTCAGCCAAAAAAAGTCCTGGACCAGTGGTGCGTGTTAAAGGTGTGTGGAGTGCACCGGCCACCAGGGCAGCCAGTGTGACACAGAGCCAAAGCACTGCCAGTCCACCCCTTGTAAAGCACCTTAGGTTGGAAAGTGGCCGACAGGACAGGGTGAAGACTCCTGGCGGTAAAACTGCTCACAAGGGTCCCAGGGGGAGTGCCGAGTCAGCTGTGACTCCTCCAAAGGTGGTCAAGGGCCAGAAGAAGTCTGCACAGTCTGGGAAGAGCAGCACAGCGGAGAAGGGCGCCATCCTCCCCCGCGGCCGGGACGCCACCGCTAGCACTATCGTCACTGGTCAGGAGACCACCGCCAGAGTCAGTGCCCAGGAGGGCAGCACTATCGTCACTGGTCAGGAGACCACCGCCAGAGTCAGTGCCCAGGAGGGCATCACTTTAGTCACTGGTCCGGAGACCACCGCCAGAGTCATTGCCCAGGAGTGCAGCACAATCGTCACTCATCAGGAGACCACCGCCACAGTCAGTGCCCAGGAGGGCAGCACTGTAGTCACTGGTCCGGAGACCACCGCCAAAGTCAGTGCCCAGGAGGGCAGCACAGTCATCACTGGTCAGGAGACCACCGCCGGAGTCATTGCCCAGGAGGGCAGCACAATCATCACTAGTCAAGATAGCACCGCCAGCGTCAGTGCCCTGGAGTGCAGCACTGTAGTCACTGATCTGGAGAGCACCGCCAGCATCAGTGCCCTGGAGGGCCCCGGCAGCGACAGCCCCACTGGGCAATGAGGGACCGTCATGCCACACACCAATGCACAGGTCAGACAGCAAAGTCAAGCACCGCTGAACAGGGCACAGACCGCCATGGCAAAGCACCGCTGAACAGGTCAGAAACTGCAAAGTCAAGCACCGCTGAACAGGGAAAAGACCGCCAAATCAAGCATCATTAGCCTATGTGCAGCTGGGACAGTGACGGAACAGGAACCGTCATGGGGATCCTGATGCAGTCTGGGAACCAGTCCCCCTCCAGAACTAGTGGAGACTGATATCCACTTGAGAGACTGTGGCTTTGCACTCCCCAGGATGGTCCAGTGGGCAACACACCCACTGTAGAGACTTGAGAGACTGTGGCTTTGCTCTCCCCAGGATATGGCAGTGGGAAACCCACCCACTGTAGAGACTTGAGAGACTGTGGCTTTGCACTCCCCAGGATGGTATAGTGGGCAACCCACCCACTGTAGAGACTTGAGAGACTGTGGCTTTGCACACCCCAGGATATGGCAGTGGGCAACCCACCCACTGTAGAGACTTGAGAGACTGTGGCTTTGAACTCCCCAGGATATGGCAGTGGGCAACCCACCCACTGTAGAGACTTGAGACACTGTGGCTTTGCACTCCCCAGGATGGTACAGTGGGCAACCCACCCACTGTAGAGACTTGAGAGACTGTGGCTTTGCACTCCCCAGGATACATCAATGGGCATGGAGCCCCGTCGTGGATCTGGTGTGGTGCTGTAATCCGGCTGAGGTGCCCCCCTTCCCTTCCCCCTGAGGTGCCTGTTGTATTTCTATCTGATGCCCCTGCAGTGTTCTCTCCGTTTGTGGACAGGTATCTAGTGTGGGCCTCGCCCATGCATTTTGGGCCCAGTGGTGCACGGACATTGATATGTGCATACCTGCATTACTAATCGTCATGTATCAATTCTGGAATGTGTAAATATATCTGTATATATTAGCTTACTGTATTTTGATACATTACAATGTTTGACCTGATTTCCTTTTGTCTTTGCATTCTTCTGGGGGGTTGTTACTATGCTGTTTGGAAATGCATTGGTGTGTGTGTTGTAGTGGGTGAGGGTCGGGTTGGGGTTGGGGGTGTTGCGTGTGTGTCCCCCTGACTTTTGCCCCCCCCCCCTATGTCGTAGGTGCTGTACTCACCATTGTCTTTGGCGCCTACCTAGATAGTGATCGTAGAGGCGCAGGTAGACAAGCGCAGGGAGTATTTGTAGTTCGGGCTCCATGGTGGCCTCCTTCGTCGTGGAGTGTGTTAAGGTGAGTGTTTTCCCATTGCAAAAGCTGTTGCCGCCGTGTTTTTATCCACGGAGAATCCGCCCCGGAAAAGGTGGCGGATTGGCGGGTTGTGATACTGTGGGCGGTACTTTGTCTTCCGCCTGTCTGTTGGCGGTGACCGCCGCGCTGCTTGTCTGTACCGCTGTGGCAGTCGGAGTGTTAAAGTGGCTGTCTATGTTGGCGGTTTCCGCCACAGTCATAATTCCCATTTTTATTCCGCCGGCTTGTTTGCGGTATTACCGCAGCTTTAACACCGTCCGCCAGGGTTGTAATGACCACCTTAATGTGTATATATCACAATTTGAAGCAATACTTCGTTGAACAGGGAGCCAGCAAAATTGTTTTTATGCTGGTATCTTATGGTCCTGTGTTTTCCAAAATTCAACCAGACTTGTGCTGCTTTTTATGAATGGTATAGAGTTTTTGCAATGCTTTCTTGATACTTGTTAAATATTTCGAATGTTGCCGATTGTAAATGGGAAATTGGTGTTCATCTAGGTCTTCGTGATAAACATGAATGGTATCAGCTGGCTGTAGAATTTAAGAAACATCTATCCTGCCACTTGCCTGAGATCTTGAGCACAGCAACCGTGGTAGTTGTTGCCTCTGGGTACAGAACGGAACATGGCACCTGTCTTGGAAGATAGTTAATACTCATTGGCTGCAGAGTGCCAACAGCCTTTGGATATTAAATGAAGCCTGTGGCGAATGTGGCATAGTTGTACTCGCTTATGGAAACACTTAGGACAATTACACAAGTGTAGCAGATACAAGCAAAATGTAGACTACTAGCGCTTGGTCAGGCAGCAGAGGAGCGTACTAACCAAAGGAACTCATCATATAATCCTAGGAATCAGGACAATGCGGTTTTCTTTGGGGCTGACACAATATATGACATGAGAGAGAAGTATATTATCTAACTGATACCTTTGAGAAGTGTATTTTGTCCTGTCTGGTATCATATAATAGTCTTGCAGAAAAGGTGAGTGTATGTGTTGATTGCGTGGGTGCGTGTGTGTGTATGTGAGAGAGAGAGAAAGAGAGACAGAAAGAGATATTTTTATAACAAAAGACGGAATGAAATAGCTTAAAATAACAAGCCTCAACCTTATGCTCTCTGCTTTTAAGGTGTGATAGTAAGAATGAAAGTAGAGAAGCTAAGGGAGTTTGTGAAAATCCCTGTCTCAGCACAGCAAATGGAATGATTAACTTTTTGACATCTTCAAAAGTAAAAAAAAAAAATGATTGCCAGCCAATATAAGAATACTTTCATTGCTTTTCAGCTGGAACACACTTCAATTTATGGAAGTCTTGGAAGAGATCTCTGGGCTTTTGCTGGAATTCTGTATGTCCTTAAATTGATTAAACAAAGCATTGGCTCTGATCTGGTGCAGAGTAAATCAGTAGGCTGTGATTTAGGCCTAAAATCTGCATAAGGACCCCCTCAAAATGCATTTCAATGTGAAATGAGGTGGGTCTGGTCTTTCATTGGAATATCTCTTGCTTTTTTGTGGTTTGCTTGGTGGACCTGACCATTGACGATATGTGTGACCTCAAGAAGGGCTTAGTGCAGCCTAAACAATAACCTAGATGTTAGATGCCCAAGCATGGTGTATAAATCTGTAGGATCTGTGCAATCTGAGCGGTAGATTTGCTATCAGTAAGCTGATCATGTAAGTTACATATGTGGTTAATCTGTAAGATCTCTGATCTGGAAGATAAATGTTGGGAAGTGAGTTATTGGAAACGGCAGGTACGTACCTACACTTAGCAATAGTCCACAATTCACTACCAGGTCCAGTCAAGAACTCAATATATTAATCCTAGCTAACCCTTGGTAGCTTTTCTTAGGATACAAGTGTGCAAATAATTTAATATCAACAAAACAGTAAATAAGCAAATCACAACACAAAATAAAAAATCAGACACAATAGGAAATATGTTTATCTTTAAAATGAACCAAAAATGTCAAAAATCCAACGTAGAGAACCAGAGATATTAATTTTTAAAGTAATTAGCACTTAGGAGCAAATAGCACACAGAAGGTTAACAAATGTCAAATAGGGCAGGGGCAAAGTCCAGAGTTCAGGTCACTGTAATGCTGTTACACTTAATTTCAGAAGTGTTTGTTGATTCAGGAAAGTGGCCCACAGCACCAGCCAAGGGTTCAGAGGCTCTGGTTTGCCTCTTGGGACCTGGGACTACAACTCACAACATATGGAGCTTTTTACAACAGTTGCTCCAAAATTCTCCAAACTTCTGGATTTTCTTCCAGATGTCCCTGTGGGTCATTGAAGTGTTCACAAACTGATCCAAGGTTCCAGAAACTCTAAGTTGCTCCTTGGGATTTGGGACTACATTTCCAGGAATGCACCTGGTCAGAATCCTCAAATGGACACTGGTCAGCTGGGCTCCTTTGTACCTTTAGCTTACAGGGCGTCCACTCCTGGAGTTGCAGAAGCAAGGCAAAATCCTATTCTTGGTGAAGCCCATAGTGTGCAGCTGGTGCAGTCTTTGTGAGTGCAGTTCTTCAGGGGCAGACCAGGGTTTCAGCAGGGCAATCCTTCTTCTCCAGTATCTTTTTCCAGCAGGAATCTGAATTGTGTGGCAGCTCTGCCATATTAATCATTGCTCGTGGGTGGGGATGGAGGGAGGGCTCCTGTCCAGTGTGGTGCAGGTCACCACACTCTGGGGTGACCACTTCCTGTGAAATGTGACAAAAATAAATCTCAGAACGCAACACGCTCTAAACATCCAACATGTAGAAAAGTCCTTCTTGGAGGTTAGATGGGGCTGAGTGCATCCATTGGTGTGGCTAAGTCTCCCTAACACACCCCTTTTAGCCCCTCTCCTAGTCTAATCATTGGGGCTCCCATCTGTCTGGGGGAGCAGGAAATGGGGGAGGTCCGGTTTCTGTCCAAAGTGTCTTTCCCTTCTTTGAAGACCAGTTTGGCTACTCTTCCCCAAACCGTTTTTCCATCTGCTGCAGCAGTTCTCCTCCCACCAGATGCTTCCTTTGTCTCAGCCCAGACCACTTCATACCTCATTAAGGTAGCCTGGCTCAGGCTACCAAAGGCTGACCAGTCAGAAAAGGGCACTACAGGCCTGAATTTTGTAACTTTCAGAAAGAGTTCTAAAGCTCTAGTTATATTCAATTCAACATTGGCAAGTTGTTGGATTTATTATGATGTTTTCTTTGGAACACAACATGATATATTTAGCTCATCTCTATTGAAATAAGACTATATTATTTTAAAATAAAGTCTCCCAATGTTAACCTACGGAGCCCATTGACTACAATAGATAAAAACAATTGTGGTTGTTTTCCCTCACGAGGTCTTGAAAAACATATTTTACTAAGTCTTTGCTTATATTTATGCTATGCCCAACTCTTGGGACATCTACGGCAGACCTTAGGGGTGACCTATGTGTAAAAACAAGGTATTTTTAATTCCAAAGTCGAATTTGGTGTTCATTTTAACTTAAAAGCAGCTGGCAAGGCAGCCCTGCCTTTACATTGGCACTGAACACAACAGCAGTGCACTAATGGGTGCACTAACTATTCTGGGGTCTCTAAACCTACATGCTCTATCATGTACTTGGGACTTATAGGTAGGTTGTCAGAGCTGATCATAATTAGGCCTAATTTGCATAAGCCATTTTAAACAGAACACTGGCCTTGGGACTGTTTAGCAGTGCCCGTTGCACAGTTAGAGTCAGAAAACACTAGTATCAGCTAAAAATAGGGGCAAAAAGTGAGGGGGCTTCTGCAATCAGCCCAGTATTCCCAATGCAAGAAGCATGAGACACATGCAACATGCATTGTGGCTCTGTTGGTTGGAGTTTGACCAATGAAAAATTCATACCCCCAGGGACAGCTATGAAGTCCAGAGCCTGTAAGACCACTACAACATAGAGAGATAGCTTTTCTGTGTGAATAATAAACATTATTTAAGTCTTCTATTCCAGAGGGAATTACTTGGTGTTCTAAAGCTAGCATAGGTGGGTTTCTGTGAATTCTATTTTCTAAAGCGCAAGCCCCAACTGACTGCAAGTAAACTGCTCACTTCAGAGGTGGAAAATGGATACCTGGGCCATGCAGGCTACTACCGGAACTCATAATGGTAAACAGCACTCAACTACGTGCATGTACATGCATGTACGTATGCCCTATAGTCAATGTACACATAGAAACAGGGCCAGTTGTGGGACTTAGTGCAACAGTCTTTTTTAGTGCCCCACCCCATGACCTTGTCCTCCTCTAATTTCAGCAGTGCGTCTCATGTCTCTATAGCCCCTCTCTGACATACAATTAAGTTATTTATAGAGCTACTCATAGTTCAGTCACACTCTGTTCTATGATCAGCGAGGTACATGTTGTTTGCAACAGGCACATTAACCCTCTGCAGTACTAGGATGAGTCATGATTGCCACTAGCCAAAATTCCAATCTCTCGCCAGCAGGAACATTAATCACCAGAGTCATCTTGACATTTTTATTGTTGCCTGAAAACTGCTGGACACACATGGAAGTTCAGGTGCTTTGAAACCCATAAGTTGTTTTAAACACAGTGCCCCATGCCAAAGTCAGCAGCAGCTGAGGATGCACCAGTCGCTGCCCCTAAAGCTGGCCCTGCAGAGAAATACTGTCTGTAATATTGTCTGTAAAGTCAAATGTACTATATATATATTTTTACACCCATTAAAAAGTACAAGATGAGTGAATTTAAGCATGCATAGCGTCAACATATACCCAATATGTGTCTACTGCAAAAGCACAAAAAAATCTAAATCAAATTCAGTGCTGCACACTTTAATATTTAAACAGTCACAAAAACACTCCATAAAAACTATGACAAATCTGTGTTTGAATAAGACATGTAGTAAGCACAAAAAAGAACTTTATCCCATATTTTGTTGAAATTAACCAAATTAAGCACAGGTCATGAGTAGCTGTAATTTCAGCCTTTCCTCCATCCATACGGAATTACATTTCAGCTTAATTTCTAGCAATCATAAAGTCTAAAACCCATTTCAGCATTGCAAATAAAGCATGTTAGACCTGACAGCCTTAGGGTGGTCTTTCCTCCAAATTATTGCCTGCCTCCCTCCATTCTCTGACCTCGTTTTGCTGGCTTTAGGACTCTGTGCACTTTACCACTGCTAAACTGTACTAAAATGCTTGTGCTCTCTCCCCTAAATCATTGTAACATTGGCTCATGTCCAATAGGCATAATTAGTTTATTTATAAGTCCCTAGTAAAGTGCACTGCATGTGCCAAGCAACTGTAAATGAAATGCTACTAATGGGTCTGAGGCATGGATTGTGCCACCCATTTGAGTAGGCCCTTAACCATGTCCCAGGCCAGCCATTGTAGAGACTGTGGTGGTCATTCTGACCTCGGCGGTAAAAGGCGCCTACCGCCGGTCAGAAATCCTCCATAATCCCGCCGCGGTCGCGGAAACCCGCCACGGTCATTCTGACCCGCAGAAGGCAAACCTCCGAAAATCCGACCGCCACAACAGACCGCCAGACCAGCGGTCGGCGGAAAGGTGGAGGTGACCAAACCTCCACCGTCACGCCAACAGAAATACGCCCATGCCATTACGACCCACGAATCCACGCGGCGGTCATTCAAACGCGGTATTCCATTGGCGGGACACACCGGCGCGGTCAGAATACACACAAACGAACAAAACTCACCCACATTGGACGATTTGAATCCCACACACCTGATACACATACACACACCACTCCCACACACACAATACAATATAAAACACCCACCCACATCACCCACAAACCCCTACGCTTAAAAATTCGTAAAGAAGACAAGAGCGAGACACCAGCATCCAAAACATAACAGCCACAGCCACTCAACACCATCACCCACACACTATCCACACACACCACCACACTCAACTCACTTAAATACACATACTCCACCCCACACATCATACACACCACCCCATGGCACCCCAAAGACAACCCCGCTTCACAGACGAAGAACTCAGGGTCATGGTGGAGGAAATCGTTCGGGTAGAGCCCCAGCTGTTCGGCACACAGATACAATACACCAGCATTGCCCGGAGGACGGAGCTGTGGCAGAGGATTGTCGACAGGGTGAACGCAGTGGGACAGCACCCCAGAAATCGGGAAGACATCAGGAAGCGATGGAACGACCTACGGGGGAAGGTGCGTTCCATGGTATCCAGGCACAACATCGCCGTGCAGAAGACTGGCGGAGGACCCCCACCTCAACCCCCACAATTCACATCATGGGAGGAGGAAGTCTTGAACATCCTGCATCCTGACGGCCTCGCAGGAGTCGGCGGAGGAATGGATACTGGTAAGTTGAAGCTTCAATACTGCTTCCCCCCCACCTGCATGCCAAATCAGACCCCAACCCTCACCCCCATCCTCGAACCCCACCCTCACCCCCACCCCCATCCTCACCCCCACCCTCACCCCCACCACCATCCTCACCCCCACCACCATCCTCACCCCCACCCCCAGCACACCTATTCCCCGCCAATGTCTCACCATCACAACCCACACATCCCAAAACCTAGGCCTGCATGCGTCCACTAAGCATGGACACCCATCACCAAAGCATGCCCAATGCATATACACATCCCCCTCACAAGCCACCCTCACCAAAGCCCCCACACAAGAATGCCAGCACTTGGGGACACGAGAACCCACAGATACACCCATATGCCACACATTGAAACTATAACCATACCTCTATACCCCTGCAGGACCCGACCGTCAACACACCGCGGCGGAGGGGCCAGAATTATCCACACCCCCACCCAAGAGGCCGTCAGCGATGACAGCAGCTCTGTCGACCTGGACACCGATGACCAGCCCGGACCATCGGGGACCTCTGGACAGTCGGTTCCCCTCACACAGGCCCAGGCCACTACAGACCCTAACCCCTCTGGGAACACCAGCACAGCTCCCACCCAGCGGGCCCATGCCTCTGTCTCCAGGGCGCGTCAATCTGCGGTGTGTCTACCACTACAGGGCACCCAGGATAACCCACCACCCCAACAACAACAGGGACCTGGGGGCAGTGGTAGTGGGCACACCGGCCAGGGGGCAGAGGCCCAGGGAAACAGGGCAACTCGGCGGGCAGCTGTGCGACAGGGGGGGGAGGAGAGGCCCAGGGAACCCACTCTCCACGAGGTCCTCACCACCATCATGGGAGCATACAACCGCTCCCAGGAGACGATGGCGACGGTACTGGCCCGGTTCCAGGAGATCCAGGTGCTGCAGGAGGAACACTATCGGGGGTACAGGGAGGACATCAGAGCCATCAACACCACCCTGGTTACCATGGTAGGGCTGCTGCAGGACCTCGTAAACAGCAGGGCGGACACTGAACAACACCCAAGGGCCCCTGCCACTAGCCTGGACCAAGAACAGCCATCCACCTCCGCCGGCGCTAGTGGACAGGAGGCCCACGCACAGCAGCAGCCCACCAGACCCCCACCTCCTGCAGGAGAAGAACCACCCCGCAAGAGGGCCCTGAGATCTCGCAAGAAGACAGAGTAGGATGTCAAGACCCCCGCCAGCAATGGATACCACCTGATGTCATCCCACTGTCCCACATTGTCACCCTGTCCATCCTTGAACTGCCCATGCTCCATCTCTCCACAGGCCTCTGGACAATGCACCTGTGTGACTGTTACTCTGGACTCTGCCATGGACATTCCTTCACCATAGCCCCCACCCACTTGAAACCACCCATCCCATTTTGAGCACTTCAATAAACACCTATTTTGCACCAAAATATCAGGAGTCTGGCTGTGATTTCAATAGATTGTAATTGACATGACAGTGCAAATATGTCCTTGTACATGGTGAAGTCAACAAACAGCTGCCACAAAGCTGTAGTCCATGGGGAAACGAAGCACAGGACTCGTAGTGGGGACCCCAGATCTGAAATAGGGAGGGAAAAGCCAAAACTCAGTCATCATACACTGGGGCAAATAGACAGGCAGCAGAGATGCTGCAGAGTAGTTAACATTTACTAAATTATCTTTGAAATGTTACCTGTGTCCTATTGGAAGTACTGTTCAATGATTCTGTCCCTGTTGTCTGTTTCAGCCCCGTCGTCTTCCTCCTCGTCACTCTCCTCAGGTTCCACCGCTGCCACAACACCACCGTCTCGACCATCCTCCTGCAGGAAAGGCACCTGGCGGCGCAAAGCCAGGTTGTGAAGCATGCAGCAGGCCACGATGATGTGACACACCTTCTTAGGTGAGTACATTAGGGATCCACCTGTCATATGCAGGCACCTAAACCTGGCCTTCAGGAGGCCAAAGGTGCGTTCGATCACCCTCCTAGTACGCCCATGGGCCTCATTGTACCGTTCCTCTGCCCTGGTCCGGGGATTCCTTACTGGGGTCAGTAGCCACGACAGGTTGGGGTACCCAGAGTCCCCCACTAGCCAGACACGGTGTCTCTGTAGCTGTTCCATCACGTAAGGGATGCTGCTATTCCTTAGGATGTAGGCGTCATGCACTGACCCTGGGAATTTGGCATTTACATGCGAGATGTACTGGTCAGCCAAACACACCACCTGGATGTTCATTGAATGGTAACTTTTTCTGTTCCTGTACACCTGCTCCCTGTCTCTTGGGGGAACCAAAGCCACATGGGTCCCATCAATGGCACCAATTACGTTGGGAATATGTCCAAGGGCGTAGAAATCACCCTTCACTGTAGCCAATTCGCCCACCTCAGGGAAAATGATGTAGTTCCTCACGGATTTCATCAGGGCAGACAACACTCTGGATAACACCTTCGAAAACATGGGCTGAGACATCCCAGAAGCAATTCCCACGGTTGTCTGAAATGACCCACTTGCCAAGAAATGTAGTACTGACATGACCTGCACCAGAGGGGGAATCCCTGTGGGTTGGCGGATGGGGGACATCAGGTCGGGCTCCAGCCGGGCACACAGTTCATGGATAGTGGCACGGTTAAGACGGTAGGTCAGGATAATGTGGCGTTCTTCCATTGTCGACAGGTCCACCAGCGGTCGGTACACGGGAGGATTCATCCGTCTCCTCGCCCAACCCAGCGGACGGTGCCTAGGAAGGACAACATGGAGCACACAGTCAAGCAACCCACAGGTACGTACTCACTGCTAGCACAGTATACGATTCTCTATGCAGTGAATGGCGTGTCTGAGTGGCTATGCAAGGCCTAGGCCTGTGTGACGCAGTTGAAATTGAGCCATGTGGGCCCTGGAAATGGCGGCTGCCTGACCTGTGAAGTGTGACAATGGGATGTGAGGTCAATGCGCTGGCGTGGCACACCGCGGCGGGCGGCGGGCCAAGACCGCGGCGCGAAGCCGCATTGGTTAACATTGAAGCCTATGGGTTTCAGGAGCCAATGGCGAAGGGCGCCGGCGGGGGCGGGACGCACCGCCGCGGTACGCACCGCCGCGGACGTGACCGCCATTTTCTATCTACTTATCCACTTGCGACTTGAACTTTCACAGGAGAGGACCTATACTGCAAGTGTTGCTGTGACCTCGGTCTGGAAGGGACAATGGCTGCTGCGACTGGGGAAAGGGCCCCTGCCTTCACTGGAGAGGAGTTGGAGAAACTTGTGGATGGGGTCCTCCCCCAGTATGCGCTACTCTACGGTCCTCCAGACCAACAAGTGAGTTTAATTCAATATGGATTTGGGGCCACTGGCTGGCTTAGGGGCCTGGCGGGGATGGGGGGCATGTTGGGGCTGGCGGGGGGCCTGGCGGGGGGCCTGGCGGGGATGGGGGGCATGTTGGGCCTGGCGGGGGGCCTGGCGGGGATTGGGGGCATGTTGGGGCTGGCGGGGGGCCTGGCGGGGGGCCTGGCGGGGATGGGGGGCATGTTGGGGCTGGCGGGGGGCCTGGCGGGGATGGGGGGCATGTTGGGCCTGGCGGGGGGCCTGGCGGGGATGGGGGGCATGTTGGGCATGGCGGGGGGCCTGGCGGGGATGGGGGGCATGTTGGGCCTGGCGGGGGGCCTGGCGGGGATGGGTGGCATGTTGGGCCTGGCGGGGGGGCTGGCGGGGATGGGGGGCATGTTGGGGCTGGCGGGGGGCCTGGCGGGGGGCCTGGCGGGGATGGGGGGCATGTTGGGGCTGGCGGGGGGCCTGGCGGGGGGCCTGGCGGGGATGGGGGGCATGTTGGGCCTGGCGGGGGGCCTGGCGGGGATGGGGGGCCTGTTGGGCATGGCGGGGGCCTGGCGGGGATGGGGGGCATGTTGGGCCTGGCGGGGGGCCTGGCGGGGATGGGGGGCATGTTGGGCATGGCGGGGGGCCTGGCGGGGGGCCTGGCGGGGATGGGGGGCGTTGGGCCACTGGAAAGGAAAATGCTGAGTAACTTGAACGTGGTATTTCTCCCTCCCTGTACGTGTCACATAGGTCCGCGCCCATGAGAAGATCGGGATTTGGCGTGCCATCGCCAAGGAAGTCCGGGCCCTGGGGGTCCACCATCGACGGGGCACCCACTGCCGCAAGAGGTGGGAGGACATCCGCCGCGGGACCAAGAAGACCGCCGAGTCTCTGCTGGGGATGGCCTCCCAACGTAGGCGGGGTGCCTGCCGTCAACTGAGCCCCCTGATGTTCCGGATCCTGGCGGTGGCCTACCCTGATTTGGATGGGCGCGTGAGGGCAGCACAGCAGACACAAGGGGGTGAGTACAAGCATTATCTACTCTGTTGTCGCGCAGTGGAGGTGTCTGGGTGGGGGAGGAGGGCTGGGGGTCCCCCTAGGCCAGGGCGATATCTGTAGGCTGGGCACCCCCATAAGCCCCTGTGTCCCCAGCCACCACCCTCAGTAGTTTGTCAGTACAGCCATCCCTGGGCCGTGTCATCCATGGGTGCAGTTGTCAACTCTAGGCGTGTAGGGCATGTTCCACGGAATGCGTAGCGTACCCCAAGTGCGCAACTTAGTGCAGGGGGCATCTGTGTCTGTCATGTCCGCTAACTGTACCGGAGATCCATGTACTCAATATCCCTTTATTTCTCTCTCCCCCCCCCTTTTTGTTTGTCTTTCTGTGCTTGTGTGCATCAGCATCATCAGGCGGAGGAGAAGTGGCATCGGGGCAGGAGGGAGCTGCATCTCACATGGCCCAGGAGGGCCATGCCACAGAGTCAGACTGGACTAGTGAGACGGAGGGCGAGGGGAGCTCCACGACGGGGACGACTGGAGCCTGCAGCGACACGGACACGTCCTCGGAAGGGGGCTCCCTTGCGGGGGTGGCACCATCCGTGCCCCCCGCCATTACAGGTACAGCCGCCACCCAGCACACCATCTCCGCCCTCCCAGCAGCCCCTCCGCGTTCGCCCCGTGCCCGCTCTGCCAGGAAGCCGGGCATCTCCTTCGCCCCAGGCACCTCAGGCCCTGCCCCTGTTACCCCCGCTGCCCTCAGTGAGGAGGTCATTGACCTCCTCCGAACGCTCATTGTTGGGCAGACTACCCTTTTGAATGCCATCCAGGGGGTGGAGAGGGAGGTTCATTGCAGCAATGCGTACCTGGAGGGCATTCATTCGGGTCAGGCTGCCCATCAGCGATCGTTCCAGGCTCTGGCCTCAGCACTGACGGCAGCCATTGTCCCTGTCTCCTGCCTGCCTCTACTAACTCCCTCCTCCCAGTCTCCTGTTCCTCTGCCTGTCCCACCCACACCATCAGACCAGCCTGCACACACCTCAACACCCAAGAGGAGCTCATCCAAACATAAGCACCACAGATCACGCAGACATTCACACACGCAACATTCCGATGCAGACATGCCAACAGTCACTACCACCTCTGTGACCCCCACCTCCTCGTCTCCCTCCTCCCTCCCTGTGACGTCTACACTCACACCTCCATTCACCTCACCATCAGCCAGTGTTTCCATCACCAGCACACCCTCCACTCCAGTCCGCACACGTGCAGTCACCACCCCCACTGCCATTTACACGTCCCCTGTGTCCTCTCCCACTGTGTCTGTCACCCCCTCTTCCACACCACACAAACGCAGCCACCCACCCACCCAACAGCCATCCACCTCACGACAGCCTATCCCTCCTGCACCTGCACCCAAAGACAGCAAACGTGACTCACCTACAACCACATCCTCTCCCTCCACTCCCATTCCCACTGTACCTACCACTCTCCATTGTCCCAAGAAGCTCTTCCTCGCCACTACTAACTTCTTTCCTGACCCTGAGCCCCCCCCTCCTTCTCGTCGGGGTAAGAAGAGCACCTCAGCCACCACCAGCCCTGCAGCCCCCTTGACAAGGGTGCAGGGGTATTGGAGCCCGCCAGCCCGCATGTCTGGATCTTCGCCCAGCAGCAAGGGGACAGCCAGCCCACCCCCTGGGAAGAGGAGCATAAGGCGGAAGGGGCGCCGCAGGAGCCCGCCTTCTACATCCCCCCCGGACACCACCCAGAGACAGTCACCAGCCACAGCTCCAAAGGGAGGAAAGGGCCACAGGCCGACGACTAAGGAGGGCAAGGGCAGCAAGTTGGAGAGGTCAGGCAGCAGGCCTGCTGCCCAGGAGGAGCCCACAACCCCCATAGCCGCTGCCCCGGGAGGAACCGGCACAGCTGCCCCGGGAGAGCCCACCAGCCCCATAGCCGCTGCCCAGGGAGGACCCAGCCCAGCTGGCCAGGAGGGCCCCACCACCCACAGCCCAGGTGGGCAGTGAAGGAGCACCATCCCCGCTGCCCAGGAGGGCACCACCAGGCATTTAGCAGTTGGCCATAGACCGTCCGCCGTCTCAAGAACCGCTGAACTGGGCCCCGCCGTCTCAAGAACCGCTGAACTGGGCCCCGCCGTCTCAAGAACCGCTGAACTGGGCCCCGCCGTCTCAAGAACCGCTGAACTGGGCCCTTCAAGGCAAGAACCGCTGAACTGGGCCCTTCAAGGCAAGAACCGCTGAACTGGGCCCCGCCGTCTCAAGAACCGCTGAACTGGGCCCCGCCGTCTCAAGAACCGCTGAACTGGGCCCCGCCGTCTCAAGAACCGCTGAACTGGGCCCTTCAAGGCAAGAACCGCTGAACTGGGCCCTTCAAGGCAAGAACCGCTGAACTGGGCCCCGCCGTCTCAAGAACCGCTGAACTGGGCCCCGCCGTCTCAAGAACCGCTGAACTGGGCCCCGCCGTCTCAAGAACCGCTGAACTGGGCCCTTCAAGGCAAGAACCGCTGAACTGGGCCCTTCAAGGCAAGAACCGCTGAACTGGGCCCCGCCGTCTCAAGAACCGCTGAACTGGGCCCCGCCGTCTCAAGAACCGCTGAACTGGGCCCCGCCGTCTCAAGAACCGCTGAACTGGGCCCTTCAAGGCAAGAACCGCTGAACTGGGCCCTTCAAGGCAAGAACCGCTGAACTGGGCCCCGCCGTCTCAAGAACCGCTGAACTGGGCCCCGCCGTCTCAAGAACCGCTGAGCTGGGCCCCGCCGTCTCAAGAACCGCTGAACTGGGCCCTTCAGGGCAAGAACCGCTGGCCCTTTGGCAGACGTGGCAGGGCAGGATCTATCTCGGGCAGGGCTGCAGGATGTCCTCTGGCCAACTTGCCTCCTCCAGTGGCAGTGGGGTCTGTTATGGACTGTATGGACTGTGGCTTTGCTCTCCCCAGGATGGGCCAGTGGGCAGGCCACCCACTGTATGGACTGTTTGGACTGTGGCTTTGCTCTCCCCAGGATGGCCCAGTGGGCAGGCCACCCACTGTATGGACTGTTTGGACTGTGGCTTTGCTCTCCCCAGGATGGCCCAGTGGGCAGGCCACCCACTGTATGGACTGTTTGGACTGTGGCTTTGCTCTCCCCAGGATGGCCCAGTGGGCAGGCCACCCACTGTATGGACTGTTTGGACTGTGGCTTTGCTCTCCCCAGGATGGGCCAGTGGGCAGGCCACCCACTGTATGGACTGTATGGACTGTGGCTTTGCTCTCCCCAGGATGGCCCAGTGGGCAGGCCACCCACTGTATGGACTGTATGGACTGTGGCTTTGCTCTCCCCAGGATGGGCCAGTGGGCAGGCCACCCACTGTATGGACTGTTTGGACTGTGGCTTTGCTCTCCCCAGGATGGCCCAGTAGGCAGGCCACCCACTGTATGGACTGTTTGGACTGTGGCTTTGCTCTCCCCAGGATGGCCCAGTGGGCAGGCCACCCACTGTATGGACTGTTTGGATTGTGGCTTTGCTCTCCCCAGGATGGCCCAGTGGTCATGGAGTCCCCTCGTGGATCTGGCGTCGTGTACTCAAGTGGCTGAGGTGCCCCCCCTTCCCTTCCCCCTGAGGTGCCTGTCCTATTTTCTTTCTGATGCCCCTGCAGTGTTCTCTCCGTGGAGTTCTTGTCGTGGGACTGGGCCTTGCCCCTTTGCACAGGACCCCTGTGATCCACGGACAGTGGTTGGACTACATTTCGTAGCTGTATATATTTTGTACATAGTTTATTTATTTATTGGGATTAATGGCGTACATATTTCAATATATCTGCCCGTTTATGATCTCTTCTTTTGGTCTTTGCATTATTTCGGAGGGGGGTGGTTTGTGGGTTGTGACAGTGATCTGTGGGAATGCATTGATGTGTGTGTTGTAGTGGGTGTGGGTGGGTGGGTGTGTGCCGGTAATCTTTTCCCTCCCCTGTGTCGTAGGTGCAGTACTCACCGATGTCTTCCGCGCCGCCGGGCGTGCTCCTGGTATATGAGGAGGAATAGGAGTGCGGGGATGACCTGTAACTCTGGCTCCATACTGCCGGAATCTCGCGTGGAGTGCGTAGAGGTGAGCGTTTTCCCGTTCGTAGTCTGTTTCCGCCGTGTTCTTATCGGCGGTGCTCCCGCCCCGGAAAAGGTGGCAGATTGGTGGGTCGTAATAGGGTGGGCGGTACTTTGTCTGCCGCCGGGCTGTTGGCGGGAACCGCCGCGCTGTTTGTTTGTACCGCTGTAGCGGTCGGAGTGTTAAGTTGGCGGGCTGTGTTGGCGGTTCCCGCCAGGGTCAGAATTGCATATTTTAGACCGCCGGCCTGTTGGCGGCTTGGCCGCCGCTTTATCACCGACCGCCAGGGTCAGAATGAGGGCCTGTGTGTGCAGTTACACTGCCACTTCCACATGGCAAGATAAACCTCTTGTCTGTCCTTAACTTAACTTAACCTTTTTATGCATATGTCAACAAAAAGGTAGGCCTTACATGACCCACAGGGCGGGCTCCAATGTACTTAAAAGGCAGGGCATGTATTTTTAAGTTTTACATGCCCTGTTGTGAAAAACTCCCAAAGTTCGTTTTCACTACTGCAAGGTGCAAGGCCCTTCTCTCCAATGGACAATATTTTGATTGCCTTATTACATCTTATAAGTGTGATTCACAATCTGGAAAAGATAAGTTTGGTGTCTCTGGATTTACAATTTAAAATCACAACTTATGGTGAAGTCAGATTTTAAATTGCAATTCTAAAAAATGCTAATTTTAGAAAGCTGGCATTATCTTATATTAACCATTTGGTGCCTATGCCTATGTCTGGGGTAGGGTGTCTCTCTAGGCAACCGCACACAAAAGGAGTTTGGGTGTGACTGATGGGACATCCACAGCCTGATGGGCAACACTGGACAGGATGGGAGGGAGGGGCTGACACTTACAACTGAATGCACAGTTTTTTTCCCCCACACAAAGGGACACATAACTCATTGTAGTGAGTCTGGAGCCCAGACAGGGAGGGAGGACCTCTGTGCACTTCAATTTTTTTTTATTTTTAAGTCTCCCCCACTTTAAAGGCACAACTGGGTAAAAGTACTGGGCCTCTGACACCACAGACTCAGTACACTTCTGGACTTGTGGATGCTCTGCCAGTAAGAAGGGCTGCTATGATACTGCAAGGACTGCCAGGCTGCTGAGCTGCTACTCTGCTGGACTCCTGCTTTGCTGAGCTGACCTGCTGCCCTCTTTCCTGGGAGTGAGAAGGATTGGACCTACTTCTCTAGAACCCAGAACCCAGAGTGACTCAAAGGGCCAGCTAACTGGTCTCCTGTTTTTTAAAAGTCCCAGGACATAAAAGACTTCAAGTCATCCTGTTACAGCATCTGGACTTTGCTTGCTGCAAGTCTTGCCCTGCCAAGTGGTGCCAAGCCAGTTCTGGGACCTTGGAAATGGGTATAAAGTGCTGCTTCAACCGGAACCCATGCATCCTCATCGGAACTCATGCACCATCAACTTTGCGTGAGTGAGAACCAGTGTATTTTCTTGACTGAGTGGAGTGGATCCATCACATCACCCTTAAAACTGGCGCTATGCCCTCGAAATTGATGCATTGCCTACTGTGGGAGCAGCAGCCTTGCACCACATTGTTAAGAAACGTGTCACACTCAGATCCATTACATCACCACAGTTGCCTGGAGAAAATCAGAGCATCTCGTCCACTGCATGTCTCAACACAAATGCATTACTTTGGCTGCACCTCTCATCTTTCTTGACGCAACGCATTCCAAATCAAGATACTTTTGTTCAGCAGGCCCAAGTGGGCCTCTGTATCTGACCCAAATCCAAAGTGTCTGCTGGAAATATAGAATTGCCATCACAACTTATTAGTAACTGACCACAAGTTGTGGTGGCATATCCACTCTACAACCAGTACCAATGTTCTGTTTACAGCTAGCACCTAAGGGACACTATGAGATGCCTGCTGTGTACGTATGGTGATCTTGCATGCAAGAAAATCTAGTGTAATGGTTTTCAATTTGCTGGACTAAACTGGTGAAGTGTTGTATCAACAACACTGTAGGCATGGTATTTCTGATAGTGGCAGGAATTCTGCAAACATGAAGGAACAAGGACTGCTATTATTTTTGTGGAACTCTTGTTCACACCATACAATGTACCAGGACCTAACTGTGCTGGATGGGGGCCCCCAAAGTACGTTCTTTCAAGGGTCCAAAAATCCATAAGATGGTAATGTGCTGGATGGCTGCATGCTTCCTTGATGACGCTGACTGATAGCAAACTTTTATTTTTTAAAGAGCCTCTGCATATTTAACTACTTGGGTGCATCAGATGACCGTGGACCATCTGACGTCATGGTGGGCATGTGCGCCAGACTACTCTCCTTTGGGCTTCCCCCCTTCGCCCCTCACCAGGGATGGCAGCAGAAGCATTTCTGATTCCATCCCCAACCCAATCAGCGATCTGATAATGTCAGTGCACATCCCGCTTGTTGGCATTAACAGAGCAGGCAGCTGGAGCAGGAAGCCATTTGCTTCCAGGAATGGGAGGAGAAGCAAGTATGTTTTTTCTCCTGGAAGGTGTGGAAGGTTTCAAAGAGGTGGGAAAGGAAAGAGTTTTTCCTTTCCCTCAGTGTCTCTTTGAAATATATTCCTGCTGCACGATCACGCATGGTGTCACAATTGTGCAGCAGGAATACACAGTAGACATCATGGATTTCTGTGTTGGGTGTTTGTGTGCGTGTGATTTGGTGTGTGAGGAGCATGCCCATGGGAAATGGTCACTTTCTTTAGGGGGCACATATTTTGGCCATTGGCAGATTGGCCTCTTTTTTCCAGGCCCATCTGTCCTAAAGAGGGACAGAAACCACTAGACACCAGAGAATTTAAAGGATGGCTATTTTGGAGAGTGGCCCCTTGGGCAAGCGTCACTCCCTTTAGGCAGCGCATATTTTAGCAATTCCGCCCTCCTTGGGGGCAGATCAGCCTCTTTTGTTTGGGCCCATCTGCCCCCAAGGGGGACTGAACTCATTAGACACCAGAGATTTTACATTTTTTCAATTTTGGGGAGCTGTCCCTTGGGTAAGGGTCGCTCCATTTAGGGGGCACATATTTTGGCCATTTCTGCCTCCTTTGGGGCAGATCGGCCTATTGTTTTGGCCCACCTGCCCTCATGGGGATTAGGGCTAGCCTCAGGATTACTGCTCAGCATGTTGTTGGTATGATTCTTTAATCTTCCTGTGACCATGATTATGAGACTGACTCTGCATTTGAGGCAGAGGAGGAGGTGCATGATTCTGGCAGTGAATTTTCTGTCAGAGAAGGATCATCTCATGATGAAGCAACTCTCAGTGCCTGTTTTTGAGGAAGACACTGATGTGCAGAGAGTGCAGCAAGAGACATCTGGATTGAAGCCGGGGCTTCAAGGCTTCCCACTGGAAGAGCTGAACTCTGAGTTACCCCAAACATGGTACATTCCTTTATAGATGCCACAGAGTATAGAGTGAATACTGAAAACATTTTGCCTATAAGTTTCTCTCACTTTTTACAGACAATGTATTTTGGGGTGAGCTTGATGAGCAAACTCATTTGTATTCTGAACCGTATTTGAGGAACAACAATGCCAGACTTAAGCTCCTCTCTAGAGCTACCCAGTGGACTCCCACAAATCTGGAAGAGTTGAAGTTAACATTTTTGATGGGCTTGATAAAGAAGCTGTTATTTCTTATTGGTCTACCGGTCCCTTAATGGCAATGGCCATATGTCCTGCAATCATGAGTCATGATCGGTATTTGCTTCTGCTTTGGATGCTACATTTTGTTGATAATACTTTAGCTTTGCCACTAGACCACCCTGATTGTGACCGTCTTTTTAAGATTCCGTCTGTCCTTAATTACTCTGTAGATCAATTTTAAAATATCTATTTTCTAGTGAAAAAATGGCTGTGGATGAGTCTTTAGTCCTGTTTAAGGGATGTTTGGGTTTTAGCAGTACATTCCAAGCAAGAGGGCATGTTATTGAATTAAGATGTATATACTGTCTGAGAGTAGTACAGCATACGTCTATAATTTCCAGGTGTACACTGGTAGGGATTCCACTATTGAACCCCCTGGTTGTCTGTCTACTTTCAGATTTAAAGAGAAAATGGCGTGGGAATGTGGCAGTGTACTTTTTAACAAGGTCACCATTTGTACCTAGATAACTGCTTCACTTGTGCGCAGTTGTTCAGGGAATTGTTCAAAGTGGACACTGCTGCTTGTGGCACAGTCCACTCTAACTGTGAAGCTTGTTTATAAAAAAAACGTGAGAGGTGAAACTGCAGTGCCTTGTGTAGTGATGAACTGCTAGCTATGAAATCTGCAGGGAGGAGGGATGTCTACTTGCTGACTACCATTCATGATGAAAGTATTCCATCTGTGAATGTTTGGGGTCAGGTTGCTGAAGTGCAAAAAACCTGTGTACATTTTAGACTATAATAAGCACTTGGTTGGAGTAGATAGAGTAATTCAGAGGTTGGAGCCTTAGACTGCTGTTTGTAAGGATTATGTTTGGTATTAGAAGTTGGCTATCCATCTCTTCCACTTAGCAACCTTTAAAGCTTTTGTTGTTTTCAAGGATTGTTCTCCTGAGTTAAAGATGACTTTTTTCAGTATCAGGAATCTATGATAGGCAACCTTGGTGTGGTGGAACAGGCAAGTATTTCTAGAGCTAGAGTGGTGGTGGATGTGGCTAGATTGAAAGATCACAAATTTGCTGATCACATTCATTCCACACTCAAAAGAAACCATCCCTGTAAGCAATGGTGAGTCTGTATGTGAAGAGGCATGCAGAAGGAGAGTCATATGCACTGCCCTGATTGTCCTTCTAAACCTCGATTGTGTGTGCTCGCTTATTTTAGAATGTACCTCACGAAAAAGAACCTGTGAGCGTTGCCTGGTTTGTATCGCTTTATATTTTTCTTCAGTTTTACGGTTGCCATTAGTGTGATGTATTTAGCTAGAGCTGTTGTGTTTGTAGTTGAGTATTTACATACAGTTGATTTGTGTTTTTTGTTTAAAAAACGTGATGGCAATGTGCATGAACTGGTGCTTGGCTGGTGGTGTGCATGGGCTGGTGCTGGGCTGGTGGTGTACAATGGCTGGCGCTTGACTGGTGGCGTGCGCAGGCTGGTGCTTGGCTGGTTGTATGCACGGGCTGGCACTAGGCTGGTGGTGTAAGTGAGCTGGTGCTTGGATGGCAGTGTATGTGAGCTAGAATGTTGTTGGTGGTGTGTGAGTAGTGATTTGCTGCTGTTCACTACATACACCGCTAGGCAAACACCAGTCCATACACTTTATCAACCAGATTGATTGCTGTATCAGGCATGTGGGCATATAAAAAAGTGATGGGCCCTTGAATGGTGCTGTCTGTTGTTGGGCCTACAACTGGCAGCATGAATGATCTTGTGTGTGTCATGTATGAAAAGCGTGTGAATGGACAAAAAGCGATAAGTGACTTGATGCGGCTTTACAGCTCATAAGCTGTGAGTTATTGTTCAATTATACTGAGTTTTTCAGTGCATTTCATTTTTGTGAAACCTCTTGTTAGTAAAAATGTGATATATTGACAATCACTCACCCTCTTGCCAAATCCAACCAGTATGTGTGTGTATTTGATACACATATGGTTGCGCAGTAATAATTGTCTTTTCTGTCTTTCTCTACCACGATGTACATTGTCTCTTGTTGTGGATGTTGTAATGTGCTGGGCCCAAGCTGGCAGTATGATCTTGGGTGTGCCATGAATGAAAGCAGTGTGAATGACCTGTAAAGCAATTAGTGCCTTGTCGTGGCTTCACAGCTCACCCGCTGTGAATCATTGGTTCAGCTTTTTGACTTATCAATTATTAACAGTGCATTTCATTTTTGGGAAATCTTGTGTTAATCACATGTTATATATTGAACTATTACTCACTCTTGTGTCAAATCCAACCAGTACGTAAATGTACCAGTAAACAGAGTGAGAAGAGAGAGCTCGCTCACCTTCCCAAATTCCTATCTACAATCATGAAAAGCGAGTGCACCGACAAGTCTCTTAAATCTGTGATGTCTCAAACACTCAAATTATAAAAATCACTGTTTTTAACATTTGTCCAAGGTTACCACGATTAAAAACATGCCATATTGGTGAGTAACCACACGATAACTTCACTGCACTTCTCTTAGTTTGGAATTCAACCTGTGAAAAAAAACATCTCCACTGTAATCAGGTGTCAAAGCACACACCTGACATGCTAGTTGTCTCGGATGGGACCACAATGAGGAAGCATACCACCACTCTAAGAGTGTTTTATTCACAATTTGAGTGTTTGGGACAACACAGAAGTAGTAGATTTGGTAGTGTGTTTGCTTCTTGTCTAGGATAAATCTACCAACTCTAGATATGTTTGAAAAGTAAACACGCAGGGGAGTACAGGGGGGAGGGCCTCTCGTGGATCCCAACAAGTTTTCTTACCCACAATACCCAGCCTACCTCAAAATGTGAATAAAGTCACACATTTTCCTTGCAGTTTACTACCATATTTTTCAAGAACCAGACATAAACCACAAATTTCCTACCACCCAGCATACTCCTCAGTCTCCCAATCAAAATGATGCCTCACTTGTGTTGGTGGCTAAAGCAGAGTCAGCCAAAAATGGATTAAAAAACTGCACTTATGAACACTCTTTGGCGCTTATCAGACTCTACATGTTTTGGCCGATCCCTGTTGCATGCACATGGCCTATGCACACAGTTAGATATAATTTTTATTGGGAGACTGAGAGGGACACTGAGTAGTAGGACATTTGTGGCTCACCTCCAGATTCCATAACTTTTCATCACAGAAATGTGAGGAAAATGTGTTTTTAGACACATTTTGAGGTTTGTAAGGTATTTTGGGTTGCAAATGTGGTAAGAGTCATCCCATCCTGTATTTCCCTAGGAGTCTAGTTTTCAATAATGTACAGGCTTGATAGTTTTTCTTAGGTGCAGCCTGAGCTAGAGCCCAAAATCCACAGCTAGGCACATTGCAAAAAAACGAGTCTGTTTTCAGTGGGTAAAATGTGATGTGTCCATGTTACATTTTGCAGCCTTTCCTGTCATGGGCATAAGGCCACCCCACACAATAGAGGTACATTTTTTATTGGGAGACTTGAGAGAAGATTGTGGCTCCCCTCAGATTCCAGAACCTTGCATCACAGAAAAGCAAGGGAAAGGTGTTTTCATAGACATATTTTGAGGTTTGCAAGTGAAAAATGTGGTAAGAGCCACATAAGTCACACCATGCTGGATTTCCCTAGGTGTGTAGTTTAAAAAAATGTACAGGTAGCTTTGAATCCGCAGCTCGACAACTTGCAAAAAATGAGTCAGTTTGCAATGGAAAAATGTGATTTGTCTATGTTGTGATTTAGGGCATTTTCTTTGCGAGCACTTGGCCTACCAACGCAAGTGAGGTACAATTTTTATCAGGAGACTTGGGGAAATGCTAGGTGAAAGGATGTTTGTGGCTCCCCTCTGATTCCAGAAGTTTTCATCACAGAAAAGTGAGGGAAATGTGTTTTAATAGACATATTTTGAAGTTTTACAAGTGATTCTGGGTGGAAAAATGTGGTAAGAGCCACATAAGTCTCACCATCCTGGATTACCTTGAGTGTCTAGTTTCAAAAAATGTGTAGCTTTGTGAGGTTTTCCTAGGTGATGGTTGAGCCTGAGCCCAAAATCCACAGCTAGGCATGTCGCAAAAAACAAGTCCGTTTTCAGTTGAAAAATGTGATGTGACCACGTTGCGTTTTGGGGTATTTACTGTTGTGGACATTAGATCCACCCACATAGGTGAGGTATCATCTTAATCTTGAGACTTGGTGGAATACTGGCTGGAAGGACATTTGTGGCTTCCCTCTGATTCTAGAAAGTTATATCGCAGAAATATGAGGAAAATGTGTATTTTTACACAAATTCTGAGGTTTGCAAGTGATTCTGGGTAGAAAAATAGGGTAAGAGCTAAACAAGTCACCCCATCCTGGATTATCCAGGTTGACGAGGCTTGCCAGGTTTCCCTAGATGCGGGCTGTGCTAGAGCCCAAAAGCTACAGCTAGGCACTTTGCAAAAAACAAGTCAGTTTTTAGTGGAAAAATGTGATGTGTCCACATTACAATGGGCTATTTCCTGTCACAGGCACTAGTCCTACTCCCACAAATGAAGTATGCTTTTTATTGGGAGACTTGGGGGAACACAGAATAAGTGTTATTAACAATTGTCTTCTGTATTTGCACTTTCAAAACATAAGTTAGTGTGTAAGAAATAAGTCATTTTAAGACATGCCCTCTAATTCACATGGTATCACATGGTATCAAGGGTACTTACACATTCAGAGATGTGCAAATAGTAACTGCATCTAAACTCCATCTTTTGTGCCCATATCTGAAATATATAGGTTTCCTTGATGCCTGTTTTCAGTCTTTACATTTTACCAAATGAATTGTTATGTACTCAGTACACAATGAAAACCCATTGCAAGGTGCAGCTCACTTATTGGCTCTGTGTACCTTTGGTTTCTTGGTGAACCTGCAAGCCCTATACATCCCCACCAGCAGAAGGGACCAGCAAACATAACTGTATATTGCTTTAAAAAATCTTCCATAAATGGAAAAATTTACAGATGAAAACATAGATAGAAATGGCTGTTTTTTCAACTCAATTTCAAAATGTTTTTTTTCTACTGTTGCTCTCTATAGGTAAACTTTGAAGGATCTACACAAATGACTTCTTGCTGAATTTAAAAAATGTTCAACTTTTTTGAAGTGTTTAGCTTTCTGGGATCCACCATTGTTTTTACAACCATTTAAATCACTGACTGGAAGGAGGATGAAAGCACATAAAATAGGAAAAATGGGGTATGTCCCATGAAAAGGCCAAAACTGGATTAAAAAAGTTAGGGGCTTATTTGCAAGGAAGTGGAAAATCAGCTCTAATGCACCACATTTCCTGTGCTACCCTACCTATTTACTATACAGTGCACCATGGTGCATGTTAGCACAATAGCATCATAATTTATAACGCTGTTGTGGTTGTTTTACTGGATTAGTGCCATAAATTATGCAGCTAGTCCAGCAAAGCACAGGAAGGCGCATAGGCTATTATGAGAGCCTCAGTTTAATGCCTGCCCTGAGCAGAAGTTAAAAATGACAGAAAAAATGTTGCAGTGAAATATGATGATGACACAAGGGGATACAAAGTTGGACAACACATACATTGCCCCACTTTGTAAATATGGCACATGGTCGGGGCCTCCTTAAAGCCTCTTCAGCATAAACAAAATGATGCTAGGGTGGAGCCAGAGGCTTGTAAATATGCCCCTTGGTTTCCTGATTCTTGTCTACCTGTTCCTGAAAGCTTGGAAGATGGTGATTTTAGTACTGCGAACCCTTCATTTATGCCTTTTGCAGGAAAAAAACAGATGCTTTCTTCTAAAGCACCTTGTTCCCATTTTCCCTAAAAAACTAAAATGTTGCTATACTTTAGCTAATTTCTCGGTAGCCTCCAGAGGAATCTACAAACTCTGGGTACCTTTAAAATCCCCCAGATGCTGGAAAAAAAAGGACATACATTTGGTGTGGATAGCTTACGTTGACAAAAATGTATGGGGGCCTAAGCTCAAACTAGCCCAAATTGCCAAAAAAGGCTTAGGACAGGAGGGGGAAAAGGCTTAGCAGTGAAGAAGTTAAGTACAAATACAGGTATGGTGGTCTCCTGTCTTTTGGGGGCATCCAATAGTGCATTGACGGTCATTTTGATGGATTTGCAACTGGACTGCCTCCTCACAAGTTTTCAAGGGGCAGATTTTTTTGCATTATCTTTGAAAGGGTTTGATTAATGTATCAGTATTAGTGCAAAATAAAGGTGGGCCACACTGCAGCTGTGAGGGAAAATGCTGACTCATTTGTGGCCCACATCAAGGTTCTAAATCCTGTGACCTGCTTTGTCAGATTTCTACAGGGTTCTATGCAACCAGGCAGTCAGTTTCCAAAGTCAGCTAAAGGATATGTCCTCGGCTCCCTAAGGGGAGGATCACCTACCAAATGGAGGGATGTCAGCCAGATAGGTGGGGACCTCTGTGCATGTTGTGAAGCCTTGACTCAACTGAAGCACCAAACAGCTAGGTATAGCATTTTTTTCAAGAAACAAACACCCAAGTTTATTTCTCTTAAAAAAGAAATGGCCTTGGTGTGCAAGGAGCTCCCCTCTTTCACCAGATGGTAATTGTTTGTTTTACTTGGCCTGATCACCATGCCTCCAATGGTAGTCTCGAGCTGGAGAATGTAGTGATGGTTGCCATGTCCTAAAGCAGTGGTGACAACTGTGACTATCACCTTGTGGCAGTGTTTAATTTGTGCTGTTGGTTTCCGGTGCTCTGCACTGGCACTTAATTGTCAACACTAGGACTAATGAGTCTATGCCACATGATGGCAGTGTTTGTCTAGTTTAAAGATGAGCACAGCAACAGTTATTTATTAATTCAATACACATTGAAAATACTTAATACCTGCTGCCCAAGCCATTCTTTCAGCTTTGGGGGCTTTGAGTAGTCTAAACTGTACCACTTGTAGGATTTTGTATAGTTAGTAGTTGTGTTTGCACTGTCATTGACTGTGTTGGCAGGGCAATGGGTGCTGCAAGCTGCATTGGCCTCCTGACATGGGCCCTGGCACTTATTGTTTTACAATCTAAGCACTGCCTGGTGGTCCACAGGGGGATGGCTGATCAGATCAGATGTTCACAATGGCAGAACAAGCTTAAGGAAAACTACTAGTTTGCTTGGTGGGAGCACTGCCAGATTACAGCTTCATAAGTATCAATCAATCAATCAATAATTTCTAAAGCATGGCTAATCACCCATAGGGTCTAAAGGTGCCTGAGTTTTTGAGGTTGTTTGTTCCATGTCTGGGCTGGAAGGTAGGAAAAGAATCTTCCTCCTGCTGTGCTTTATCAGATCTTGCGAACGGCTGCGAGCTGGGAAGACTGGAGTTGTCTGTCGGGTACATAGAAGGTGAGGAGGTAATTGACGTATGCCAGTCCTGTGTTGTGTATTGCTTTGTAGGTGTGGATCAGGAGTCTGTATGCGATGTACTTGTTGACTGGGAGCCAAAGTAGGTCTCTGAGGTGGGAGGAGATGTGGCTGTGTCAGGGGATGTACAGGATGAGTCTGGCTGCTGCATTCTGGATTCTTTGTAGTCTTGATTGCAGTTTCTTGGTGATGCCAGCATATAGTGTGTTGCTGTAGTCCAGTTTGCTAGTGAAGAATGTGTGGGCGACTATCTTCCTCATGTCGGAAGGGATCTACTTGAAGATGTTTCAAAGGAGTCGGAGGGTGTGGAAGCATGATGTCGAGATGGTGTTGACTTGGCGGGTCATGGATAGAGAGGAGTCTAAGATGATGCCCAGATTAAGTGCATGGTCAGTGGGAGCGAGGGCATTTTCCAGTGCAGCAGGCCACCAGGAGTCGTTTTAGGCAGAAAGGGTGGAGACGATTACGATGATCTCCGTATTGTCTGAGTTGAGTTTGAGGCAGGTGACTTCCATTCAGGCGGTGACTGCTCTCATCCCATTGTGAAAATGTCTATCTGCCTTTGCAGGGTTGTCAGACAGGGAGAGGATCAGTTGGGTATCCTCAGCATAGGAGACGATATTTAGCCTGTGTTGTTTGATGATTTTGGCTAGTGGGGCCATGTAGATGTTGAAAAGCGTCAGGCTGAGTGATGATCCTTGGGGCACTCTGCAGCATGTATCTTTGGGTCCTGATGTGAACAGTGGTAGTCTGACACTCTGTGTTCTTCCTGTGAGGAAGGACCTGATCCATTCCATTGCTTCATCGCGGATGCCGGAGTTGTGGAGTTTGGCTCAGAGGGTGAAGTGGGAGACGGTGTTGAATGCAGCAGAGAGGTTGAGAAGGATGAGTGCGGCCGTGCCTCTGTGGACTAGTATGGTGTGTGTGTCATCAGTGGCTGCTAGAAGTGCTGTTTTGGTGCTGTGGTTGCTCCTGAATCTGGATTGGGATGGGCCTAAGATTTGGTGTTTCTTGTGGAATTCTGTGAGTTGCTGGTTGACGGCCTTTTCCGCTACTTTGGCTGGAAAAGGGCGCAGAGAGATGGGCCTGTAGTTTTTCAGCTCACTTGGGTCGGTGGTGGATTTCTTGAGTAGCGGGTTGATCTTGGCTTGCTTCCAGTCTGAAGGGAAGGTGGCAGTCCCGAAGGATTGGTTGATAGTTCGGCAGAACTCAGGTGCTTTAGTGGTCCTGTCCAGGTTGAAGATGTGATGAGGGCTCGGATCCGAGGTTGCTCCTGAGTGGATGGAGTTCATGAGTCTTTGGGTGTCCTCTTTGATGATGGGGTCCAGGAGTTCTGGATTTAGTGTGGTGCTGGGTCCGCGGTGGTATTTGTGGGTGGTGCAGGCGGGTTTTGGTTCTGTATGCCTTTGTAAATGTCCTGGATTTTTCAATGGAAGAAGGTGGCGAGGCTTTTGCAGAGGTCTTGGGAGGGAGGGATGGATCAGAAGTCTGTCCTCGGGTTCGTGAACACTTTGACAATGGTGAAGAGCTCTTTGCTGTTGTGAGGGCGGGTGCTGAGTCATTCTTGATTGGCAGATTTTCTGGTGGCTCTCATTTTCTGGTGTGGCATAGTGACTGCATTCTTGTAGGCTATGTGGTCTTCGGTTGATTTGCAGTTCCTCCATTTCTGTTTCAGTCATCTGCAGGAGCATTTGGCCTCTTGTCTTTCATGAACCATTTAGGTGTTTTGCTATTTCAGTTTCCTGCGAGTTTCTCAAGGGGTACTATGCTGTTGGCGCATTCCGATAACCAGTGGTGTAGATTATGTGTGGCTCATTAGCGTTCTCAGCGTCCTGTGGAGGGGAGTGGCTGAGATCACTGGTGAGTTGCACTTCTGTAACTTTGCTCCAGCATCTGCCAGGGGTGGATAATGGTGTGCAGTGTTTTTCCTGAAGGTAAAGTGAAAGCACTTGAGGTCGTTCCAATGGTGTTCGGAGGTGTGAGAGATAACAAATTGTGAGTAAATACATGTTACAGCAATTAATACTAGGTCAGTGGTTAGGCATAGTCAGTCAGGTGATTGATTTAATGGTAAGCTACAGGCTCGGTATTCTAGCAATTTTTGAAACCTAACCCAATGAGTCCTCAGGTCCAGCTATATTCCAAACTCTGCCCCAGACTATACAATGTGTCATTTGGATATGTACAATTTTTAATTTCTTTTCATTTCGTGCAAACACTGGATTGTCCACCAAACGTCTACATTGTTTTGTGTTTTATATGACTTAATATATTTTTATAAGCATTAGCGAAGGAACCTTCTTTCCTTCAGGAAAGCATAGCACTATTCTTAAATCAGTGTCCCCATTATCATGCAGAAGTAGGTGTTTAAACGTGTCAAATAAATCCGTACACCCTTCTGTTTTAGTCTTGACTTTGCTGTCACTCTGCAACAATCTCTCCGAAAACATGCTTTCCAAAGTAGCATGACTGACAATAGATGATGACTTTCTAACTACTTCTACACTTCTATGAAACAGTCTACAGGGTCCCCTTTAAGAAAGTTATATTTCATTGCCAGAAGAACGGGAATAGCTTCATTTTCAAAGTGGCAAGAAGTCTGAAATCGCAAAGTTAGAGGTAACGCCCCTTGTTTAAATAAGGCAATAAACTCAAGTTGCACATTAGGCTATGGTGTGTTCTCGTGCAAATCCTTCCAGGGACGACCTGCAGACGTTTTGGGGTATTTCATTCAGGAATGGAAAAAGGCGTAGTCTTAATCAAAACTCAGAACTTGGAACAACTACTGCCCAGGGAAAAAAGCAAGATGAGGTAACTGGAGATACCTAGAGGGTTTGGTTTAGGTGCTCACAAATTGTTTGGATCACACTCAGTAGATCCATAGGCCCCCAAAGGAGCATGTGCCATTTTCAGAGAAATTGAGAACTGACAGGTGTTTCTCACGAACCCACTAGAGAGTTATGTTCGGTTAGGGGGGAGTTTTAGGATTTATACAGTCATGTCAGAGAATCCCTAATTTGTAGGTGATATATACAGGGATACGCCTATACCCATACATCAGTACAAACACAATAACTGTAATTTGACAACAATAATTTGGTTGTACACTATTCATCCAGGAGTCGTCCGTATTCGAGAGACTGAAATAATGAAAAACAGCTCAGATATAATCATACAAATTGGGGAAAAAGTTAAATAAACAGCCCAACCATATGTCATCACACATATACTTCCTATCATTATAAACTACTATCTAAAACCATGGTTGTTCGAGTGCTATCTTCAGGCTTAAAGCTGGAACTCCATAATTCAGCATCTTTTCAGCAATTAGACCTTGTGAACAAACATACCTCTTTTATCGGTATAGTTTGAATTTTAAATGCACAAAAATAATAACGAGTAGTGTTTCAGATCATATTTTCTTCAAGGGGCTATGTTTCGGTAAATATTGTGAGCGCCTAATTTTAATCTTAGTATACTTCTATGTAACCAATAGTTCCCAGGCCAAGAAATGCATGAAGATTTTCATAGGATCGGTACATTATGGGTTGTTCTTGAACTATTTTTATCTTCTGATTTACACGTTGAACACATCCACGGTCTACTAATATTATTTATTTCTTCATTATCCCTACTGCAATTAGTAATGCACCACCCATCACTAATACTGGAGTCAATCCATATTAAAAATATATGTAAAGTATTATAAGGTCCGCAAGGCTGATCATAAATTGCATTTGATAGCATCTACTATGCTCTCATGTGCACTACTAGTTTTGTCAGGTTGGAAGCATTTAGAATCATTTCTAGTATCTCTATTCTGGTGAATATAAATTTTGCAACAGCATAATGTTATGTTGCACTATGCACTACATGTAAATCATAGCTATTTTATGATCTTAGTGTTAAGTACTGTTGTAATGCTACTGAAACGACACAATCAAATGGGATGTAAAATGTGAAGACAAACTGAGGTAGCATGGTGGGCAAAGAAAACAACAAATGCTCCCATGGTTAGACGTACCGCTTTAAGTGGCAAGGGAATGCCCAGACGTAGGGTCTATGATCACTGTGCCTCTCTAATCAAGCTACTCATGGCTGACAAGCCCCATTCAGGTTGAAAGTTGTCTTGGTTGGTTGGTTGTTCTCCAGTTCAGGGAGGACCTGACCTGGCAGTTTGGGCTGGACTGTTTTGCATATGACTGGGTTTAAACTGAAATGGCATGGTGGGCAAAAGAACAATGAACCCTACCACAATCAATCCTCCTATATTTGTAATAGACTTATTCCAAGCATGGGAGGAATGCTTTCAATATGTCTAACTACTTATTGCAAGCATTTCTCCCATCACCTGTGTGTGCTCAGTGTATAAGAATAATAGTTTTGCTGATTTCTGGGTGGGTAGACTTTGCTTAAAAGTAAGCCTGGCCTCGTTATGGTCCGTTCCTGGGTTCAAGGTTTTAATAATAGTCCAAGAATACCTCTAATTTGGCTCAATATCCTCTGGTATTAAGGCACGGAGACTCCAATAGTTCACTGGGTTAGGGTCCCAGTGCAGCATGGGGGCAATGGGCCAGCTGCTGATACCTCTAGTGATTATAATCATGACAAACAAATTCCGTTTTTAGTGCCTAGAAAAATCTGAGATGGCCTCCGCCATGTAGTTGATCTACATGTGTCAGGCCAATTGAACTACAGTATGCCCAGTAAAATGGTTTGCCTGCTATACATAACATACCACAGCTGCATTATTTTATGGAGTAATAGAGACATGCCAATGAGCATGCGTACAGTATGACACCAGGAAGAGGTGGAACGACCTACGGGGAAGGTATGTTCCATTGCAGCAAGACACCAACTCGCTGTACAGAGGACTGGCTGTGGACCCCCACCTCCTCCCCCACAACTCACATTATGGGAGGAGCAATTCTTGGCAATCATGCAACCTGAGGGCCTGGCTGGAGTAGCAGGAGGACTGGACTCTGGTAAGTTAACTTAATACTCCAGGCATAAGCCAGAGACTATTGCCAAGATCCCTTCAAGGAAATTAGACTCTCCCGATTTTCACCCTTGTGTCCCACTCTGTCACCCTCTCCTCCTTGAACTGCCATTGCTCCCCTTCCTATGTCCCCATGGACAATGTACCTGTGTTACAAATAGACTGGAACAATACCCTGGACTTTCCTCCATCATCACCCCATCCCAATGCACTTGCCCCTTGACTTCTTAGCATTTAAATAAACACCCTTGAAAAAATGGAGTATGTCAAACTTCTTTTAGTATATATTTGTTTAATCAAGTTCAAACATTGGAATTCAAATGTACAGTAATGTTCAAATAGGAAAGACCAGTAGTTGGCTGCAGTAATCACACCAGGCGTGATAGTGGGGCACCAACATCTGCAAAATGAGTTGCCAAAGGGTACAGTGAGTGGGCATAGAAGTGGGAAATAACAGCATGCCAGTGCCAAAGATAATCTAAATAATGACAATGAAGTGTGAAGTAACACTGTCTTATCTGTGTTATTGGAAGTATTACAGTTTACAGTTATCACTGTCCACAGGGTCCACTGGTGCCACATGGCCCTCTCCAGCCTCCTCCTCCTGCAGAAAAGGCACATGGCATCCCAAGGCAAGGTTGTGCAACATGCGGCATGCCACGATTATCTGGCAGACCTTTTTGGGTGAGTAGCACAGGGATCCCCCAGCTAGATGGAGGCACCTGAACCTGGCCTTCAGGAGGCCAAACGTCCATTTGATTGTCCTTCTTGTTCGCCCATGTGCCTCATTGTAATGTACTTCTACCCCTGTCCTGGCATTCCTCACAGGGGCCAGTAGCCATGATAGGTTTGGGTAACCTGAGTCACCTGCAAATATCAAGGGACAACATTTAGCCACACACTATCCTATATGGCCCACATCATACCCATACACCAACATCTTCTGGGTGGGAACCAGAGCTCATCTATTACCTACACACGGTGCCTCTGTAGTTGGGCCATCACATTTGGGATGCTGCTATTCCTCAGAATAAAGGCATCATGCACCATTCCTGGATAATTAGCATTGAAATGGGAGATGTACTGGTCCGCCGAGGACACCATCTGGACATTCATGGAATGGAAACTCTTTCAATTTCTATACACCTGTTCATTTTGCCGGAGGGGGGCAAATGCACTATGTGTTCTATCAATTGCGCCAATTATGTTGGGGATGTGTCCTATTGCATAGAAGTCAGCCTTCGCTGTTGCCGAATCTTCCACCTGGAGGAATACAATGTAGCTGCACATGTGTTTAATCAGGGCAGACTACACTCTGGTCAGCACTATTGAGAACGTTGGATGTAACATTCCTGCTGCCAAGCCCACTGTCACTTGTAAAGAAACAGTTGCCAAGAAATGGAGCACAGATAGGACTTGCACAAGGCGCACATGGATATGAATCCCAGTGGGGTGACGGATAGCAGGCTCCAGGTGGGCACACAGCTCCATGATTGTGGCCCTGTCCAGTCTATAAGTGAGGATAATGTGCCTGTGCCATTGTTGCCAAGTCCACCAGGGGTCTGTACAAGGGGGTATGTCTCCATCTAATCCGCAGTGGTTGCAGTCGAAGGGACAAAAGAGTGAGGAGCCGGTCCCAAACTGAACATCGGAGCCACAACAGTATAATGCATTATGTTAATCTGTAATGGGTAAGTGGTATTTGTCCTGCATGTTCAATTTTTTACTGTGACACAGTTATTATCCAGGCCCTTCCCCCCCCTCTGAAATGGTGTCCACCTGTCCTGTGTGGAGGGACACGTGGAAGTGAGGTAATTCCACTGAGGTTGTGCGCTATTGGGGTAGGCGGTCGGGAACCGCAGTGCAACTCCTCATTGGTTAACATTGGGCCCTATGGGGTACAGTGGCCAATGGTGATGTACGTCGCCGGTGATGGTATGCACTGCCACAGACGTGACCACCATTTTCTATCTGATCAATCAATCAATCAATCAATCAATCATGAGATTTAAAGAGCACACTACGCACCCGTTAGGGTCTCAAGGCGCTGGGGGGGGGGAGCTACTGGTCGAAGAGCCATGTCTTGAAGTGTTTCCTGAATGTCAGCAGGTCCTGGGTCTGGTGTAGGTGGAGCAGTAGGGATTTCCAGGTCTTTGCAGCAAGGTGAGAAAAGGATCTTCCTCCGGCAGTGGTGCGGCGAATGCGGGGGACGGAGGCGAGGGTGAGGCTGGCGGAGCGAAGATGGCGGGTGGGAGTGTGGAAAGTGAGTCTGTCGTTGAGGTAGGCTGGGCCTGTGTTGTGGAGGGCTTTGTGTGCGTGGATGAGGAGTTTGAAGGTGATCCTCTTCGATACGGGTAGCCAGTGTAGGTCTCTGAGGTGGGGTGAGATGTGGTTGTAGCGTGGGACGTCCAGAATGAGGTGGGCAGATGCGTTCTGGATTCGTTGCAGCTTCGTCTGGAGTTTGGCCGTTGTTCCAGCATATAGTACGTTTCTGTAGATCAAACGGCTGCTGACCAGGGCGTGGGTATACTTTTTCCTGGTTTTGACGGGAATCCACTTGAAGATCTTGCGGAGCATGCAAAGAGTGATGTAGCAGGAGGAGGAGATTGCATTGACCTGCTGAGTCATGCTGAGTGTCCAGGATGAATCCAAGATTGCATGCGTGGGTGGTGGGCGAGGTGCGGTTCCTAGGGAGGTGGGCCACCAGGAGTCATTCCATGCTGAGGGGTCGGTGCCGAAGATGAGGGTCTCTGTTTTATCTGTGTTTAACTTGAGGTGGCTTGATTCCATCCAGCTGGCGACGGCGTGAAGTCCATTGTGGAGGTTGATTTTGAGTTGTAGGGTCTTTCGTGAGGGAGAGGATCAGCTGGGTGTCGTCTGCGTAGGATACTATGTTGATGTGGTGGGTTCGTGCGATGTTGGCGAGTGGTGCCATGTAGACGTTTAACAGTGTTGAGCTGAAGGAGGATCCTTGGGGGACTCCACAGATGATCTTGGAGGATTCGGACAAGAACGGTGGAAGGCGAATTCTCTGTGTTCTGCTGGCGAGAAATGACGAGATCCAGTTGAGATCCTTGCTGCGGATTCCTGCGTTGTGGAGGCGTGTGCGGAGGGTGTGATGACAAACGGTGTTGGAGGCTGCGGAGAGGTCCAGGAGGATGAGTGCCGCGGTTTCGCCTTTGTAGAGCATGGTCCTGATGTCACCTGTGGCAGCGATGAGTGCGGTCTCGGTGCTGTGGTTTTTGCGGAATCCGGATTGGGAGGTGTTGAGTGTCTTGCTGTCTTCCAGGAAGAGGGATAGTTAACCGTTCACGATTTATTCGATGACCTTGGCTGGGAAGGGTAGGAGAGAGATCGGCCGGTAGTTCTTGGGGTCATCTGGGTCCATCTTGGGTTTCTTCAGCAGGGCGTTGACTTCTGCGTGTTTCCAGCTTTCCGGGAAGGTGGCAGACTGGAAGGAGCTGTTGATGATGTCGCAGAGGTGGGGAGCGAGGATGTTGCTTGCTTTATTGAAGATATGGTGTGGGCAGGGGTCAGATGGGGAGCCAGAGTGGATGGAGGCCATGGCATTGGCGGTGTCTTCTTTGTTGACGAGGGTCCAGGTGTGAAGGAGGTTGGTGTTGCTTGGGGCGTTGGGTTCGTGGGTGTCTGTAGTCTGCTGGTGGGTCTGGGGGTTGAAGCTGTTGTGGATTTCTTCTATCTTTTGACGGAAATGGGTGGCAAGGGAGTTGCAAGGAGTTGGAGCAGGGCCTTGGGTTTGAGAGCTCCTTGATAATGCCAAAGAGCTCTTTATTGTTGTGGGTGTTGGTGTCTATGCGGTTTTTGAAGTGGGTCCTTTTGGTGGTGTGGATCAGCTGGTGATGCTTGCGAATGGTAGTCTTGAGTGTGGTGTGGTTGGATTCGGTAGGTTCAAGGTGCCAGGTTTTCTCAATTCTGCGGCAGTTCCGTTTGGAATCCTGTACGTCTGGGGTGAATCAGCTGGCCTTGGTGCTGTGGAGGGTGTTTGAGGGTTTTTTGAGCGGCGCGACGGTGTTGGCGCAGTCTTATATCCATCGATGCAGGTTGTTGGCGATTGTGTTGTGGTCCGGGGTCCCAAGGGGTGGGGCCTGGGCGAGGGTGGAGATCAGCTGCTCTGTTGAGATTTTGCTCCAGTTGCATCGGGAGGGGTCTGATCACTCACTTGCTACCTGACCTTCCATAGGAGAGGACCTACACTGCATGTGCTGCTGTGACCTGTGTCTGGAACCTACCATGGCTTGTGTGTCTGGGAAAAGGGCCCCTGCCTTCGCCTCAGTAGATTTGGAGCGAATGGTGGATGGGGTCCTGCCCCAGTACGGACTGCTGTATGGGCCTCAAGACCAACAGGTGAGTGCACTGTGAGCATGATGCATGTGGCATGAATGGATAGAGTGGTGTGTGTGAAGGTCTCGTGTAGGGGGGTGGATGGATGTCCCCTGGGCAGCGTAAGGCTTGTGTGCTGGGCCATGTGTGTGGAAATGGCGATGTGAAGGGGTATGGTGGGCCATAAGTGTAACAGACAGGATGGTATGACTGAATCCATTTCCTGTGAGCATTTCCTCTGTAGGTCAGCGCCCATCAAAAGAAGGGTATATGGCGTGCTATCGCCAAGGACGTGTGGACCCTGGGGGTCTATGGCAGGCAGGTCACCCACTGTTGGAAACAGTGGGAGAACCTGAGAAGCTGGGCACGGAAGACGGATGGCCTCCCAATGAGGAAGGGGCGCCCGTCAAAACCTGACCCCCCCTGATGGCCCGCATACTGGCAGTGGCCTATCCAGATCTGGATGGGCGCTTGAGGGCATCACAGGAGCCACAAGGGGGTGAGTACAGTGCTCATAATTACAAATTATGCATGGGTGGGTGGTGTCCGGGTGGAGGGGGTGTCAGTGGGTGCCCCTAGGCCAGGCCTGATATTGCAGAGTAGGTCCCATGTTGGCCAGGGTTCTGAACTGATAATCCTGCCACCTAGCTCGTAGGCATCCACAACTCGTCAGGGTTGTGTGGGTCCCAGGTGTGCTGCATTTGGCAGTATGTGCCCCTCCCCATGCCTTTGTGGCTAGCATTATAACTGGTAGTGCAATGCATAGTGTGTAGGGTTGTTCCCTGTGTGTGACGTTGGTGTGTACACCAACGGTGGTGTTGGTGCAGCCATTGACCCAGTGTATCCTTTGTCTCTCCCCCCTTTTTGTTTTGTCATCCCGTCCTTATGTGCATTAGCATCATCTGGTGGAGGAGCAGAGGCACCGGTAACGGAGGGAGCTGCATTCCACAAGACCCAGGAGGCAGAGTCCACTGATGATGAGGGCACCAGTGGGACAGAGGGTGAGGGGAGCACCACAAAGGGGACAGGAGGGGACATTTTGGACACAGATATCTCCTCCGATGGAAGCTCCCTGGTGGTGGCTACACCTCTGTGACCACCGCAGCTACAGGTACAGCAGCCATCCCCGTACCAGCACTGCCCTCTCAGCAGCCCGTCAGCGAGTTGCCCGTCCCCACTCACCCAGGAGAGTGTGCATCTCCTTCGCCCCAGGCACCTCAGGCCCTGCCCCAGTCAGCCCTGCTGCCATGAGTGAGGAGGCTATTGACCTCCTGAGATCCATCTCTGTAGGGCAGTCAACCATTGTGAATGCCATCCAGGGGCTGGCAGCCCAGATGCAACAGACTAATGCATTCCTAGAGGGCATTCAGACTGGATTGGAGGCCCAACAGAGATCAATCCAGGCTCTGGCTTCCTCTCTGATGGCAGCCGTTGTCCCTGTTTCAACCCTCCCACCTCCAACTTCCTCTTCCCAGTCCCATTCCCCTCAACCCCAACCTATCCCAAGCACACAAGCAGACGAGCCTGCACACAAGACAACACACAACAGTGGCACAGGCAAACACAAGCACCACACTTCATCCCACAGGTGCTCACACAAAAACCAACCAGATGCATACATACCAACATCCACAATTTCCACCTCCCCCCCAGTTGCGTCTACACTGCACTACATCCTCATCTACTACCAGCATCACCATCACACCAAGCAGAACACACACCTCACTGGCAGACACCTCCACAACTGCCATGCACACGTCCCCTGTGTCCTCTCCCACTGTGTCTGTCACACTCCCTCCCAAGGTACACAAACGCAAGCACTCAGACAACCAACAACCATACACCTCACAACAGCATTCAGCCCATGCACCTGCACCCAAACACAGCAGGCAGACACCTCCTACAACCACTCCTCTTCCTCCACTCCTAAACCTTCTCCCTCTTTCTGCCCCAATGTCCCTAAGAAGTTTTTCCTCTCCACCATTTACCTCTTCCCTACCCCTCCCCCATCTCACAAGATCTTGCCATCCATACTCACAATATTCTGGGCAAGGTTAACAGTCTGCTCATAAGATCCCATTACTTTAGCTGGGGTCAAAGGGCAAGGACATTTTTGATTGAAATTAGTAACTGTCAAGTAATCCACCAATAAAGAAATTTGATGCCCCTCAAAGAGAAGTAGCTCTTTAGTTAATCTAAATCCACCAAGGGATGGGTACCAACAACCCCCTTACTACCTAAACATCTTACTGTTATGGATTGATAAGCCTCACCCACATAGTCGTGGCATGCTTCATCTGCATGTCCATCCCGCCACATTAAGATGATACTAACCCAATGGCCTAACTTAACAGCAGGCAAAGAATTCTTTTTCCTGGGGAAGTGAGTTCAAAATAAAGTATCGCCTGGTATTGTAGGGAACCAGTTTGCAATTAAAAGTACCTCTGTGTATTACAGGATAGCTCCTCTAATATGGATAGCACAGGGCAGGATTAAAATACTTGCTGCCCCTAACTTTGTGGACCATCTTCAAGGTCAATAAGGATATACCCACACCTGAAAAATTACTTGACGCCAACATGTTTCTACCCCTACTCAAAATCTCCCACCTGGAGCGATAACCCCTTCCAGGTCAAGGGTTTTGGGCCGTTGTCAGAGCTAAATAGTAGCTGCGTCCATAAAATCAGTATACATGTCACAATTTTTACATGCAGTAGGTAAACTATTTCTCACCTTGTCTTCTTGAGGTCACCTACAGAAAGATGCAAATTAGAGGTGGTTATATAATTATTAGTCAAACTAGCCTTTCACTAAAAGCACCTCCATATGGATCAAACTGTGTTCATTGTGATAAAAAGATCACACAGTGAGACACGAAAAGCATTCTGTGGAAAAAAGATGCTTCAAACACAAATGTAGCCGTGGTCATACTATTGTTGTGAATGCACTGCACCTCGGGTCACCTCAACTTCATGTGCCTCATACTTACCCTGCAACTGACAGGGGCAGCGACCTTGGGTCACTAGAGGATGGAGTCTCATCTGTAGTCACACACTGGGAATATGATGGATACAAAATAATATTGCGTTAGGGGTGAAAACCTTAATGGACCCACTGTTTTTCCAAAACTACCCTTATGTAACCTACAGGGTAATTACTAGTGTGTTACCTCACACTCTTTTCTCCCTGTATATTGACATAATGTAGCACAGTTTGTCCGCTTTATAATCATATGTGAAATTTGAACCACATGCTTTGTCCTACATTTATAGCCCCCAATAGGCCAACGTGATAGATTAATAAAGCAGTGTCTTAATGCGATAGGGTATTACTCACAAAACACATTTTCATTACCCACACAACTTTTAGTCTCTGTCGCCACACGCATACTTATCAGGCCTCGTGGACAGTGTAAGATCATAGTTATTAGGGAGCTAACCATTGTCAAATTCATAATATTCCAAATCTGTGCCAACCCCACCTGGGGAACAATTGACAATGTCATTATCATGCGTGCTAGCAAGTCACAGTGAGTAGTATGAGACCATCGTTTCTTAGGGGAAGTGACGATGCACACATATGACACTCTGTTGTAAAGAAGTATCCAATTATAGTTCTCATAGTTCTACCTATTGAGGTCCCTGGGGGGCCCGCATTGCTGTTGTCTCTGTTAAAAAGGCTGCACACCCGTATTGTATCATAATGCATCTCCCGTACCCCCACAACTGACAAAATCATTTGCAAGTTCTAAAAATGAGAATAACCCACATGTTGAACCCTAATGTTCATTCCAAATATGTCTCCTATTTAACACACACCCATAAGTAAATCACATGCATAGTAGGCTTTGGGCCCCCTGACCCACCCCTTACTTCACCAAGGTGCCAAATCCATAGGTACACCTAAAAGCCCCCCCATCCTCTGTTGCTGTGTCTACCTGTCAGCACTCACTGGAGTGTTTATCAATGCTTCACACTACGCTCAAGTGCCCATGTGATCCCACCAACATCGGAGTCACGTCGGGAGAACAATGATCATTCGCTCCCAGGCAGAAGCTGGTCCCTAAGGATCAAGGGGTCTGTGGTCCTGAATGGCAATGGCCACAATGCATTAATGGAAGCTCGCAAAATAAAATCATTTTTACATAGCTGGCATTCTTAACTAATCATCACAGTATCTTTCAATATTCTGATCATTGTGCTACTCACTTTGGTTTATAGGCATGTTGCTGTGCTGGTCTTTTTAACTTTACACAGTTAATTCCACATGCAGTTACTTGCTGTCATGCGCATCATCACCTAATCCTTTAAAGAATAATGCTTGTAACGCAGTTACAACAAATATGCAGGCAACCTCTAATCACATGCATTTGAACCATCTCAATACCAACTTAATCTTATTCATAGTTTGGGAGAAATCAGGTGTCCTGGTTATCTATCCTTGTCTGTCCTGGTAGATGATAATGCCTAATTCCCTGTATTACACCAATATCATCCTGCGCAAAGTTGACGATGGAGACGAAACATGTTCAGCGAAAATGCACATGTAGTTTCTGGCTGTCCAGCCCATTGTTGCCTAACTTATTAAAGTTATGTATGCCCAGCATTCTGTTACAACACATGAATTACAATATCTCAATACCTTCTTCATCTTATTCGCAGTTTTGGAGTAATCAAGTGTCATGTGTGTCTAGCCTTATTTGTCCTGGTAGGAGATAAGGCATAATTACCTGTACTGTGCCATCATCATCCCGCTCAAAGGTGATGGTGGAGCATGTCTGGAGTCTGAGCCTATCTAGTGCTATACCACTGGTAACATGTAGGTAAAGGAGTGTTTATCTGACATTCACCTGTGACCAAGGTTTTCCATCATTAAGTCTGTCGTCATTGGTTCGTAATTGTGACACTGTGAGAGGGCTGTAGTCGGAACATCGAAGGAAAGGATCAATGCAGCCCTAAGTCTTACAGATAGCTACCCCCATGGCAGAACTGAGAGCAGCACATCGGAACGTACACCTGTGCGTCTGGATGTCTTTAATGGTGACCAGAGTGTATGGAGTCCCTCAGAGTCAGGGAAAGGAAGAGTCGGGAGCGTGGAAGTCTCCTATGAAGAGTAGGTGAGAGAAGACACGACCCAGGGGAACCGAGGAGAGTGGAGCAAGACAGAGGCAAGGAGGACACCACTTATGACCGAGAAGGAGGACACTGGAGACAGAGTGATGGGAGGAGCAGTTGAAAGAAATCCACAGGCAGAGAGAGGAGAAGGCAAAGACTCCTGCCATGTCCTATTAGGAACTCAGCTTGCACAGGTACGGAACCACATATGCGGTAGGGGAGGGAGTCAGTGGGGACCAGGAGGGGAAGTGAGCCTCCCTAACACAATACAAGCACTATAACAACATCTTGGGGAGGACGGAGTTGAGACACCCCATAATAGCATAAGACACACGAGAGGTGAAACACGCAAACCCAAGCTCCTTCCATTCACACGGCTACCCACCTCCTTCCCTATCCTAAAACACATCCAAGAAAGTAAAAAATGGAACACACTTACCTAACCACCGTATTTCTCTCCTCTTTCAAGGTTGCAGGAGGTCATGAGAAAGGGAGAACAAAACTGGAAAAGAAAGAGAAAGAAGCAAGGCATTAATGAAAGAGAAAGAAGACAAACTCATATGTCACAATTAAAAAACCCTGAATAAGAAAGCACGTAGGAAAATACAAATATAGAAACAATAAACCCAATATTGAGTTCATCGTATCCAAAGAAAAGGTGGGTAACCCTATATCACTGTGTACCCCGCTATACACACTTATTATTTTTCCATTTTAATCAAAGTCTGGAATATGTCACTCATGCCTTGCTCCTTATGGTCAATAGCATACCACATAACATAAATTTTATGTGGCCTGTCTCTATAAAATTGCCCATCAGATTGGGTGCAGTAGAGACAACAGCAATACGGGCCCTCCAGGGACCTCAAGAGGTTGAACTATGAGTACTCTATGTGGTTATTACTTCACATCAGAGTGGCATCTGGGTGAATCATTACTTCCCCGGAAAAACAATGGTACTACTCACTGTGACTTGCTAGCATCCATGAGATCAACATAGTTGTGTGTGTCCCCCAGGGGTGTGTGTGTCCCTCCCGCCGGGGGGTGGGGCACAGATTTGGAATATTATGAATGTGATGATGTGTGACTCCCTAATAAGTATGATCGTACACTGCCCACGAGGCCTGATAGGTATGCATGTGGCAATGGAGACAAACAGATGTGTGGGTAAGGAGAATTTGTCACATTTAGACACTGCATTAGCAGCCTTTCACATCAGCCCATTGGGGGCTATAAAAGAAGGACGGAGCATGCAGTTAAAATTTTACATACGATTATGACGAGGACAAACTAGGCTAGATTACCTCCATAGAGAGGGAGAATAGAGTGTGGGGTAACACTCCAGTAATAACCTTTTATGTTACAAAGAGGTAGTTTTGGAAAAACAGTGGGTCCAGTAAGGTTATCTCTCTTAAGGTGAGATAATTTTCTGTCAGTCATATTCCCAGTGTGTGTCTACAGGTGAGACTGATGGTGCCCTAACTGTTGTAGGGTAAGTGTGGGACACACAGAGTTGAGGTGTCACGGTGTGCAGTGCATTCACAACATTAGTACAAGCACGACTATGGCTATGTACGATGCACGTTTTTTCCCACAGAGTGCTTTTCGTGTCTCACCATGCAATCTGTTTATCACAATAAACACAGTTTGATTCAGACAAATGTGCTTTGAGTGAAAGGCTAGTCTGAGTAATAACTTTATAACCACCTCTACTTTGCCTCTTTTTCTAGGCGACTTGAAGAGGCCAAGGTGAGAAATAGTCTTACCTATTGTATGTACATGTCACATGTACACTGACGGTAGGGACCCCAACTACTATTTAGTCCGACAAAGGCCAAAAACCCTTGACTTTGAAGGGGTTATTGCTCCAGGTAGGAGTTTTTGAGTAGGGGCTGAAACATGTTGGCATGCAGTAATTGTTCAGGTGTGGGTGTATCAGTAATGACCCTGTGACACCCATTAGAAGCTGCTCGATAAAGTTTGAGGCAGCTAGTATTTTAATCCTGCAATGTGCAATCCACCACAAAGAAGATGTCTCAGAATAGCACAGAGGTCGTTTTCATCCAAAACTGGTTCCCTACACTCCAGGATTTATTTATTTTTTAACTCCCTTCCCCAGGAAAGAAAATTATTTTCCTGTGATTCGGTTGAGGCCATTGGGTAATTAGCATTTTAACCCTTTGGAACAGACAGGCCAATGACAAAACATGCCACAACTATGTAGATGAAGCCTCTATGACCATAGCAATAAGATTTGTAAGTAGTAATGGGATTGTTGGTAGGCCAGACCCTGTTGGGTGACCTTCCCCTACTTTGGTGGATTTAGTTGAGTATGTGCTTAGGGGACTGAGAGGCAGAGTGTATCCCCCATCTCTCTATTTGTGGAATAGATCTTTAGTTAATTTCCTAGCCAGAAGTAAACACCTCGGCCCTTATTTAAATTTTGACTGATGAGTTACTCCATCACAACGGTGATGGATATCCTAGCCGCTGAAATATAATTCCCATAATTTCCCATGGGCTTTAAACTTTGGTGGAAGGGATATCCATCACCATTATGAAGGAGTAACCCGTCCACCCAAATCTAAGTCAGGCCCCTAGTGTGTTCCTGGCAAAATGTGCATGCTATTATTGAGCAGGATGTTTCAGTTGGTATCGTAGAGTGTGGACAGAATACTGGTGCTACATAAATGCAAACTTTGTCTTGTCTTCCCTATCTCCCAGATCAGTAACCTTTATTCATAGATATACATGACTCGTCCCCAGTCAGGAAGTTTTTCACATTGTAATTCTAACGCCTCCATCAACCTGTCCACCTTATTCAGCTGAGCTTAAAAGGTGGAGTTTTCCTGTCTCTGATGTCAGGTTTGTCATCTTAGTGTCCAGGGTAGACAGGCTTGTACCAATGAAATATATTTTCTTCAGGAGCCCATCCATGGTAATATCTGATGATTTCATGGTATCTGCCTTCAGTGCTGTTTTGCGGACCACCATTGCTTCCACTAACAAGAACTGGTGGGCTGAGGATTTAGCAGATGCTGTGTGGGCCCATCGTAAATTCATGGCTCTTCAATATAGTAATTAGATTTGATGGTTTGGGTTGACACTTCCGTCTCCTACTAACCAAGTACATATCTGTTAGATATGGGGTCTTCGGTTGGTAGTCACGTTACCCCCTGTCTAAGCAAGGACCCTCACTCTAGTCAGGGTAAAAGAGAATCACCCTCAGCTAACCCCCACTCACCCGCTTGGTAGCTTGGCACCAGCAGGCAGGATTAACTTCTGAGTGCTAGGTGTAAAGTATTTGTACCAATACACACAGTAACTTTATGAAAACACTACAACATGACACAAGACAGGATTAGAAAAATAGAAAATATTTATCTAAACAAAACAAGACAAAACAACAAATATCCAACATACACAAGTCAAGTTAATAATTAAAATGTAAAAGCAGAATTCATGTTCTTTTAAACACAAAGATAACGCTGTTAGCATGAAAATGTACCTGGGTAGTGTCAAAAATAACCCTGAATAGGGAAGTGTGCATCGTAAGAAGCCTGGGATGCATCGATATCACTCACAAGAGAGACCGTTCGTTGTTTCTCCTTTTGTCGGATTGGCATGCGTCATTTCTTCTCTCCGCAGGAGAGCGATGGGTTGATCCGTACAAGCACTCTCAGGTCTGGGCAGGCTTTGTGTCATGTTTACATGCCCAGTGATGTTTACGGTGGAAATCCTGCTGCACCGTGATCCAAAAACAACGCAGTTTGGGTTACGATCTCACAAGCCTCCATCAGCGATGCTGTGCATCGTTTCTCCACCCGCGTATGTCAACTTCCCAGCCGTGCTGCAGGCAGGGTGTTGAATTCAGTTGCGAAAGTCTGTGGTTTTGGGTGCCCTTGTTATACCCATTTTGCCCTTTGAAGTAGGCTTACTTCAAAGAAAAGTCTCTCTTGTTTGTGAAATCCTGCCTTGCCCAGGCCAAGCCCCAGACACACACCAGGGGGTTGGAGACTGCAATGTGCGGGGACAGGCACAGCCCTTTCACGTGTGGGTGACCTCTCCTCCCCTCCCTCCTAGCACAGATGGCTCATCAGGATATGCAGGCTACACCCCAGCTCCCTTTGTGTCACTGTCTAGAGAGAGAGGTGCAAACAGCCCAACTGTCAAACTGACCCAGACAGAGAATCCACAAACAGGCAGAGTCACAGAATAGTTTAAGAAAGAAAATGCTCACTTTCTAAAAGTGGCATTTTCAAACACACAATCTCAAAATCAACTCTACTAAAAGATGTATTTTTTAATTGTGAGCTCAGAGACCCCAAACTCCACATGTCTATCCGCTCCCAAAGGGAATCTACACTTTAAGCATAATAAGGATAAGCCTTGCAACAGTGAAAAACGAATTTAGCAGTATTTCACTGTTAGGACATATAAAACACGTTAGTATATATCCTACCTTAAACATACATTGCACCCTCCTCATGGGGCTACCTAGGGCCTACCTTAGGAGTTAATTTTCCCACATTGATACAGTACTGCCACTAATTATGCGTAAACACCACATCCTATTAGTATTTGAGCTATGTAGAATCAATCAACCTAATAATTATAATAATAATATGAGTCACTATAGCTATCTGTAGTAAGACGGTGATCTTCATCATACATTAAAGCACAGGATTGTCTATCTGCAAGCAAGTCCTTTAAATTCTTGCTATCCCAGTCACTGGAAAAAGGCCCTCACCTCATCAAGGTTGAGGCAAATGAGATGTGAGGCACTTGTACAGTATCTCCTAGGCATGACACTGATGAGGCTGTGCCTGCTTGCATATCGCTCAGACTTTGTCAGGTGTGCTGTAAATCCTATAAAAAATAAAACTATGAATAATCACTATTATGCAAACGTCTGTATGGCACCAGACAGCCTGATTGTGCACCATTCTGGGAAACAGAGCAGCAGTGCTGTCTTGGTAGAAATTACTTTGTGATTATCTCTTCCCTAATGCAACACTGCAAACACCCCTTTTTTAACAAAACAGCTCCTTACAATCTTCTGGGAGCAAAAATTACAGGAATTGAAAATGGTGACTAGCAATGTAAGATCCAGAGAGAGGAGTTTCATCATTATGAAGTAAAAACATGCATCGTCTTTCCCGACAAATTGACAGCTGTCCATAGAAAGCTACAAATTCATATCCTCAAATCCAGGTAAAGTCTCACTCCACGGGGGGCAATGAATGAAGACTGAAGTACAGAAGAAAACAGAGATGAGAGAAGAAAAGTGAAAGATATTAAAAAGAAGAGGCCAGTGAGGTAAGACTGTTGAAAGTTTAAAACCGATTCCTGGCTGGTAGGGGAATGCAAAGTTTGAGGAAATGTATTATTGTACCTGCATCTAGAAAAATAAATTAATCAGCAACCAAAGTGGCAATATGATAAAATATGAGAGGTGTTAAAAAAACAAGCAGAATTCCATGTGTAATGTCAAAGATGAGAATAAGCATAGTAAGGTGCATTTCTCTACCTCCAGTCAAAAAGTGGATGATTCCGGGTTATATTACAGACAGAATATTCTGAAAAGATAGCTGCCTTCTGTCTCAATGCACGGGATTTTTATCATTAAAAAGCAATGATTTCTGTAAAACAAATACATAACAAAAATGTAGTTCATACAAATCATTGCTCCTTCATTCAACTTGATTAATTGGACTTAATTATTTCAGACACTGTATATGAATGATTGCCACATTATAAGCATTTAAAAAGGAACTCTTTACATATGAACATTGTAAGAAAATGAGCTATTACATGGGGAGGATGGAAATCAGCCCCAATTAATAATGTATTTTCTTACACTGTTGTAGGTGGTGTTATTTTAATTTGAATGTGCTTTGATTTTCTAACACTTCTGCCAAATACTTTATACAATTTTCCTTATGTTAAGCATGTCCTCATTGGACCATAGCTACCCGGTATTCAGCCCAGATTCAGAGATAGTAGGAGTTGAGTCTGGAACTGACCTTACCAGTGCGGATGGCTTTTCCATATTCCTCCAGCTTAGACAATGAGAAATGCTAATTGGATGGCTATGTTCTTCCATTCCTTTAAACAGGGGTGGTAGGATATATAAAATCCCTCTTTTTGCCAGATCAACCCCCCTTTGTTCCTGACTGGTATTGCTGGAATTTGACCTCTACACATTAGGGTACTGCTGTTCCATCCCCAATGTTGTGCTCAAAGCAATAAATCATGGTAAAATTGGCTAATCCTCTGTGGCATACTTAACTTTCACTTAGGAAATAAGGTATGGTGCAGAAAGTGCACCTATGGCATGGAAGGTTAAATATCACTTGTGGATTGAAGAACATATTGGGCCATCCACCTGCCTCATCGTTAAAACTTTAGTAGTGGGATTGTATTCGACCAGTTAATCAGATCCCTCCAAAAAATGCACTTTTTAAAAAGACTAGTGGAACTGGAGTTAGAACAGTAATTTTATTCACCTGACAATATTTACATTTCCCCAAATGTTTGTGGGATTGTCTTTAAAATAGTAAATCTGACCACAGCCAAATTGATACACTTTTGTGATGTTGGTGAGACTGCAGTTAGAATTGTAAATCAGATTCCTCAATATATGTACTTTTTCTATTATTTGTAGAATCGGGATTTGAATAACAAATATACCCCTTCCACTCCAGTGCATGCACTTTCCCTAGTATTTGTGAGATTGGAGTTAGAATAGTGAATTTGACCTCATCTCCAGTATATGCACTTTCCATAGAGTTAGTTAAACTGCAACTGTAAAAATAAATCTGCCCCCTGTCCACAAATGAATGAACTTTCAGCAGCATTTGTGGGATTAGATTTAGCAGACTAGTCAATAAGATCCTTTCTGAGAGAAAGTTACACAACTTTTGAATATTGACTTAGTAGGCTTTGTAATCCACAAGGTAGGATGCCTAGTATTATTTTCACTGTATAGGGCTGTTGTCATTTCTATGAGAAGAACTAAAGTGCAATTAAAACATTTTTGTGATTGGAATATGATACAGAGTCCATTTAACCACTGTTTTTAATAATTCTTAAAAATTAAATTCAGTGCTGAAGTTGGACATTTGACAACTATGCACAAAAAGTAACTTTTAAAAAGTTAGACTTTATCTGCATGATTCTCCAGTGGGCTAATTAGCATTAGCCTGTTTGTAGACGATTCAATCACTGATGTGGCATGAGAACAGTTCCCATTGCAGACATTTTGACTTTGGCGTTTTGGAAGAAAGACTTATGTATGAGATATCTGGCTCATCCTCTCTATGGAAGATAGTTGGGAAGGGGTCAGGAACTTGAAAATCCTGAGAAGGACCAGGGTAAGACCTGCCTGTCCATTTACAGTTAACTGTGAATTGAGAGCTGAGGAAAAAGCGGCCCTTGGATCCGGAGGACAGCTATATCCAAGCTTGCTCCGTTCCAAGGCGATGGGGAGCTGGTCCCAAAATCTTTTTGGGGTGGTTTAGGAGGAATGGACTGCTCATTTCCATAAACATACCACTGCTAGGAACTGCCTTCTGGGGCAGAAAGGCTCTGCCATCTTGATTTTCCCTAAGACCTAGGAATAGTGCACTGTGGCATAGTTTACAGTAAAACAAATAGAAAGTGCTGAAAAAGTAGGAAGGTTTACCCTTCAGAAACCTTTTCCCATTTCTCAGGGAGATTCCATGAATCACACCCATCTACTCATTAGTCAGTTGTACAAAATTGGGTACTCTCATCAGCTCCTCAGTTCACGTCTGGATCTGAGGAATACTGAACCTGCAGTGACCATATGAGGGGCTACAGGGACATCAGAAGATGCAATAGGACCTTTTTCTAGAGTGGCCAAGTGACCTGTTGTAACTGGATCATGCCTGGCTTCTGCTGACGGTGTTTGCAAGAGTGTGTCCTGGTCTCTAAGTGCTGTCCCTGAGGTCCTGGGTGCCTAAGGAGGGGCTGGGAGAAAATACTTCAAAAAGTTTAGACTTGAACAATTTTGACCTATAGATGACCAAGACTAACCACTCAATGCACAACCTTGGTGGGTCAGAAAACCAAATGGATGCAACTTTTTTGCCACCCGAAAGAAGGCACCAGTGGACCCTTGAGGCTAAAGTATCCAACTTTAGTGTGACCTGCCCAGCTACAGCTTCCAGCCTTGTCACACTAGATGTTTTCACGCTCCAAAAAAAAGACTAAGGCCTTATTTGGAGTTTGGCAGATGGGACGTACTGTCACAAATGTGGTGGATGTCCTTGCCATCATATTGCGAGTGTACTAAAGCCTTTGTTACATATGGCACACTTGTTATAAATTGGATGGCTTATCCTCCACATTTTGATTGAGTATTCACATGCCAAACTCTAAATCTAAATAAGGCCCGAAATACCAACTTAGAAATCTTGGTGGGTGAAATAGTAGAAAGTATCCACCCGATGAGAGGACTTCAACAGGAATGAATTATTAATTGTTTCTGCTCTGACCTTTTCACACCAAAATGAATGGGTTTTCTAGAAGATCATCCAAAAGCTATCTAACTCCAAGAGGACTTCATTAGACACAATGTCCAACTTTACTCCGCTGGAAGATTCAGATTGTCATAAAAATAGTATGTTAGAAGGAGAATACTTGAAGGGGATGGCCTGTTTGGTGTGGCCAACCATCATAGTCAGCCTGAAATTCCACCTAAGTCTCTGTCAACCATGAATAATGACTTGTAATTCTGACTGACTCTAATTTTTCTTGGCTTCTATTACCGTAAAACGTTAAACATTCATATTTCTGGTTCCCATAATCAGACCTAAACAATTGTGCAATTTTTCATCACTTGTTTGATTTTTAGACATTTGATGTATTTTTATTATATTGTGTTCTCATTGTTTAGTATTTTGGTACTGCTGAATATTTTACACCTTTTTCCTTGAGATATGCGTATCTGCTCTGTGCCATAGCTATCAGGGGATGAGCCAAGATTTTGGACTTATTTCTTGAAAGTCACTCCTGGCCTTCCCAACTGAAATCCCTTTTTCTTACAAACATTAGTTAAAAAAAAAAATATTATGCATGCTATTGGACTTTTTCTCATGACATCTAAAGTGCCAAACCTACAGTATCTCATGTATGGCTAGTTTTAATGATTCTGCCTTTGTACTATAAAAGCTTTGAAACAGTAGATAAGTATGTATCATGAGTCATGAAATGGGTTGTTGTCAGTGGTACTGCCTCTTCCAGTTTCACAATGTGTGAATAATATTTTTTGAGGTTCTCAGAGTAAGAGGGGCCACTAAATAAAATAATGCAACACATTTACTTTCAAGAAGATGGTTTACGGCAAATAGAAAAATGTAGATTTTTAAATGCATGTTCACTAGCCCAGATGCAGCATCTACTTTTTCAACACTAGAGCAAGCACATTAATAACTTTGACTTCACTGGGCTGTTGGTAATGAAAGTGTCTTTTATTCGCAAAGGTACACTTAGCTTGCCTGAGGCACACACTAAGTATTCCTTATGAACCAAGACTTCAGTTATACTGAATGAGTTATTTGGTATTCAGCATCTATTGGAACTTCTTGCAAAAAAGACAATGTCATTCATTATATTTCATTTCAGAACACAAATGATCCCTAAAGGGCAGTGAGCATTGCAATGCAGCCTTTCAAAACGATTAACTGAGAGTAGAAATTCCCAAGGGATAGTAATAATAAATATACCTGCTCCTTGCAAACAATTGCGGGTACGAAGACGACATATGCGTAATGTTGCCTTGTACTCTAATTAAAAGGTTAAGGCTTTTTGTTGCATTAGGATTAGGATTTGTTCTAGCTCTAGTTTATAATAATGAAGCGCAGTTAATGCATTACCAACACAAGTAAACATATCACAACCTACTAAGTTGGTCATTTAAATAAGCTGCCCATACAATGCTGATAGCATTCCCATTTTTGCCATTATGTTTACCTCGAAGCTTTAAATAAAACAGAAGAACTTTGTGACTTTGTGCTGTGTAATTTCAATATTCTATAAGATAGTATACCTTTAAAACATAATTTGTTTACAGTATTATTATGCTCAACATCTGCATTCATTTAGAACTCTAATACTTTCAGGGAGTTTCGCCCTCTTATTTACAAGATTAGAATATCACACATTGTAGTATTTCTTACACAAGACTAATGCAATACGCTACTGAAACGTAAGTAAATGACTAACACATAAACAACAAGTTAACTAAAATACACTGTGCCATGCTATGTAAGAAATGTTGGACTGTTTTGCTTATGCAGGGTCATCCCAAATCTTTTTGCCTCATGCCTCCTATTTTTTCTGACCTGTTGCTGTTTGCTTTTGAACTCTGAGCACTTTACCACTGCTAACCAGTGCTAAAGTGTAAATTGTAATGTTGATTGGTTTATTCATGATTGCCATATTTTATTTACTAGTAAGTCCCTAGTAAGGTGCACTAGAGAATCAAATGTTACTAGTGGGCCTGCAGCACTGGTTGTGCCACCCACATAAGTAGCTCTATAATCATGTCTCAGGCCTGCCACTGCAGTGTCTGTGTGTGCAGTTTTAACTGTAAATTCGACTTGGCAAGTGTATCCACTTGCCAGGCCTAAACCTTCTCTTTTCTTACATGTAAGGCACCCCTAAGGTAGGCCCTAGGTAGCCCCAAGGGCAGGGTGCAGTGTATGGTTAAGGTAGGACATATAGGCCCTCATTCTGACCCTGGCGGTCGGCGGAGAGGCGGCGGTCGGACCGCGAACAGACCGGCGGTCAGAAAAATGGCATTCTGACCGCGGCGGTCACCGCCGCGATCGCCCGCCACTTCCCCACTCCGACCGCCACGGCGGTCATGACCAGCGGGCTGGAGTTTGCGCACTCCGGCCCGGCGGTCGTCCCAAGACCCTGCCTACCGCCGCGGTTTCTTGCGGTCGGGAACCGCCATGCGAACCATGGCGGTAAGCACTATCGGGGCCAGGGAATTCCTTCCCTGGCACTGATAGGGGTCTCCCCCACCCCCCACTACCCACCCGAGTCCTCCCCCCACACCCTCCACCCCCCTGCCACCCCCCAGAGGTGGTACGAACCCCCTCCCCACCCCCACCCCGACATGCACATACATGCACCCCGACATGCACACACCCCCAACATGCACATATACACACCCCCTACACACACATACACAACGGGGACACATACCCGCACACATACATGCAGACATGCGCACCTGCCGAACAGCACACATTACCCATAGACACAGCAGCACCCCCCGCCCGCATACACGCACTCACACACCCCCTCTACACACTCACACGCACACCCCCATGCACGCCCACATCACACAACACCCCCCCTCCCCCTCCCCTCACGGACGGTCAACTTACCTTGTGTGTTGGTCCTCCGGGAGGCGACGGGAGCCATGGGGAGGTGACCGCCAACAGAACACCGCCAACAGAAGACCGCCACACAGATATGTGGGTCGTAATTCTGTGGGCGGTGTTCTGCTGGCGTGGCGGTGGAGGTTGACCAGTCTCCACTTTTCCGCCGACCGCCAGTGTGGCTGCTGGCGGTTTCCCGGCGGAACGCTCCCAGCGGTCGGAATGCGCACAGCGGCATACCGCCGCGGTCGGCGGTCTTCACCGCGGCGGTAACTCAGCGGTCTCGCGAAAAGACCGCCAAGGTCAGAATGAGGGCCATAGTAATGTGTTTTATATGTCCTGACAGTGAAATATTGCTAAATTTGTTTTTTAGCTGTTGCAAGGCCTGTCCCTCTCATAAGTTAACATGGGGGCTACCTTTAAATCTGATTAAAGTGTAGAGTCCCTTTGGGAGCGGGTGGACATGTGGAGTTTGGGGTCTCTGAGCTCACAACTTAAAAATACATTTTAGTAGAGTTGATTTTAAGATTGTGTGTTTGAAAATGCCACTTTTAGAAAGTGATAATTTTCTTGCTTATACTCTTTCTGTGACTCTGCCTGTTTGTGGATTCTCTGTCTGGGTCAGTTTGACAGTTGGGCTGGTTGCACCTCACACTAGACAGTGACACAAAGGGAGCTGGTGTGTAGTCTACATTTCCTGATGAGCCATCTGTGCTAGGAGGAAGGGGAGGAGTGGTCACTTACACCTGAAAGGGCTTTGCCTGTCATCACACAATGCCGTCTCTGACCCCCTGGTGAGCGTCTGGGGCCTGGCCTGGGAAAGGCAGGATTTTACATTCAAAAGAGATTTTACTTTGAAGTAGGCCTACTTCAAAGGAGAAATTGGGTATAAGAAGGGCACCCAAAACCACAGGCTTTAGATCACTTCTGGACATCAAGATGAACCTCTCCCTGGAGAAGAGCTGAAGAGCTGAGGAGAAGTGCTGCCCTGCCCGTGACTGTGCTTTGTGGAGCTATCCTGCAGTTGCTGCTTCTGCCAGAGTAAAAGGGCAAAGACTGGACTTTGTGTGCCTTCCATCTTGTGAAGAAATCTGTAAGGGCTTGATTTAGAGATTGCCTCCTGTTGTTTGAAGTCTCTGGGACAGCAAAGACTTCTCTTAGCCAGCACCTGGAGTCTCTGGAGAGACTCCTACTCTGCCCTGTGGTGCCCATCCAGTTCCTGGGACCCTGAAAGGAAAGCTGGTGGAAATCCAAGGAAATCGACTTCGGACGACTTCGGACCGACGATGCTGCTGAATCCGGTAACGCCGCCTGCACCCGACTCCGTGATCTTCACTGGAACGTGATGACCTTCTCAGGCCTGACATCGCTGCAGCCCTGCCGAAGTCCGCGACTCCGTGGAAGTTGCCGCCCCACGTCGTGCCCGACGCCGCTCGAAGTTTGCGGATTCAACGTTTCGCACAGACACCGCGATCCCCGGCTTCATGCATGGACTTGTTTTCACTCTTCACCAAAGGTACTGTACTTGGGGGTTTACGCGATTCTGTGTCTGGCGCCGCTGGTGTCAGCTTGTTGGGAACGACTCCGTCACGACGCTGTGTTAACACCTCATTGAAGCATTTTGTCTTTCTAAGTGCTATTTTTGAGTTCAATCTTTAAAAATTCATAACTTGACTTGTGTATGTCAGATTTTTGTTGTTTTGGTCTTGTTTTGTATAGATAAATGTTTCCTATTTTCCTAAACTGGTGTTGTGTCATTTTCTAGTGTTTTCATTGAGTTACTGTGTGTGTTGGTACAAATACTTTAAACCTAGCACTCTGAAGTTAAGCCTACTACTCTGCCAAGCTACCAAGGGGGTAAGCAGGGGTTAGCTGAGGGTGATTCTCTTTTACCCTGACTAGAGTGAGGGTCCTTGCTTGAACAGGGGGTAACCTGACTGTCAACCAAAGATCCAATTTTTAACAAGAAACAACCAACTCCTCTCTGCAACTGGAACATTACATTACGCACCATAGCCTACTCTGTTAAGATGTCTTCCTCGGCACAAGCAGGTGTGTGTTACCCACAACTTATGTCCTTAGAAGATGGTTGAGAAATCATACAGGGGAGAGTAATAAGGTACTGCACCCCATCTTTTGATTCTAGATTCTGCCCTAAGTATCTCTACTTGAGTGGCAATGGCTTAATTGAGCCACTAAATTCCTCTGTCCTCTTCAAAATGTGGAAGTAGTTGTTGGCACAGTGTACAGAAGCAAAATATGCATTGAAGCACCACAAAGAACTCAATTTTTGATCATTAATAGTTCAAGTAGCAAAATACCACTTTTTGTAGGAACACCACTTTTTCTTGGACTTATGGAATTTTGACTCTGAGCATTGGGACTCGGCTAACCAGGCTCCGGTGCATGTGCTCTTACTCCTAATATATGGCAGAGCTGGCTATACTCCTAATTGATATATTTAATTTAGTTGTAAGTCCCTAGTATATGTGTACCCAAGGTATTGTATGTTAAATGTTACCGGTTGACTGTTGCTCAGTACAAAACATGACTGCACGGGTCCACTGTAGCCTATCTGTGCAGTTTAAAGACTGCAAATTCGATGTGTCAACATAGTCCACGTTGACAGACCTAAACCCTCCTTTTAAATATTGATAACTGCCCCCCCCCCCAAGTTGGCCTTAAATGCCCATAAGGCAGGAACTTAATTAACTTCAAATAGTCCAGCTCTGTCACAGGTAGTTGGAGATCACAGCTGGGTATGGCCCATCCTTTGCCTCCCCTAGCCAGTTAGGCACCAATCCCAGAGGTATAGGAGCAGTCATCAGAACCAGTTTAGAGTGACCACAAAGGAGAGGTTCTCCATTTCCATGGTGACTCCTCTATAGTGACCACAGGAGCTATGCTTAGGAAGGGCAGGTTTTGCCATGTTGGATTCATGTATAGAAGGACACTTTGGTATTTTCTTGCAGTAGATCACACAGGAACTACAGAAACAGTTGGTAGGGTGACCCCTCTGAACATTTTTCCTGTTTGTTAGGGAGCGGTGAGGAGTCACCGCCACCCACAGGCAAGTGCAGGCATAAATGTGGCACCCCTAAGTATCCTCTTGAGAACACTACTGGGCCTGTGGATGACTGAAGAAGGACTGTACTAATTCATTCTATTTGTGGTCTAAAGTAGCTTGGGAGGTGGAATTGGGAGATTTCATATACTTGATACATACCCTGAAGAGCGATGAGCTGATGGTCACTCTACATTCCATAGTACCAGTACCCCTCCCTACCTGTAAATAGTATTCCTCTCCACCATTTCCTTATAGGCCTTCAATTTCACTTGCCTTGAGAAATAGAAGGCACCAGGCAATCTAAATGCCCTGGTTTTGGCATCACCATATTATGGGAGTTCCAGGCACGCATTTATATCTATGAACCTACGGTAGGCTTTACCTGTGTCTCCACCTCATCTCATGATTAGCTGCCTTTGGTCTCCCCCGCTCTTTCTCTTGCTAGCCCATCCTTGACCTGCAACTGCCTACTGGAGTTTAGCAAGTCCCAACCCCTTTGAAAGACTCCCCTGGGAATTGTTTCCCTATTCCCTTCAGTGGTGAATATACCCTGCAGAATAGCCCCCCGTCTTTCTGGGAGAATGAAGTCAACTCCCTGCCCGTCTGTGAAGCAGGCCCACCCCACTGAGGAGAGCTGATACTAAACACAATTTTTCACTTGATGCAATGGTACTGCACAATGTCTGCAGTGTGTCTCTGCTGCAACCCTCTAATGCATGGTACTTCCACTGACTCCCTTCCCAAACAAACCATGCTGCCTTTATCTGACATTGAGAATTTTCATCATATTGTAGGTTTGCTTCTTTCTACTGAGATTTATCTCAACCAATAATTCCTACTCCACCTGATGGGTAATAACAGACTTTTCTTTAACAACTCTGCCACAATGTGCAGTACATTTAACTACAAATATTGATATTTTACAATATTATATCATTTTAATGTAGGGTCCAAAATAAAGAGTTTTTTTTAATTTAAAGTAAACCATTTTAATTTGTGCATGACTGGAGTCAGAATACTAACCCTACCCATTGTTACATTATTAGTAGTGAGGTTGTAGTTAGACTAGAAAATCCGGTCCTTCCAAATTATGCACGTATTCCAAACTTAGGGCCTCATTATGAATTTGGAAGTCCACGTATACCATGGAGGTGACAGCAGTTTGACCACCGTCAGTCTGGCGGTCAGATCTGCATATTTCAAGTTTGGCGGTCGTACCAACAAAAGCACACCAGCGCTCCACTGACCGTCACAGTCATGAGGAAGTACAAACAGGCCAGTAGAGTCTGTGTTGCCTCCGGACCCATTACGAGGTTTCACACCACCAATGTAACCTTGTCGGTCCAACCACCACGTACAAGCTGGCAGAAACGGACAGTATAAAGGGAGACACTCACCTGCAGGAAGCCCCGTACATCCAATGTGGCCATGGAGCTGTTCACAAATATCATGACACTGCTGATGCTCATCGAAAGACAACAAAATTCACGCTGCTGCGGACGTCAACAACCATAAGTACACACACCTACTTTAAAAACTGTCTTTAGTACCAGCTTACACATCATAGGGGGCATTCCACGGGCAGCAGGCACACGTCTCATCCTATACACACTCACAAACATGCATCAACACGGACACGCAGACAGTTGCACAATGCCCCCTTTGGGCAGCACACTAACACTGCACTGTAACACTACACAAATAGACACAGCCACACAGCCCAGGCACAGGGAGACTGAAGGCTACACAACATTGTCATACACATCAACAATTCTCATTGCAATTGCTACAGCATATATACAAATGTAGGTTAGGTGAGTATGGGCATTTGTGTTTCTTGGTGGGACGGGAGGTGGAGGTTCTGGGGGATGTGGTAGCGGTGTATGTGTGTGTGTTTGTTGGAGTGGTGACTGTGACTGTGGGTTGGCTGGATGCGGCCACCCCACCCCCAAAAATAAATTTTAGAAGGCCGGGCTGTGGGAGATGGGGTCCCCAAAGTAGAGGTTGGCCTGGCGAGGGGGCCACACAGGCCCCTCAACAACAAAAAAATTATGGTTAGGCCGGGCCCTGGGGGATGGGGTCCCTGGTGCCACCCCCAGGACCCAATCTTTACATTAACTTTTTTTGAGGGGGGACCACATGGCCTCCCTCCCCCCAAAAAAGTAATAATTAGGCTGGGCCCGCAGGGTATGGAGTACCTGAGGTCAAAATTCACCTGGGGAGGGGGCCGCATTGCCCCCTCCTCAAAAAAAAAAAAAAATGTTTAGGCCGGGGCCTGGGGGATGGAGTTCCCTGGGCCAAGATCAGCCCTGGGGAGGGGGACAATGTAGCCATTTCCCCCCAAAAAACTAATGATTAGGCTGGGTTGGGTGGTTATACGGGGCCAAAGGCCCTGTGCGGTGGTGAATGGATTGTCATATAGTAATGAAAATTACTGTACATTAAAAAAACATGGAAATTCCCTGTAAAAACCAAAGGTTACAAGGACGTTATAGTCAGGCTCGTGGTTTAAACGTGCCAAACCATAAAATTCACCAATTATAGTTAGAGTTATCTCAAGTAACTATAACTAGCGCCCTTGTCATGCACTGCTAATTACCCCACAAATTACGGCACTCAAGACATCTTTGATAACATCCTTAATAATATCAATGTAAAATTTGCAGTGAAACCTGTGAGTTAAAAACTGTGCATGGCGAGGGTGCGAGTTATAGTTACCAGAGGACATGAGTTACAGTTACTTGAGATAATTCTAACTGGTGAATTTCTATGGTTTGGTATGTTCAATATGTGAGCCTGTTACATTAAATAAAAAATTAAAAAAACACACAGTGTAGATTATTTTCTATTTCAAATTGCTGTAACTTCAGGTGTGCACAACAGTGGTATTGTTTGTATCTATATCAATGCTACTTTTTCACAATATAATTCAAATCTGTGTTTGAACATGAATTACAGTTTAATAATAATGTCATGACTGTGTTGCAAGCGTTTGGACATTAAAAATAAATTATTTTACTAGTAAAAGATACAAAAGGACATGATTCATTTTGTGGAGTTTGTCCTCCCACATGCAGTATGGCTGGCTACTTGAGAACATCGAGTATTTTGTTTGTATCCTGTTCACTTAACAAATGGGTTCACAGCAGAATACCTGCTGCTAGGTTTGGAGTGGGCAGGTTTAGAGCTTTCTTTACCATATTTCCTTTCTCACATTTTTTCTGTGTAAGCTATGTGTCATCTACACCATTTCTGAACGTAAATCAACTGGATGTAAGCGATACTTTCAAAGTTGTACTAGTTTTAGGCCCATATTTATACTTTTTTAGCGCCACATTTGCGTCATTTTTTGACGCAAAAGCGGTGCAAGCTTACAGAATACAATTGTATTTTGTAAGTTTGCGGTGCTAAAAAAGTATAAATATGGGCCTTAGTGTGCTGTTCTTGTCTGTCGCTAGCTCTGCACACGCGCTATGTTCCATATTTCATTTGAGGTACAGCGGGTGAAACACAGATAGAAAGCAGCCCAGGGCAGATTAATTTCACCAGCTGCTCTTTAAGCTTTTCGCATTTTACCTTGCCCAACCAGATGGATGTGCACTTTGAATACGAAACACACAGTGCCCCAAACATTTTGGTAACGCTATTGATTAGAGCCAAGCTCTGTTGCCAGCATTATGCTGACTTCAGATTAGCACCGCTTTCCGGTTTCAGCATAGCTGACAAAGGCCAACTAGAAAAGGACAGTGCAGCTTCATCTCCAACATCTCAAAGCTTCACATATGCGTGGGCAGCTGTATTAATTGCTCTATTGAGGGCTTTCAAATAGCATCCAAAAACACACTAGCATAAAATTATCAAACAATAGTTAATACTCAAACTTTTAAAGAATAAGAGGATTCCTTAAGATCTGTGGATGCAAAATATGGGCCCTGGCACTCAGATTAGGGAACAATAACTTATTTTTCATCATCACACTTTGACCTGAGCAGAAGAAGAAGGACTGGAAAGGGGAATAGAAGCAGGAAAAGAAAAATAGGAAACAATGACAAAGGTGCAGAGTGTCATCCGACCTATATGATAATTTGTATCAAGCACACATACCAAGGGCTGGACGCAGCCCAAAGGGTGCAAACAAGGGGAGGAGTCATTGCTTGTGTTCACTCCACAATAACCCAGTATACCAGTGTGTGTGTCCCACCTCATTTGCAGCACGTTCTCCCTGCAATGTAGGTGCTACCCTCCAGCGGATGCCACACTGGCTATGAGGACTGTGGTGACCCAACATGCAGGGTACACCACAGTACGGTGAGCAGTGCGGACCCACATGCTACATCGGAGGGAGCAATATCTTGGTTACTGTCTTCTGTGGGGATGCAAAGGCCTTGGGGTTCACAGGCCACATCCACTGAACAAAACGGGACTCCACACTATGGCCCTCATTACAACCCTGGCGGTCGGTGTTAAAGCGGCTGTAATACCGCCAACAGGCCAGCAGTAAAAAAATTGAATCACGACCACGGTGGAAACTGCCAACATAGACAGCCACTTTAACACTCCGACCGCCACGGCCGCAGAAATAAACACTGCAGCGGTCACCGCCAAAAGACAGGCGGAAGACAATGTACCGCCCACCCTATCAGAAGATGCTAATCCACCACTTTTCCGGGGCGGAACCAACGCAAACAAAAACACGATGGAAACAGGACTTGGAAGGGAAAACACTCACCTCTCCACACCCCACGAGGAACTAGGACGCCATGGAGCCAGAACTCCAGATACTCCCTGTGATGGTCTTCCTGCTCCTCCATCAGGAGCACCAAAGACGACGGCGACGACTACGGTGAGTATTGCACCTACAACACAGGGGAGGGGTGAGGGAAAAGAGAGTGACACACACACGCAACATGCAACACCCCCACCCCCACCCTCACCCACTACAACATAAACACAAATACCTGGTGGAACATTACATATACACCCCCCCACCCCTGGAAGAACACAAGGACAAAAGGAAATTAGTTGAATGATTGTAATCATGAAGAATCCAGTAGTAAAAACTCGAAATACAGTATATACAACTACGTACACCAACTTCATAAGTCTGGATAGTGCACCAATTCTTGTCCGTGGACCACTGGGCCCAAAATGAATGGGCGAGGCCCACACATGATACCAGACGTCAAACGGAGAGAACACTGCAGGGGCATCAGATCGAAATGAAACAGGCACCTCAAGGGGAGGGGGAGGGGGAGGGGGCACCTCAGCCTGATGAATGCACAATGCCACTGCTCCACGAGGGGGCTCCATGCCCACTGCTTTATCCTGGGGAGTGCAAAGCCACAGCCTCTCAAGTCTCTCCAGTGGGTGGTTTGCCCACTGCTTCATCCTGGGGAGTGCAAAGCCACAGTCTCTCAAGTCTTTCCAGTGGGTGGTTTGCCCACTGCTTTATCCTGGGGAGTGCAAAGCCACAGTCTCTCAAGTGGATAACAGTCTCCACTGGTTCTGGAGGGGGCTTTGTGCCCAGAGTGCTTCATCCTGCCAAGGACTGAGGTAGTGGATGTCTTTCTCCACTGGTTCTGGAGGGGGCTTTGTGCCCAAAGTGTTTCATCCTGCCAAGGACTGAGGTAGTGGATGTCTTTCTCCACTGGTTCTGGAGGGGGCTTTGTGCCCAGAGTGATTCATCCTGCCAAGGACTGAGGTAGTGGATGTCTTTCTCCACTGAAAGTGGTGCATCATGGAAGCTGCCCAGGCTCCTGGAACTGACCACCAGCCTCGAACGACTGACGACTGTGGATGGCAGCCATGTCTGCAGTGGTGCCACTGGCTCAGGATGTTGCAGGGCCTCTGGCGGTGCTTGCGGCGGGCTCTGTGGTAGCAGTGCTGGCGGCGGGCTCTGTGGCAGCGGTGCTGATGGCAGCCTCTGTGGCAGCGGTGCTTGTGGCGGGCTCTGTGGCATCGGTGCTGGCAGTGGGCTCTGTGCCGGCGGTGCTGGTGGCGGCCTCTGTGGCAGCGGTACTTGTGGCGGGCTCTGTCGCATCGGTGCTCGTGGTGGGCTCACTGGTGGCAGTGCTGGTGGCGGGCTCAGTGACTGCGGTGCTGGTGGCGGGCTCTGTGGCGGCGGTGCGGGTGGCGGGCTCAGTGACTGCGGTGCTGGTGGGGGCCTCAATGACAGCGGTGCTGGTGGCAGTGCAGGTGGCGGTTTTCTCCGCCGTATAGGTTGGTGTAGACGTGGACAGAAGGTGTGACACTGGTCCCATTGTCGGTGCGGTGCGGTGAGGAGGGCTCACAGACACACTGGGAGAGGACACAGGGGATGTGTGAATGGTAGTGGGGGGGTGAGTGCACGTGAGCGGTGTATGGTGATGGGCGTGCTGGTGATGATGGTAGTGGCTGAAGATGTAGTGCATGCAGGTGTGAGTGGAGACGAGACAGGGAGGGAGGAGGAGGACGTGGAGGAGGGGACACAGTGGAGGCAGTGGATGTTGGTATGTGTGCATGGGTATGATGATTATGTGAGTGCCTGTGGGATGTGTGGTGCTTATGTTTGCCTGAGCCACCCTTGTGTGTTGAGGTGTGTGCATGCTGGTCTGCTGGTGTGCTTGGGATAGGCTTCGGTACAGGGGATTGGGTCTGGGTGTGGGAAGTTGGAGGGGGGAGGCTGGACACAGGGACAATGGCTGCCATCAGTGCTAAGGCCAGAGCCTGAAATGCTCTCTGTTGGGCTGCCTGGCCAGAATGAATGCCCTCCAGGTATGCATTTGTTTGTTGCAAATGCCTCTCAAAACCTGGATGGCATTCAGAATGGTAGATTGCCCAACAGTGAGGGATCTCAGGAGGTCAATAGCCTCCTCACTGATGGCTGCAGGGCTGACTGGGGCAGGGCCTGAGGTGCCTGGGGCGAAGGAGATGCCCACCCTCCTGGGTGAGAGGCCACGGGACACACGCTGAGGGGCTGCTGGGAGGGCAGTGCTGGTAGGGGGGGTGGCGGCTGTACCTGTTGATGCGGGGGGCACAGAGGGGCCCGCCAACGCAAGGGAGCTCCCATCAGAGGAGGAGTCGCTGTCGCTGCTGTCACCTCCTGTCCCCGCCGTGGAGCTCCCCTCGCCCTCTGTCCCACTGGTGGCTTCAGACTCCGTTGTCTCGCCCTCCAGGGCCAAGTGGGATGCAGCTCCTTCCTGCTCCGGTGCCACTGCTCCTCCACCTGATGATGTTATTGCACACAAGAACAGGGAGACCACAAAAAGTGGGGGGGAGACAGAAGAAAGACATGTTCAGTGCATGCAATACCATTACTGTTGGCGGACACTACAGACACAGCAGCCCTCTCCACTACGCCATGCACTTATAGTTCCTAGATTATTCACAGGGCCATGGGGTACAAGGCCTATGCTCGATTGCTGCACACATGGAAGTCACAGGAGCCTGACTAGATGTAGATGGCTCTTACCACTGGTGGGGTTGGGGTGCCACATAGCCTGCCTCACAAAGGGACCTTGCCTACAAAGCTCGCCCTGACCTAGGGTAACCCACTGCCCACCTCCCCACCCAGATACCTCGTAATGCGCGCAAAGTCAGATGAATGTGTCTGTACTCACCCCCTTGTGGCTGCTGTGATGCCCTCAAGCGCCCATCCAACTCCAGACACGCCACTGCCAGGATCTGGAACATCAGGGGGGTCATGGTGCGATGGGCACCCCTCCCATGTTGGGAGACCATCCCCAGCTGGGCCTCCGCCGTCTTCTTGCTCCAGCAGCGAATGTCCTCCCATCTTTTCCGGCAGTGTGAGCTCCTAGTGTGGTGGACCCCCAGGGTCGGAATGTCCTTGGCGATGGCACGCCAAATATCCTTCTTCTGGTGGGCGCTGACCTACAAGAATAGTACAGGGGACAAGGAAAAACTTTAACCGTCCGGACCGTCATAGTCATTGGCCCACGTTCGCACCCTTGCCCTGACACACAAACACTAAGGGGGTCATTACGACATTGGCAGGCGGCTGTCGCCGCCAGCCAAACGGTAACCGCCGTGCGGCCGCCAATGCGGGCGCACTCCCGCGGCCCCCATTACGACATTCCCACCGGGCCGGCGGGCGCAAACCAAGTTTGCGCCCGCCGGGCCAGCAGGGATGAGGCCGCAACATAGGAGCTGGCTCCTAATGGAGCCGGCGGTGTTGTAGCCGTGCGACGGGTGCAGTAGCACCCCTCGCGCTTTTCACTGTCTGCTATGCAGACAGTGAAAAGCTGGCCGGGGCCCAGGACACTCCTTACCGCCAGCCTCTTCCTGGCGGTGCAAACCGCCAGAAACAGGCTGGCGGTAGGGGTGTCATAATCCCCAGGGCAGCGCTGCTTGCAGCGCTGCCCTGGCAGATTATCACCGCTGGGGCTAAAACGGCGGGAAACCGCCAGCCTGTTGGTGGTGCGGACGCTACATTACTGACCCCCTAAGTCCTAAGGGCTAAGTCCCCCCCCATGTATCTTCCATCCACACCACTCAAAACAGGCTTTGCCCATGCAGCATGCTCACAGTGTACTCACCTGTTTGTCTGGAGGACTGTGGAGTAGAGTGTACTGGGGGAGGACCCCATCCACTAACTTCTCCAACTCCTCCGAAGTGAAGGCAGGGGACCTTTCCACAGACACATGAGCCATCGTCGCTTCCAGGCTGAGGTCACAGCAGCATTTGCAGTGTAGGTCCTCTCCTGTTGAAGGTCAGGTATCAAGTGAGTGTACTGATAGAAAATGGCGCTCACATCCGCGGCGGTGCGTACCGCCACCGCCGGCGTACATCGCTATTGGCTACTGGGACCCATGGCGTCCAATGTTAACCAATGCAGGATTGCTCTGCGGTTTTTGACCGCCTACAGTGACGGTGTTGAACGCCAGCGCAGTTACCTCATATCCCCTTGTCCCACCTTACAGGTCAGGCAGCTGCCATTTCAGGGGGCCACATGGCATTAATAATAACTGCATCCCACCTATCTAGGCCTTGCATACACACAGTAACAGGCACATTGCTTATTAATAAATGTGTGCAAATTACATTTTGTAATACCTCAGTGTTGGCTGACTCTCTGCTCGCTGTTCCCCTCCATAGGGCACGTCCGCTGGGGCAGGTGATGAGATGGCGGCATCCTCCGCTCTACAGACCGCTGGTGGACCTGTCGACAATAGAAGAGAGACACGTAATAGTCACCTCCGGACTTGATCGTGCAACAATCCATGAACTGTGCGCCCAGTTGGAGCCAGACCTGATGTCAGCAAACCGCCATCCCACAGGGATACCCCCTCTAGTGCAGGTCCTGTCAGTACTCCATTTCCTGGCAAGTGGGTCTTTTCAAACTACAGTGGCCACTGCATCAGGGATGTCCCAGCCAATGTTCTCTAACGTGTTGTCCAGAGTGTTGTATGCCCTGCTGAAACACATGCGCAGCTACATCGTTTTTCCTCAGGTGGAGGATTTGCCTTCAGTGAAAGGTGACTTCTATGCCCTGGGACATATCCCCAACATCATAGGTGCCATTGATGGGACACATGTGGCCTTGGTACCCCCCGCAGGAGTGAACAGGTGTACAGAAACCGGAAGAGCTACCATTCAATGAATGTGCAGATGGTGTGTTTGGCCGACCAGTACATCTCCCATGTGAATGCCAAGTTTCCTGGCTCAGTGCATGATGCTTACATGCTGAGGAATAGCAGCATCCCTTATGTGATGGGGCAACTCCAGAGGCACCGTGTGTGGATAATAGGTGAGGACAAGGACCCTATACCCTGTGAATAGTTATCTGGGTCTGGGGTTGTCCCTACAGGTTAGTGTGTCTAACAGTTGTCCCTCGACATTTGCAGGTGACTCTGGGTACCCCAACCTGTCATGGCTACTGACCCCAGTGAGAAATCCCAGGACAAGGGCAGCGGAACGCTACAATGAGGCACATAGGTGAACTAGGAGGGTGATCGAACGGACCTTCGGCCTCCTGAAGGCCAGGTTCCGGTGCCTTCATATGACAGGTGGTTCTCTCTACTACTCACCAAAGAAGGTGTGCCAGATCATCGTGGCCTGCTGTATGCTAAACAACCTGGCTTTGCGACGCCAGGTGCCTTTTCTGCAAGAGGATGGTCCAGATGGTGGTGTTGTAGCAGCTGTGGAGCCTGTGGACAGTGAAGAAGAGGAGGCAGAAGAGGAGGATATCGACAACAGAAACAACGTTATCCAGCAATACTTCCAGTGAGACACAGGTAAGAAGATATCACTTCCTCACACATCACATACAATTGTTTGACCTATCATAAGTCTCTCACTTTTACCCAGTGTATGGACCCTGACTTGTCACTTTGCCTTTCCATTTAACAGACGTGGGTCCCACTGTGTGACCTCTGTTATATTACCTCATGGACTAGAGCTGTGTTGACAAGAAAATTGACATCGCTATATTCCATAGTTATTGTAAATACACATTTGTGAAAGCAAAGACTGACTCCAGATTGTTTTGTGATTCAAGGGTGTTTATTTCTGTGCAAATAAGTGGATGGGGTTGTAAAATGGGCTGGGGTGATGATGGAGGAATGTCCATGGCAGAGTCCAGTCTATTTGTCTCACAGGTGCATTGTCCAAAGGGGCATAGGAAGTGGAGCTAGGGCAGTTTAAGGATGGACAGGGTGACAAAGTGGGACAGAAGGATGACATTCAGAGGGGTCTCATTTCCTGGCGGGGGTCTTGGCGTTGTTCTCTGTCTTGTCCCTGGATCTCAGGGACCATTTGCGGGGTGGTTCTCCATCTGCAGGGGGTGGGGTGCTGGTGTCGTGGTCCTGTGGTGGTGCCTCCTGTTCACTATTGCCGGCGGAGATGGTGGGCTGTTCATCATCCAGGATAGTGTCAGGGGCCCCTTGTTGTGCCACAGTGTCCCTCCTGGTGTTGACAAGGTCCTTCAGCACCCCTACAATGGTGACCAGGGTGGTGTTGATGGACTTGAGTTCCTCCCTGATCCCCAGATAGTGTTCCTCCTGCAGCTGCCGGGTCTCCTGAAAGTTGGCCAGTACCGTTGCCATAGTCTCCTGGGAATGATGGTACGCCCCCATGATGTTGGAGAGGGCCTCGTGGAGAGTGGGTTCCCTGGGCCTGTCCTCCCCCTGTCGCACAGCAGTCCTCCCAGTTCCACTGTTTTCCTGTGCCTCTGTCCCCTGAACTGTGTGCCCACTGCCACTGCCCCCAGGTCCCTGATTTTCTTGGGGTGGTGGGTTTGTCTGGGTTCCCTGTAGTGGTGGACACACTGCTGCTTGACGTGTCCTGGGGACAGAGGGATGGGCCCACTGGCTGAGTGCTGTGCTGGTGTTTCCTGAGGGGGGAGGCTCTGTGGTGGCATGTGCCAGTGTCTGGGGGACCGACTGTCCCGAAGTCCCAGATGGGCCGGGCTGGTCATCTTGATGCAGTTGGACAGAACTGCTGTCATCAATGTGGGCCTCTTCTGTGGGGGGAGTGGACATGTCTGGAACCTCCTGTCCAGTGACGTTGGGTAGAGGTCCTGCAGGGGTGTAAAGGAATGATTATTGCATCTGTATGTGCCATTGTTTGCAATGGGTGAGTGACCCTGTACTCCAATGCTTTCATTCTTGTCTAGGACCTTGTGTGATAATTGGTTTGGGGTCTGTGTGGGTATCTGTTGTGGACAAGCTTTGGTGAAGGGTGTCCATGCTTTGGTGTTGCATGCAGGGCTTGGTGTTGGGATGTGTGGGTTGTGATAGTGAGACATTTGTGCGGTGTTTGTGTGATGGGGGTGAGGGTGGGGGTATGTGATAGCATGCAGGTAGGGCGGGAGATGTAATAGTTAGGAGTTGCCTTACCAGAGTCCATTCCTCCTTCTACTCATGCGAGGCCCTTAGGATGCAGTATAGCCACGACTTGCTCCTCCCATGTTGTTAATTGTAGGGGAGGAGGTGGGAGTCCACCGCCAGTCCTCTGTACTGCAATCTAGTGTTTTAAGACCACGGAACGCACCTTCCCCCGTAGGTCGTTTCACCTCTTCCTGATGTCATCCTGTGTTCTTGGATGCTGTCCCACTGCGTTGACCCTGTCGGCGATTCTGCACCATAGCTCCATCTTCCTTGCAATGGAGGTGTGCTGCACCTGTGATACGAATAGCTGTGGCTCAACCCCGGATGATTTCCTCCACCATGACCCTGAGCTCCTCCTCAGAGAACCTGGGGTGTCGTTGAGGTGCCATGATGTGGTGTGGGTGATGTGTGAGGTGTTGTCGATTCTGATGTGTGAGGGGATGTGTTTGTGTGTGTTGTCTGAGGTGCGTGGATGGTGTGAGCCTGTGGATGCTAGTGTTGTTTCTGGTGGTGTCTCTCTCTGGCCTTCTTTCTCAATTTTGGTAGCAAGGGTTTGTGGGTGATGTGGGTGTGTGTTTTATATTGGATTGGGTGTGTGGGAGTGGTGTGTGTATGTGTATCAGGTGTGTGTATTTCAAATTGTCCAATGTGGTTGTGTTTTGTAAATGTGTGTGTATTTCGAGCACATCGGTGTGTACCGCCAATGGAATGGAATACCGCGGTTGAAAGACCGCTGCGTGGATTTGTGGGCCATGATAGTGTGGGCGTATTCCTGTTGGTTAACGGTGTCGGTTTTGCTATCGCCAGTTTATCAATGACCTTTGTTGTCGCGGACTTGTGTGGGTGTCGCAATTTTGGCGGATTCCGAGCTGTGGGTCGTAATAGCTGTAGCGGAATTCCACCGCCACAGCGTTGTGTTGACGGTCTTCTGCACGGCGGTAACGGGATTTACTGTCAATGTTGTATTGAGGGCCTATATCTCTAGTTGAGCAACAAGAGCCTGTGTCAGCCACGCGCATGTTTATTTATAACCTGGGGCCGGACCCAGCATTCAGGCTGACAATTGGGAACATTGAGGAAAGAGCCTGAGTGGCTCTCTACATCCCTCACATGTTTTAGTCAAAACCATCATACCAATCATGTAGGTAAACAACTAAGAAAGAAAGGAGAGAGAGACAACAGCAGTGATATTCTAACAATGCATTTCATGGCAGTACACAAAGTCTCTGAGTCACTGGCTGGGAGTCAGGTTGGTTCACAGATGATACCTCTCACTTTGACCAACAGGCCCTCCGGTGTACCCACTTCCTGGCCCAGGGAGCCCAAATTCGCTCTGGTCTTGTCTGGTACTTCTGTCATCATCAGCCCTGGCATCACGCCCCTCAGCTCGGAAGATTACTCACGAAACATGTTTTCCTCCCATCCCTCGGAGAGGTCATCAGTGGCACTGTTGTCGCTCAGCACCACTCACTTGAACCAGGAAACATAGTGGGTGACATATCTCTAATTCCTTTGGGCTGTTATCATAGTCCTATTGATCCTGTCCACCATCCATGCTTCGGGCTCGTAAGGGGGTCCTTCAGAATGACCGGATCTCCTACCCACAGATCAGGGTGTTTAGCTCACCTTTGTTCGCTGGCCTTCAGGTTTGTTTGCCATCTTTTCTCCTGGGTTGGCTCAATGTCAAGGGTTGCTGACTGCCACTGTACATCTGCCGAGATGATCCTATTGTGAGGTGTTTGTCTGTATGCCCATTAGAACTGTGAAGACACCACTCAGCGTCATCTCCTTGGTCGACTCATAGCTAAAGGGCACGGATGAGCATTCTCATGAACAGTTCAATATCCCAATTGGCTTGAGGCTAGTGGGAGGGATCCGGAGGTGCCATATGGCGAGCAAAGCCAGATACTCTTGGAATTTTTTGCCGATTAAAGGGTGGGCCATTGTTCACCCTGATCTGATCAGGAAGCTGTTCAAACACCGTGGATGTTTCTAGCTCTACTACCAGTAACCGGGTGTAAGAGTCGACCATCACGGCAGATAGCCAGCCAGCCATCAGGAAAACTTCCAAAGGCCATACTCAGCCTAGACCATGGCCGAGTGCACAGCATTTCAGTGATCACTAGAGCTGGGGGCTGACCTGGGGTGGTGATGGCGCAGGAGTGGCATCTTCTCACTTGCTTGTCAACCAAGGCGTCCATCCCCAGAAACCGCACCTTGCTCCAGAGTCATGCTTTGGTTTTAGCTGTCCCTTGGTGCCCCTCTTGGGCCAGCTCGACCAGGTAGTCCCACAGACATCACAGCAGTACTATACTCTGCCCCCACAGTTCGACAACTCGCTTCTCAAGTTCCACATCCTCTGCATGGCCATGCATTCTTGTCCCATCTAGGAAGTGCTTCCACTGCCATCTTGCCATCATTCCCTTTGCCTTACATATGACAGGATCCTTTCCTGAGACCTCGGCAATCTCGGGTACTGTCATGGCCGTGGGGCATGCCATCTGGATCACCATGCTCACAAAACTCTCCATGCACTCTTCCTCCTCTTCCTGGGGCTCAGTCCACAGGTGCTCCTGGGGATGCCACAACAGGTAGTCAGTCAGGTTATTGACCGTGGGTCAGTAGATGAATTGGAACCGGTACAGCTGTAGAAGCACTGCCCAGCCCTTGATTAGTGGAGGAGCAAGTCAGGCGGTGCCAGAAAAGAGGGAGGCCAGAGGCTTGTGGCTGGAGACCACGTATAACTCCTGCCCTCAGAGGTACAGGTGGAAGTGCTGGCAGGCCCATTAAATGGCGAGCGCCTCCTTCTCAGTCTGAACATATCTAGCCTCTGTTGCTGAGAGGGCTCTGTTCACGTAAGCCACTGGTACCCATTCCTGATTCTGTTGCTCCTGTAGTAGGACAGCACCTAGCCTGATGGGGCTGGTATCAACTACCACTTTGGTCTTCTTCCTGGGGTGGAAGTACACCATGGTAACTTTGTCCAGTAGTGCCCCTTTTATGGTGTGGAATGCCTTGTCAGCCTTGGGGCTCCATTCCCACATGATGTCTGTTCGTGTGAGCTGCAAGAGGGGTTCAGCCATGGTGGCCAGTTGGGGAACTATCATTCCTCAGTACGTTGCCATTCCCAAGCAGCTCCTTACTTCCGTTGAGTTTTGTGGAGTGGGTGCTCTCCAGATGGCATCTGCCTTTCTGGGATTGACCTGCAGCCACTCGCGAGAAGAAGATATAGCTGAAGAAGTTGACTGAGTTGCGATAGAAGGCACATTTCTTCTTGTGCAAGTGATGGTGATCCTCCAGTGTTTGGGAGAAGATGAGCATGTAATCACTGAGGTTGAGCATGCCTACTTAGCCTGACAGCATCTCCCGTATAGCATTTTGGAATACTTCAGCGGCTGAAAAGACCCCAAAACCTAGCCGATTGTATTGCTGGAACTCCACATGCGTGGAGAACATTGTGATGTTGTGCCTCTCCGGCACCAGCTCTAGCTCATGATAGCCAGAATTCAGGTCTAGTTTAGAGAACCACTGGGCTCCATTGGGATCAGCGATTATGACATCCATTGTCAGGGTGATCTACCGCTCTCTCTTGGTGGCACTGTAGAGTAATCGCATGTCCACGCACAGGCGGATGGCACCCAGCCTCTTCGGTTTTGGAGCAATCACATGGGGTGATACCCACAAAGTGGGGACCATGACCTTCTCAATCCCTCCCTGCTCATCGAGAGACTGGAACTCCTTTTCCACCATGGGCCTCAGGTGAAGCACCACTTGCCTGTGTTGCAGAGTGGTGGATCTCACTGTCAGGTCGATGTGCAGCTGGAATTGTTCTCCTTTTGGTTGGCCGAGTCCTTTGAAGAGCTGCAGAAACTCTTCCAGCATGACCTCAGCATGCGAGTCATGGATTTGTCATGTGAAAAAAACCGAGTTCAAGGTGCTCTGCAATGTGACACCCTAGCAGGGTTCCTTTGATCCCTTCAGCGATATGGAATTTGATATGCAGTTTCTGCTTTCCTTGTCCTCCAGCTTCTGGGAGCATGGTGGGCCTGGGGGATTCTGGCGCACTTGAAGGCATCAACCTTCTCCTGTTCACCACCGCCTGCTTTTCTGCTCCTAGCGCCGAGAAGGACAGGCCACGGGCAGCTCCTATGTCATCCACATGGCTGGCAGAAAGCTCTTGCGATCAGGCTAGAATCAGGATTTCATCCAGCGAGATGCCCGGCTGTCGCATGATGAGCTTGAGTGGCATGTTGGAGCGGTATCCCTGGTTAATCTGTGTCAGTATTTCTTCATGTTGGTTAAGACCTGTGCAGGTGCTTGCAAACTTTCACAGCCTCACGTAAAACATATACATGGACTTCATGTCTGTCTGCTGTGACTGGCGAAGCTTGAAATGCTCATAATCTGGAATGAGCAGGGGATCAAAGTACTGGTTGAGGACTGCCACTGCAGCGTCAAAGTCGAAGTCACCACAGGTGTTGGACAGCTTCTCAAATAGCTCGTATAGCTCACCGCCTCCAATGTGCATCATGAGGGACCTCTGAATAGCATCATCCATTTCCCTTGTGGTGCATAAATAGTGTTGTAGCTGGCTGAGCAAGTGACCCCATTGTGGCATGGCCATGGCAGCATCAGCCAACTGACTTAACGGGGATAGTGCAGTGACTGATGAGTGAACCCCCTGGCTTGGTGTAATGCATGGTTGATCATATTGGGGTGAGGACCTCATTGTATAGCATCCTTGTTGATGTGCTAGTCTCTTCTTTCTGCACTTGAAAGATTGCCTGTACGGACCGGCACACCACCTTTCTGTTCACTGTCCTTCAATCCTAGCCCTTTTGTGGTTTGGTTTCTATTCTCTCTCTCGTCCCAACTATGGTTGTTGTATTTGCACGTCCTGTGTACTATTTTACTTCTTTTTTTTACTATGATTTAATGTACCTTCTGAACCAGCAGATGATCCTGGAGCAGCCCACCCAGCAGACACAATGGAGGACAGCTTCTAAAGGACCCTTGGAGCAGAAAATAAGCTGTGGAAAACACACCGATTTGTGTAAACTGCGGAGAAGCCTGATTAGCGGCATGGCATCGGGAGGAAGAGCAAGGTCGGTGCGAAAACTGCAGCAGCTGCTGAGGTGAGTCTCTGGCCACTTGGGAGGGACACAGCAATGAGGCACTGCATGTGCGCCAGGCAAACAGGACCTTGGCCGAAAGGATCACAGAGGATAGGTGAGCGGCAGTGTGTGGTGCCCTCTTCATCAGCTCAGATACTGCTTTGGCCAATATGGTGGGAGGACCAGCAAGCGGGAAAAATGTGCCACACCTTTACAGATGCACCTAGTGCGGGTGCGAACTTTCTATGAGCCAGGCTGTGCAGGATAGTCTGAGACGGGTGGATGCAACGGCTGCAGAGTGGAAAAGGGCACCATGGGATCCTCCGTCCTCATCGCCAGTGTGTGGATGGGAAGGCCTCGGGATTCATAGGCCACGTCCACTGAACAAAACAGGACACCACACTATATCCATAGTTGAGCAGCGAGAGCCCAGGGTGGCCAGGTGCTTATTTATTTATAACCTGGGGCTAGGCCAGGCATACAGGCTGACAACTGGCAACATTGTAGGAGTGAACCCGGGTGGCTCTCTGCATCTGCAATGCCTGGGAGATGCGCTGGCAGGCTGGCTGATAGCGAAGGCCCCACGAGCCCAATGAGAGTGTCCACATTCGTGCCTGACAGGCGAAGTCTGAGGCAGCAAGACGAGATGTGCAATTGATGGTCTGCCTATCCTGTTAACACCACAGCTGCTGCACCACAAGATGCTGGAACAGCCAGAAGAAGCATGGCTGATCACCGATCAAGAGACTGACAACAGCAGTGCCGGCCTTAGCACTGGTGGCACCCTGTGCAACAGTGTTTGTTGGTGCCCCTCACTATTACCCATTTAACAGTGTCCCTCAGGTCTCCATAACCACTCTCTCTCAGATGCATTTAATTAGTTTTATAGTGCCACTCATACTAGTGTAGCTTGTTAGAGCACTTTACATTTCACGCACCTTACAAAGACAATAAATCATTGGTGTGTAAATCAGTGTATACGAACAGAGGACTACAAGGTGAGGGATTCACATATCATCCATGCTGGTAGGCTGTATAGTTTAGGAGAGCTTGGTCTGGAAAAGCACAAACCCAGAATTTTAAATATAACACTGTGGTGGGGTGGTTCTTTTTAATAAGAATAATTTATTTTTACCCAAATAAAACCCTTTTTGCTACATTAGAATAATGATATACTGGGGAAAGAAATATCTACGCTCTAATTTATACATTAGAGTATGCATGCAGTTCTTTGAAGAAAGTTAATAGTATAATATTATGTATTAGGATTTTAACTTATAAAATGAAAGTAACTAAAGGACTTCTCTGTCAAAGGTAGTAACCCACTGACATATTTGCATTATATACACTTTGTTATCTGCATGGTACATGTTGTTTGCAGCAAGAATATTAACCTTCTGTGCTACCTCAAAACCTCCACTAGGGAAAACTCCAACTCTCTCCAAGCAGAACATTAATCACCAGAGTTAGCTTGACATACTTACTGTTGTCTGAAAATTGCCAGAGGCAAACAATGCTGCAGCAGGAGCTTTTAAAACAATAATGTACCTGCAAAACCCCCCACCCAGAGTCAGCACCCGGTGCAATGGCACTAGCAGCACTGCCCTAGAACCGGCCCTGGACAACAGAGCCACCTAGTTGCGCGCAGCCACACTGCACCATGCGTGCAGCAGGGCTGCTGCTCAACGGCAGTTAAAGTACAGCAGGGTCTCGGAAGATGCTTGGCTGGGAAAGTTGAAGCCGGTGAGTGGGGAGGAAGTGAATTCCCAAGGTGAAGTCAACAAGCCTGCAGCCCATTGCACGAGTAAGTGCAACAAAATACAATAAAATATATTAAAAGGAATCAAGCGGAGTGCAAAAGGAGATCACTGAACTGAGGCAATGAGCCACTGGGGAAGACTGTTAGTGCACAAATTCCCTGGGTGGCTAGCCAACAAGAAGGAAAGGAGCAAAGAAAGAAAGCCCTACAATAGAGCCCCCTTGTTTTGACTTCCCAGTTTGAGGAAAAAGGCAATACACTTGCCTGCGGCAGAGTGGGTTACACCACCCACGTGGTGTGGATACACATGACTGACACACCCAATGAAAGGGGGTGCAGTCTGTGGATGTTTGTGGCAGACAGGTGGGCAAATACAGGTGCACAATTTTGGAGCAGCCAAGGAACCCTGTGACACCGACCCCAGCCCATTTTGTGCATTCCTTAGTTACAGCGATGACACCATTGAGCAAGTTGGTAGACCCTACCACGGCTGCGTCACACTACCACTAATGGATCAGGTGTCTTCAGCACTATTTTCATGCCATGAGTGAAATGAATGGGTGGTGAAAAGGTGAATGATGCTCTGTTTTGGAGGTGCCGAATGTTATGACGTGTTCAAACACCACATAGGAGGAGATGATGACTTTGGCGCAGCAGTTGCAGCATTGAACCACCATTTTGATCCCCAGCTCAACCTCCACCGACATCAAACATCCAGATAAATTCAGGGCCCAGCTGATCGAGGGCTGCCGGGCGTCGGACCTCAGGAAACTCACATTATGACAGCCAAGCATCTTCTTAGACAACATCCTGATACTGGCAAGATCTCATGACAGGCAGCATAGATGAGGGCATGGAGGTGACATTGGCATTAGGGGTAGCTCCAGTGAACACAACCCAGGAAGTAAAAAAGGAGCAAGTTGATGCAATCCAAAGAAGTTCTTTTCGATTTCATGCCACCAACACACCCAAGCTGCATGAAAAGGGATGCAGCAATTGCGGCCTGATGCAACAGATGCCCAACATGTGCCTAGCACAAGGAAAAGCATGTTCAAGGTGCAGGCGCATTAATCAATAAAGTGCATAGGAGCAAAGGGCAGGGTGTAGGGTACAGGGGATAAGGCCGATTGACCCTGCAACAGCTGTCTTTTGAAGAGGAAGAAGCTGGACACCGCATGCATCAGCCTCGCCCTGAAAAGAAAGTCTTCACCATCTATTTTGCTCAAAGAGATGGTAACCACAAGCGACCTCTACCAATGTTCATAGTTGACATCAGAGGCACCTCAGTCAAAGCTTTCATCATCACCGGTGCCCCGTAAATGTCATGGACTCAGCCCAGGTCGATAAAATCGACCAAAACTAGTACCGACTAAAGCACAAATCTACATGTATGAGGGTACGGAGCCACTGCCCCTGAAGGAGTCATAGAGGTAGTGGTGAAGAACAACAAAAGGTCAACACAGGTCTGATTTCATATAACCAGCTGCAACACTGGCACTCTCCATGGGTGCTATACAAGAGAAGACCCGAAGATGGTTTTCTATGTATGGCAGGTGCATGAATCGCATGCTATGGTCAGCCTACAAGATTTCTTCCAGCTATTTGAGGAGCTAAGGAGTTTGAAAGACTTAACGGTAAAGTTACACATCAACATGACTGTCAGACCTATGATACTCAGACACCGATGGGTACCTTTCCACCTGCAGCCGTTGGTGGAGAAAGAGCTGGATCAACTCAAACAGCATGGAGTGATCAAGATGGTCACTCAGCTCACACCTCGGGTGTCATTTCTTGTAATAGCCCCCAAGTCCAAACAACCTGGAGCCATTAGAATATATGTTGACATGCAGCTCCTGATTAAGGCCATACACAAGCAGTAGCACATAACCCTGAGTGTTAATGATATAGTAGCGGACCTCAATGGTGCCAGGTGGCTTTCAAAGCTAGACCTCAATGCAGGCCACCACAAACTTGAGGTTGGCCTTTCTAGCTGCTACCTAACCACATTTTCAACACATGTGGGGCTTCACAGATACAAGCATTTGAGGAATATCATCAGCAGCAGGAGTGTTTTTAAAATCTTATTCATGAGACCCTGTCTGGTCGGAGTGCTAAACATTAGTGATGACATTTCTATACTATGTGACACGCTTCAAGACCACAACTTAGCGACCTCAGGTCGACCTTTAAAGCAGTATGCACATTGCATAACTTGAGTGAATTATTTAGATGCCTGTTCTTAAGTGAAGGCCTACAAGTGGACACAAAGAAGGTTGAAGCCATCCAGAATGCAGCAGTCCCACAGAGTGCATCTCAGCATCCCCAGGATGGTCACTTACTGTGGACGTTTTATTCCAAGCTTGGCAACCCTTTAACAGCCACTGAGAGCCCATACGAAAAAAGATACTCAGTGCGACTGGGACGCCCTTGCTGACCTTGCATTCCAAAAATTTAAAGATGCTGAAAAAAAGCCATCATGATGTATGTCCGTCCAAAGCACCAGACAGAACTGGTGGTGGATGCAAGCATGAAGGATCATGGGTCCACATCACCTTTGTGAGTAAGGCACATAGACCAGATATGCACAGATTGACCATGAGGCACTAGCAATCCAGAGGGATTGCCACCGTTTTCTCTAATACCTGTGTGGGCAGCCATTCCAGGTCGTGACCAACCATAAGCCACTAGTCCTGCTGTTTGCTGGCACAGCCAGGAATGGGCTTCCTTGCATCGAGCAGTGGGCTGTGCTGCTCCAGCCATACACGTTTGAGGTTGTTTAATGCTCAGTATGAATAACCCAGTACCTCTCAAGACACCCGCAAGCACATGCTGGTCCTAGGAAAACAGAAGAAGATGAAGGGGCAGAGGATTTTGTAAGGATGGACATAGATGAGGCCTGCATATGTGTGCTCTCCATCAAAGATATCCTGGAAGCCACAGAGCAGGACATGAGCATATCAAAGGTGAAAGAAGCACTCTGTAAAAGGCAGTGACGCAACTTCTTGAATGGTGTAGTGTCTTAGCACAGTGAGCACTAGGACCTTGTGGGGATTACGGAATCAATCTGGGAGGTGTTAAGGTGTGGTCTTTAATGGCTATGAGTTATTGGGAAGTCCGTTGAATATTGTAAGATGATGAATAAAGATGTTAACCATGAGCTTCATGTGTGGTGTGGGAGGCTGGGGCAGGCACAACAACTGGCGACAAGTAGGGGATATGTGCCCCCAAGAAACAAGACTAATCTCCCTGCAAATTTGCAAGGGTATAGCAAACTGCTCGTACATGCCGCATGCTCTCCATGCCGGTGTGAAGAAACCTGTAATTGACATATGTAGAGTGCAAGCTCTATTCCAGCTTGTACAAGGTCTTGTGGAGAAGTTGAGGTTCCAACAAGGAAAAGCCTATCAAGACTTGCCGGTCAGGCTGAAAGAACACAGTAGTGTGCCACAACACGGAGCCATAAATCATGCAAAGAGAACGCTAAAGACAGTGACAACCAGGTACACCATAAAGACAGTGACAACCAGATATAACTCTAGATGGCAACAACAGCCAGGTACAAGAAAGAGGAATATGCTCACCTGCAAAGCAGACATTCACAAATGCAGTATTGGACACAAGGACCGAGACCTGCTGGAGAGGCCAATTTGTACAAAGTTGCAACAGCATCCCCTACATTTTAAATCTCAAACACACTTGAACACACAGCCCTCTATTATCAAAGTCACAAATTGAGCCAGGAATAGTAAAAGCTGTCAAAATAGAACAAAGAAATTGCTCAAATTAAACAGTAAGAAAAAAGCAAATACCAAGGCATGTGAAAAAACAGATTATATATACATTATCAAAAATGAAGAAGGTGCTATATGACCGTTGAGTCAGTCCCGCAACTGTAGCTCAGGCATGATGCTGGTGTTTTCAGATGGCATAGATTCAGGGCCACAAGTAGTGGTGCCGGAACAGCACACATTCTCTGTGGCAAGAGAAATTGGTGAGAGGTACACAGCAGGCACTTTTCTAAAACCTCCCCCACCATACAACACCACCAAAAACAAGAATATTGGTGCCAGATAGACTACACGGATCAAGCCTTTCAATGATTTATAGATGCTTTGGAAGAAGTAAATGATGAGAAAATCATTAAATACTTTAAAAATGTCACTGGTGATGGAGTAAAACAAGTGATAAAGAAAATCTCACAAACTGAGACAATGTTATGCTGTCAAAGAAGCTTTAATACCCAACGTGAATCCAATGCCAAAAGTTTACTGTGAAATGTACATTTTCAATCAAGCAAGACAACAAGTTGGTGGGACGATGGATGACCTTGTTGAGAGACTTGATGTGCTCATCAATAATTGCAAATTTAGTGAATTTAACAATGAAAAAGCCATGCGCCTGGGTCATGGATTATTGTTTGTCGGACTCATTCAGAAGATGCATTTTTCAAAAGACAATCAGCTAGAAAAAATAATGGTGGATGCCAGAGCAGGGGAACAAGTAGATCTGCAAGCCGCAGGAATAGTAAAAAGTGAATTAGCATTGGTCATGAAGAATAAACATAAGCTCAGAGCAGACACTAGTAAGTGGACATGTTCAAAGAAAGACTGTGTTTCCGATGTGGAATTTCATTTACACATAAAAAAAGGTCCAGCTATCAGACAAACGTGGAGGCATGTGAAGAGGAGAATAATTTCATAATGGTTTGACAAATAAAAAATAAACTTATTGCATCACAGTGGGATGAGAAAATGGATGCCACAAGTTTAAAGAAGCACTCACAAAGACAAAAAGCAACCTCAACTGTGACAGGAGGAAAATAAACAAAGTTGATCATCATCAAATTCATCCTGCAAGAGTTCCTAGTCGTCACTATTGAGTGACATTGAAGTGGGTCAATATACAATGAGCATAGATAAAAAGGACTGATGTGCACATGAATGCCAACACCAAGTGAGTTAAAAAAAGAAAATAACTCATATGGACATTGCCCCAAGATGAAACTAAAGGTCAACAGTTGTCCCATAACTTTTATAATCGATATCGGTGTATCAATCATCATTATGCCAGTTGAACAATTTAACAGTTTGTCACCTGTACTGTGACCCAATGTGTCAAATATAAAGGTGTATAAATGGGCTGCTTCCAAACTGTTGCCAAGTCAAGGATCATTCACAGCAATCTTGCGGTATAAGAAGACATCTCTGCAGACCCCAATCCGCGTTCATCAAGGTACTCCATTTAATGAATATCTGCTTAGTTTTGCAACTGCTGCTGACATTGGACTGATATCTATCAATTACAGCCTAAATATGCAATCTGAAATTGTGAGTCCGTTTCCGTCACTGTTTAATGGTCTAGGAAGGTGCAAAACAATGAAAATGCAACTTCACATTAATGAGGACATCCGGCCTGTTGCATAGCAACACCACAGAATAGTATTTTATCTACAAGAAGAGAAGAGAAGGAATTAGAAGCCTTGCTCACACATGACATTGTTGAGTGCTCTACTGGACCCACTCCAGGGATGTCCTCCATAGTAGTAGTGCTGAAAAAGGACAGTGGAGGTGCAGTGTGCTTCTGTGTGGATATACACCAACCCAACAAAGCAATCAAGAGAGAAAGATATCCTGGTCCTCACATTGTGGATATAATCATGCAGCTGAATGGAGCAATGACTTCTCTCGTCTTGACCTGAATAACGAATATCATTAACTCAAACTGGAAAAAAACTGCTGGTACTTAGCCAATTTTTTGACTCATGTTGGTTTGTTCAGATACAAAAGACTGAGCTTTGGAGTATCATCTGCAGCAGAAATATTCCAAGTTGTTATTCCCTGAATTGTTCAGCCTGTTACACATGCCGTCAATCACAGTGATGATATACTGGTGTTTGGAACAACACAGAAGGTGTTAAGGCTCTCAAACAAGTGTGTCAGTTACTTAAAGATGCAGATTTCCCTTTAAATGTAGAAAAGTGTCAATTTTGCGAAACAAAACTCAAGCTCTTTGGGCACGTATTTTCTGATGGTGTGAGCATTGTCAGCCACCAATCCTCCACTAGATGTCACCATGAAATGGTCCGTCTTGGGCATGACCAGGTACTGTTCAAGGTATATTTGTGACTTTGCCACAGTGAGTACCCACTGCGAGACCTGACAAAACGAAATGTCCAGTTCTGATGGTCAGCTGAAAGTGATCACAGCTTTAAAAGTATAAAACAAGTGATTTAAAATGCTACTGAGATGGCTTCCTTTGATCCTACAATGTATATCGCGATCCCTGTTGATGCTAGCCCAGTGAAGCTCATAGCATCCTTTCTCAGCATAATGGACATCAAAATGCTCAAAGACAAATTGTGACATATGCCTGACAAAGCTAGTCTGACACAAAACAGGTCTATTCTCAGTCAGAAAAGAATGTTTAGCTGTAGTATGGGCCACTGAACATTTTCTTGTGTTTCTCACGAGTCCCCGTAAAGTGGCACCGCTCAATGTCAAAAACTGCTGAGGAATACATCAACTTCATTTTAACATCTAACACACCTGTGGCTCTGTCCATCAAACACATTATTGCAAATTAAATGTCGATAAAGATGTCCTTGCACTGAAAACACCATTTCAGCACAATCATGGAGACAGAGGCCCATATTTATATTCTGTTTGTGCTGGATTTGCATCATTTATTTTGGCGCAAACCCAGAGCAACCTTAACCCCATATTTATACTTTGGCGCTAGAACGGTCTAGCGCCAAAGTTATGAAGTTTGAGTCATTTTTTGCATGTGGAAACCTACCTTGCGTTAATGACATGCAAGGTAGGCGTTCCTGTGCAAAAAATGAATCTAAGGCATGTGCACCTTATTTATCCTTCGGCGTCAAAATGATGCACAGGAGGAGGCGGGCCTTAAAACATGGCGCCCAGCTGGATTTGCGCTGTTTTGTAACGCCTGGGTCAGGGCAGGCGTTAAGGGACCTGTGGGCTCATTTCCATGGTGGGAGACCATGAAAGTAGTCCACATGTGCCCTTACCTTCTCCCAGGGACACCCCCTGCCAGCCTCGCCCACCCCTGGAGGACACCCATGGATGGGGGGACCCATCCATGGTCAGTGCAGGTAAGTGCAGGTGAGTATTTTTTTAAATTTGTTTATTAAGTGGCACAGGGGGGGTCTAACCTGGGCCCCCCTACATGCCACTGTGCCCAATGGCCATGCCTAGGGGACAGAAGTCCCCTTGGCATGGCCATTGGGCAGGGGGGCATGACTCCTGTCTTTTCTAAGACAGGAGTCATTTCCATGGGGGTTGTGAGTCAAAAAATGGCGCTAGTCAGGTTAGAGCCAATATTTTTGACTCTAACATGACTTTCAACATTCTTTGGCACACAACCCCCAGTCTTCCCTTTACCTCCGTGCCTGGCTGGCACGTTGGAGTGGCGTTAGCCGACAGTAAACTTTTGGACGCAAATCTGCACTAGCGCTGATTTGCTTCAAAAAGTATTAATATGGGCTTGAGTGTTTGACCTCCGTTTGAAGATGTTGATTATTAAAATACCAAAATGTCCAAGCTGAACTGTCTGTCACTAAAGAAGGCATTGTGCTAAGAGGATTCAGGATTGTCATACCTGCGAGTCTCAGACAGCGAGTCATTGAACCTGCTCATGAAGGACATTGTAGCATTGTGGCCTCCAAAAGGGCCTTGAGAGATCAAGTGTGGTTCCCTCACTTGGATGATAAGGTTAAGAGGGAACTAACAGAGTGGTATTTTTATGCAATTGGCAGTCTTCTAAGGTGACCCAGCATCCACTAACCATGTTCCATCTTCCTGCGCATGCATGGGAAAGAATAGCCGTAGACGTCTTTGGGGCCCTGTTGAATGGACACCATATTATGGTAGTCATCAACAAGCATTCCCGTTTTCCTTTGATGGAGGATATGTCATCAATAGCTCACAACAAAGTAATTGAGTGGCTCAATGACATATTTGTAGTGTGAGGCATATAGGGCAATCTCAAGTCTGACAATGGTCCACCGTTCAACAGAAAGGAGTTTAAGGAGATTCTAACTCGACTCAACATTAAACATCAGAAACTCACGCCCTTGTGGCCCCAAGCCAACCGTGTCATAGACACGTTTTTGGGGACACTGAAATGAGTGATCCAATGTTTATCAATTGAGATAATTGAACTGAGTCAGGTGTTATGTCAAGCCCTTCATGCCTATCGGTCGACTCCTCACTCTACCATTGGTGAGAGTCCTACCACCCTGATGTTCTGGGGTGCTGTAAGAACCAAGTTACCACAGTGGGGCCCTGTGAGAAAGGGCCTATTTTTTCATGCTAGGCCTTCACTTTTTGCCTAGAAAATGATGTGGCTTCAAATTGTAAGTGCCCTGAGCATCTGTTAATCAGGTTCACAGGGCCAACTCTCTTTCCTCAAAACTGTACTATGCTTGGCACTTCAGCCACCTTTTTAAGCCTCTAGTAAAATGGTACTCCTTTTACCTAGGGCATGGGTACTGAAAAGGGCCCCCTAGTGCTGCAGCACCAATTGTGCCACTCTGTGTCAGGGAGACCAGATCCTCGGGGTCTGCACTCGTTTCCAACATGTCCACCACTAGACAGCCCCAAAGCTCCAATAGAAATACCACAGAACCTGAGAGAGTCCAAGTGGGGGAAAAGGGTATTAGGTATGGAACAGCTGGGAAGGAGACCTTTAGGAAGCAAGAGGTTAAACAACACAATGTCAAGATATAATCACATTGACTTTCAATAGACTATGGTTCTAAGAGTTCTTATACAGTAATCATGGATAACCTAAGAAATTACTATAACTAGACCTCAAGAAATCTAGGTACCTGGAAAAATCAAGAATGGGTTAATAAAATGTTTCATATGAGCTTTTCAGGAAATATCACATACTGTCTAGAATACAAGAACCTTCTTCAATAATGTTTCAGAATAAACATTGCATTTTTACATGAGGACAAAGGCTATCTGAACATTCCCTGAAAACAACAGGAACTGTACTAGGAACTTAATATGCACAAAGAATGTCACACTTTGAATTAAGGGTTTCAAAGAAATCCAAAAGCTCAGGATACATTTGTGCACCTCAACAAACACGGCACACCAAAGTTTTTAATGTCATGAAATGATCACACACTCTGCCGATCTAAAAGCCAAGTGTTTTATGCCAGGGTTGACTTGTGTACACTGCCGATCTAAAAGCCAAGCGTTTTATGCTAGGGTTGAATCTTGCACACTGTTGCCGATTAAAAATACACAATGCAGATGTCAGGAAATGATCGCGCACACTGCCGATCCAAAAACCAAGAGTTTTATGCCAGGGATTGAATCGCGCACACTGTTGCTGATTCGAAATACACAATGCAAATGTCTGGAAATGATCACGCACACTGCCGTTCCAAAAACCAAGAGTTTTATGCCAGGGATTGAATCGCGCACACTGTTGCCGATTCGAACTACACAATACAAATGTCAGGAAATGATCGTGCACACTGCTGATCCAAAAGCCAAACGTTTTATGCCAGGGATTGAATCGCGAACACTGTTGCCGATTTGAACAAGAATATGCAAAGGTCATGAAAAGATCCTGCACACAGTTGCCAATCTGAATGCCAAGGGTTTCATGTCAGAAATGAATCGCGCACTCTGCCGATTCGGACAAGAATATTCAAATGCCATGAAATGATCGCGCACACTGTTGCCAATCTGAATGCCAAGGGTTACATGTCAGAAAGGAATCGCGCACTCTGCCGATTCGGACAAGGATATGCAAATGCCATGAAATCACACTCACGTACACAGAGAGTTTCACAACTAAGCCCAAAACTCGAATGTCTTTGAGAACGGGGGTCGGGGCCCAGCCAGACCTCCGCCTTACTGCCCTAATCAAGGATCACCAATATAATGAGGGCAGGCCTGGAATATCAAAGTAGGCCTCCGGAACAGGAGCTCAGGAAGTTGCTGCTGCTCTGCACCGGGACCTCTGAATAGTGAGCACGTGGAGCTGGGCTGGCCCCCTTATATAGAGTCAAGCCCAGCCCACAAACCACACCCAGTCATGCTGCTAGGAAAGCTTCTAGAAAGTCGTAGAAAGGCACCACACCCTTACACACTCAGTAAGCCTGCAGCAATACCTTGCAAATGAACAGTTATTGCAAACATCATTAATAGTGTTTTTCAAGGTTAAACTCTGCAATGCAAAAGGTTACCATACTGCATATAAACACAATGCATGAATTATGCTCTTGCATAAAGACTGGGTTTTTGCATTTTTGTCGCCCGTAGAGCGCACACTGTCCTGATGTTGACACTCCTTGAGACCTCACACAAGCATTATGCATACTTCTATTGCAAGTGCATGGTAAGATGAATCTAAAGTTGTATACTTGACATGACATTCACCCAGAGTGCCATGTCCACTGACACTGCATGCAATACAGGTAAGTCACTCCTCCGGCAGGCCTTACAGCCTTAAGGCAGAGTGCACTATAATACATGTATGTGTGCGGGAGCAAATAGGCCCCTACTGTGTTTTTACTAAACCTTTAGACACAGTAAGTGTACACGAGAGCCATAGCAAATGCATGTGGGGGACAGTAGTCATTATGAGCTCCCCAGCTACATGATGGCCTCTGGGTCAAACAACTCAGAATAATAAACCCACACTGATGCCAGTGTTGGATATGTTACAAAATGTACCCAGAGGGCACCTTAGATGTGCCCCCTGCAAAACCTAAACATCCCTTGCATGGTTGCTGTCTCATATTAACCAACCGGCCACTGCCAGACACAATTCTGGACTCCTGGGGTGAGATCCTTCTGCTCTCAGGAACCAGAACACAAAGGCTTTCCTGGGGGGAGGTGTTACACCCCCTGCACCAGGCAGGCACCCTCGTCCATGTTCTGAAACCTAGGAAAAAACATGGATAGAAAAATACTCCTCCTGCCGCCAATTATATGCACATATATATAGGTAGATACATACATCCTGCGTCCAGGGTGTATATCAAAAAAATCCTATAAACTTAAAAATTAACTGTAACATTCAGCTGTACATTTATTTATTTTACACTTCTACTTTGTCCGTCATGGTGACATATCGCAACAATCCGTGGCTTTGCCTTTGGAGCCATGCCCAGAGTCTGTGGTTTTCAGAAATGGGGAAGGTAATCTTAACTGCCATAATTAATACAGGGACCTCGCAGATAAATGGTAAATTTGTGCCCAGAGCTTATCAGTTAATGCCACAGATAAAATTACAGTAAAAACATTGGATCGATACCATCCAGTCAGTAGATACATGTGGGATTTTTTCAAAACATATTCCTATAGCTAGAGACACTGTACAAAGTGCAATGCACATTAATTAGGTGGATCCATTAAAGAATCCATTCATATTTACACAAGATCTACTGTCCTGATACAATATAAGCAGTATTGCCATTACTGCTATAAAATAAAATACATTTGTGACAAATGTGTTGCATTTTTATTTATTCATTGCCCTTTTGATACTTTGGTTGCACTCACATGACTTCAACATACTACATGTACTGCAGATGTTTAAACATCCACTTGTGTTATTTTCTTTTATCCTTTTATTAAGTGAAATTGATCAGTCACTAACAAGTCATGTGTCATTATTATTACTGCAATAATATGTTTATTTTAAATATCAATACACCTTAGTAGAAATTTGTTATCACATAACTAACTCACTCTACATCCCAACAAGAACCCACATTTTTATATATCTATTATTTCCTTATATTATTTACAATTCAGCACATAGTAACTCTTCTCTTATTTCTAAATCTCTTCCATCATTGAACATGACTTATTTTTATGTGCTCTATAGAGCTATGAATAAATACACAACCAGGGGTATGGAATTACCGTAAACAAATGCCCAGCACAATTCTTCCAGAATGCTCTCTCATCAGTTGCAAATATCTGCAGAAGCTTGAAAGCAAAATTTGCTATTCTTTGCTTTCAAAATATCTTCACAAACAATGTAACTAGGAAAGAAACATTCTGCTAAACTACCATGATATTTTAGGTGTCATTTCTTTGAAGCATCATTTAGTAAAATGTGCGGATGCATGGTGGTATTTCCAAAATGTATATTCATAACGGAAAAATCAATGTAACCTTTTCAGCAAAGTTACACATTGCCACAGTAGTTCCTGGCATGAACAAAACTACTTTGTGCCAATATGCTTTGCATGGAAGAGCAGAATGGTGTCACTACCACTGAAGCCAGTCACTAAACAGAGAGACAGAATTCAAATAACAAAAGGTCTGTGATAACCAGTTTGTGGCAGAATTCTTAAAGAAAATCACAAAGTGCACCCATGGAATCTGTTCCTGCATTAGTGCATATTTACAGCTTTTATGCATGAGCTAGCATTTAACGAGGCAGACCAGGAAATCGGACTCCTAGACAATATTTGTAAACATCATTTTAGCAGGAGAAAATATGCAAGAGTTTTTACAGGACAAGTAGACTGATGACACAAACTGTCCCATGGACAAGTAGACATTTTATAAAATTCCACACTCCTGACAACATATTGTTAACTGCTGCAAATGAATCCTCTGTTCCCTCAAGACTAAATTTGTTCACTGTAAGAATTTTGGCAACCTTTGCATGGGTCAAATATTTTTAAATGTAATCCCTACATAAGAAAGTTCTTATTTGTTGTACACCTGTGGTTCCCAACCTTTTTACTCCCTGGGACCACCAGTGAAACATTACTGGAAGCCAGGGACCCCCAAGCAATTTGCAAAATTTTAAGTTCAAACATGAAATAATTCTTTTATATTGAAAAAATATGCAAAAATCTGAACATTTTATTGGGAATGTTGGTGCTGCATCTCAGCGACTAACTTTTCAATCTTTAGTCTCATTTAGGAAAGGTGAATCCTTCGGGCAATTTCTTTAATTATTTCCGGGGCTATTTCTGTTATTATTTTTAGGTACATAAGATCTAAGAAAGCCCTTACACATAAATATGTGGTGGGGAAAGGAAGCAAACCATAAGTGCCTCTCATCTCTCCCTATCCTCTTTGTCACATGTAATTAATTTTTATTATAGCATCTCTCATATCAGTGTAGGTGTTGGAGCACTTTACAGGGGAGTACAAGTTGTAGGATTCACATGGCATCCACACTGGTAGGTATTTTGCTAAGAGTGCTTGGTCTGGAGAAGCACAAACTCAGCATTCAGAACACTACACAGTCGTTAGCGTTGTCTTTAATAATAAGAATGTATTTCTACACAGGCAAACCCCCTTTTTTTTTTTTTGGAGCAGCATAAGGAAAATGAAAGACTGGGAAAAAACAGCTTTCTAATTTGTGCTATGCAGTTGGCATGCAGCTCCTTAATTGCAGTTCATAGCTCACTATGCTAGATTACGATTATGAACTGTACAGTAACTAAAGAATCTCTGTGACAAAAGCAGTAACCCACTGTGCCATCCACATAAAATACTGTTCTTTGCATGATACACATCCTTTGCAGCCGGCATATTAACCATCTGCACTACCTTTCAGTCAAAACTGCCACTGTCCAAAACTCTCATTCCTCCCCAGCGGGTACATTAATCACTGGAGTTATCTTGACGCTTTTATTTTCGCTGCACAATGATCTTTGCAGTGCTTTTAAACCTGCTGAAGAAAGGAAGTAATAAATATAAAAACACTCACACATATGTTTCTGTAGAGGCACCAGCTAGAGAAGTGACTTCCTCCCAGCCAGGCTTGGGGACCCCCTGGGAATGTGTCACGGACCCCAGTGGGTCCACGGACTATAGGTTGGGAACCACTGTTGTACACTATCCACATCTGTACAGTGAAATGCTCCCCTGAGGATCTTAACTTAAGTAATAAAGTCAGAAGCTCGTGTCTTATTACGTGTGATAACTTAACAATTTAACTTACATTTTCTACAGTGTGTAAGCATCTTACAGCCATCCCTTGTCTACTTGCAAACCTTTCCCATACTTAGTCTAGTGCCAAATGATATGTAGTAATTGGAGTAGTGGTCACATATTTCAGGCCAGTGTATCGCTTTCTTACAATCCTCCCACAAATCTCATGGTACAATAATGCTAAACAATGTATCCAGATCCTTCCAAAGCAGCCCTTCCCATGGCTATTATTTGGTTCAACTCTGTACATTTGTATGTACGTCGAGGGACTGTGTCTTGTGTTCTCCAGCTGTGTGTTTGTATTGCTGAGCACCTCCTTCCACATCTTGATGTTATGGATTGTGTGATGTGCATAAGTGGACATATCCCATAGTAAATTGTGTGATCCCTCACGCCCCTTGCCAATACACCTTTCATTTCATTTGATATCTGTTCGTACTTCTGTTCATGTTTTCTAATGGCGTTAGCCACTTCCTCTTTACCCTGGCTATGGAATAACTGTCTAATTCTTTCACAAGGTCTCTTACGTCTTGCTTTTATTTTTCACTTCCTCATCCATCAAATGCCATGCCACGGTGCGGCTTTCATGTTCCGTCTCTGCCTGTTGTTGTAGAGGCAGCTCAGAGTGTTTGGTCCCTGTTGTGGTGCCCTCAGGCTGTAGTGTATTTCCCAAATGTCCTCAAGCAAAATCGAAGTTTTGTTCCTCTGACTGTGCACTCGCCACAGGAAGAGAGCTTGACAAGCCCCTATTTTTTTTTTGTCCTCCAATCTTCCCTGCCCTTGTCAGCACCCCACCATGTGGAGGAAACCATTCTTCAGTTCAGGCATTTTTCATTTTTAGATTATCCTCCACATACAGGACAGCCCCACATTCAACATGCAAAACACAGGTACTATAATACTATCTAAATACCCCTCCCACTACCCACCTCTTGTACCCAGGGCAAAAAAAATAAAAAAATCCCTGGGGACAATCCAGAGCCCCCCCCCCGGGCACCAGACGTCTGGAAGAGTGGTTCACAGAAGAACCAAACCGAGGAGGTGACAGGCAAATAAGCAGCGCATTCCCTGCCTGCTGTACCGGGGCAGACCACTACTGCCCCCCTGGGAAGGTTTCCCCCACAGCCCCTCCGGCTGGGTATATAACAGTCACAACCCCTCCTGCCGTGACCAGAGACCACCCCAATCGGGCGTCCCGGAAAACACGCGCCTCAGCCCCACCGGCAGACCGCTCCACTATTACAGACCCTCAGGCTGTGACCCTGGACAAGCCCTCGCGCTGTCCAGAAAACCACACTGCAGCCCCACCGGCTACACACATTCATGAAAACATGACACATGCTCGCTTCCTCTGAGTAGAGGAAACTAACACCAATATTAGCCCAGAAAGAAAGGGATAAGGAATTGACAAGTGAAGAGAGAAAGTCCTTAGGGGGGCTAGGTTAATGTGTCTCTAGTCTGTCTTTACTGAGAGGGTTCCCCATGGCTGTCTTACCCTTTTTCTGACTGGTGACGCAATACAAATACAATTACAACCACTCTTGTAACACTAGGGTGTCGGTGTGTTCTTTACACCACTCTTCACACAGAGGGGAAAACAATGGGAGCATTAATGCACACAGTTTCTCACTGCCAACAGCAATCAGTTATTAGTAAAAGCAGAAAGCGTCTGCATTCATGCCACAGCTCACACAGCCATGATCACCTTAGCGCACACAAAGTTTGAAATCAGACAGTACCCAAGATGCTAGTGACGGTGTCCACACTGGCGTCCTTTGGGGCGAATCAAGAGATGACAGAATAGTCAGGAGGGAAAGATAAGAATATCACACCCTTGCTTTCCTGCCCTGGGGCAGGGTGCGGCTGTATGATATTGGAAACTGGACCAGATCCGTGGCCAGTGACACACAGATAATGCAATAGTGGTGAACAACTCAGGCATCCACATGTAACGGTACAACCATAGACAAGGGTCACAGTACAACTTGCCCTGTGGGGTGATCCTACTCCCACCCCTTGTATCAAATATGTAGTGAGTGCAGGGTGGTGTTTCTACTGTGTGATGTTTGCAGATTAAATCAGTCAATTGTCATAAAAATCGGTATTATCTCGCCCAAGAGTCCACCCACCTAGTCTTAAATTTTCTAAAAATTCTTATCCTAAAGCACAAATGCATGCAGTCAAAATAAATCACAGTACACCACCTTGTGGTGAACCCTTCACTCAGGAATCAAAACCACTTTCACACACACACGCAATCAGCATCTATATTTCACGCTATTTTTTCAGTATTTGTACAGGAAAATCAGATAGTTCAATATGTAATAGGCATAGTTCACAGAGCTGCAATATCACCGGAAACAGATAACATGACAATCAAATAACATGACAAATGGATAATATGACAAACAGAGCCTGGCACCACCTGCCTGCTCCACTGGAATGAACCACTATCATTCCGATACTGGAATGAACCACTATCATTCCTATACACACGGACGCTGACAACACCTGCCAGTTCCACTTAAATGGACCACTACCATTCTCATACACATAGACACATAGACCCTGGCACCACCTGCAGTTGTTCTGGAATGGACCACTACCATTCCACATCTGGGCAACGCCCTTTTAACCTGGGGTTGGCTTGGCGCCTAAAATACCCTCTCTGTCCAGAGTTATCCGCCCCAGCCCCTCTGGCTGGGGACTGCAAACAGCGACTCGCGCTGTGTTCTGAGGCAACACCACTAGTTGCCTCTATTCCTCGGACTTTGTTTTTAACAGTAACAAGCTACATGAAATACAGGAAGCTAATCTACGTATACAGCTGCAGCGCAGGGAGGAAGGAAATAGTGTAATACAATGGAAGGACTGAATTAACACAGAATGCTAGCAGCCGACGAATGGTTATAAGTAACCATCTGAATGTTTTCACGGGGTGCATTAGCGGAGCCCGCAACAGAGGACAACAGAGGAAGAAATGCCCTTGGCATGCCACCGGAGACAGAGAAAAAAAAATGCCATTATAAAGAAGAGCAGGCAAAGGGGTAAGGCAATTAGAAATATTAACCATAAATGAATAACCACTCTATGCAGGAAACATATTAACGAAACACCCCAGTTACCTCCCTGTTTCGCAATATTTAGACTGAAAATACAGTAGAGCAAACAGCGAGAGCAGGACCACGAAGCAATAGATACTCACGACAAACGAACAGTTATTGCAAACATCATTAATAGTGTTTTTCAATGTTAAACTCTGCAATGCAGAAGGTTAACATACTGCATATAAACACAATGCATGAATTATGCTCTTGCATAAAGTCTGGGTTTTTGCATTTTTGTCGCCCGTAGAGCACACACTGTCCTGATGTTGACACTCTGAGAGACCCCACACAAGCATTATGCAGACTTCTGTTGCAAGTGTATGGTAAGGTGAATCTAAAGTTGCATACTCGACATGGCATTCACCCAGAGTGCCATGTCCACTGACACTGCATGCAATACAGGTAAGTCACTCCTCCGGCAGGCCTTACAGCCTTAAGGCAGAGTGCACTATAATACATGTATGTGTGCGGGAGCAAATATGACCCTACTGTGTTTTTACAAAACCTTTAGACACAGTAAGTGTACACAAGAGCCATAACAAATGAATGTGGGGGACAGTAGTCATTACGAGCTCCCCAGCTACATGATGGCCTCTGAGTCAAACAACTCAGAATAATAAACCCACACTGATGCCAGTGTTGGATTTGTTACAAAATGTACCCAGAGGGCACCTTAGAGGTGCCCCCTGCAAAACCTAAACATCCCTTGCATGGTTGATGTCTCATATTAACCAACCGGCCACTGCCAGACACAATTCTGGACTCCTGTGGTGAGATCCTTTTGCTCTCAGGAACCAGAACACAAAGGCTTTCCTGGGGGGAGGTGTTACACCACCTGCACCAGGCAGGCACCCTGCACCAGCAGTCAGCTGTTAAAGGCTTTACAACCTTTGAAATCTGATCTCCGACTCTGCTGCAGGCAGCAGATGGCTGCCTAACAGTTGTACCCCCACTTTGGGTGGGAAAACTGACAGGAAAACTAGCAAGGACAGTAGTAGTGGCTATCCCCAGCCTGCACTATTCCTCAGGTGTGGCAGGCAAGGTGCCCATTCCACTTCATTTTGTTCCATCTTGGATGGCAGGAAAATAGCCTCTCAGGGTTAGGGATGTGTTCCCTTCCCACAGGAAGTGATCAATTAGTAGGTGTAGCCACCCTAAGGTGAATGGCCCACTGGCCACTACCAGTACTCCCCTTAATGTCCCCTAAATGCAGTATGAAGTGCGCATCCCTAGACCAACAGATCAGATTTGATGGACACAAGAAGGCCAGAACAAAGAAGACTTGAGGCACAAGAACAGATGTCCTGCTGCAAACAGACAAAGGTGTCTAACCCTGCCTGTTGTTCCAAGGACTCAACAATCACCACTGAGGTGTCGCCTGGAACCTGAAGGACACTTCAAACCCCCAGAGCACCTCTAGCCTTCTCAAAATTGCCAAGAACCTCCATCAGAGTGAAGGTAACACGCTCATGCACCATGCAGGCAAAAAACCAGTAAAGTCCAGTTCACTGACCGGCTGCTGACCAACAAACCAGACCTGGCAGCCTGACCAAAATCTACACGACAGACCCAAAGGACAAAACCTACCCGTGTGCCAACTTTGGTGGCACTGGGAATTTCAGAGCCTGAGAAGTACCTTTACCCTGGATACTGAACCCTAACGTGGGACACTCAGAAGCAAAGTCCACTCTGGACGCCCGACAGCCCAGATGGAAGCACCACTCTAGAAACTTCAGGACACCCAAGAATCACGCCCCATAATGGCCCTGCTGATCTTCAGTCTACCCTCCAAGTGACCTGCTCCTGGCTCTAAGGAACCCAAGATGCACAACTCCTGGATGATCAATCTGCGTTGCCCCTGGCCTCCCTGGCCCCTGCATCAACAAACCAGCTGTTCTTTAGAGGTCCCTAATGTCTTGCAACCTCCACTCTCTAGGGGACCCATCAGACTTACCTTTAAGTCCGTCTGTGCAGTGTGTTATACTGGTCCTCCTCCCCGTTGTGTACCAGCTCCAAGACTTTTCAGCCGCTGCTCCCGCTTGAACTGGGATCTGCCAGAACTCCTCCAGCTGGCGCATAAGACATCTTGATGACCTCAACATAAAAATAGAAGGTGACACTTGTGAAAGCATTGCCTGATTTTACATGCCTATGGTGTGTAATTACACAGAAAAACTGAACTTTTTTTTAACTTTGAAAAATCATAACTAAAAAAAGTACTTAGCATAAATTGATGAGTCTGTGTCCACATTTATTGAGTACAACAAATGCTTTTCCAAGATAACCCTAACTGTTCACTCACACTACCACAAAAACAGGGCTTTAGGTGGTCTGCTTTTTACCTCTGGATACGAGGGTAGGGTTGCCTGGACTCTGCACAGTGCATGTATTTATTGTTCAATATATACAGAGCCAGCCTCCTACAGCCCCCACACAAATCCTGAATAATGACGAGGTTCGTGCTACTGACACTACTAGAATCATCAGCTGAAGACATGCTGATCAACATCGATGAGTTCAGGAGATCATGTTCTATGAGGGTGACTGGGTTCTCTTCAAACAAAATGATGCTTAACCTTTAAAATTTGTAAATTGCACGGACCACATGGTAACAGCTCACCTTCCTGGCAAATCCATCACATTTCCAACATCTTTCTTGCCGAGCATTTGCCCCAGCAGGCTCAGAGGAGGTTGTTCCACCTGAAATCCTAATCAGACATCACATCCTCGACCCTTGGGATTCACCCCGGGTAGAGCTCAATTAACTCATGTCACACATCCCGGCCGAATTGGGCGAGCACCAAGGTGGCTGATTGAGGAAATGTAATGCTGTTATTTTTTCATGTTTTTTTTTTGTTTATGTCTCTTTATTTAGCAAGGGGGAGATATTGGCCCTCATTTTAACATCGGCGGTACACACTGCCTACCGCAATTGTTATGGCCGGAAATCCGGCAGTGTTCATGGTGGTGGACGGTTTTGACCTGGCACTGCTACCACCAGCACCGCCACACCAGTAGAACGCTGCCAGATGTATTATGACCAGTAATATGGCCTGGTGGTGTTCTGCTGGCGGGGAGCTGCTGGCCGTAGCAGTGCCCCTTCCCTTTCCCTGTGAAAGACCTCCTCGCCCAAGGTAAGTCAGGCTTCCGACAGGGAAAGGGAGTTGGAGGGTGGTGGGTGTTGTGTGTGTGTCTCTGAGAGTGTGCATGAATGTATGAGTCTGTGCGTTGTTTGCGTGGGTGTATGCATGTGAGTGAATGGGTGTAGGAATGGTGAAGCGAGTGCGTGTCTGCATGTCAGTGTGATTGTGTGTGAGAATGTGTGTGAGCATGTCTGGAAGTATTTGTGAATGAATGGGTGTATGTCAGTGTGTGAATGAATGTGTGTATGTCAGTGTAAGTGAATGGGTGTATCCCTGGTGCAGGTGGGTGTCTGAGTGCGTGTATGCGGGGAGGGGGTGTGTGGGGTAAGCGGTGCTGTGACTGTAATGGGGTAGAGGAAGGGGGTGATGTGTGCGGCTGTGGGGGGTGGGGTCAGTTGTGTTGTGTGTGCGTGTATGGGGTGGGGGTGAGTAAGTGTATCGGAGGGGGCAGGGTGTTAGTTTGTGTATCCGGTTGGTGGAGGGGTGAGTATGGATGGAAGGGGGTAGGGCATCAGGTGAATGTTAGGGGGTGGGGGAGCCGCCTACCGGTGACAGCGAAGGAGTTCCCTGTCACCGGTAGGGCCTACCGCCATGCTTTTTGTGGCATTTGTAATGCCACAAAAACCTTGGTGGTAGGCCAGGTCATAATGCCATAGGTGGTACTATGCCAGCTACCGGGCTGGAGATAGACATCTCTGGCCTGGCGTTGCTGTATGAGTAGAGAAGTGGTGAGTTGGCTGCAGCCAACCCGCCAATCTCATAATGTGGCGGTATGTACCACCATCCTGTTAGCGGTCATGCAGCCACATTATCCCTGGGGGTCACAACACTGCCAGGGACATAATTAGGGCCATAGTGTCTTAGGACTGTGTGCACTAGTACCCCACGGTCCATGGAGGACTTAAAGAAGGTGTTATGATGTGGGTAGTTATGAGATATTGGGAACTCACTCATGAATAAGGACTTTAATCACAGGCTCCATGTGTGGCATGTTCTTGTGAGTGCTCGCAAGCTGGGGAGGATGTTACAGCTGGCGCTTAAACACTGAATGCTGATGAATAGGCAGCAATGAGCCAGATCTGTAGGATCCGAGATGACCTCAGCACTAGCAGAGAAGGCCTAATTCTTTGCGGAAGACAGATCATAGTGCCCCAAAGCCTGTGGCCTTGAGTTGTTGAACTGGCTCACCAAGGCCATCAGCGCATAGTGAAGATGAAAGTGCAGCTCAGGAACAATGTATGGTTCCCTGGTATTGACACGTGGGTCGATGACAAACTCAGAGGCTGCCATTCCTGTGCGATAATGAGCAGAAAGCCCTCATGAGCCCCAGTAATCACCAATGAACCATGTCAGATGCCATTGACATGCCTTATCATGAATTTTTGAAGTTTTACAGATGCATGGATCAGAACAGTGGGTATAGACAGCCACACCAATTATCCCATTGTGGAGCTGGTGTCCTTAGCTGCATTTTCAAATGTGAAGCCTTCTTTAGAGAAGATCTTTACTTTTTTAGGTATCCCAGACAAAATAAAGGCTGACAATGGACCCCCATTCCAGGGACAAGATTTTCAATCATATCAACGTAAGGCAAAGAAAAGTGACCCGACAGCGGCCACAGACCAATGGGGAGATAGAGGGCCTTATGCGCATGCTAAGCAGAGTGCTATGAATCTGAGTGGACAAAGAGGAGGATGAAGAGTGCTCTTTACACCGATTTCTGAGAGCATATCGGTAAATGTCACACAATACCATAAGGTGAGCACTTAGTAAACTGCAAATGCAAAGACCCACCTGGGATGTCAAATCTGAGGGACCTAGCTGGAACCCAGCAACCATTGATGTACAGGCCACCCAGGAGAAGTAAAAGGCTAAGAATGACTGCACACGTAAAGCATGCAAAGCAGTGGCCTTGGATCAGGTAGTGGAAGACAAGGTGATCACGTGAGACTGCCACCCAGTGTCGAAGTTCCGCAATGCATATGAGAAGGAGGTGTGGGAGGTCATCAACATCTAAGGGATGATGATCAGCATCCAGCGAGGACCATCCATCATAGCCGGATATGTCTTCTGGATCAAGTGAATTGGGCCACAGACAATGGACTAGGATAACAGCCAAGAGTCAATGAATGAAACACCCTAAGCAGACACGTCAGAGCCCAGCTCTTTGCAGGGCTCAATACAAGAGAAACAAGAGTGTGCAGTGGCAGCGTCAAGAGCAACAATCCCTTGGAAGGCTACACATCAAGAGCACATGGATACAGACACTCCTTGAAGTCAAGAAACAGGTGTCCTCAGTCCTAAGTATGAAGTCCGGCCTAACCCTGTATGGAGCCTGAAGCTGAGAGCTTATGTCTGTTGTATTTCAGAGAAAAGGTTCTCGATTGTTCTGTTATAATCAATGTTGGAAGTGATGCAGTGTGCCACCTGGCCGCTATGAAAAATTGTATCAAGCACATATCCCAAGGGTCAAGCGCAGTCCGAGTACACACATAAATGGCTGAGTGATCACTCGGGGTCACTCCACAATAACCCAGTATGCCAATGTGTGTGTCTCACATAATTTGCTGCATGCTGTTGTTGCGGTGGTGGCACTACCATGCATTGGACACAACAAAAGGGAGGAAGTGGGGATAAAGAAAATTCTACAATAACAAATTATAGAGAGAAAACATAGGGCAGAGACAGAAAATGACATGATGTAGAATCATACAATTGGTGTCTGTTCCCCCAGGCATCGACAAAGGGTTCTAGTTGGGGAGCCGGCAGGGGCCGTGGGAGCCTTGGAGCTACCTCACAGCCCCCGAGAATGGAGACATTGTGGGTGCCCTGGGTGGGCACTGCGGTACTCACTGCAAGAAAATAGCAAGCTTCCATTAGCACCCATGAAAGGTGTTGGCTGGGGAGCCCAAAGGGTTGCAGTGGGCTCCCTCAGCATCCCCAAAGTTTAGGAAAACTTTCAGAAAAGTGTGGGTGCCCTGGTTAGGCACCTAGGCACCCAAGGTACAACTTCAATGTCTACTGTCACCAGCGCCTTCAAAGGGTTCTGTCTGGGAAGCTAGCAGGGGCTATAGCCCTCACTTTACAGCATAAAACTTAAAAAATAAAAGTGTGACATTGGAAGCGGGACACACAAACACATTAAAAAATACTCAAAAAAGAATAATAAATGAGTGGCAGGAGTGGCTCGTTTATTTTTAACTGCTCTGGAAAGGAGCGCCCCATAATACCCTACCGATATTTTAAATTATATTTGTTCTCACTGGTGGGTCCCCTAGAAGGACAGGCTAAAATATAAAAAAAATTGGTGGTTGCCATGTTTGAAATATTCTCAGCTACTAGTAATTACTCGGGCTGCATCCTAATCCATTGTTATTTTGCACACCATCTGATCTCAGTTTGGATCCAGCTGTATGCAAATCAGTCTTGACCCTGCTTCACTCAGATCAGTCCTTCCCAAGTGGCCAAGTCAGGTCCTTCCTGAACCAGAACATAAGCAGCCCAGGACTGTTTTCTCCCTAGTTATGGGCTCATTATCTGGGTACAGCTTGGTTGCAGTGACACAGTATGCATGGGAGCCATGTTTGGACATGTCCATCACACTTAGGGTGACACACTAAAATATACAAACAAGTGACGGACTTAGCCCTCTCTGCAGGGTCACTCCCAAACATTTTGCCTTCACCCGCCCCTTTCTTTGATGAGTTTGTTTTGGTGGGCCATCGGACTCTGTACACTTCACCACTGCTAAACAGTGCTAAAGTGCTTGTGATCTCTCCTCTAGCCATAGTTCAATTGACTTAAACCAAATATGCATAATTAATGTAAACATGTATCAGGCCTGCCACTATAGCCTGTGTGTGCAGTTTTAAACTGCCATTTCGAGCTGGCAAAACAAACCTCTTGTCAGGCCAATACCTTCTTTTTTAAGTCACCTCTAGGGCACATCACAAAGGCCCAGTCTCAGCACTCTCACAAAGGGGTTTGATCCTAGTTTATTGTGACCCCAGACAGTCTGGGGTCAGGACGGGAAGCATGACATTTTAAGCTTCTATGTGGGCGGGGTGGTGTGAATCTCTTAGATGCTTCTCCCACTATGAAATGAGCACCAGGTATAAACATTGGATTTCAGACACCAACTCTTCAGTACACTTCTGGACCTGTGGACATTGCCAGGAAGAATGAATGCTGTACAGCTAATATGACCATCACTCTGCTGATCCTGTGTACCGTCAGCAGAGCCTGATGGTCCACTACTTTGGTCTTGCAAGTCATAATTTGCACACTCCATACACCAGTGACCAGCCAAAATCCAAATGGCAAAGAGGATGATCCTTTGAGGTTACTCTAAGCTGGGTTTGCGCTGCAGAAAGATAACCCATTGAGATACTGGGTTGACAGTTACAGAAGGATTAGTGCAAAGACTATGGCAATGATATGACATTCCCTTCAAGGAGACATGTTTCATTTTCTGAAATACATCTTCACACTCGTGTGTCTTTATAGACAACCATATTTGTTTAATAAGATGCCTGAGTGACATACTTGTGATTGGTGCATCTTTGGATAAGCGGTAGTTTGCCAAATAAGTTCCGTCTACAGTGTTCATTGGCATAGGCATCCATCCCAATGTCATACTTTCTTTAGGTCCCAGCTGCACTCCTATATATGGAAAGTGTAACTGAAGAATGTTAAATTAGTCTTATCAATCTCCATTTTTTTGGATTCTGAGAGAGCTGTGATTCTATAAGTGCAATGCATCAGTCATTTTGCTCAACATCAATAGATCAATAGATCATTACTCGCGTCAAAGTAGTTTTATATTAATCAAATTGTATTCCTAACTTTTCCATGGAAATTATTAGGGAGCAATAAAATACTGTTGCTGGTGTGCTTAAAGCAATACAGGCTCAGCTGTGTGGAATGGCTATATGCTGTGAGTGGGCCTCCAACTCTAGTTGGTTATACCTCTTGTTCAGATAAAGTTTGGAGAACATGCCTTCTCCACTGAGACAGCGAATCAGATGGTTGGTTTGAGGGCCTGAATGTCCCTCTTTTTTAATGTCCATGCCAAGTAAGCATGTGTTGCTTCAGATGGTTTTCTCTTTGTAACAGCCCATATGGGATTGTTTCACGAGTCAGGACAATGGCTTACTCAAGGATAACTTGAAATAGAAGAGCACCTCAAAATAGTAACCTCTAATGTTGTGCCACCAGAATACTTATCTCTCAATATGAACTGTGAATAGCATTGTTAAGCTTCTCTAGCCCCTGGAAAGGTGTCAATAGTTTTGCAACACTTGAGTGAAATGGTAGTAGGCTAAAAGCCACTGCAATTAGCTGAGATGTTACATTGCAGAGGAGGCATGGAGCAGGGTCTTTGCCTCTGAGCACAGGTAATTTTGTTCCATTTTTCACACAGACTCATGTTTCAGCATTTCATGAAATTGCCCTAAGTGTGTTATTAGAACTTGGCTTCCCATTGAAATATGTCTGTGATGTCTTCAGCATGTGACTTCCAACTTGGAATCACGTGGGTAGAAGAAGAACTTCGAATGTAATGATGATGTGTGTTCTATGTCAGTTTCTAATAACTGTGTTCTTGGTCAGTTGCTGCTGGTTGTTGGTGGGTGAGGTCTTCTACTATAAATTTGCACTTCAGCTACAACTCAACCCATGTGTAAGGGCAGTTTCATGAATATCGCACTGGTGAGGATGTGCCCACTATGATAAACACCTCAGCATGAAGACAGTGGAAGCTCTTTCAGTCAAGATTTCAGATTAAGATCATAGGCGCAGTAGAGATTTTCAGGCCACTAACCTTGATCAAGCGGTGAGCAGATTGAGCAGAGGTGAGCATGTTGACAACTACTGTGAAGTCATGAAGGAAGCCAGTTATCAAGTGAGGCCTGGTAACGTCGGCTGAAAAGCATTTGCATGTCACTGGTGGAGGCAATGCATGCTATGAACACCATAAAAACAAGTGGAGGCAGTGCAGAGTTGGAAAACAGACAATCACCGATAGAAAATATTGATCGGGTTTAGAAAACAAGTTCCACTGGTGATTGACATTTCTACCTGCAAAACAAGGGGAATACTTTACAAAAACAAATCCTGAGGACATTGCGGGCGGCCATCTTGAATTATGAATTTGCTTTTATTACTCTGTTGTGTAGGTCTAGATACATTACCTGGTGCAAGGATCGGTTTGTTGAAGATCGGAACACCGATCATAACGGTTAATTGGAATATCTTGGCCAAGGTGACATGTCCAGAGAGGTATGCCCGTAGGTGCATTTTCAAGTATTCAGATTTGGTTGTCTGCCTGTCTCTAATGGTAGGCATACTACAGATTGAAGAACGTGCAATCGCTTGGCCTAACTTCAGTGTCAGACATACTATTTAAAAGTGTGTGAGCATGTGCTACAATTTTAATAGCAATTTCAAAGAGCCTGTCTGTGTTATTTGACACACATAAATTTGAGGGATTGGGGTGCAAGCAGCCTGTTATCACTGACAGGCACACTTAAAGCAAGCATCCTATCTGCAGTGTAAGACACTCTGTAAACAGAGGAATAGTGTTGCATATAGCATGTTAGTAGTTGCAGGCACACTTCTGTACTCAGAATAGAGTGAACTTACGTACTTTGGTTACACCTGTATGATATTAGAAAAAAGTGTATGTGCTTTAATAAATAGAGCTAAATTACGGTTAAGTGCATTTATTATATTCTGTGTCTTTAAGGCATTTTGTTCTCTGGGAGAATGCAGAATTTTATGCTACCACTGTTCTTTTTAGGGGCCCATGGGAATCACCAGTAGGGTGTAACAAATGGAAAAAAAGGTTAAGCCATTACGCAAGGGTGTGTGGTCCAACATTGAGTGCTGTGAGAAAGCATGCATTGTTAATGCATAGCTTGAGGGGATGAAGGGCAAGACCTTTCAGAAAACATGCTGTAGTTAAGTGTAGAAGAGCAAAGAAACTTAAATGAATATGAAATGTAATTGTTGAAAATGTATCAGAATTTACTTCCTAGAGTGAGCAGGATAACAGAGATACTATTTGGAAAAGAGAAAGCAGGGTAAGGATGAGAAAGTAGAAGAGTAAATCACTAGTCTCAGGAAATGTGTGTCAATTTGTAAGTTTGGTAAAACCCTGAAAGAGAGAATTCATGATCATTTGTTTTCCAATCTAGGATGTGAGATAAAATCAGGGAAGAGTTATGGTAAGATGATACACCTTTGGAAGATGTTATATTGGTGGCTAAAAGAATGGAACACATGCTCAAGTGTCTTTAGAGCTAAGTTCTACAAAATATAAAAGTGGTACGGTTTCAAGGAAAGTGGATGAAGTGATATGTGAAGTGAAGAAAAAAGAAGTTGATGAAAATACACGTATGAAGTTTACAGGTGAATGCATTAGGTGTGGATGAAGTGGCCACAAGACTAATGCCAACAAATGTCCACCATTAGGTGTATATTGCAATGGCTAGAAAGGTAATTTCTTTAAATGCTGCAGAAATAGATCTAAGAAGAATGTGAAAAGGGAGGTGAAAGTAGTCTCACAAGGGATAGCATTTCAAGTGAGATAAAAAGAGCAAACACAATGAGAATCTCAGTGAAATGGTGAAGGTACATGGGGTGAATGTCTTAATGAGATCTGACTCATGGTCACATTTTATCATTATTTCTAAGTGAACATATAAGAATTGTATTTAAAAAAAAATAAGTTGCATGTCATGGATGTGGTTCCAGGAGGTTATGGTGGCGTGTCTTTAAAATGTTGGGGTACTTTGAGGCATGTCTAGAGTTGGGGGGAAGATAGGAGTTGTAGAAGATCTACATATCCAATAAAGGAGAAAATCTATTGAACTGGCTACATCAAAGACTTTTCGGAGTAGATATGAAACCTAATGCAAAACCACAAGTTCAAATACAGGTGGTAGAACCAAGGAATTATGATTTTGTCTCAGAATTTCTTGATTTGTTTGGAGAAATGTAGATTATTTACTAGAAATACAAACACTGCATCAAATAAAATAAATAAATAGTGTAAGTCCTAATTGCTGCAAACCTAAGGCAAATTCCTTTGGGTTTGCAAGAACAGGTTCTTATTAGTTCAAAAGGATGCCATTTGGGCTGGAGTCAGTGGTCTCTCTTTTTAGATGTATACCAAGAAGGGTGCTGAAGGACATGAAGGGGTGAAATGTTACCAAGACGATGTTCTGGTTTTTGGTAGCACTGTTGTAGAGCATGACCCCAGGGTGCATGAAGTTCTGACGAGGCTGATGGAAGCAGGTCTGATGTTAAAAATGGGAAAATGTCAATTTGGTATGCTTGAAGTTTGTTATATGGGACATCCAGGTGAGGGTGTTAGACATATACAAGAACTAGTGGATACCATCAACAAATTAAAAGCACATGAATCTAAGGAGGAAATCAGTTAATTCCCAGGGATAGTAGCATACTATGGAAGGTATATAAGGTATTTGGCTAATACATTTCTACATTTGAGAGCTCTGTTAAAGAAAGGGAAATAATTTGAGTGGACAGATTCATGCCAAGGGGAATTTGTCTCTATAAAAGATGAGTTAAGATTAGCCCCCTGCCTACAAGCTTGTATTTTAGGCAAAGAAACATACATCTTAACAGATGCCAGCGCCAAAGCTTTGAGGGCAATGTTGATTCAAAAGAATGAAGGACAGGATAGAAAGGTTGTGTGTGGCTCTAGATCTTTGGGTTGTAGTGAATCCTAGTTTGTTTTAATGGGATACAGGAGTTAGCTTAGTCTGTAGCTTGCAGACTCGTGCCCCCGTTACCCAGTGACTTTTACCCTTACTTAGCTTGCTCTGTTTCAGCGCATTTGTTTAATTACATTTTTTAAGATGGCTGCCTTGTTTTGAGTTAGGCCCACGTTTTAGTTTGCGTTATCAGTGTCACTGCGTTAAGGCATCAAGATCAAGCGACAAAAACAAACAAACTGTAGGTGTTCACTTTAGGTACTTTCCCTCTTTCGAGGGAATTTTTTACATTAATTACCGTCCCAAGCACACCTTGTTATCTATTTGTTGGGAACAAAGCTACGTCAGGGGTCCAAATAGCTCTGTATAAATACTCCTCACTTTAGCAGACAGTCAGAGGGATTTTGACCAGATACCATCACTGCTATCGATGCTGCACGTCGCCTTGACGCTGACCCAGTCTTCGTGTTCCTACGGAGTCTGAGCTAGGGATCTCATTCCAAGGTAATGAGGGTTGAGGGCTCTTCTCATGGACATGGCATTGGCAGATTGAGGTTTAACATATCTAGCTCTCTTTTAGGTTCGAGGTTAGGCCTAATGTGCTAGGGTATTAGGACATATTACACACTTCATGTCATTTTATGATATTGCAAGATGGTAGGGGTCTTTGTATTAATGACTCTTGTTTTTACCATTCTGTTTCTGGCATTGTTCATTATCCTAATCATTGCAGCCCATGCAACTTATCGCAGAATGCAGTTTTGCTAAATAAAAACTATTGAAACTTTCCTGCATCTTCTTCATTGCCTGTGTTTGATTGAGACATGTTGTTAATGTGAGAGTGGGGTAATCTCAGTTTAACCACAACGCTCCCTGAGATGTAACACTCTGAATTCATGCGTAAAGGCTGCAACAAATCACCTTATACTGCTTTGGGCTTTTAGTGAGGTACTGTTTGTGAGCCAGAAGGGTTGGGACTACAGTTGCGTTTTGTTGTAGGACTGGCATAGTCACCTACAAACATAAGTACTGTCATCCTTTAACGAGCAGTCTTGCCCAGAGCAAGAGTCTCTCTGAGAAAAAATTATTATGTCATAGACAGGGAGACACTCACAATTTTATGGGCACTTTAAAAGTTCAGGAATTCTTTCAGGGACACCAAATTAGTTTTTTTCAAACTCCATTAACCCTAGAAGAGGTTTGGTTTCAGGAAAAAAGGGTTGGATTTCACATCAGCTAGAATCATAAAATGCTTAATAGTGCTACAAGAGTTTAATTTAAATGTAGAGTACATTCTGGGAGTAAACATTGTTACATCTGGCTGTCTTTCTAGGCTGCTGATGAAAATAATCAGAGCGGCAAATAAGAAGACGTGAGAGAAAAAGATGACTGTTTGAAATTATGTTAGGGGTGATAACTGAGGAAGACATGGGACTTAAGTTAAATAAAGATTTGCAATTGGTGGATGTGATGAATGCAATACAAGATGACACATTTTCCAAAATGAAGAAAAGATGGTGTTCTTATAGGACAAATTGTCTGAAAACAGCAATTTGTTGTTACGTGGGACACGGATATTTCATCCTACTAGAGTGAGTGACAAATTATTAAAACAGGCACATGTAGGATATCTGGGAATTGTGAAGATGAAGGAACGTTTAAGGGCTAGTTTAGCCGGGGATGGATGTGACAATAGAAAGAGCTGTTAGGGAGAGTGTGGAGTGTTCATGTAGTGATAACATTTTATAACCTCGTGCGATATCAATGGTGTGCAGAGAACTACCAAGTCAACCTTGGGAAGAAGCTTCAATAAGCATTGGGGCATTGATAGTTCTTTGCTCAGTGACAACCAGACAACCAGACATCCTACTTAATAGAACTGATGGACCTATATTCTAGGGGGTGGAAGTCACAAATGTAACATCTTCTAGTGTTAAGGTTCTTGGAGAGTACATTTAAAAGAGAAAGCTTTCCAAAATTAATTTTGTCAGATAATGGTCATCAGTTTTGCTCCAGGGAGAACAATAAATACTTTTTGAGGCCTACCAATTTGTGGCATTTAGCTCAAGAGAGTTCCATTTACCATCCCAAAACCAATTCTTCAACAAATATATAAAGGAAAGTATTAAATAAGCAAGGGTTAATTGCCTGGATTGGAGGTCAGAACTTCAGAAGAGAATCACAGCATATTGTGTGTCCCCACATGCCTCATCTGGAAAATCTCCCTTTGAATTATTTAAAGGAAGAGCACCAAACACGGGTTGTGTCCGGGAAGAGTGGATTGGGACGAAGGTGTCAAATCTAATGGAATCGGTTAGTGGAGAATTTGAGAGGAGATATTGTTAAGTCAGAGAAAGCAATAGTTTGATGTGAGAAAGAAGGTAAAAGATGAGAAAATCAAAATAGGTGACCACGTTAAGATCAGAGTACTTGTTGTGTGTGTGATGTGGTCACAGTTCACCAACACACAAACGATCATCAAGATATTCCATAAGGCAGCAAAAATGCAAGATGGAAGGATTTGCTCTTGTGAATCATAATGAGAATGGAATGGAAGAAGTGGACAAGAAGGGCAGCAAGAAAAATGAGGAAAGTCCAAAATGTGACAAGGAAAATAAGGAAAAATCTCAATATGACACCCACAATGATAACTGCCACTATAATAAAAACCATGGTACTAGAGTGAGTTGTAGAAGATGTAGGTGTCCTTGTTCTTTTAAAGACTATGGGCCATATTTATAAGGCTCTTTGCACCGCTGAAACATCACTCTTGGTGATGTTCCAGCGGCGCACACTGCAGGGCTATATTTACAAGGCCACATAAAGTCACCCTGCGTGGCTTTTCATGGCCTTGTAAATATGGACTGGGCATTACAGTGTATGTTCCCACAAACACTCATGTCATTTGACACATTTCCAGATTTACAAGATTTTTTAAACCTGGGAATGCGTCAAAAGCCTATGCCTCCCCAGTTGGTGTAAGGGAGGTGTACAATGAGAAATACCTTTATTTCTCCTCGTTTTTCCTTTTTTATGCATGCTGCATTCTGCAGCACAAATAGAAAGAGTAAAATGTCTCTCATGATTGTTTTTGTGTAGGAGGGTGTCCCTTCCTGCATTAAAACAATCATCCCTTCAACACAGAAAAACAAAGGTGTCTGAGTTGGCACATGGCAGCCCATTGTGTGCCAACACAGGAGAAAAGGACAGGAATGTGCCTTATCTTATACACATGGCAAAGTCCTTCCTTTTGCTTTTGATGCAGGGCAACGCAGCAAGAAAGCTTGCGGCTCTGCCCTGCATCATAAGATTGCAAATACGCCAGTATGTGACTAACTAAAGTTACTATTGATTGTATATAAATAGTTCTGTGTTTTAAATTATGCTGGGTCACTAATTTATGTTACAGGTGATGTATACATAGGGCCATGGGTTAAGAATATTCTTTTTGATGCCCTCAGTTTCAGTTATAGTATTGTTAAAAGGAAGGGAGGAATATCATGTCCTCAGCATGTGATTTCTTTCCATCAAACCTTCAGAGGGGAGTCCCTCCTGTGTTTGGATCCAGAGATTTGGCTTTCCACCTTTGTTTCTCTGGGTTTGGGTTTACCCAGGCCATGTGCAGTGTGAAGAGTAAACTAGCAAATGCTGATTTCCTACCCACCCTTTCCTTTCCCAGAAACTGGGCCAGCACTGGCAAATGACCCATTGTGTGGGACTGTCTTTGAGACTCCTGCTGGGCAGGAAAGTAATTAACTTGTCTATTATATAGTGTGTCATGTAGACATGTGTTTTTAGCAATAACCTATTTGTTCAGAGGGTAAGTTTTTCAATTTGAATGTGTCTTACTGTTGTGATGGTGCATTGTGGTATTGTTTTCTACTTTTCTCTTTATTCCTGTTCTTAAAGTATCTGGATGTATTGTTTAGTTGGTTATATCACATATTTGAACTATTGTGACATATGTATGTTCTGTATGCCCTGAGGAAGTTCACATGTGGTGAACAAAATGCGTTGACTGCTTTTCTTTGGTGTATGGAAACAAATAAAGACTGCCTTGGAGCAATATATTAGAATGATTCTATGTTTTCTTGAATTCTGTTGGTGTCCCTCCATCTGTAATATATAGACACTGGACCCGTTTGGTTGCACCTTTGGAGCAGGAGGTGCCTTGCTGGGGGGCACGACATAACAAAATACTTGGGACAAGGGGGAGGTGCGGATATCTTTGGCTTGCTGCTGTGGTTGGATGACATTTGCAGGCCTACACCAGTGGAGCACCAATCCATGAAGATCCCAACAGGCTATCCGTGTACAGATACTGGTCTGAGCTTGATCATAATCTCACACGCTCAGCCCACAACCTTTTGACACTGCCCAGTGTAGAATCTGGATGCAGATTTTCATCCCAATGGTTTCACTCCACAAAATAAATAATAATTATTTTTTAACATTTTAAATTAAGGTCCCTGACGATTAAGAACAGTGTATTTAGGAAATTGTAAATAACACCAGTTTATGATTCAAGGAATTAATTTACATGTTGTGGGAGAGCTAGGGCACAAAAAGGATAGTAAATCAAATAAATAAAGAACATTGAAATAACAAACTAGAACGTATTGGGGGCAGTGTTGAAGGACAATGTGGACAATATATGAACATGACAGACATACCTGATGTATGTGACCTGTCACTCTGTGATAACTAAAATCTGGGTAATTTGTGATTAGGTATTTCAATGGAACCAGTGCAACGTTATGCTCAGAGGTGTGTTAGCCCTCTCCCCATTTGATGAGCCTCCCATGATGAGCTACAGCTATGGTGTACCATTGTGTCCTGTCGTGGCACGTACAACTCTGTGCAAGACATATGCAGCCTGGGTGCTGCTGCTGGGTCAGCAGGTATGGACCAAGTACAGTATTGCTTTGGGGCTAGTGTGGCTTTCAACCTGGAGACCATGATAATGGAAGTTAATAATAACATGCCTACTAGTTGCTGGAGCTATCCATTTATGAAACTGCTCCATATTTTCAGGGTGTGTAGGCAGAATTACCATTGTAAATTTAGTGCCATTTTGCATTTGCCTTTGTTGATTATTCTTGTCCATACATAGAGAACCCTTCTGGCAGGATCATCCTTAGTCTTCTACTCATATTACAGAAAGTGTGTACTTTTGCCTTCTCTAGTTGTAGTCACATCAGTCTGGCTGGTGGGTAAGAAACGTTGCATTTTCACAGTGCCTTGATCTGCAACCTCCTGAAACTACCAGGTTGTCAGCACCTGGTCGTTTTAGGGTCTCAAACCACCATACTTTATTTTGTTTGTTTTCAGACTTAATCTAGAGCTCTTCCAAATGCCTCGAAGGTTGTTCAGTAGTCCCTATCTTTCAGCAAGTACAAGCAGAGCCTCTGCCCAAGCTAACTACAATGGATGTTTGAGAGATAAACAATGCTGTGTATGTTGGGTCCCCCACTTTTTACATTAGTAAGTCTAAGGAAAGTCAAAGTCACCCAGGAGTTCTCTGATCATAGAGAGGACTAAGGCCTTAGGCTGACATTTTATAGGATCATTGAACTCCAAGGTGACTTACAATATCCTTTTAGTGCACTGGATATTTTCATTATACTGCTCACTGCTCATGATCGAAAAAAGCAGATAAGAAGAAAGGGACAGTGCTTGGTTTTTGTTTAACCTGCAGCTGTAATTATGCTCTGTGTCCTGCCTTTAGCCTTGTCTGCTGACTTTGGCAGCACACATTTTGACGTCACAATATAACTGTCAATACGGTATACAGGCGAGCAGCTATGTCATTTATGTATTACAGTTAATTATAGACTTCATAGCTCGACTGTCTGACTAGGTTTTCTTTTACACCTCCTTCCTGCTTTTTCGATAGTTGCATCGGGTTCCACATTGCAGAAACTTTCATGGATGGAAATGTCCATTTGTAACAACCATGCGCGAGTTGGCACACAGGAAACTCCTCAGATGTGCCTTCGGGGTTCCTAGGTGGTGAGAAATGCGTCTAATCAAAAGGTATCAGACAGTTTCATGTGTCCATGAAAATGGAATTTCATTCAAGTGTGACGAGAAGTGCCTTACATTTTTTTCTAAGCAATGTCATCGACTGTGGCATACATATCCTGCTGCTATTATATTTTCTTTGAGGAGTATGTTTTTCTACATTAACTGAAATATTTTCTATTCCATTTTGGTAGTTTTGGTGAGAGGCAAGCATCATTAAAAGGAAAAGAAATAACCGCAGGCATAAACAGTCACACATAATGTACAAGAAATGTGATTAATTGAGATACTGTTTGACAAATCGATTGAAGGCCCTCATGTTTTTGAGGTACCATTTGGCACACTTTACGGGTTGACTGCACGCTCATTGCGAATACATATCAAATAATATGGTTTTGTTTTCCAAAAGAGACGACATTGTGATGAAACATCAAGGCGTTTTTCGCAGTTCTGAAAATTGAAGGTAATTTGCTTATTAGGATTACTGTGACAACTTTAGAGATCGATGTGCAACATTCAGTTTTCAGGCTCGTTTCCCTCCGATTTAGCTCAACATTCGATATTGAATTGATAATCTAATGACGACAAGCGAGATGGGAATTATACATCGAATATGTTTAAGGCCCAAGTGACTCTAAAAAATCAGACCGCAAACTCGCGGTGAACAGAAGGGCATCGGAGAGTTCCATGTTGCTGACTTCCAGCCAAGTGTATGTCATGCACTTCCGGTAGCTAGCTACTGTGGTATAATAAATCATATAATAGTACATCTTTGTGAGCTGCGATAGTGCAGCCATTTTCAAGTGCCATCTCACCTTTATAATTTTCGGATGCGTTAACTTTTCAAACTTGCTTTGACTAAATTTCTCAGATAACATATTTTACTTAAATAAGGGAGAATCATGTTTTATTGCAGATCAGTTACGTAACAAGTACTGTCATTATAACAGGTATGCTCTTGTTGGACTTTTTTGCTTATGCTAACAAGTGCTGAAGTGCATATGCTCTCTGTGTAAATTGTATTGTTGATTGGTTTATCCATGATTGGCATATTTGATTTACTAGTAAGTCCCTAGTAAAGTGCACTGGAGGTGCAAGGGCCTGTAAATCAAATGCTACTAGTGGGCCTGCAACACTGTTTGTGCCGCCCACATAAGTGGCTCTGTAAGCATGTCTCAGTCGCAGTGTCTGTGTGTGCAGTTTTAACTGTAAATTCGACTTGGCAAGTGTACCCATTGCCAGGCCTAAACCTTCCCTTTTCTTACATGTAAGACACCTCCTGGTGAGTGTCTGGGGCCTGGCCTGGGCAAGGCAGGATTTCACATTCAAAAGAGACTTTACTTTGAAGTAGGACTACTTCAAAGGAGAAATTGGGTATAAGAAGGGCACCCAAAACCACAGACTTTAGATCACTTCTGGAACCAAGAGGAACCTCTGCCTGGAGGAGAGCTGGAGAGCTGAGGATAAGTGCTGCCCTGCCTGTGACTGTGCTTTGTGGAGCTATCTTGCAGTTGCTGCTTCTGCCAGAGTAAAAGGGCAAAAAGTGGACTTTTTGTGCCTTAAATCTCATGAAGAAATCTCCAAGGGCTTGATTTAGAGCTTGCCTCCTGTTGTTTGAAGTCTCAGGGACAGCAAAGACTTCTCTCTGCCAGCACCTGGAGTCTCTGGAGAGACTCCTGCCCTGGCAAGTGGTGCCCTATCCAGGTCCTGGGCCCTTGAAAGGAAAGCTGGTGGAAATCCAAGGAAATCGACTTTGGATGACTTAGGACCGACGCCGCTGCTGAATCCGGTGACGCCGCCTGCAACCGACTCTGTGATCTTCGCTGGAACTCGACGACCTTCGCAGGCCTTACACCGCAGCAGCCCCGCTGAAGTCCACGACTATGTGGAAGTTGCCACACCACGTTGTGACCGATGCCGCTCGAAGTGCGTGGATTCAACGTTTCGCACAGACGCCGCGATCCCCGACTTCGCGCATTGACTTGTTTTCACTCTTCACCAAAGGTACTGTACATGGAGGTCTACGCGACTCCGTGTCTGGCGCCGCTGGTGTCGGCTTGTTGGGAAGGACTCATACACGATGCCGTGTTAACACCTCATCAAAGCATTTTGTGTTTCTAAGTGCTATTTTTTAGGTTAATGTTTCAAAATTCATAACTTGACTTGTGTATGTCGGATTTTTGTTGTTTTGGTCTTGTTTTGTTTAGATAAATATTTCCTATTTTTCTAACCCTGTGTTGTGTCATTTTGTAGTGTTTTCATTAAGTTACTGTGTGTGTTGGTACAAATACTTTACACCTAGCACTCTGAAGATAAGCCTACTGCTCTGCCAAGCTACCATGGGGGTAAGCAGGGGTTAGCTGAGGATGATTCTCTTTTACCCTGACTAGAGTGAGGGTCCTTGCTTGAACAGGGGGTAACCTGACTGTCAACCAAAGACCCCATTTCTAACAGCTCTTTCCTATTTGAAAAAAACTGGCACAAAGAGGTTTGCCACATCCCACTCACACACCATCCAACTGTAATCAGTGCCTTCTTAAGCATTTTTGGGGCCCTGGGAAAGATTTAGAAGTCCCCTGTTTGGAAAAACATTTACTTTCATTACACACATCCGGATGATTAACAATCCGGATGATGCTGAAAAAAACTTTACTGAATGTGGAAAATCAAAAGAACTTGAACTATGCCTTACGAGGGGAACCCAAAAATCTTTAGTTTCCTTTGGACATAGCGTTAGAGTCAGAGAAGAGAGCGAATGGCATACAGAAAAAGGCAGAGGTGAGATGGAGAAAGTTAATTTCCCCATTGGGACCCTTGGAAGGAGGGGACTTGGCAATTGCCTACTTTACCCATGCCTAAAATACATCTCTGATAATTTATGAGCACTTGTTTATGATGGTGGGGGGGCAGGATGGACAGGGGACAAAGGCACACATGCACACTCACTAACACCCATTTATTCACATACACACACACACTCACACATCCATTCACAATGTTCATCACCAAACATTAATAAAAAAAATTAAAAAAACACTTACCTCAGTTTTGCCTTGGAGGTCACGGGAGGGTTGGGACTGCTGCCTTCCCTCATTGGTAGACCTTCGGTCAGCCAATGAGGGAAGGCAGAAGCCCAAACCTTATCGCAGAGTGGGATGGTTCAGTAAGACTGCTAACCCCCCCCCATCCACACTCGGTGACAAAGTGTCACTGATTACTCTCTGCCCTGGGCACTTCAGGGCTTAAAACCGAAGCACCCAGGTTCGAGGGAATGAGTGACGCTACTCCTCATCACCATGGGCCTCGAGGACCTTTGCTGAGCTGAGGAGGTCACATCCACAGGAACTCTGATATCGTCGGGCCCAGCAAAGTTCAGCTCAGACAGCCAGGAGCCTGACCATTTAGCGTATGTCTAGCTCCTAGCTGCCTGACATGAAAGTGAGGAGTGGTTGTCAGGCTGAGCTTTGTTCAGCCAGACAGACACTCTTCTTGAGGGGCAAAAGGTGAGAGGGTGTGGCCCCTCAGCCCCCATGGACCGGCCTCAACTGGAAAGATCTCAGCCATAGAGGTGGAAAACCTCAGGCAGACAGGTCTACCTAAATTAGTATCAAGAGAAAATGGGGAGACCCAAAAGATAGAAATATAGGAGTAAACAAAATATCTAACTAATAGAAAATACTGAATGTGCAAGTTTCCATGTAACTAAACAGTCTCACTGACAAACATGAGAGGGTCACAATGATAGCTCTTAATTGTTAGAAATTGTGTTATTGGTGGACCGGGGTATGAGCCCTGCTCAATCAGCAACCGCAATCCTAGGCAGGGTAAGGTCCAAGCGAACCCCAAATTAAACTGTGCTCAACCCCTGGTAACGTGGCACAGAACAGCCAGGCTTAACTTAGAGGCAATGTGTAAAGTACTTGGGCAACAGTTTAAACAGTAAAACTGTGAAAAAACTGCCAAAAAGACCCCACACCAGGTTAGAAAAACAGAGCTTAATTTAATAAATAAAACAAGACCAAAACTACAAAATCTAGTGAGTGGAACTGAAGTTATGAATTTTTAAACAATAAACTGCAAGACAGGGCCTAAAGAGGCAACCACTGTTATATGTTTCCCTCCGATTCAGGTCAACATTCAATATTGAATTGGTAATCTAATGATGACAAGCGAGATGGGAAGTATATATTAATTGAGGCTTGGCCCAACTCCTCCACCCTGCCAGTGATGACCCACCCAGTCACACCTAAGCTCTCATTGTGTGTGACTGTCTAAGAGGAAAACACAAAGTCCTTCTGCCAACTATCCACAGGGATGTGACCAGAGACAGGCTGCAGACACCAAATGACTGAGGCAAGAAATGCCAACTTTCTAAAAGTGGTATTTTCAGAATTATAATTTAAGTTCTAACTCCACCATAAATTAGTATTTTAAATTAGGATTCTAGAAATACCAAACATAAACTAGTTATCTCTTCCCAATTATGAATTACACTCCATTTCTATCCTATGGAGAGATAATCCTTGCAGTAGTGAAAAACAAATTTAAGTGTTATTTACTACCACAACATGTAAAACTTAAAATTACATGACTAACTTTTTAAATATACTGCACTCTGCCCTTCGGTCTGTCCAGGGCCTATTTTAGGGCTGATTTACATATGTTAAAAAGGAAGATTTGGGCCTGGCAAAAGGGTTATTGGGACACATTGTGGCAGTTTCAACCGCATACATAGGCTCTGCAATAGCAGGTATGAGACTTGTTTAAAGGCCTACTTAAGTGGATGGCTCACTCTGTGCTGCAGTTGATTTACATCCGCTGCATACATGTAGTCTCACTTTACTAGAGACTTATAAGTAATTTAAATCTGTGTTAGACCTGACAGCCTTATGGTTTTATTCTCCCAACTTGTTTTCTGCCTCCCTCTGTTTTTCTGATCTTGTTTTTGCTGGTTTTAGGATTCTGCGCACTTTACCACTGCTGACCAGTGCTAAAGTGCATGTGCTCTTTCCCCTAAACATGGTAACTTTGGTTCATACCCAATTGGCGTATTTACTTTACCTATAAATCCCTAGTAAAGTGCAATAGATGTGCCCAGGGCCTGATGCTACTAGTGGGCCTGCAACACTTATTATCCCACCCACATAAGTAGCCCCTTAACCATGTCTCAGGCCTGCCATTGCAAGGCCTGTGTGTGTAGTTTCACTGACACTTTGACTAGGCTTTTAAAACTACTTGCCAAGCTTTAAACCTCCACTTTTATGATGTATGTCACCCCTAAGGTAGGTTATTGGTTGCCCATAGCGAAAGGTGCTATATAAGTAAAAGTCAGGACAGGTACTTGTAAGTTTCATATGTCCTGGTAGTCAAAGAAAAAAACAGTCGTTTTTCACTAATGTGAAGCCTGCTTCCCTGATACGTCAGCACTAGAAATTCCTTTATGTACTTTTAAGTGATAATTTCTGATCTGAAAGGAGTGGAATTGTCATGTCTGGTATGGCTGGAATGGTTGCAAAACATCCTACTTACTGGTGAAGTTAGAGTTAACATTACCATTTTAGAAACGCTCTCTGTGACATATAGTCTGTCTCCAATTCATGTTTGGTCTGTGCTGGATGACAGCTCTCCTTGTGCATTCCACCTGGACAGCCACAAACACATGACACTCAGCTGCATCTGCATTCATCTGAATACTGAAAGGCCTTCCTGGTCACCAAGGGTGGAGGGGCTCTCACATTTCAAAGGTCTAGTGGTCTGACCCCACACAAAGGACTGATAACCCCCCACAGATCTCATGGCAGGCAGGACAGGGCTGAAAGGGGAACTGGTGTACTTCAAAACCACTCTTAGAAGTTTCCTCCACTTAAAAGGCACATTTGAGTATATATACTGGGTCTGTGACGCCCTAAAATCAGACACTTCTGGACCTACAATTGGACTCTTTCTTAAGGACTGTAGTGCTGCCGAAAGGACTCATCTGGACTGCTTTTCTGGAACGACTGCTATCCTGCGTGTTGCCCTGCTGCTCCCTGACTCTGCTGGATTGACTTTGTCTTCCCCCCACAAGTGATTTCCAAGGGCTTGTCAGCTGGCTTCCCGTCTCAGAGCCACTAAAGACTTCACCTCAGGTAGAAAATTCACTGTGCCAGAAAAATAGAGGCAACACCTGCAGAATTGACTCAGCACCTGTCTTGCGGCAAAAAAATTGCCAGAAAGCCTACAGAATCGACGCAGCGCCTGTTTCATCATCACAGTGTCTTTGGATTTTCTACACATTTGTCCTAGCACCACACTGCAGTAAGGAACTAATGCTGCATGCTTGGAAATCGACACATCACCTTGCCTGTAAGAAAAGAATCAGCAGATCACCTTTCCCGCACCAGAAAAACTGATGCATCGCTTTACTTTCCAATGCATCACCTCCTCTGTGGCCCCTGCATCATTATTGTTGATATATCATAGGTACTTTTTGCTAAAAAGATACATCCATTGATTCCTGTGGATTAAGACTTACATAAAACCTCTAAAAAGTGATATCTTGGCTTGTGCATATTGGATTTTTGTAGTTTTTGTCTTGTTTTATTCAGATATATAATACCTATTTTCCTAAATTGGTGTGGAGTACTTTTTGTGGTGTTTTCACTATGTCACTGTATGAGGTATTGCACACATACTTTACACATTGCCTTCTAAGTTAAGCCTGCTTGCTCTGAGCCAAGAGACTGGAGGGTGAGTACAGAATAATTTAGGCTGTGTTGTGATTTACCCTGACTAGTATTGTGATCCCTACTTGGACAGGGTGCATATCTCTGCCAACTAGAGACCCAATGTCCAACAAAATACCAATTGGGTATAATGTTACCATATTTTAAATAGAGAGCACAACTCTTTAGCACTGGTTAGCAGTGGTAAAATGTGCAGAATCTGAAGACCATCAAGAACAAAGTCAGCAAAAACAGGAGATCTGAAGGCAAATGTTTAGGTGGAAGCCACGTCAAAGATGCCAGGCCTAACACTAATGAAGAAACATTTCTGGTCAAACTATATGGTGGCCTGGAAAACAATCAATCATCTCAACTTCTGGGCCTCTGCCTCAGCAGACCTAGCACACCTAACACATCTTTATAAATAAAACAAATGATGCATGAAATATTTTAATGAATCACAGCCACTAGTAATTACTCAGCACATATTTCAGTCTATTATATTTTTGCTCAGCAGACTTCTTAAAAAAGAGGCTGTCCATTTGCAAATCTGACTTATTCTTTTTAATAACCACAGTCCAACCCAAACTGCAAAACCTGGTCCTGACTAAATGGTAGGTAGAGAGAGCTCTGATCAATGTTTGTCTTCTTTTGTTGTTGTCCATAATCATGTGACATCACCATGTTTGAATGCCTTTAGCCATATTTTGTTTTGCTGGCTAAACTGAGTGCTTCCAGGTTACACACAATGAATCAGGCCAGTATGTGCCTGAGGAGAAAGATGGGGAACCAGCTAGTAATTGTTAGAAAGTTGACCAGTGGGGTGGGGGGGTTTAGTGTGTTAATTTGGTACCTGAACTTACAGATAGTTGTCAATAGCATAATTTGTTGACTACACAGAGGGATTCTGGTAGTAAACAGCTGGGATCAACTTCTCCAGTTAATTTATACTTCTTCTTGGTTCGACCTTGAAAATACTGTGGGGGGCATAGAGTGTGTTCTTATTAACTCCTATTGAAAGAACGTGCATTAGGATCATGTTAAATGAACCTAGATCATTTGAAAGGGATGTTAGATCTCTCAAGTGAGATGTAGGCACTCATAGCAGTGGAACAAAATGCTTCTTATTGAAAATGGCTGCAGAAAAAAAACTGCTTCTTATTTAATACTATAAAGGATGTGTTGATGCAAAAGTGGAAAGACATGATGAAGGCCATCGTTCTATGTTTGCCACACAAAATATCATCCTGATGATGAGCCCACAGTCAGCGTTAGTAGTGCTCAAGTTGCTTTACTTATTATAGGAAGATGTCCTAAATTCCACCTATAATTTTTTCAGACCTCAGTCTGCCAATGAGAACTAGGTGCAGACACAAACAAGACTCAAAAGTCAATTGCAAAAAATAAATTATGGTCTTACTGTAGGAAAGTACCATCTTGTCTGGCATGTTACCCCCATTTTTACATGTATGTAAGTTTGTTTATGCCTGTCTTACTGGGCTCCTGCTAGCCAGCACCCCAGTGCTCATAGTTTGTGGCCTGAATGTGTGTACCTGCGTAGTGACTAATTGTGTCACTGAGGCTCTGCTAACCAGAACCTCAGTGCTTATGCTCTCTCTGTCTTTAAAATTCTCACTATAGGCTAGTGACCATTTTCACCAATTCTAATTGGCACACTGGAACACCCTTATAATTCCATAGTATATGGTACCTAGATTCCAAGGGTATTGGGGTTACAGGAGATCCCTATTGGCTGCAGCATTTATTTTGCCACCCATAGGGAGCTCACACAAATCTTACACAGGACAGTCACTGCAGCCTAAGTGAAATAACGCACACGTTATTTCACAGCCATTTTACAATGCAATTAAGTAACTTATAAGTCACCTATATGTCTAACCCTCACTTAGTGAAGGGTAGGTGCAAAGTTACTATGGGTGAGGGCACCCATGCACTATCAAAGGTGCCCCCACATAGTTCAGGGCAATTTCCCCGGAATTTATGAGTGCGGCGCCACAATTGCAAGCGTGCACTACATATAGGTCAATACGTATATGTAGCTTCACAATGGTAACTCCGAATATGGCCATGTAACATGTCTAAGATCATGGCATTCTCCCCATGCCATATCTGGTATTGGGGAGCCAATTCCATGCATCCCCAGGGCTCCAATATGGACCCCGGGTACTGCCAAACCAGCTCTCTGGGGTTTTCTCTGCAGCTACCGCTGCTGCAACCCCACAGACAGGGTTCTGCCCTCGTTGAGTCTGGCAGCCCAGTCCCATAAGGCAGAACAAAGAATTTCCTCTGAGAGAGGGTGTTACACCCTCTCCCTTTGGAAAGAGGTGTTAAGGGCTGGGGAGGAGTAGCCTCTCCCAGCCTCTGGAAATGCTTTGAAGGGCACAGATTGTGCCCTCCTTGCATAAACCAGTCTACATCAGTTCAGTGAACCCCAGTCCCTGCTCTGGTGCGAAACTGGACAAAGGAAAGGGGAGTGACCACTCCGGTGTCCATCATCACTCCAGGTGTGGTGCCCAGAGCTCCTCCAGTGTGTCTAATACCTCTGCCATCTTGAATCCAGAGGTGTGAGGGCACATTGGAGGCCTCTGGGTGGCCAGTGCCAGCAGGTGATGTCAGAGACCCCTCCTGATAGGGGCTTGCCTTACTAGGTGGACAATCCTCCTCTGAGGGCTATTTAGGGTCTCTCCAGTGGGCTTTTCCTCAGATAACAACTTGAATTCACCAGAGTTCCTCTGCACCTCTCTCTTCGACTTCTGCCAAGGATCGACCGCTGACTGCTCGAGGACACCTGCAAAACTAAGTAGCAAGAAGACTACCAGTGACATTGGAGCACCTAATCCTTCCGGCTTTCTCGACTGTTTCCTGGTGGTGAATGCTTTGGGAGCTGCCTGCCTTCATCCTGCACTGGAAGCCACAAAGAAATCTCCCGTAGGTTGACGGAATCTTTCCCCTGCTCCAGCAGGTACCAAACTTCAGTGTCACTGGTACTCTGGGACCCCTCTCATCCTGATGAGTGTGGCCCCTGGAACACAGGTGGTGGACCCAAGTGACCCAGACTGTCCAGAGGTCCAACTGTCCAAATTTGGAGGAGGTAAGTCCTTGCTCCCCTCTAATCCTGTGCACTGCATTAGCTGCAGCTGCAAGGGCTTCTGTGCACTTTCCAAGGAATCCTTTATGCACAGCCAAGCCCAGGTCGCCAGCACTCCGTCCTGCGTTGTTCAACTCCCTGATTTGACCTCTGGCTTCGTGTGACCCTCTTTTGTAGTGTTGAGATATCCACCATGCTCAGTCTTCTTGAACCCGTGTTCAAGGACTTATGCGGGTGCTACCTTCTTGTGCATGGGCTCTCTACTTTGCTGAGGACCCCCTCTGTTTCCTCTCCCAAGTGGCGACATCTTGGTCCTTCCTTGGCCCAGGCAGCACCCTTTATCTTCAACCACGACCTTTGCAGCTAGCAAGGCTTGTTTGCAGTCTTTCTCCAAAGAAACAACTCTGCATCCTCCAGCACTCCGTGGGACATCTTCTATATAAAGGAGAAGTTCCTAGCACCTTTCGTTGTTGCAGAATCCTCAGCTTCTTCTATCTGAAGGCAGACATTTTGCACCTTCATCCGGGGTTTAGTGGGTTCCTGTCCCCCCTGGACACTTTCAGGACTCTTGGACTTTGTCCCCTTCCTTTGCAGGTCCAGGAATCTGTCTTCAGTGCTTTGCTGTCTGTTGTGGTCTTTGCAAAATCCACTATCACGAGTTTAGTGTGTTTCTGGGGACATAGTAGTACTTTACTCCTACTTTCCAGGGTCTTGGGGTGGGGTATCTTGGACACCCTTAGTGTTTTCTTACACTCCCAGCGGCCACTATACACACTACACTAGCCTAGGGGTCCATTTGTGGTTCGCATTCCACTTTCGTAGTATATGGATGTGTTGCTCCTTGGCCTATTGCATCCTATTGTATTCTGCAGTGTTTGCACTACTTTCTGACTGTTTTACTTACCGAGGTTTGGTATGTGTGTATATTTTGTGTATTTTACTTATCTCCTAAAGGAGTATATCCTCTGTAATTTTTTTGGCACATTGTCACTAAAATAAAGTACCTTTATTTTTGGTAACTCTGAGTATTGTGTTTCTTAAGATGTAGTACCTATATGATATAACTTGTATAGTAGGAGCTTTGCATGTCTCCTAGTTCAGCCTAGGCTGCTCTACTATATCTACCTCTATCAGCCCAAGCTGCTAGAACACTACCAATCTACTAATAAGGGATAACTGGACCTGGAACTAGGTGTAAGTACCATCAAGTACCCACTATAAGCCAGGCCAGCCTCCCTTACCCAAAACGAAACTGTCAAGTCAAGAATAGACATGGCTCTTGGCTCATAAGGGACAACAGATTTACTTTCTGAAGGATGTTCAGTCTGAAATGTGTACTGCATCAAATATTACTGCTGGTGTTGTGGAGTTGCTAGGTGCCATATTTGGAAAAAAATGACTGAAAAATAAAGAACCAATTAAAACAGCCGAGGTTTCCTTTTCGGTGTGAATTTTTTTTTTATGTTTAGCAACTTTTATAATGTGGACTATTGCTATTAGCATCTAATCGAGTAACTGTATTAGCAGGGAGTTTACTACGATCTAATTCTTTATTTACAGTTATAAGGCAAAATCTTCTTGAAGGAGAAAACGTTTAACTTGAAAATAAAATGCTTGGATAGACGACTCAGATCTTGAATAGACAGGAGGTCAAATAAAACGTTTTCCCATTAACACCGTGGAAGTTCACCATCAAGCCTTTTGTTCCTTGCACCTCAGAACAAATACAATATCACAGGAGGACGAGGATCTCAATTATCTGCAGGGGTCCATTGCTGGAGACAAATACTAATGGAGGAATTAGTATGTCAAAGCTTATGAATAATGCAGTAGATCCTAAAGTGTACAATAGGAAGCCACTGATATTTATGAAGGAAAGGGCTGGTATGCGAGCTTCACAGCATCCCAAGTATCAGACAAGCTGCAGAACATTCTATAAACTAGAGCACATAGATAAGATAGCAAGTACCAGAAAAATCGAATTGGCTTAATTCAAATGTGATCCTATCAAGGCCCTCATTGCGGAATGTTTATAATCTATAGATCTGGCGTTTTTTGAGGTGATGGGAACATGATGAAAGAAAAGAATTTATCTGAACAGTGAAAGAGAGCTGAGAGTCAAATGGAATACCTGAACTCTTAACAGTTTTAGCGAGGATAGGCTTAGCGCTCAATTCAGCCAGCCAATAAGTATCCAAAAAGAGGTCCTTCAGGTCACTGACAAAAAGAACTTCAGTTTTTTCAGTATTTAATCTAAGCATGTCTATTCCAAATGCATTGTATAGTCAAATGGAACACCTGATGATATTCAAAATTGTTATCTAGACTCAGTAACATTTCTGTGCCATCTGAATACATACAGCCTTTAATTTCTTTCTTTGCAGACATGTTCGCAAGAGGAAGCACATAACTGTTAAAGAGATGCAAGGGGATGGACAATCCTTGTGACATGTTGCATTTAGAAGGTAATTTCTGAACGAAATAGGAGTCTAATTTGACAGTCTGAGTCTGGTTGGAAAGGAACTATTGAACCCAATTCAGAGTAGAGACACTTCACCGATTGCAGCAATTTGGTTTAGCACTATGGTATGGCCAACTGCATTAAATGCAGCAGACACATCTAATAGAACAAGGGCACTGAATGACCAGCATCAAGCTCAAGTTTCAGAACTTTTAAAACACCAAAAAACACAGATTCTGTCCTATGAGCCAGCATTAGCCAAGCTTACAAGAAAATGGTTAAATAATAGTTGACAAAAAAAAAGACAAATGGGGTGATCAATGGGAGATTTATATGGCCCAGTGCATCAGTCTCACTGAATACATATAAAAAAACAAGATGCACAGTTCAAAAAATGAGGCTTGACGCTACCTATCAGGGCAGGAGTCCCATGGTTCCTGCAAGCAAATGTTTACTTGTAGCAATAGCCCTCACTCACCATCAGTTGACATGCTTTATCATTGGGCCATGCTTCTTATCAGGCCGGCACTGCAATGCCCGACGTGCTCCGGTAAACGGCTCTTTGCCAGAGATATTTTTGACAAATTCACAGGAAGTGAGGACAAAAAAGTGTATTGAAATTGACTAAGGGTGCCACGGCACGATGCAGCATGATTATGTGAGATATTATTGATGCTACATAGTGCCGGGTTGACATTTTGTGAGCACATACCTTTAGAAATGGGAGGAGCAACAGTTAGCACTTTCCCTCACCATGACATCTAACTTACTTAGGTGAAACCTGGCGGGAGCTGTCACACTAACGGGGCCTGTTCAATTAGAGCTTTTGGCTGATGGTGGTTTTTTCAGCAGTACACCTCAACCGACGAGGCTTGGCGGGGGCTATCATTTCAAGGGGATTTGTTTATTTGGGCAACACACATACTCATAGTAATATTTGGATAACTATGAGCCTAGGCTAGACCACATTTAAACAAGCATTACCAGTCAGCATAAAAAGAGAGTAATCACGCAAAAAGAGGGATTTTCTCACAGAAATTGAGTCTGCATCTCTGTTTATTGAGTCAGAAGCTATTATCAAGGAGCACATCTTATCCAGCTGAGTCTGGAGAGAGGCATGGAGAGGAGCAGAAAGTCTTCCTTACAAGATTATGGTGTCCAGGGTTTCCTCCACAGAGCAGTGCCATGGATTATAGGGTGTCGGGGACTGGCCTGGTTTGTAGTGGGTACCTAAGGTACTTACACCTTATACCAGGTCCAGTCATCCCTTATTAGTGAAATGTAGGCAGTGTCTAGAAGCCAGGCTCTCTAGGGGTAGCTGTAGCTGAGCAGCCAAGGCTTATCTAGGAGACATGCAAAGCTCATGCAACACCACTGTAGTCACATAGTACTCGGTTACATGAAAGAAAATACTCAGTGTTGAAAAAATAAGGTACTTTATTTTGGTGACACAAATGTCAAAAATACCATCAGGACTATACTCCCTTAGGAATACACACATTGTCTACAATAGTATGCAGAAATAGCGATAAAAATAGTTAGAAAACAGTGCAATTAGTAAAAATCCCAATAGTTAGAAATGGACCTAGGGGAACACATCTACTAAGAAAGTAAATCACAGTAACTTTCCTAGAACAGAGAAGAAACGAGAAAGAAGATTATGCAAAAACCAGAAGAGACTGCAAGACACCGAAAGTGGTTTTCGGGACCTGTAGACCTGTGGAGGAAGGGGACCAAGGTTCAGAAGCACAGAAGAGTCCAGGAAGAACAGGAGCCCCTGTTAACCAGGATGAAGGTGCAAAAGAAAAACCACCGGTGAAGAACAACAGTCAGTACTGCACCCAAAAAGACTATGAAGGTTCCTGGTTGGTGCAGATAATGCCCCACACTGGATGGAAGATTGCAGTCTGGTTTGCGTCGCTGGATTCCTCCAACATGCCTTGGCACATGCAAAGCTTGTGATTAGTGGAAGATGGTGCTGCCTGTGACCAGGAAGGACCTGGTGGACTCTACCCAGAAGGGGGAGCAAGTGGGGGCTCTCAGCAAATCAGATAGCCAACAGAAGATCAGGGGGCATGCACATGAGTCCCACAGCACGGGGACAACAAAGGTGCAAAAGGAGGCCCAGGCAGCACTACAACAAAGGATCCCACGCCACCGGAGAACCAGTTAGGAAGCTGTGCGTCACAAGAAGGAGTGCTGGGGGCCAGAGCTGCAAGGTGCATGAAGAACTTCATTGAAGGATGCCAACAAACCTTGGCATCTACAAAACACCTAGTGCCTGGGGGTACTGTCTTGCATGGGGTTACAAACTCTTAACTCCACCAAAGTTGGACAGTAGGATGTCAGGACCATAGGGACCACTTCAGTCCACCACCCGTGATGCAGGATCCACGCAACCCATCAGGAGAGGGGATCCACTCAGCTGGTCATCATTGCAGAGAGACGCCTGCTGAAGCAGGGGAGTGACTCCTTCACTGCAAGGGAGATTCCTTTGTTCTTCTGGTGCAGGCTGGCGACAGGCTGTTCTCTGAGGAGGCAGAACTTGGAAACAGTTGAAGTTGCTGGCAGGAGCTGAAGATAGAATGTTGCAGAAGTCGTATTTGCTTCTTTGTTGCAGTTTATAGAGTTCCTGGAGGGTCCAGATGCAGTTTTTTCAGTGAGACTGTGGAGTATAGGATGCAGAGGATTCCTGCTGGAGTCTTGCAATCCAAATCTGAAGAACCACCCAAGAGAGAGACCGTAAATAGCCCAGAAAAGGGGATTGGTCAGATAAACAGGTAAGCAGCTATCAGGGGAGGGCTCTGATGTCACCTGCTGGCCACCCAGATGCTCCCAGAGTTCCCTGCCAACTTGAAATCCAAGACGGCAACACCCAGGGACCATCTGGAGGAGCTCTGGGCACCGCCCCTGGGTTGGTGATGGACAGGGAAGTGGACAAACCTAAAACCTCTATCTGTTCCCTAAGGGAAACTGCACATAAAAGATATTTAAAGGCAATCCCCATGATAACCTATACAAAAGATAGGCGTTACACTAGCAAAAACTGTATTTGGCAGTATTTCACCATCATGACATGTAAAACACACCAGTACATGTCCTACCTCTTAAATGCACTACAACCTGCTCATAGGACTACAGAGTGCCTACCTTGGTGGTGACTTACATGTGGTAAAAGGGAAGGTTTGGACCTAGCAATTGGGCACTCTTGCCACGTCGAATTGGCAGAGCAAAACTGCACACACAGCCACTGCAGTGGCAGGTCTGAGACATGTTTACAAGACTATTCATGTGGGTGGCACAATCAGTGCTGCAGGTCCACCTGTTGCATACGAATTACATGCCCTGGGCACCTTTAGTGCACTTTGCTATGGACATTCTAGTAAATCAAATATTATTATTATGGATAACCAAGCATAACTACAATTTAGACAAGGAGCACTTGCATTTTAGCACTGGTCAACAGTGGTAAAGTGCCTAGAGTACCAAAAACCAGGACACAGTGAAAAGTACAGGGATCAGAGGCAAAAAGACAGGGGAAACCATGCCAAGGATGACAGGTCTAACATGTGTCTTCCCTCCCTGAAAGTGGGGAAAACTACCCAACCACATGGGAGTTATCATCACTAAGGCAGAAGAATCTAGACAGATCATCAGCATTGGCGTGTTCTGTACCAGGGTGGTGTTCCACTGTAGAGTCCATTCCCTGTAGGAAGATAGGCCACCTCAATAGTTTTGGGTTCTCAACCCCTCATCTGCGTTAACCATTTGAGGGGCCTGTGGTCTGCCTGAACCCGGAAGTGAGTCCCAAACAAGTAGGGTCCTAGCTACTTCTACTTCCTACTAATAAAGGCTACAGGCTGATCTAGGTCTTCTTCATTTAGCCATGCTAGAACTGCTCGTACATCATGCTCTGAAGCATCAGTCTGCACAACAAATTTCTTGGAGAAGGTGGGTGCCTTCAGCATGGGTGCCGTGCACATAACTGCCTCTAGGGCATCAAAAGCAATCTGACAATCCTCAGTCTAGATCACTTTCTTAGGCTGCTTCCCGGAAGTCAGCTCTGTCAAGGGGGCAACAATGTTACCATACCCCTTGACAAATCTCCTGAAGTAACCAGTGAAACCTAAGAAGGTTCTAACCTCTGTCTGGGTATTGGGGTGTTCCCAAGCCAGAATGGCTTCACGTTTGGGCTGTGAGGGGACACCTGGCCATTCCCTACCTGGTGTCTCAGATAAACCACAGATCCCTGCCCTATTTGGCACTAAGTGGCCTTAACAGTGAGGCCTGCCTTATGCAGGGCCGTCAATACTTTGCAGAGGGAATGCAGGTGATCCTCCCAGCTGGAGCTGAACACTGCAATGTCATCCAGGTGGGCTGCACTGATATCCTCTAGCACAGCCAAAACCTGGTTGTCCAACCTCTGAATGTTGGCAGGGGCATTCTTCATCCTAAAGGGCATGACTCAGAACTGGTAGTGCCCATCTGGTGTTGAAAATGCTGACCTCTCTTTGGCCCAATCTGTCAAGCAATATGCCAGTACCCAAATGTTAAGTCAAACATACTGAATCAATGGATGCATTGGGTCACAAATGATGCCTCACAGGCAAGTGTGAGTCAGAAAAGCAAGAAAAGGATTTTGGGTCCACTACTTATCCACATTTCTGCCTCTGAAATAGGCAAACTACAAAGGAAAGTCTTTGTAGTTTTCAAGAACCTGCCTCTTCCTTGCCCTGCCCAAGCCACACTCTAAGGGGTTAGAGACTGTATTGTGAGTGCCCAGACACAGCCCTTTGAAGTGCAGGTGACAGCTCTTCCCTCCCACTCTAGCCTAGGAAGACTCATCAGGATATGCAGGACACACCTCAGCAAACAGACCCGACTTGGATTCAGCGGCCAAGCAGAGGCACAGAATGGTTAAGCAATAAAATGCCCACTTTCTTAAAGGTGAAAGGCCAGGCCAGGTGAAAGAGCTGCATGTTACAGAAGATAGTATCTTTGTAAAACTGGATAGTCTCAGACAAATAAAATCCCTGAGAGTAACCTTAGTTCTTTTAGCAGCAAATACCTAAGTCCCATTGGAGTGACTATAAATGTAGGCTATCCATGTTCTACTGGTTCTACTAATAATCAGAACAAACAAAAACATTTGCCTCTAAAACAAAAAATATTGATCTTTATTAGGATTCTCAAATACTTCTGATAAATATGTTTGTTTCTATAACTATTATGATTATTATGTTGATGCCACTACTATTTGAAATTACCCAGCCCTATGGAAACATCATTTGTTAAGATCAGTACAAATATAAACTGCTCTCTTTCCTATGATGTCACAAGTCTCTATGTCATTTTTTGGCAAACATTTTGAATAAATTGCATTGATATGTTTGGACTGTGATTTGCCTGACTAGCTCCACTTCTCAAGGGCAAGGAAGATTGGAACAGCTACCCTTCGGAGTTAACCACATTAAAAGGCTGAATCTGGAATGACTTGAGGGAGGCATTTACTGGGTGAATAATCTTTTTGACTGCTATCCTTAATAACGTGTAACATAAGCTAAATCTTACCCTAGATTGATCATATGATTGAGTATTCCAGCATGAAGTTGATGGTGGCATTTTATAAAACACAAAAAATTAAATAGGTTCTTGCATCCAAGCATAGTGATCCGTTATCCTACTTATCGATTCTGTCCCGGTGGCTAGCTGGCATATAAGTGTATTAAACTATTTATTTTGGTAGTAGAAAAACCGAATTGAGGACCTACTAGGAAAAAGAAGAATTCATTTCAACCGTCTGCAGATGAAACAAACAGAAGGGAATATTGTTACATTGAGGTTGTTGTTGGCTTTATCATTTGAAATACATCCGTGGATCTGTCCTAAGTTTAGAATGCTGACCCTGTGTGATGGGGTGACATTTGTTTACATAAGGTAAAACATGATCTTTCCAAAATAGCTGCAGGATACTGCTGACCCAGTTTTACAAACAATTAGCGCATTGTTTGTGTCTCAAAAGTGACGCAAACCAGGATAAATGTTTTTTTATTTATTTTATTTACTCATTTGTGCTGCAAACTTGCTTGAAAGTTACAAGCAAGAAGAACAATGGTTCCCTCGAAGGAAGGGTTAAGTATTTAAGCAAAAGCTCCTCTGGCATCAGAGAACACCTTAACAAGCACAGTTATACATACAGTCGTATTTGTATTTGTATATTCGTTCATTATATATAAAATATATAAAAGGTAGGTGCTACAAAAAGACGTCTCAGTGCTAGTAAATTGTGAGAAGGGTTGTTGGAAAATGAGTTACTGGTTCAGGGGGCGGTGAAACCCTACTCAAGCAGCAACCACAAATTCTGTCAGGGTGAAGTCACAAGCAAATGCCAAATTAGCTTGTGCTTAACCCTCTGATAGCTTGGCACAAAAGCAGTTACAGGCACTGTGCAAAGTATTTATGCAGCACTTCAACTATTAATAAAGTGAAAACACCACACAGGAAAAATCCACAACAATTTAGAAAAATAGAGTGAAAGGTAATAAATTATTTCACAGCAAAATGACAGGAATCCAATCAGTAGAATCGGAGATATGCATTTTTAAACATTTCAGGTAAGTAAAGCACCTAAAAGCAAAAAGTGCTACTCATGGTTAGCTGCCCGTGCAAAACTAGGTGTAAGTCACAAGTTGTGGCAAACAGCGAGGGACTACAGGCTGATTACAGGGACGAATTTAGTACTGCTGATAGAGTTACCTTCAATGTCCAATGTGAAGAGTTACGTTCATGGTGAACGGAACTGCAAAGAGCAAGGAGAAGGCATGAATGGTCATCAATCTAGCTCAAAAAGTAAGCCATAAGTTGCAGACAGTTGTCACTGTAGCATGACAATCCTGCCAGGCATTACAGACCATCGGTGCTGGAGCTTTACGTTAGCGATTATAATGAGCTGTCAGTGCTGTAGCGTGAGGTGCAGATATCTCATTGCCAGGTGTCACTGGCATTCACGCAGTGTCAGGTTCAACAGAGCATTGTGTTGGTTGATGGCAACATTTTGGTATCAACAGGCCGTTCACATTTACAGAGAGCCCACATCTTCAGGATTTCTCCTTTTCATGAAGAGAGAGCTCAACCAAAGCTGCATCAAGGGTCCAGGACCTGAGGGGCACACTTGGGGATCATAAACTGATGACATCAGGGCTCAGTCACATCCATTTGCAGGTGCACATTCAAGTCCAGGCAGCAGGTCAGCTGGGTAGTTAGGCCCTTTTAGACCTGTCAGGCTTAGGGTGGCCTTCCCCCTAAATCTTTACCTTCCTCCTCCATTGTTTCCTGATATTGATTTTGCTAGGACTCTGCACACCTTACCATTGCTAACCAATGTTTATTTAGTTTAAAAGAGCTTTGTTAGAGTAAAACAGAGTACATTACTAGTAAAGCAGTAAAAGTATTACAAAGCTATGTAGCAAACGAGGGGATAAAATGGGGAAGAGTAGGAAAAGAGCATTGTGAAGATGAAAAATATACACAGTCAAGAATAGGAATAATGTAAAAAGTATCAGAGGTATATTCGTAAAACATTATAACAATTGTACAATATAAGGACTTAAAATTAAAATGTCAATTATGACAGAAAAAACTAACATCAAGGAAGTTCATAAACTTTAAATATATTCAGTTGTTGGCATGGCTATCTATAAAGTTTGCATTGAACGCTTAATTGCGAGACAGAAATGGTATTTGTATGCCCTGTCAAGTCTGTGGTTGTAATAAACGAGCACAATTCCTGAAATAACATTTGAGAGAAGGCTTTCCACATTTTTGCTATTGTTTGATATGTGATTGCTAAAAGTTAGTCTTTAATTTTTATATTGGTTGAGACATATTACCAGCTGGTGAATAGAATACCTAGGAAGATGTTAATAATAGAGAAGGGTATTGTAGTGTGAAAGATGGAGTTGATATGATTCCAAATCCATGTCCAGAAAGAAAGTACGAGAGAACAAGTGAAGCGCAAGTGATGTAAATCAGCCTGTCATGAGTGACATAACCATCAATTATTATGGAGATCTGGGTATATGTGATGAAGAGTGGTCGAAGAAAGGAGAAGTCTGTTATAGATGTAAAATAATACTTGAGTAGTATTGCAGAGTGGACCATAACTTTGTCCAAGTTCATCTCCAAAAGTGAATCCAGTGTCTGACTTGATTCTGTCAGTCGAGGGTTGGTGTAGAAAATGATAAATGGAAGAAGCTTTATGATTAGCATGTGAAGAGTAGCTAAAGAAGAATGGGGTATAGGCGGTTGAAACGGGCAGGATTAACATTCATCAAGGGCGATAACAGAATGCAAGAGAAGGAATTTATTTTATAAGGAGGTTGGAAGATTAAATAAGAGATTGGGCTTAAGAAAAAGTGAGAAAAGAAAGCAGAATTTTCTACAGGCTTTCCAGTAAAAGAGGTTATTCTTATGTGAAACTGAGGTATTATGCCAAATTGTTGATACTGAGAAAAGAGGGATTAGCAATAGGATCAGAAGGTAAGAAGGGTTTCAGTAAGATGTATAGATGTTCAGAAATGGGTGAGTATGAAGTTTGAGGTTTTCTAGAAAAGCCCAAATATTTACAGAAAGAGAAAGGAGAGTGGAAAGACTTTTTCAGCTGTACCCACAAAGGAGATTGTTCAGTGAGGTGTGAAATTCAAGATGAAAGCTGAACGATATTTTTGAAAGTCAGGGAAATTAGCATCCCATCTGATTTAGAAGGTTTTAATTTTAAGAGAGAGGTATGCAAGATTTGTTTCTGTTCTATTAAAATGACGAAAATATGGAGTTGATTTGCTCAAACGTTTGTAAGGGAATAGAGAGGGGAATGTTAAAAAATAGTGTAAAGCACGATGGGAACCAGCATCATTTTATTAGTGTCAAGGCAACCCCACCATGAGAGATTGAAAGGGTGGCAACGGGTGACCGGGGCATTTAAATTAAGCTTGCAATCTTCTAGCATTAGGGAAATAAAAGTTTTAAGTGTTTGGTAGATCCATAGCCCTAAATATTTGAGTTTGGTTATATTCCAGGAGAAGTTAGTAGTAAAGACATCCTATTTGCAGCTATATTTTTTAAGGGGTAAGATTTCACACTTATCAAGATTCAATTTGTAATCTGAGACAAGAAAATGGGACAAAACCTGAATGTGACGTTGAGATACTACAGGATCGAATGCCTTCTTAGCATCTAATATAATCATTGCTAAAGAATGCATTAACAGGTGAGATTTGGAGAGAATGTCAAAAAAATAAGCGGGTATTTTCAAATTTATACCATCCCTTGACAAAACTAGATTGTTCATACAGATGAGATTTGATAAAAGGAAGTCCAAATGAAGAGCTAAAGTTTTAGAAAATATCTTGTAGTTAATATTGACTCGGGAAATATAATTTTGCATTGATGTGTTTGCCCTCCTTTCAAATGAGGGAAATGAAAGCATCTTAGAAGGAACTATAGAATTTGCCTTTTTGGAGAAAAGAGATTATAAGAAAAGATACCTGCATGAGGGCAATGTGGAGAAAAGTGGAGTAATGTATGAAAAACATGACAGTGAATCCTTACAGCCCTGGAGTTTTGTCAGATTTAAGGGAAGATAAAGCAGCATGAAGTTCAGGTAAGTTAATGATATTTTCTAAAATGGAGAGATCTAGTTGTGTATTGAAAGACTTGCATATTTCAGAGATATAGTTAATAATGTCAGAATCAGTGGGAATATGCTCAGGAGTGTATACATTCCAATACAATTGTACAAACTATTCTATTATGTCAGTATCTTTATATAATAACTTGGAGGGTGCATCTAGGATAGATTCAATTTCATTCCGATTTGTTTTAATTTTAAAATTATTTGCAAGTTATTTGCTGGATTTATTTTGACCACCATAATAATAGGCACTGGATTTGAGGGAAAAGGAAGATGCAGTGTAAGTGGAAAAGGCCATGCGACATCCCATATAGTGTGAACATCGAGTTTATCTGTGTGAATAAATTGAAAGAAGTGATGAAAGAAAGAAAAAAAGCAGGGATGAACGATGGGTCTAGGAGAAGTGCATTATTGAATCTTCACTTGTGGGGTTTTAAAGTATTGGGTAAACTATCTAGATGAGCAGTCACAGGAGCATGGTCAGACATTAGAAATGGAACCTATGTCAGCAGAGTGTACATTTTGAGATAGAGAGTGTGGAATAAAAATATAATCAATTCTCAATTGAGTATGGTGTGAAGGAGAGTAATAGGTGTAGTCACTTAGGGTAGGATTAGAATGTCTCCAAGTGTTTATTAACATGCGTTGTTCAAGAACGCGTGAACAATTACTTACATTTGTTAGGTATATAGGTAGAGGCAGAAACTCTGTCAGTGAAAGGATCAACTATTAGATTACAATCTCCATTGATAATAAAATGACCATCTGGACATTGTAGAAGCTTTTGAGCAGCAAATATTGACAATCTGGGCCATTGGGACTGTAGATGTTGACAATAGAGACCTGGACATTAAAAATCATAAAACAAGTAACCATCTTCCCTTCAAATCAGTCTTTTGAGAAATTAAACAAACATTAATTGACTTATGATATTCCGTTGGAATGCCATTCTTATTATGATTACCTAGCGAAAAGAAAACATTGTCAACCCACCATACCTATAGTTTTAACCCCTTCGCTGCCAGGCCTTTTCCCCCTCAGGTGTCAGGCCTTTTTATAGCTATTTGGGGCAGGGCACGCTTAGGCCCTCATAACTTTTTGTCCACCTAAGCTACCCACACCAAATTTGCGTTCTTTTTTCCAACATCCTAGGGATTCTAGAGGTACCCAGACTCTGTGGGTTCCCCTGAAGGAGGCTAGGAAAATAGCCAATATACAGTGAACATTTCGTTTTTTTTTTTTTTTAATTGGAAAAAAGGGCTGCAGAAGAAGGCTTGTGTTTTTTTTTCCTGAAAATTGCATCAACTAAGGGTTTGTGGTGCTAAAATCACCGGTCTCCCAGGTTTCAGGAACAGGCAGACTTGAATCAGAAAACCAACTTTTTCAACACAATTTTGGCATTTTACTGGGATATACCCCATTTTTAAATATTTTTTTGCTTTCAGCCTCCTTCCAGTCACTGACAGAAATGGGTGTGAAACCAATCCCAGAAACCCAAACAATTCTGAAAATTAGACAAAATTTTGAATTCACCAATGGGTAATTTGTGTAGATCCTACAAGGGTTTCCTACAGAAACTAACAACTGAAACAAAGAAATATTGAAATTGAGGTGAAAAAAACTGCAATTTTTCTCTACGTTTTACTCTGTAACTTTTTGCTGCAATGTCAGAATTTTGAAAGCAATACGTTGTTCAATCTGCTAGACTGTTCTGGTTGTGGGGATATATAGGGCTTGTAGGTTCATTAAGAACCCTAGGTACCCAGAGCCAATAAATGAGCTGCACCTAGCAGTGGGTTTTCCTTCTATACCGGGTATACAGCAATTCATTTGTTGAAATGTAAACAGTGAAAAATAGGTATGAAGAAAACCTCTGTATTTCCAAAATGGGAATAAGATAAGGTGTTGAGGAGCAGTAGTTATTTGCACATCTCAGAATTCTGGGGAAATCCCCAAAACACAAAGTGGACATATTACAGTTTCTCAAAGGAAACAGAGGTGTCTCCTGCAAAGTGCCTGCTTGTGGATTTTGGCCTCTACTTCAGCCGGCACCTAGGGAAACCTACCAAACCTGTGCATTCTTGAAAACTAGAGACATAGGGGAATCCATAATGGGGTGACTTGTGGGGCTCTCACCAGGTTCTGTTACCCAGAATTCTTTGCAAACCTCAAAATTTGACTAACAAAATACTTTTTACTCACATTTCAGTGACAGAGAGTTCTGGAATCTGAGAGGAGCCACAAATTTCCTTCCACCCAGCGTTCCCCCAAGTCCCCTGATAAAAATGGTACCTCACTTTTGCAGTTAGGCCTAGAGCCCACAACAGGAAATGCCCCAAAACACAACGTGGACACATCACATTTTTCCACAGAAAACAAAGGTGTTTTTTGCAAAGTGCCTACCTGTGGATTTTGGGCACTAGCTCAGCTGGCACCTAGGGAAACCTACCAAACCTGTGCATTTTTGAAAACTAGAGACCTAGGAGAATCCAAGATGGGGTGACTTGTGGGGCTCTCACCAGGTTATGTTACCCAGAATCCTTTGCAGACCTCTAAATTTGGCTAAAAATAAGCTCTTTCCTCACATTTCGGTGACAGAAAGTTCTGGAAACTGAGAGGAGCCACAAATTTCCCAGGGTTCGCCGAAGTCCCCCGAGAAAAATGGTACCTCACTTGTGTGAGTAGGCCTAGTGCCCGCAATAGGAAATGCCCCAAAATACAAAGTGGACACATCACATTTTCTCAAAGAAAACAGAGGTGTTTTTTGCAAAGTGCCTATCTGTGGATTTTGCCTTCTAGCTCAGCCGTCACCTAGGAAAACCTACCAAACCTGTGCATTTTTGAAAAATAGAGACCTTGAGGAATGTAAGATGGGGTGACTTGTGGGGCTCTCACCAGGTTCTCTTACCCAGAATGCTTTGCAAATCTCAACATTTAACTAAAAAACAAGTTTTCCTCACATTTTGGTGACAGAGAGTTCTGGAATCTAAGAGGAGCCACAAATTTCCTTCCACCCAGCGCCTCCACCAAGTCTCCCGATAGAAATGGTACCTCACTTGTGTGGGGAGGCCTAGTGCCCGCAACAGGAAATGCCCCAAAACACAACGTGGACACATTCCATTTTTCCACAGAAAATAGAGGTGTTTTTTTGCAAAGTGCCTGCCTGTGGATTTTGGCCTCTAGCTCAGCCAGCACCTAGGGAAACCTATCAAACCTGTGCATTTTTGAAAACGAGAGACCTAGGGGAATCTATGTTGGGGTGACTTGTGGGGCTCTTACCAGGTTCTGTTACCCAGAATCCTTTGCAAACCTCTATGTTTTGCTAAAAATAACACTTTTTCCTCACATTTCGGTGACAGAGAGTTCTGGAATCTGAGAGGAGCCACAAATGTCCTTCCACCCAGCGTTCCCCCAAGTCTCCTGATACAAATTGTACCTCACTTGTGTGGGTAGGCCTAGTTCCCGCGACAAGAAATGCTCCAAAACACAACGTGGACACATCACATTTTTCCACAGAAAATAGAGGTGTTTTTTGCAAAGTACCTACCTGTGGATTTCGGCTTCTAGCTCATCCGGCATCTAGGGAAACCTACCAAACCTGTGCATTTTTTAAAACTAGAGACCTAGGGAAATCCACAAAGGGGTGACTTGTGGTGCTCTCACCAGTTTCTGTTACCCAGAATCCTTTGCAAACCTCAAAATTTGGCCAAATAAAAAAACCCTTTTCCTCACATTTCGGTGACAGAAAGTTCTGGAATCTGAGAGGAGCCATAAATTTCCTTCCACCCAGCGTACCCCAAGTCTCCCTATAAAAATGGTACTTCAGTTGTGTGGGTAGGTGTAGGAAAGTACCATCTTGCCTAGCATGTTACCCCCATTTTCACTGTATTTATGTTTGTTTTTGCCTATTTGTCACTGTGATCCTGCTAGGCAGGACCCCAGTGCTCATAATGTATGCCCTGTATGTGTTCCCTGTGTGGTACCTAACTGGATCAATGAGGCTCTGCGAACCAGAACCTCAGTGTTTATGATCTCTCTATGCTTTTAAAATTGTCACTGCAGACAAGTGACTAATTTTGCCAATTCTCATTGGCACACTGGAAAACCCTTATAATTCCCTTGTATACGGTACCTAGGTACCCGGGGTATTGGGTTACAGGAGATCCCTATGGGCTGCAGCATTTCTTTTGCCACCCATAGGGAGCTCAGACAATTCTCACACAGGACTGCCACTGCAGCCTGAGTGAAATAACGTCCATGTTATTTCACAGCCATTTTTCACTGCACATAAGTAACTTATAATTCACCTATATGTCTAACCCTCACTTGGTGAAGGTTAGGTGCCAAGTTACTTAGTGTGTGGGCACTCTGGCACCAGCCAAGGTGCCCCCACATTGTTCAGGGCAAATTCCCCGGACTTTGTGAGTGCGGGGACACCATTACACGTGTGCACTACATATAGGTCAATACCTATATGTACCCTCACCATGGTAACTCCGAACATGGCCATGTAACATGTCTAGGATCATGGAATACCATTCTGGTATTGGGGGACAAGTCCATCCATCCCCGGGTCTCTAGCACAGAACCCGGGTACTGCCAAACTTGCTTTCCGTGGTCTCCACTGCTGCTGCTGCCAACCCCTCAGACGGATTTCTGCCCCCCCCCCGGGGCCTGGGCAGCCTGGTCCCAGGAAGGCAGAACAAAGAATTTCCTCTCAGAGAGGGTGTTACACCCTCTCCCTTTGGAAAAAGGTGTGAAGGGCTGGGGAGGAGTAGCCTCCCCCAGCCTCTGGAAATGCTTTGATGGGCACAGATGGTGCCCATCTCTGCATAAGCCAGTCTGCACCAGTTCAGGGATCCCCCAGCCCTGCTCTGGTGCGAAACTGGACAAAGGAAAGGGGGGTGACAACTCCGCTGACCAGCAGCTCCCAGGGGAGGTGCCCAGAGCTCCTCCAGTGTGTCCCAGACCTCTGCCATCTTTGATTCAGAGGTGTTGGGGCACAATGGACCGCTGTGAGTGGCCAGTGCCAGCAGGTGACATCAGAGACCCCCTCTGATAGGTGCTTACCTTTCTCAGTAGCCAATCCTACTTTCTGGGCTATTTAGGGTCTCTCCTGTCGGCTATTCCTCAGATAGTTTCTCTGCACTTCCTTCTTCAACTTCTGCCAAGGATCGACCGCTGACTGCTCCAGGACGCCTGCAAAACCGCAACAAAGTAGCAAGACGACTACCAGCAACATTGTAGCGCCTCATCCTGTCGGCTTTCTCGACTGTTTCCTGGTAGTGCATGCTCTGAGGGCTGTCTGCCTTCACCCTGCACTGGAAACCAAGAAGAAATCTCCTGTCGGTCGACTGAATCTTCCCCCTGCAAACGCAGGCACCAGATTCCTGCATCACCGGTCCTCTGGGTTCCCTCTCATACTGACAAGCGTGGTCTTGGAACACAGCAGCTGGGTCCAAGTGTCTCCCACAGTCCAGTGGCCCTTCGATCCAAATTTGGTGGAGGTAAGTCCTTGCCTCCCCACACCAGACAGCAAACCTGTGTCTTTTCCAAGACTTCCTTTGTTCACAGTGTAGCCTGGGCCCCCAACACTCGGTCCTGCATTGCCCAACTCGCTGAGTTGGACTCCGATGTCATGGGACCCTCCTTTTTGACTCTGAGTCGACCGCTGTCCTCAGGTCTTCTAAGTGTCTATTCCGGTACTTCTGCGGGTGCTGCCTGCTTCTGTGGGGGCTCTCTGAGTTGCTGAGTGCCCCATCTCTCTTCTCCTCCAAGGGGCAACATCCTGGTCCTTCCTGGGCTCTAGCTGCACCCAAAATCCTCCACGGTGACTCTTGCAGCTAGCAAGGCTTGTTTGCGGTATTTCTGCGTAGAAACACTTTTGAAACCTCCAGCACGCTGTGAGACATCTTCTGACCAAAGGAGAAGTTCCTGGCTCCTTCCGTTGTTGCAGAATCTTTGGCTTCTTCCACCCGGAGACAGCCCTTTTGCACCTTCATCCAAGGTTTAGTGGGCTCCTGCCCCCCCCCCCGGACACTTGCGTGACTCTTGGACTTGGTCCCCTTCCTTTACAGGTCCTCAGGTCCAGGAATCCATCTTCAGTGTTTTGCTGGTGGTTGTGGTTCTTGAAGAATCCCCTATATCAACTATACTGTCTTTCTGGGGTAGTAGGGTAACTTTAGTTCTACTTTTCAGGGTCTTGGGGTGGGGTATTTTGGACACCCTTACTGTTTTCTTACAGTCCCAGCGACCCTCTACAACCTACCATAGGCCTGGGGTCCATTTGTGATTCACATTCCACTTTTGGAGTATATGGTTTGTGTTCGCCTAGGCCTATTTCTACCTATTGCATCCTATTGTGATTCTACATTGTTTGCACTGCTTTTCTTACTGTTACCTGATTTTGGTTTGTGTACATATAATTTGTGTATATTACTTACCTCCTAAGTGAGGGTATCCTCTGAGATACTTTTGGCATATTGTCACTAAAATAAAGTACCTTTATTTTTAGTAACGCTGAGTATTGTGTTTTCTTGTGATATTGTGTTATATGATATAAGTGGTATAGTAGGAGCTTTGCATGTCTCCTAGTTCAGCCTAAGCTGCTCAGCTATAGCTACCTCGGACAGCCTAAACTGCTAGAAACACTCTATTCTACTAATAAGGGATAACTGCACCTGGCAAAAGGTGTAAGTACCACAAGGTACCCACTATAAGCCAGGCCAGCCTCCTACAATAGGCCTACTGCCCCCAACAGGAAATGCCCCAAAACACAACGTGGACACATCACAGTTTTCGACAGAAAACAGAGGTGTTTTTTTGCAAACTGCCTACCTGTGGATTGTGGCCAATAGCTCAGCCGGCACCTAGGTAAACCTACCAAACCTGTGCATTTTTTAAAACTAGAGACCTAGAGGAATACAAGATGGGGTAACGTTTGGGGCTCTAGCCAGGTTCTGTTACACAGAATCCCTTGCAAATCTAAAAATTTGGCTAAAAAAACACCTTTTCCTCACATTTTGGTGACAGAGAGTTCTGGAATCTGAGAGAAGCCACAAATTTCTTTCACCCAACGTTCCCCCAAGTCTCCCAATGAAAATGGTACCTCACTTGTGTGGGTAGGCCTAGTGCCCATGACAGGAAATGCCCCAAAAGAGAAAGTGGACACATCCCATTTTCTCAAAGAAGACAGAGGTGTTTTTTGCAAAGTGCCTATTTGTGGATTTTGGCCTCTAGCTTATCCGGCACCTAGGGAAACCTACCAAACCTGTGCATTTTTTTAAACTAGAGACCTAGGGGAATCCAAGATGGGGTGACTTGTGGGGCTTGCACTAGGTTATGTTACCCAGAATCCTTTGCAAACCTCAAAACGTGGTTCAAAAAACACTTTTTCCTAAAATTTCGGTGACAAAGAGTTCTGGAATCTGAGAGAAGCCACGAATGTCTTCCACCCAGCGTTCCCCCAAGTCCCCCAATAAAACTGGTACCTCACTTGTGTGGGTGGGTCTAGTGCCCGCGACAGGAAATGCCCCCAAAATACAAAAAGGACACATCACATTTTCTCAAAGAAAACAGAGGTCTTTTTTACAAAGTGCCTACCTGCGGATTTTGGCCTCTAGCTGAGCCGGCACCTAGGGAAACCTACCAAACCTGTGCATTTCTGATAACTAGAGACCTAGGGGAATCTAAGATGGGGTGACTTGTGGGGCTCTCACCAGGTTCTGTTACCCAGAATCCTTTGCAAATCTCAAAATTTGGCCAAAAAAACCCACTTTTTCCTTACATTTTGGTGACAGAAAGTTCTGCAAACTGAGAGGAGCCATAATTTTCCTACCACCCAGCGTTGCCCCATGTCTCCAGATAAAAATTGTACCTAACTTGTGTGGGTAGGCCTAATGCCCGCTACATGAAATGCCCCAAAACACAACATGGACACATCAATTTTTAGACAGAAAACAGAGGTGTTTTCTGCAAAGTGCCTACCTGTGGATTTTGGCCTCTAGCTCAGCCGGCACCTAGGGAAGCCTACCAAATCTGTGCATTTCTGAAAACTGGAGACCCCGGGGAATCCAAGATGGGGTGACTTGTGGGGCTCTCACCAGGTTCTGTTATCCAGAATCCTTTGCAAACCTCAAAATATGGCTAAAAAAATACTTTTTCCTCACATTTCGGTGACAGAGAGTTCTGGAATCTGAGAGGAGCCATAAATTTCCTTCCACCCAGCGTTCCAACCAGTGTCCCAATAAAACTGGTACCTCACTTGTGTGGGTAGGCCTAGTGCCCGTGACAGGAAATGCCCAAAAATACTCAGTGGACACATCACATTTTCTCAAAGAAAACAGAGGTGTTTTTTGCAAAGTGCCTACCTGTGGATTTTGGCTGCTAGATCAGCCGGCACCTAGGGAAACCTGCCAAAACTGTACATTTTTTTAAACTAGAGACCGAGAGGAATCCAAGATGGGGTGACTTGTGGGGCTCTCCCCAGGTTCTGTTACACAGAATCCTTTGCAAATCTCAAAATTTGGCTAAAAAAACACTTTTTTCTCACATTTCGGTGACAGAAAGTTCTGGAATCTGCGAGGAGCCATACATTTCCTTCCACCCAGCATGCCCCCAAGTCTCTCGATAAAAATGGTACCTCACTTGTGTGGGTAGGCCTAGTGCCCGCAACAGGAAAGGGCCCAAAACACAACATGGACACATCACATTTTTCCACAGAAAAAAGAGGTGTTTTTTGCAAAGTGCCTACCTGTGGATTTTGGCCTCTAGCTCTGCCAGCACCTAAGGAAATCTACCATACCTGTCCATTTTTAAAAAATAGAGACCTAGAGGAATCCAAGATGGGGTGACTTGTGGGGCTCTCACCAGGTTCCATTACCCAGAATCCTCTCCAAACATCAAACTTTGGCAAAAAAACACTTTTTCCTCACATTTCGGTGACAGAGAGTTCTGGAATCTGAGAGGAGCCACAAATTTTCTTCCACCCAGCGTTCCCCCAAGTCCCCCGATAAAACTGGCACCACACTTGTGTGGGTAGGCCTAGTGCCCACGACAGGAAATGCCCCAAAATACACAGTGGACACATCACATTTTCTCAAAGAAAACAGAGGTGTTTTTTGCAAAGTGCCGACCTTTGGATTCCGACTTCTAGCTCAGCCGGCACCTAGGGAAACCTACCAAACCTGTGCATTTTGAAAACTAGAGACCTAGGGAAATCCAAGATGGGGTGACTTGTGGGCCGCGCACTAGGTTATGTTACCCAGAATCCTTTGCGAACCTCAAAATGTGGCTAAAAAAACACTTTTTCCTCATATTTCGGTGACAGAGAGTTCTGGAATCTGAGAGGAGCCACAAATTTCCTTCCACACAGCGTTCCCCAAAGTCCCCCAATAAAACTGGTACCTCACTTGTGTGGGTAGGTCTAGTGCCCGCGACAGGAAATGCCCCAAAACACAACATGGACAAATCAAATTTTTCCACAGAAAACAGAGGTGTTTTCTGCAAAGTGCCTGCCTGTGGATTTTGGCGTCTAGCTCAGCTGGCACCTAAGGAAACCTACAAAATCTGTGCATTTTTGAAAAATAGAGACCTAGGGAATCCAAGATGGGGTGACTTGTGGGGCTCTCGCCAGGTTCTGTTACTCAGAATCCTTTGCAAACCTCAAAATATGGCTAAAAAAATACGTTTTCCTCACATTTCGGTGACAGAGAGTTCTGGAATCTGAAAGGAGCCACAAATGTACTTCCACCCAGCGTTCCCCCATGTCTCCAGATAAAAATTGTACCTAACTTGTGTGGGTAGGCCTAGTGCCCGCTACATGAAATGCCCCAAAACACAACATGGACACATCAATTTTTCCACAGAAAACAGAGGTGTTTTCTGCAAAGTGCCTACCTGTGGATTTTGGCCTCTAGCTCGGCCGGCACCTAGGGAAGCCTACCAAATCTGTGCATTTCTGAAAACTGGAGACCCCGGGGAATCCAAGATGGTGTGACTTGTGGGGCTCTCACCGGGTTCTGTTATCCAGAATCCTTTGCAAACCTCAAAATGTGGCTAAAAAAACACTTTTTCCTCACATTTCAGTCACAGAGAGTTCTGGAATCTGAGAGGAGCCACAAAATTCCTTCCACACAGCGTTCCCCCAAGTCCCCCGATAAAACTGGTACCTCACTTGTGTGGGTAAGCCTAGTGCCCGCGACAGGAAATGCCCCAAAACAGAAAGTAGACACATCACACTTTCTCAAAGAAGACAGAGGTGTTTTTTGCAAAGTGCCTACTTGTGGATTTTGGCCTCTAGCTCATCAGGCACCTAGGTAAACCTACCAAACCTGTGCATTTTTGAAAACTAGAGACCCAGGGGAATCTAAGATGGGGTGACTTGTGGGGCTCACACTAGGGTCTGTTACCCAGAATCCTTTGCAAACCTCAAAATGTGGCTAAAAAAAAAACTTTCCCTCAAAATTCGGTGACAGAGAGTTCTGGAATCTGAGAGGAGCCACAAATCTCCTTCCACCCAGCGTTCCCTCAAGTCCCCCGATAAAACTGGTATCTCACTTCCGTGGGTAGGCCTAGTGCCCGCGGCAGAAAATGCCCCAAAATACAAAGTGGACACATCACATTTTCTCAAAGAAAACAGATGTGTTTTTTGCAAAGTGCCTAACTGTGGATTTTGGCTTCTAGCTCAGCCAGCACCAAGGGAAACCTACCAAACCTGTGCATTTTTTAAAACTAGAGACCTAGGGGAATCTAAGAAGGGGTGACTTGTGGGACTCTCACCAGGTTCCATTACCCAGAATCCTTTCAAGTCTCAAAAGTTGGCTAAAAAACAATTTTTCCTCACATTTCGGTGACAGAAAGTTCTGAAATCTGAGAGGAGCCATAGATTTCCTTCCACCCAGCGTTCCCCCAAGTCTCCCGATAAAAATAGTACCTCACTTGTGTGTGTAGGCCTAGTGCCCGCTACAGGAAATGCCCCAAAACACAACATGGACACATCACATTTTTCCACAGAAAACAGAGGTGTTTTTTGCAAAGTGCCTACCTGTGGATTTTGGCCTCTAGCTCAGCCAGCACCGAAGGAAACCTACCAAACCTGTGCATTTTTGAAAAATAGAGACCTAGGGGAATCCATCATGGGGTGACTTGTGGGGCTCTCACCAGGTTCCATTACCCAGAATCATTTCCAAACCTCAAACTTTGGCAAAAAAACACTCTTTCCTCACATTTCGGTGACAGAAAGTTCTGGAATCTGAGAGGAGCCACAAATTTCCTTCCACCCAGCGTTCCCCCAAGTGTCTTGATAAAAATGGTATCTCACTTGTGGGGATAGGCCTAGTGCCCGCGACAGGAAATGCCCAATACACAAAGTGGACACATCACATTTTCTCAAAGAAAACAGATGTGTTCTTGTGCAAAGTGCCTACCTGTGGATTTTAGCATCTAGCTCAGCCGGAACCTAAGGAAACCTACCAAACCTGTGATTTTTTTAAAACTAGAGACCTAGGGGAATCCAAGATGGGGTGACATGTGGGGCTCTCACCAGGTTCTGTTACCCAGAATCCTTTGCAAAACTCAAAATTTGAGTTAGAAAACACTTTTTCCTCATATTTCAGTGACATAGAGTTCTGGAATCTGAGAGGAGCCACAAATTTCCTTCCACTCAGTGTTCCCGCAAGTCTCCCGATAAAAATGGTACCTCACTTGTGTGGGTAGGCCTAGTGCCCGCGACAGGAAATGCCCCAATACACAACGAGGACACATCACATTTTTCCAGGTAAAACAGAGGTGTTTTTTGCAAAGTGCCTACCTGTGGATTTTGCCTTCTAGCTCAGCTGGCACCTAGGGAAACCAACCAAACCTGTGCATTTTGAAAACTAGAGACCTGGGGAAATCCAAGATGAGGTGACTTGTGGAGCTCGCACTAGGTTATGTTACCCAGAATCCTTTGCAAACCTCACAATGTGGCTAAGAAAACACTTTTTCCTCAAATTTCGGTGACAGAGAGTTCTGGAGTCTGAGAGGAGCCACAAATTTCCTTCCACCCAACGTTCCCCCAAGTACCCTGATAAAACTGGTACCTCACATGTATGGGTAGGCCTAGTGCCCGCGACAGGAAATGCCCCAAAACACAACATGGACACCTCACATTTTTCCACAGAAAACGGAGGTGTTTTCTGCAAAGTGCCTGCCTGTGGAGTTTGGCATCTAGCTCAGCTGACACCTAAGGAAACCTACACAATCTGTGCATTTTTGAAAACTAGAGACCTAGGGGAATCCAAGATGGGGTGACTTGTGGGGCTCTCACCAGGTTCTGTTACCCAGAATCCTTTGCAAATCTCAAAATTTGGCTAAAAAAACACTTTTTCCTCACATTTCGGTGACAGAAAGTTGTGGAATCTGAGAGGAACCATACATTTTCTTCCACCCAGCGCTCCACCACGTCTCCCGATAAAAATGGTACCTCACTTGTGTGGGTAGGCCTAATGCCCGCAACAGGAAATGCCCCAAAACACAACATGGACACATCACATTTTTCCACAGAAAACAGAGGTATTTTTTGCTAAGTGCCTACCTGTGGATTTTGGCTTCTAGTTCAGCCGGCACCTAGGGAAACCTACCAAACCTGTGCATTTTTGAAAACTAGAGACCCAGGGGAATTGACGATGGGGTGACTTGTGGGGCTCACACTAGGATCTGTTTCCCAGAATCCTTTGCAAACCTCAAAATGTGACTAAAAAATCACTTTTCCCTCAAATTTCGGTGACAGAGAGTTCTGGAATCTGAGAGGAGTCACAAATTTCCTTCCACCCAGTGTTCCCCCAAGTCCCCCGATAAAAATGGAATCTCACTTGTGGGGATAGGCCTAGTGCCCGTGACAGGAAATGCCCAATACACAAAGTGGACACATCACATTTTCTCAAAGAAAACAGATGTGTTTTTTTAAATGTGCCTACCTGTGGATTTTAGCATCTAGCTCAGCCGGAACCTAAGGAAACCTACCAAACCTGTGATTTTTTTAAAACTAGAGACCTAGGGCAATCCAAGATGGGGTGACATGTGGGGCTCTCACCAGGTTCTGTTCCCAGAATCCTTTGCAAATCTCAAAATTTGACTAAAAAATCACTTTTTCCTCACATTTCGGTGACAGAAAGTTCTGGAATCTGAGAGGAACCATAAATTTCCTTCCACCCAGCGTTCCCCCATGTCACCCGATAAAAATTGTACCTAACTTGTGTGGGTAGGCCTAGTGTCCGCGACATGAAATGCCCCAAAACACAACACGGACACATCACATTTTTCCACAGAAAACAGAGGTGTTTTCTGCAAAGTGCCTACCTGTGGATTTTGGCCTCTAGCTCAGCCGGCACCTAGGGAAGCCTACCAAATCTGTGCATTTCTGAAAACTGGAGACCCCGGGGAATCCAAGATGGGGTGACTTGTTGGGCTCTCAGAAGGTTCTGTTATCCAGAATCCTTTGCAAACCTCAAAATATGGCTAAAAAAATACTTTTTCCTCACATTTCGGTGACAGAGAGTTCTGGAATCTGAGAGGAGCTACAAATTTCCTTCCACCCAGCATTCCAACCAGTGTCCCAATAAAACTGGTACCTCACTTGTGTGTGTAGGCCTAGTGCCCGTGACAGGAAATGCCCAAAATTACAAAGTGGACAAATGGCATTTTGTCAAAGAAAACAGAGGTGTTTTTTGCAAAGTGCCTACCTGTGGATTTTGGCTTCTAGCTCAGCCGGCACCTAGGGAAACACTCCAAACCTGTGCATTTTTTTAAACTAGAGACCTAGGGGAATCTAAGATGGGGTGACTTGTGGGGCTCTCACCAGGTTCTGTTACACAGAATCCTTTGCAAATCTCAAAATTTGGCTAACAAAACACTTTTTCCTCACATTTCGGTGACAGAACGTTCTGGAATCTCAGAGGAACCATAAATTTCCTTCTACCCAGCGCTCCACTAAGTCTCTCGATAAAAATGGTACCTCACTTGTGTGGGTAGGCCTAGTGCCCGCAACAGGAAATGCCCCAAAACACAACATGGACACATCACGTTTTTCCACAGAAAACAGAGGTGTTTTTTGCAAAGTCCCTACCTGTGGATTTTGGCTGCTAGCTCAGCCGGCACCTAGGCAAACCCACCAAACCTGTGCATTTCTGAAAACTAGAGACCTAGGAGAATCCAAGATGGGGTGACTTGTGGGGCTCGCACTAGGTTCTGTTACCCAGGATCCTTTGCAAACCTCAAAATGTGTCTAAAAAAACACCTTTTCCTCACATTTCGGTGACAGAAAGTTCTGGAATCTGCGAGGAGCCATACATTTCCTTCCACCCAGCGTGCCCCAAGTCTCCCGATACAAATGGTACCTCACTTGTGTGGGTAGGCCTAGTACCCGCAACAGGAAATGCTCCAAAACACAACATGGACACATCACATTTTTCCACAGAAACAGAGGTGTTTTTTGCAAAGTGCCTACCTGTGGATTTTGGCCTCTAGCTCTGCCAGCACCTAAGGAAACCTACCATACCTGTGCATTTTAAGAAAAATAGAGACCTAGGGGAATCCAAGATGGGGTGACTTGTGGGGCTCTAACCAGGTTCCATTACCCAGAATCCTTTCCAAACATCAAACTTTGGCAAAAAAACACTTTTTCCTCACATTTCGGTGACAGAGAGTTCTGGAATCTGAGAGGAGCCACAAATTTCCTTCCACCCAGCGTTCCAACCAGTGTCCCAATAAAACTGGTACCTCACTTGTGTGGGTAGGCCTAGTGCACGTGACAGGAAATGCCCAAAAATACAAAGTGGACAAATGGCATTTTGTCAAAGAAAACAGAGGTGTTTTTTGCAAAGTGCCTGCCTTTGGATTTTGGCGTCTAGCTTAGCTGGCACCCAAGGAAACCTACAAAATCTGTGCATTTTTGAAAAATAGAGACCTAGGGGAATCCAAGATGGGGTGACTTGTGGGGCTCTCACCAGGTTATGTTACCCAGAATCCATTGCAAACCTCAAAATATGGCTAAAAAAACACTTTTTCCTCACATTTCGGTGACAGAGAGTTCTGGAATCTGAAAGGAGCCACAAATGTCCTTCCACCCAGCGTTCCCCCAAGTCTCTCGATAAAAGTGATACCTCACTTGTGTGGGTAGGCCTAGTGCCCGCGACAGGAAATGCCCCAAAATACAAAGTGGACACATCACATTTTCACAAAGAAAACAGAGGTGTTTTTTGCAGAGAGCCTACCTGTGGATTTTGCTTTCTAGCTCAGCCAGCACCTAGGGAAACCAACCAAACCTGTGCATTTTTTAAAACTAGAGTCCTAGGGGAATCTAAGATGGGGTGACTTGTGGGGCTCTCACCAGGTTCTGTTACCCAGAATCCTTTGCAAATCTCAAAATTTGGCTAAAAAAAAACTTTTTCCTCACATTTCGGTGACAGAAAGTTCTGGAATCTGAGAGGAACCATAAATTTCCTTCCACCCAGCGTGCCCCCAAGTTTCCCGATAAAAATGGTACCTCACTTGTGTGGGTAGGCCTAGTGCCCGCAACAGGAAATGCCCCAAAACACAACATGGACACATCACATTTTTTCACAGAAAACAGAGGTGTTTTTTGCAAAGTGCCTACCTGTGGATTTTAGCATCTAGCTCAGCCGGAACCTAAGGAAACCTACCAAACCTGTGATTTTTTTTAAACTAGAGACCTAGGGCAATCCAAGATGGGGTGACATGTGGGGCTCTCACCAGGTTCTGTTACCCAGAATCCTTTGCAAATCTCAAAATTTGACTAAAAAAAACACTTTTTCCTCACATTTCGGTGACAGAAAGTTCTGGAATCTGAGAGGAACCATAAATTTCCTTCCACCCAGCGTTCCCCCATGTCACCCGATAAAAATTGTACCTAACTTGTGTGGGTAGGCCTAGTGCCCGTGACATGAAATGCCCCAAAACACAACATGGACACATCACATTTTTCCACAGAAAACAGAGGTGTTTTCTGCTAAGTGCCTACCTGTGGATTTTGGAATCTAGCTCAGCCGGCACCTAGGGAAGCCTACCAAATCTGTGCATTTCTGAAAACTAGAGACCCCGGGGAATCCAAGATGGGGTGACTTGTGGGGCTCTCACCAGGTTCTGTTATCCAGAATCCTTTGCAAACCTCAAAATATGGCTAAAAAAATACTTTTTCCTCACATTTCGGTGACAGAGAGTTCTGGAATCTGAGAGGAGCCACAAATTTCTTTCCACCCAGCGTTCCAACCAGTGTCCCAATAATACTGGTACTTCACTTGTGTGGGTAGGACTAGTGCCCGTTACAGGAAATGCCCAAAAATACAAAGTGGACACATGACATTTTCTCAAAGAAAACAGAGGTGTTTTTTGCAAAGTGCCTACCTGTGGATTTTGGCTTCTAGCTCAGCCGGCACCTAGGGAAACCCACCAAACCTGTGCATTTTTTAAAACTAGAGACCTAGGGGAATCTAAGATGGGGTGAATTGTGGGGCTCTCACCAGGTTCTGTTACCCAGAATCCTTTGCAAATTTCCAAATTTGGCTAAAAAAACACTTTTTCCTCACATTTCGGTGACAGAAAGTTCTGGAATCTGCGAGGAGCCATAAATTTCCTTCCACCCAGCGCTCCACTAAGTCTCTCGATAAAAATTGTACCTTACTTGTGTGGGTAGGCCTAGTATCCGCAACATGAAATGCCCCAAAACACAACATGGACACATCATATTTTTCCACAGAAAACAGAGGTGTTTTTTGCAAAGTGCCTACCTGTAGATTTTGGCCTCTAGCTCTGCCAGCACCTAAGGAAACCTACCATACCTGTGCATTTAAAAAAAATAGAGACCTAGGGGAATCCAAGATGGGGTGACTTGTGGGGCTCTCACCAGGTTCCATTACCCAGAATCCTTTCCATACATCAAACTGTGGCAAAAAAACACTTTTTCCTCACATTTCGGTGACAGAAAGTTCTGGAATCTGAGAGGAACCATAAATTTCCTTCCACCCAGCGTTCCCCCATGTCACCCGATAAAAATTGTACCTAACTTGTGTGGGTAGGCCTAGTGCCCGTGACATGAAATGCCCCAAAACACAACATGGACACATCACATTTTTCCACAGAAAACAGAGGTGTTTTCTGCTAAGTGCCTACCTGTGGATTTTGGAATCTAGCTCAGCCGGCACCTAGGGAAGCCTACCAAATCTGTGCATTTCAGAAAACTAGAGACCCCGGGGAATCCAAGATGGGGTGACTTGTGGGGCTCTCACCAGGTTCTGTTATCCAGAATCCTTTGCAAACCTCAAAATATGGCTAAAAAAATACTTTTTCCTCACATTTCGGTGACAGAGAGTTCTGGAATCTGAGAGGAGCCACAAATTTCTTTCCACCCAGCGTTCCAACCAGTGTCCCAATAATACTGGTACTTCACTTGTGTGGGTAGGACTAGTGCCCGTTACAGGAAATGCCCAAAAATACAAAGTGGACACATGACATTTTCTCAAAGAAAACAGAGGTGTTTTTTGCAAAGTGCCTACCTGTGGATTTTGGCTTCTAGCTCAGCCGGCACCTAGGGAAACCCACCAAACCTGTGCATTTTTTAAAACTAGAGACCTAGGGGAATCTAAGATGGGGTGAATTGTGGGGCTCTCACCAGGTTCTGTTACCCAGAATCCTTTGCAAATTTCAAAATTTGGCTAAAAAAACACTTTTTCCTCACATTTCGGTGACAGAAAGTTCTGGAATCTGCGAGGAGCCATAAATTTCCTTCCACCCAGCGCTCCACTAAGTCTCTCGATAAAAATTGTACCTTACTTGTGTGGGTAGGCCTAGTATCCGCAACATGAAATGCCCCAAAACACAACATGGACACATCATATTTTTCCACAGAAAACAGAGGTGTTTTTTGCAAAGTGCCTACCTGTAGATTTTGGCCTCTAGCTCTGCCAGCACCTAAGGAAACCTACCATACCTGTGCATTTAAAAAAATAGAGACCTAGGGGAATCCAAGATGGGGTGACTTGTGGGGGCTCTCAGCAGGTTCCATTACCCAGAATCCTTTCCATACATCAAACTGTGGCAAAAAAACACTTTTTCCTCACATTTCGGTGACAGAGAGTTCTGGAATCTGAGAGGAGCCACAAATTTTCTTCCACCCAGCCTTCCCCCAAGTCCCCCGATAAAACTGGTACCACACTTGTTTGGGTAGGCCTAGTGCCCGCGACAGGAAATGACCCAAAATACACAGTGGACACATCACATTTTCTCGAAGAAAACAGAGGTGTTTTTTGCAAAGTGCTGACCTGTGGATTCCGCCTTCTAGCTCAGCCGGCACCTAGGGAAACCTACCAAACCTGTGCATTTTGAAAACTAGAGACCTAGGGAAATCCAAGATGGGGTGACTTGTGGGCCTCGCACTAGGTTATGTTACCCAGAATCTTTTGGGAACCTCAAAATGTGGCTAAAAAAACACTTTTTCCTCACATTTCAGTGACAGAGAGTTCTGGAATCTGTGAGGAGCTACAAATTTCCTTCCACACAGCGTTCCACAAAGTCCCCCAATAAAACTGGTACCACACTTGTGTGGGTAGGCCTAGTGCCCGCGACAGGAAATGCCCCAAAACACAACATGGACACATCACATTTTTCCACAGAAAACAGAGGTGTTTTCTGCAAAGTGCCTGCCTGTGGATTTTGGCGTCTAGCTCAGCTGGCACCTAAGGAAATCTACAAAATCTGTGCATTTTTGAAAAATAGAGACCTAGGGGAATCCAAGATGAGGTGACTTGTGGGGCTCTCACCAGGTTCTGTTACCCAGAATCCATTGCAAACCTCAAAATATGGCTAAAAAAATACTTTTTCCTCACATTTCGGTGACAGAGAGTTCTGGAATCTGAGAGGAGCCACAAATGTCCTTCCACATAGCGTTCCCCCAAGTCTCTCGATAAAAATGATACCTCACTTGTGTGGGTAGGCCTAGTGCCCGCGACAGGAAATGCCCCAAAATACAAAGTGGACACGTGACATTTTCACAAAGAAAACAGAGGTGTTTTTTTGCAAAGTGCCTACCTGTGGATTTTGGCTTCTAGCTCAGCCGGCACCTAGGGAAACCCACCAAACCTTTGCATTTTTTAAAACTAGAGACCCAAGGGAATCTAAGATGGGGTGACTTGTGGGGCTCTCACCAGGTTACGTTACCCAGAATCCATTGCAAACCTCAAAATATGGCTAAAAAAACACTTTTTCCTCACATTTCGGTGACAGAGAGTTCTGGAATCTGAAAGGAGCCACAAATGTCCTTCCACCCAGCGTTCCCCCAAGTCTCTCGATAAAAGTGATACCTCACTTGTGTGGGTAGGCCTAGTGCCCGCGACAGGAAATGCCCCAAAATACAAAGTGGACACATCACATTTTCACAAAGAAAACAGAGGTGTTTTTTGCAAAGTGCCTACCTGTGGATTTTGCTTTCTAGCTCAGCCAGCACCTAGGGAAACCCACCAAACCTGTGCATTTTTTAAAACTAGAGACCTAGGGGAATCTAAGATGGGGTGACTTGTGGGGCTCTCACCAGGTTCTGTTACCCAGAATCCTTTGCAAATCTCAAAATTTGGCTAAAAAAACACTTTTTCCTCACATTTCGGTGACAGAAAGTTCTGGAATCTGAGAGGAACCATAAATTTCCTTCCACCCACCGTTCCCCCAAGTTTCCCGATAAAAATGGTACCTCACTTGTGTGGGTAGGCCTAGTGCACGCAACAGGAAATGCCCAAAAACACAACATGGACACATCACATTTTTTCACAGAAAACAGAGGTGTTTTTTGCAAAGTGCCTACCTGTGGATTTTAGCATCTAGCTCAGCCGGAACCTAAGGAAACCTACCAAACCTGTGATTTTTTTTAAACTAGAGACCTAGGGCAATCCAAGATGGGGTGACATGTGGGGCTCTCACCAGGTTCTGTTACCCAGAATCCTTTGCAAATCTCAAAATTTGACTAAAAAAAACACTTTTTCCTCACATTTCGGTGACAGAAAGTTCTGGAATCTGAGAGGAACCATAAATTTCCTTCCACCCAGCGTTCCCCCATGTCACCCGATAAAAATTGTACCTAACTTGTGTGGGTAGGCCTAGTGCCCGCGACATGAAATGACCCAAAACACAACATGGAGACATCACATTTTTCCACAAAAAACAGAGGTGTTTTCTGCTAAGTGCCTACCTGTGGATTTTGGCATCTAGCTCAGCCGGCACCTAGGGAAGCCTACCAAATCTGTGCATTTCTGAAAACTAGAGACCCCGGGGAATCCAAGATGGGGTGACTTGTGGGGCTCTCACCAGGTTCTGTTATCCAGAATCCTTTGCAAACCTCAAAATATGGCTAAAAAAATACTTTTTCCTCACATTTCGGTGACAGAGAGTTCTGGAATCTGAGAGGAGCCACAAATTTCCTTCCACACAGCGTTCCAACCAGTGTCCCAATAATACTGGTACTTCACTTGTGTGGGTAGGCCTAGTGCCCGTTACAGGAAATGCCCCAAAATACAAAGTGGACACATGACATTTTCTCAAAGAAAACAGAGGTGTTTTTTGCAAAGTGCCTACCTGTGGATTTTGGCTTCTAGCTCAGCCGGCACCTAGGGAATCCCACCAAACCTGTGCATTTTTTAAAAATAGAGACCTAGGGGAATCTAAGATGGGGTGACTTGTGGGGCTCTCACCAGGTTCTGTTACCCAGAATCCTTTGCAAATTTCAAAATTTGGCTAAAAAAACACTTTTTCCTCACATTTCGGTGACAGAAAGTTCTGGAATCTGATAGGAACCATAAATTTCCTTCCACCCAGCGCTCCACTAAGTCTCTCGATAAAAATTGTACCTCACTTGTGTGGGTAGGCCTTGTGCCCACAACAGGAAATGCCTTAAAACACAACATGGACACATCACGTTTTTCCACAGAAAACAGAGGTGTTTTTTGCAAGGTGCCTACCTGTGGATTTTGGCTGCTAGCTCAGCCGGCACCTAGGCAAAGCCACCAAACCTGTGCATTTTTGAAAACTAGAGACCTAGGAGAATCCAAGATGGGGTGAATTGGGGGGCTCGCACTAGGTTCTGTTACCCAGAAGCCTTTGCAAACCTCAAAATGTGTCTAAAAAAACACTTTTTCCTCACATTTCGGTGACAGAAAGTTCTGGAATCTGGAGGAGCCATAAATTTCCTTACACCCAGCGTGCCCCCAAGTCTCCCGATAAAAATGGTACCTTACTTGTGTGGGTAGGCCTAGTACCCGCAACAGGAAATGCCCCAAAACACAACATGGACACATCAAATTTTTCCACAGAAAACAGAGGTGTTTTTTGCAAAGTGCCTACCTGTAGATTTTGGCCTCTAGCTCTGCCAGCACCTAAGGAAACCTACCATACCTGCGCATTTAAAAAAAATAGAGACCTAGGGGAATCCAAGATGGGGTGACTTGTGGGGCTCTCACCAGGTTCCAATACCCAGAATCCTTTCCAAACATCAAACTTTGGCAAAAAAACACTTTTTCCTCACATTTCGGTGACAGAGAGTTCTGGAATCTGAGAGGAGCCACAAATTTTCTTCCACCCAGCCTTCCCACAAGTCCCCCGATAAAACTGGTACCACACTTGTTTGGGTAGGCCTAGTGCCCGCGACAGGAAATGACCCAAAATACACAGTGGACACATCACAGTTTCTCGAAGAAAACAGAGGTGTTTTTTGCAAAGTGCCGACCTGTGGATTCCGCCTTCTAGCTCAGCCGGCACCTAGGGAAACCTACCAAACCTGTGCATTTTGAAAACTAGAGACCTAGGGAAATCCAAGATGGGGTGACTTGTGGGCCTTGCACTAGGTTATGTTACCAAGAATCCTTTGCGAACCTGAAAATGTGGCTAAAAAAACACTTTTTCCTCACATTTCGGTGACAGAGAGTTCTGGATTCTGAGAGGAGCCACAAATTTCCTTCCACACAGCGTCCCCCAAGTCTCTCAATAAAACTGGTACCTCACTTGCGTGGGTAGGCCTAGTGCCCGCGACAGGAAATGCCCCAAAACACAACATGGACACATCACATTTTTCCACAGAAAACAGAGGTGTTTTCTGCAAAGTGCCTGCCTGTGGATTTTGGCGTCTAGCTCAGCTGGCACCTAAGGAAATCTACAAAATCTGTGCATTTTTGAAAAATAGAGACCTAGGGGAATCCAAGATGGGGTGACTTGTGGGGCTCTCACCAGGTTCTGTCACCCCGAATCCATTGCAAACCTCAAAATATGGCTAAAAAAATACTTTTTCCTCACATTTCGGTGACAGAGAGTTCTGGAATCTGAAAGGAGCCACAAATGTCCTTCCACATAGCGTTCCCCCAAGTCTCTCGATAAAAATGATACCTCACTTGTGTGGGTAGGCCTAGTGCCCGCGACAGCAAATGCCCCAAAATACAAAGTGGACACATCACATTTTCACAAAGAAAACAGAGGTGTTTTTTCCAAAGTGCCTACCTGTGGATTTTGGCTTCTAGCTCAGCCGGCACCTAGGGAAACCCACCAAACCTGTGCATTTTTTAAAACTTGAGACCCAAGGGAATCTAAGATGGGGTGACTTGTGGGGCTCTCACCAGGTTCTGTTACCCAGAATCCTTTGCAAATCTCAAAATTTGGCTAACAAAACACTTTTTCCTCACATTTCGGTGACAGAAAGTTCTGGAATCTGAGAGGAACCATAAATTTCCTTCCACACAGCGTGCCCCCAGGTCTCCCTATAAAAATGGTACCTCACTTGTGTGGGTAGGCCTAGTGCCCGCAACAGGAAATGCCCCAAAACACAACATGGACACATCACATTTTTCCACAGAAAACAGAGGTGTTTTTTGCAAAGTGCCTACCTGTGGATTTTGGCCTCTAGCTCTGCCAGCACCTAAGGAAACCTACCATACCTGTGCATTTTTAAAAAAATAGAGACCTATCTGAATCCAAGATGGGGTGTCTTGTGGGGCTCTCACCAGGTCCCATTACCCAGAATCCTTTCCAAGCATGAAACTTTGGCAAAAAAACACTTTTTCCTCACATTTCGGTGACATAGAGTTCTGGAATCTGAGAGTAGCCACAAATTTTCTTCCACTCAGCGTTCCCCCAAGTCCCCTGATAAAACTGGTACCACACTTGTGTGGGTAGGCCTAGTGCCCGCGACAGGAAATGCCCCAAAATACACAGTGGACACATCACATTGTTTCAAAGCAAACAGAGGTGTTTTTTGCAAAGTGCCGACCTGTGGATTCCGCCTTCTAGCCCAGCGGGCACCTAGGGAAACCTACCAAACCTGTGCATTTTGAAAACTAGTGACCTAAGGAAATCCAAGATGGGCTGACTTGTGGGCCTTGCACTAGGTTATGTTACCCAGAATCCTTTGGGAACCTCAAAATGTGGCTAAAAAAAACACTTTTTCCTCACATTTCGGTGACAGAGAGTTCTGGAATCTGTGAGGAGCCACAAATTTCCTTCCACACAGCGTTCCACAAAGTCCCCCAATAAAACTGGTACCTCACTTGTGTGGGTAGGCCTAGTGCCCGCGACAGGAAATGCCCAAAAACACAACATGGACACATCACATTTTTCCACAGAAAACGGAGGTGTTTTCTGCAAAGTGCCTGCCTGTGGATTTTGGCGTCTAGCTCAGCTGGCACCTAAGGAAACCTACAAAATCTGTGCATTTTTGAAAAATCGAGACATAGGGGAATCCAAGATGGGGTGACTTGTGGGGCTCTCACCAGGTTCTGTTACCCAGAATCCATTGCAAACCTCAACATATGGCTGAAAAAATACTTTTTCCTCACATTTCGGTGACAGAGAGTTCTGGAATCTGAAAGGAGCCACAAATGTCCTTCCACCCAGCGTTCCCCAAGTCTCTCGATAAAAATGATACCTCACTTGTGTGGGTAGGCCTAGTTCCCGCGACAGGAAATGCCCCAAAATACTAAGTGGACACATTACATTTTTCACAAAGAAAACAGAGGAGTTTTTTGCAAAGTGCCTACCTGTGGATTTTAGCTTCTAGCTCAGCCGGCACCTAGGGAAACACACCAAACCTGTGCATTTTTTTAAACTAGAGACCTAGGGGAATCTAAGATGGGCTGACTTGTGGGGCTCTCACCAGGTTCTGTTACCCAGAATCCTTTGCAAATCTCAGAATTTGGCTAAAAAAAGACTTTTTCCTCACATTTCGGTGACAGAAAGTTCTGGAATCTGAGAGGAGCCACAAATTTCCTTCCACCCAGCGTTCCAACCAGTGTCCCGATAAAACTGGTGCCTCACTTGTGTGGGTAGGCCTAGTGCCCGTGACAGGAAATAACTAAAAATACTAAGTGGACACATCACATTTTCTCAAAGAAAACAGAGGTGTTTTTTGCAAAGTACCTACCTGTGGATTTTGGCTGCTAGATCAGCCGGCACCTAGGGAAACATACCAAAACTGTACATTTTTTAAAACTAGAGACCGAGAGGAATCCAAGATGGGGTGACTTGTGGGGCTCTCACCATGTTCTATTACCCAGAATCCTTTGCAAATCTCAAAATTTGGCTAAAAAAACACTTTTTCCTCACATTTCGGTGACAGAAAGTTCTGGAATCTGAGAGGAACCATAAATTTCCTTCCACCCAGCGTGCAACCAAGTCTCCCGATAAAAATGGTACCTCACTTGTGTGGGTAGGGTTAGTGCCCGCAACAGGAAATGCCCCAAAACACAACATGGACATATCAAATTTTTCCACAGAAAACAGAGGTGTTTTTTGCAAATTGCCTACCTTTGGATTTTGGCCTCTAGCTCTGCCAGCACCTTAGGAAACCTACCATACCTGTGCATTTAAAAAAAAATAGAGACCTAGGGGAATCCAAGATGAGATGACTTGTGGGGCTCTCACCAGGTCCCATTACCAAGAATCCTCTCCAAACATCAAACTTTGGAAAAAAAACACTTTTTCCTCAGATTTCGGTGACATAGAGTTCTGGAATCTGAGAGTAGCCACAAATTTTCTTCCACCCAGCGTTCCCCCAAGTCCCCCGTTAAAACTGGTACCACACCTGTGTGGGTAAGCCTAGTGCCCGCGACAGGAAATGCCCCAAAATACACAGTGGACACATCACATTTTTTCAAAGCAAACAGACGTGTTTTTGCAAAGTGCCGACCTGTGGATTACGCCTTCTAGCCCAGCGGGCACCTAGGGAAACCTACCAAATCTGTGCATTTTGAAAACTAGTGACCTAAGGAAATCCAAGATGGGCTGACTTGTGGGCCTCGCACTAGGTTATGTTACCCAGAATCCTTTGGGAACCTCAAAATGTGGCTAAAAAAACACTTTTTCCTCACATGTCGGTGACAGAGAGTTTTGGAATCTGTGAGGAGCCACAAATTTCCTTCCACACAGCGTTCCACAAAGTCCCCCAATAAAACTGGTACCTCACTTGTGTGGGTAGGCCTAGTGCCCGCGACAGGAAATGCCCCAAAACACAACATGGACACATCACATTTTTCCACAGAAAACGGAGGTGTTTTCTGCAAAGTGCCTGCCTGTGGATTTTGGCGTCTAGCTCAGCTGGCACCTAAGGAAACCTACAAAATCTGTGCATTTTGGAAAAATAGAGACCTAGGGGAATCCAAGATGGGGTGACTTGTGGGGCTCTCACCAGGTTCTGTTACCCAGAATCCATTGCAAACCTGAAAATATGGCTAATAAAATACTTTTTCCTCACATTTGGGTGACAGAGAGTTCTGGAATCTGAAAGGAGCCACAAATGTCCTTCCACCCAGCGTTCCCCCAAGTCTCTCGATAAAAATGATACCTCACTTGTGTGGGTAGGCCTAATTCCCGCGACAGGAAATGCCCCAAAATACAAAGTGGACACATCACATTTTTCACAAAGAAAACAGAGGGGTTTTTTGCAAAGTGCCTACCTGTGGATTCCGCCTTCTAGCTCAGCCGGCACCTAGGGAAACCTACCAAACCTGTGCATTTTGAAAACTAGAGACCTAGGGAAATCCAAGATGGGGTGACTTGTGGGCATCGCACTAGGTTATGTTACCAAGAATCCTTTGCGAACCTCAAAATGTGGCTAAAAAAACACTTTTTCCTCACATTTCGGTAACAGAGAGTTCTGGAATCTCAGAGGAGCCACAAATTTCCTTCCACACAGCGTTCCCCCAAGTCCCCCAATAAAACTGGTACCTCACTTGTGTGGGTAGGCCTAGTGCCCGCGACAGGAAATGCCCCAAAACACAACATGGACACATCACATTTTTCCACAGAAAACAGAGGTGTTTCCTGCAAAGTGCTGCCTGTGGATTTTGGCGTCTAGCTCAGCTGGCACCTAAGGAAATCTACAAAATCTGTGCATTTTTGAAAAATAGAGACCTAGGGGAATCCAAGATGGGGTGACTTGTGGGGCTCTCACCAGGTTCTGTTACCCAGAATCCATTGCAAACCTCAAAATATGGCTAAAAAAATACTTTTTCCTCACATTTCGGTGACAGAGAGTTCTGGAATCTGAAAGGAGCCACAAATGTCTTTCCACCCAGCGTTCCCCCAAGTCTATCGATAAAAATGATACCTCACTTGTGTGGGTAGGCCTAGTGCCCGCGACAGGAAATGCCCCAAAATACAAAGTGGACACATCACATTTTCACAAAGAAAACAGAGGTGTTTTTTGCAAAGTGCCTACCTGTGGATTTTGGCTTCTAGCTCAGCCGGCACCTAGGGAAACCCACCAAACCTGTGTATTTTTTAAAACTAGAGACCTAGGGGAATCTAAGATGGGGTTACTTGTGGGGCTCTCACCAGGTTCTGTTACCCAGAATCCTTTGCAAATCACAAAATTTGGCTAAAAAAACACTTTTCCTCACATTTCGGTGACAGAAAGTTCTCGAATCTGAGACGAACCATAAATTTCCTTCCACCCAGCGTGCCCCCAAGTCTCCCGATAAAAATGGTACCTCACTTGTGTGGGTAGGCCTAGTGCCCGCAACAGGAAATACCCCAAAACACAACATGGACACATCACATTTTTCCACAGAAAACAGAGGTGTTTTTTGCAAAGTGCCTACCTGTGGATTTTGGCCTCTAGCTCTGCCAGCACCTAAGGAAACCTACCATACCTGTGCATTTTAAAAAAAATAGAGACATAGGGGAATCCAAGATGGGGTGACTTGTGGGGCTCTTACCAGGTCCCATTACCCAGAATCCTTTCCAAACATCAAACTTTGGCAAAAAAACACTTTTTCCTCACATTTCGGTGACATAGAGTTCTGGAATCTGAGAGTAGCCACAAATTTTCTTCCACCCAGCGTTCCCCCAAGTCCCCCGTTAAAACTGGTACCACACCTGTGTGAGTAAGCCTAGTGCCCGCGACAGGAAATGCCCCAAAATACACAGTGGACACATCACATTTTTTCAAAGCAAACAGAGGTGTTTTTGCAAAGTGCCGACCTGTGGATTCCGCCTTCTAGCGCAGCGGGCACCTAGGGAAACCTACCAAATCTGTGCATTTTGAAAACTAGTGACCTAAGGAAATCCAAGATGGGCTGACTTGTGGGCCTCGCACTAGGTTATGTTACCCAGAATCCTTTGGGAACCTCAAAATGTGGCTAAAAAAACACTTTTTCCTCACATTTCGGTGACAGAGAGTTTTGGAATCTGTGAGGAGCCACAAATTTCCTTCCACACAGCGTTCCACAAAGTCCCCCAATAAAACTGGTACCTCACTTGTGTGGGTAGGCCTAGTGCCCGCGACAGGAAATGCCCCAAAACACAACATGGACACATCACATTTTTCCACAGAAAACGGAGGTGTTTTCTGCAAAGTGCCTGCCTGTGGATTTTGGCGTCTAGCTCAGCTGGCACCTAAGGAAACCTACAAAATCTGTGCATTTTTGAAAAATAGAGACATAGGGGAATCCAAGATGGAGTGACTTGTGGGGCTCTCACCAGGTCCCATTACCCAGAATCCTTTCCAAACATCAAACTTTGGCAAAAAAACACTTTTTCCTCACATTTCGGTGACATAGAGTTCTGGAATCTGAGAGTAGCCACAAATTTTCTTCCACCCAGCGTTCCCCCAAGTCCCCCGTTAAAACTGGTACCACACCTGTGTGGGTAAGCCTAGTGCCCGCGACAGGAAATGCCCCAAAATACACAGTGGACACATCACATTTTTTCAAAGCAAACAGAGGTGTTTTTGCAAAGTGCCGACCTGTGGATTCCGCCTTCTAGCCCAGCGGGCACCTAGGGAAACCTACCAAATCTGTGCATTTTGAAAACTAGTGACCTAAGGAAATCCAAGATGGGCTGACTTGTGGGGCTCTCACCAGGTTCTGTTACCCAGAATCCATTGCAAACCTCAAAATATGGGTAAAAAAATACTTTTTCCTTACATTTCGTTGACAGAGAGTTCTGGAATCTGAAAGGAGCCACAAATGTCCATCCACCCAGCATTACCCCAAGTCTCTCGATAAAAATGATACCTTACTTGTGTGGGTAGGCCTAGTGCCCGCGACAGGAAATGCCCCAAAATACAAAGTGGACACATCACATTTTCACAAAGAAAACAGAGGTGTTTTTTGCAAAGTGCCTACCTCTGGATTTTGGATTCTAGCTCAGCCGGCACCTAGGGAAACCCACCAAACCTGTGCATTTTTTAAAACTAGAGACCTAGGGAAATCTAAGATGGGGTGACTTGTGGGGCTCTCACCAGGTTCTGTTACCCAGAATCCTTTGCAAATCTCAAAATTTGGCTAAAAAAACACTTTTTCCTCACATTTCGGTGACAGAAAGTTCTGGAATCTGAGAGGAACCATAATTTTCCTTCCACCCAGCGTGCCCCCAAGTCTCCCGATAAAAATGGTACCTCACTTGTGTGGGTAGGCCTAGTGCCCGCAACAGGAAATGCCCCAAAACACAACATAAACACATCACATTTTTCCACAGAAAACAGAGGTGTTTTTTGCAAAGTGCCTACCTGTGGATTTTGGCCTCTAGCTCTGCCAGCACCTAAGGAAACCTACCATACCTGTGCATTTTAAACAAAATAGAGACATAGGGGAATCCAAGATGGGGTGACTTGTGGGGCTCTCACCAGGTCCCATTACCCAGAATCCTTTCCAAACATCAAACTTTGGCAAAAAAACACTTTTTCCTCACATTTCGGTGACATAGAGTTCTGGAATCTGAGAGTAGCCACAAATTTTCTTCCACCCAGCGTTCCCCCAAGTCCCCCGTTAAAACTGGTACCACACCTGTGTGGGTAAGCCTAGTGCCCGCGACAGGAAAAGCCCCAAAATACACAGTGGACACATCACATTTTTTCAAAGCAAACAGAGGTGTTTTTGCAAAGTGCCGACCTGTGGATTCCGCCTTCTAGCCCAGCTGGCACCTAGGGAAACCTACCAAATCTGTGCATTTTGAAAACTAGTGACCTAAGGAAATCCAAGATGGGCTGACTTGTGGGCCTCGCACTAGGTTATGTTACCCAGAATCCTTTGGGAACCTCAAAATGTGGCTAAAAAAACACTTTTTCCTCACATTTCGGTGACAGAGAGTTTTGGAATCTGTGAGGAGCCACAAATTTCCTTCCACACAGCGTTCCACAAAGTCCCCCAATAAAACTGGTACCTCACTTGTGTGGGTAGGCCTAGTGCCCGCGACAGGAAATGCCCCAAAACACAACATGGACACATCACATTTTTCCACAGAAAACGGAGGTGTTTTCTGCAAAGTGCCTGCCTGTGGATTTTGGCGTCTAGCTCAGCTGGCACCTAAGGAAACCTACAAAATCTGTGCATTTTTGAAAAATAGAGACCTAGGGGAATCCAAGATGGGGTGACTTGTGGGGCTCTCACCAGGTTCTGTTACCCAGAATCCATTGCAAACCTCAAAATATGGCTAATAAAATACTTTTTCCTCACATTTGGGTGACAGAGAGTTCTGGAATCTGAAAGGAGCCACAAATGTCCTTCCACCCAGCGTTCCCCCAAGTCTCTCGATAAAAATTATACCTCACTTGTGTGGGTAGGCCTAGTTCCCGCGACAGGAAATGCCCCAAAATACAAAGTGGACACATCACATTTTTCACAAAGACAACAGAGGGGTTTTTTGCAAAGTGCCTACCTGTGGATTCCGCCTTCTAGCTCAGCCGGCACCTAGGGAAACCTACCAAACCTGTGCATTTTGAAAACTAGAGACCTAGGGAAATCCAAGATGGGGTGACTTGTGGGCGTCTCACTAGGTTATGTTACCAAGAATCCTTTGCGAACCTCAAAATGTGGCTAAAAAAACACTTTTTCCTCACATGTCGGTGACAGAGAGTTTTGGAATCTGTGAGGAGCCACAAATTTCCTTCTACACAGCGTTCCACAAAGTCCCCCAATAAAACTGGTACCTCACTTGTGTGGGTAGGCCTAGTTCCCGCGACAGGAAATGCCCCAAAACACAACATGGACACATCACATTTTTCCACAGAAAAACGGAGGTGTTTTCTGCAAAGTGCCTGCCTGTGGATTTTGGCGTCTAGCTCAGCTGGCACCTAAGGAAACCTACAAAATCTGTGCATTTTTGAAAAATAGAGACCTAGGGGAATCCAAAATGGGGTGACTTGTGGGGCTCTCACCAGGTTCTGTTACCCAGAATCCATTGCAAACCTCAAAATATGGCTAAAAAAATACTTTTTCCTCACATCTCGGTGACAGAGAGTTCTGGAATCTGAAAGGAGCCACAAATGTCTTTCCACCCGGCGTTCCCCCAAGTCTCTCGATAAAAATGATACCTCACTTGTGTGGGTAGGCATAGTGCCCGCGACAGGAAATGCCCCAAAATACAAAGTGGACACATCACATTTTCACAAAGAAAACAGAGGTGTTTTTTGCAAAGTGCCTACCTGTGGATTTTGGCTTCTAGCTCAGCCGGCACCTAGGGAAACCCACCAAACCTGTGTATTTTTTAAAACTAGAGACCTAGGGGAATCTAAGATGGGGTGACTTGTGGGGCTCTCACCAGATTCTGTTACCCAGAATCCTTTGCAAATCTCAAAATTTGGCTAAAAAAACACTTTTCCTCACATTTCGGTGACAGAAAGTTCTGGAATCTGAGAGGAACCATAAATTTCCTTCCACCCAGCGTGCCCCCAAGTCTCCCGATAAAAATGGTACCTCACTTGTGTGGGTAGGCCTAGTGCCCGCAACAGGAAATACCCCAAAACACAACATGGACACATCACATTTTTCCACAGAAAACAGAGGTGTTTTTTGCAAAGTGCCTACCTGTGGATTTTGGCCTCTAGCTCTGCCAGCACCTAAGGAAACCTACCATACCTGTGCATTTTTTAAAAAATAGAGACCTAGGGGAATCCAAGATGGGGTGACTTGTGGGGCTCTCACCAGGTCCCATTACCCAGAATCCTTTCCAAACATCAAACTTTGGCAAAAAAACACTTTTTCCTCACATTTCGGTGACTTAGAGTTCTGGAATCTGAGAGTAGCCACAAATTTTCTTCCACCCAGCGTTCCCCCAAATCCCCCGATAAAACTGGTACCACACTTGTGTGGGTAGGCCTAGTGCCCGCGACAGGAAATGCCCCAAAATACACAGTGGACACATCACATTTTTTCAAAGCAAACAGAGGTGTTTTTTGCAAAGTGCCGACCTGTGGATTCCGCCTTCTAGCCCAGCGGGCACCTAGGGAAACCTACCAAACCTGTGCATTTTGAAAACTAGTGACCTAAGGAAATCCAAGATGGGCTGACTTGTGGGCTCGCACTAGGTTATGTTACCCAGAATCCTTTGGGAACCTCAAAATGTGGCTAAAAAAACACTTTTTCATCACATTTCGGTGACAGAGAGTTCTGGAATCTGTGAGGAGCTACAAATTTCCTTCCACACAGCGTTCCACAAAGTCCCCAAATAAAACTGGTACCTCACTTGTGTGGGTAGGCCTAGTGCCCGCGACAGGAAATGCCCCAAAACACAACAATGACACATCACATTTTTCCACAGAAAACGGAGGTGTTTTCTGCAAAGTGCCTGCCTGTGGATTTTGGCGTCTAGCTCAGCTGGCACCTAAGGAAACCTACAAAATCTGTGCATTTTTGAAATATAGAGACCTAGGAGAATCCAAGATGGGGTGACTTGTGGGGCTCTCAACAGGTTCTGTTACCCAGACTCCATTGCAAACCTCAAAATATGGCTAAAAAAATACTTTTTCCTCACATTTCGGTGACAGAGAGTTCTGGAATCTGAAAGGAGCCACAAATGTCCTTCAACCCAGCGTTCCCCCAAGTCTCTCGATAAAAATGATACCTCACTTGTGTGGGTAGGCCTAGTTCCCGCGACAGGAAATGCCCCAAAATACAAAGTGGACACATCACATTTTTCACAAAGAAAACGGAGGAGTTTTTTGCAAAGTCCTACCTGTGGATTTTAGCTTCTAGCTCAGCCGGCACCTAGGGAAACACACCAAACCTGTGCATTTTTTGAAACTAGAGACCTAGGGGTTTCTAAGATGGGGTGACTTGTGGGGCTCTCACCAGGTTCTGTTACCCAGAATCCTTTGCAAATCTCAGAATTTGGGTAAAAAAAGACTTTTTCCTCACATTTCGGTGACAGAAAGTTCTGGAATCTGAGAGGAGCCACAAATTTCCTTCCACCCAGCGTTCCAACCAGTGTCCCGATAAAACTGGTACCTCACTTGTGTGGGTAGGCCTAGTGCCCATGACAGGAAATGCCCAAAAATACTAAGTGGACACATCACATTTTCTCAAAGAAAACAGAGGTGTTTTTTGCAAAGTGCCTACCTGTGGATTTTGGCTGCTAGATCAGCCGGTACCTAGGGAAACCTACCAAAACTGTACATTTTTTACAACTAGAGACCGAGAGGAATCCAAGATGGGGTGACTTGTGGGGCTCTCACCAGGTTCTGTTACCCAGAATCCATTGCAAACCTCAAAATATGGCTAAAACAATTATTTTTCCTCACATTTCGGTGACAGAAAGTTCTGGAATCTGAAAGGAGCCACAAATGTCCTTCCACCCAGCGTTCCCCCAAGTCTCTCGATAAAAATGATACCTCACTTGTTTGGGTAGGCCTAGTTCCCGCGACAGGAAATGCCCCAAAATACAAAGCTTGACACATCACATTTTTCACAAAGAAAACAGAGGTGTTTTTTGCAAAGTGCCTACCTGTGGATTCCGCCTTCTAGCTCAGCCGGCACCTAGGGAAACCTACCAAACCTGTGCATTTTGAAAACTAGAGACCTAGGGAAATCCAAGATGGGGTGACTTGTGGGCCTCGCACTAGGTTATGTTACCAAGAATCCTTTGCGAACCTCAAAATGTGGCTAAAAAAACACTTTTTCCTCACATTTCGGTGACAGAGAGTTCTGGAATCTGAGAGGAGCCACACATTTCCTTCTACCCAGCGCTCCACTAAGTCTATCGATAAAAATGGTACCTCACTTGTGTGGGTAGGCCTAGTGCCCGCGACAGGAAATGCCCCAAAACACAACATGGACACATCACATTTTTCCACAGAAAACAGAGGTGTTTTTTGCAAAGTGCCTACCTGTGGATTTTGGCCTCTGGCTCTGCCAGCACCTAAGGAAACGTACCATACCTGTCCATTTAAAAAAATAGAGACCTAGGGGAATCCAAGATGTGGTGACTTGTGGGGCTCTCACCAGGTTCCATTACCCAGAATCCTTTCCAAACATCAAACTTTGGCAAAAAAACACTTTTTCCTCACATTTCGGTGACAGAGAGTTCTGGAATCTGAGAGGAGCAACACATTTTCTTCCACCCAGCATTCCCCAAGTCACCCGATAAAACTGGTACCTCATTTGTGTGGGTAGGCCTAGTGCTCGCGACAGGAAATGCCCCAAAACACAACATGGAGACATCACATTTTTCCACAGAAAACAGAGGTGTTTTCTGCAAAGTGCCTGCCTGTAGATTCCGCCTTCTAGCTCAGCCGGCACCTAGGGAAACCTACCAAACCTGTGCATTTTGAAAACTAGAGACCAGGGAAATCTAAGATGGGGTGACTTGTGGGCCTCGCACTAGGTTATGTTACCCAGAATCCTTTGCGAACCTCAAAATGTGGCTAAAAAAACACTTTTTCCTCACATTTCGGTGACAGAGAGTTCTGGAATCTGAGAGGAGCCACACATTTCCTTCTACCCAGCGCTCCACTAAGTCTATCGATAAAAATGGTACCTCACTTGTGTGGGTAGGCCTAGTGCCCGCGACAGGAAATGCCCCAAAACACAACATGGACACATCACATTTTTCCACAGAAAACAGAGGTGTTTTTTGCAAAGTGCCTACCTGTGGATTTTGGCCTCTGGCTCTGCCAGCACCTAAGGAAACGTACCATACCTGTCCATTTAAAAAAAATAGAGACCTAGGGGAATCCAAGATGTGGTGACTTGTGGGGCTCTCACCAGGTTCCATTACCCAGAATCCTTTCCAAACATCAAACTTTGGCAAAAAAACACTTTTTCCTCACATTTCGGTGACAGAGAGTTCTGGAATCTGAGAGGAGCAACAAATTTTCTTCCACCCAGCATTCCCCCAAGTCCCCCGATAAAACTGGCTCCACACTTGTGTGGGTAGGCCTAGTGCCCGTGACAGGAAATGCCCCAAAATACACAGTGGACACATCACATTTTCTCAAAGAAAACAGAGGTGTTTTTTGCAAAGTGCCGACCTGTAGATTCCGCCTTCTAGCTCAGCCGGCACCTAGGGAAACCTACCAAACCTGTGCATTTTGAAAACTAGAGACCAGGGAAATCTAAGATGGGGTGACTTGTGGGCCTCGCACTAGGTTATGTTACCCAGAATCCTTTGCGAACCTCAAAATGTGGCTAAAAAAACACTTTTTCCTCACATTTCGGTGACAGAGAGTTCTGGAATCTGAGAGGAGCCACAAATTTCCTTCCACACAGCGCTCCCCCAAGTCCCCCAATAAAACTGGTACCTCACTTGTGTGGGTAGGCCTAGTGCCCACGACAGGAAATGCCCCAAAACACAACATGGACACATCACATTTTTCCACAGAAAACAGAGGTGTTTTCTGCAAAGTGCCTGCCTGTGGATTTTGGCATCTAGCTCAGCTGCCACCTAAGGAAACCTATAAAATCTGTGCATTTTTGAAAAATAGAGACCTAGGGGAATCCAAGATGGGGTGACTTGTGGGGCTCACACTAGGTTATGTTACCCAGAATCCATTGCAAACCTCAAAATATGGCTAATAAAATACTTTTTCCTCACATTTCGGTGACAGAGAGTTCTGGAATCTGAAAGGAGCCACAAATGTCCTTCCACCCAGCGTTCCCCCAAGTCTCTCGATAAAAATGATACCTCACTTGTGTGGGTAGGCCTAATTCCCGCGACAGGAAATGCCCCAAAATACAAAGTGGACACATCACATTTTTCACAAAGAAAACAGAGGGGTTTTTTGCAAAGTGCCTACCTGTGGATTCCGCCTTCTAGCTCAGCCGGCACCTAGGGAAACCTACCAAACCTGTGCATTTTGAAAACTAGAGACCTAGGGAAATCCAAGATGGGGTGACTTGTGGGCATCGCACTAGGTTATGTTACCAAGAATCCTTTGCGAACCTCAAAATGTGGCTAAAAAAACACTTTTTCCTCACATTTCGGTGACAGAGAGTTCTGGAATCTCCGAGGAGCCACAAATTTCCTTCCACACAGCGTTTCCCCAAGTCCCCCAATAAAACTGGTACCTCACTTGTGTGGGTAGGCCTAGTGCCCGCGACAGGAAATGCCCCAAAACACAACATGGACACATCACATTTTTCCACAGAAAACAGAGGTGTTTCCTGCAAAGTGCTGCCTGTGGATTTTGGCGTCTAGCTCAGCTGGCACCTAAGGAAATCTACAAAATCTGTGCATTTTTGAAAAATAGAGACCTAGGGGAATCCAAGATGGGGTGACTTGTGGGGCTCTCACCAGGTTCTGTTACCCAGAATCCATTGCAAACCTCAAAATATGGCTAAAAAAAATACTTTTTCCTCACATTTCGGTGACAGAGAGTTCTGGAATCTGAAAGGAGCCACAAATGTCTTTCCACCCAGCGTTCCCCCAAGTCTCTCGATAAAAATGATACCTCACTTGTGTGGGTAGGCCTAGTGCCCGCGACAGGAAATGCCCCAAAATACAAAGTGGACACATCACATTTTCACAAAGAAAACAGAGGTGTTTTTTGCAAAGTGCCTACCTGTGGATTTTGGCTTCTAGCTCAGCCGGCACCTAGGGAAACCCACCAAACCTGTGTATTTTTTAAAACTAGAGACCTAGGGGAATCTAAGATGGGGTGACTTGTGGGGCTCTCACCAGGTTCTGTTACCCAGAATCCTTTGCAAATCACAAAATTTGGCTAAAAAAACACTTTTCCTCACATTTCGGTGACAGAAAGTTCTGGAATCTGAGACGAACCATAAATTTCCTTCCACCCAGCGTGCCCCCAAGTCTCCCGATAAAAATGGTACCTCACTTGTGTGGGTAGGCCTAGTGCCCGCAACAGGAAATACCCCAAAACACAACATGGACACATCACATTTTTCCACAGAAACAGAGGTGTTTTTTGCAAAGTGCCTACCTGTGGATTTTGGCCTCTAGCTCTGCCAGCACCTAAGGAAAGTACCCCTACCATACCTGTGCATTTTAAAAAAAATAGAGACATAGGGGAATCCAAGATGGGGTGACTTGTGGGGCTCTTACCAGGTCCCATTACCCAGAATCCTTTCCAAACATCAAACTTTGGCAAAAAAACACTTTTTCCTCACATTTCGGTGACATAGAGTTCTGGAATCTGAGAGTAGCCACAAATTTTCTTCCACCCAGCGTTCCCCCAAGTCCCCCGTTAAAACTGGTACCACACCTGTGTGGGTAAGCCTAGTGCCCGCGACAGGAAATGCCCCAAAATACACAGTGGACACATCACATTTTTTCAAAGCAAACAGAGGTGTTTTTGCAAAGTGCCGACCTGTGGATTCCGCCTTCTAGCGCAGCGGGCACCTAGGGAAACCTACCAAATCTGTGCATTTTGAAAACTAGTGACCTAAGGAAATCCAAGATGGGCTGACTTGTGGGCCTCGCACTAGGTTATGTTACCCAGAATCCTTTGGGAACCTCAAAATGTGGCTAAAAAAACACTTTTTCCTCACATTTCGGTGACAGAGAGTTTTGGAATCTGTGAGGAGCCACAAATTTCCTTCCACACAGCGTTCCACAAAGTCCCCCAATAAAACTGGTACCTCACTTGTGTGGGTAGGCCTAGTGCCCGCGACAGGAAATGCCCAAAAACACAACATGGACACATCACATTTTTCCACAGAAAACGGAGGTGTTTTCTGCAAAGTGCCTGCCTGTGGATTTTGGCGTCTAGCTCAGCTGGCACCTAAGGAAACCTACAAAATCTGTGCATTTTTGAAAAATAGAGACATAGGGGAATCCAAGATGGAGTGACTTGTGGGGCTCTCACCAGGTCCCATTACCCAGAATCCTTTCCAAACATCAAACTTTGGCAAAAAAACACTTTTTCCTCACATTTCGGTGACATAGAGTTCTGGAATCTGAGAGTAGCCACAAATTTTCTTCCACCCAGCGTTCCCCCAAGTCCCCCGATAAAACTGGCTCCACACTTGTGTGGGTAGGCCTAGTGCCCGTGACAGGAAATGCCCCAAAATACACAGTGGACACATCACATTTTCTCAAAGAAAACAGAGGTGTTTTTTGCAAAGTGCCGACCTGTAGATTCCGCCTTCTAGCTCAGCCGGCACCTAGGGAAACCTACCAAACCTGTGCATTTTGAAAACTAGAGACCAGGGAAATCTAAGATGGGGTGACTTGTGGGCCTCGCACTAGGTTATGTTACCCAGAATCCTTTGCGAACCTCAAAATGTGGCTAAAAAAACACTTTTTCCTCACATTTCGGTGACAGAGAGTTCTGGAATCTGAGAGGAGCCACAAATTTCCTTCCACACAGCGCTCCCCCAAGTCCCCCAATAAAACTGGTACCTCACTTGTGTGGGTAGGCCTAGTGCCCACGACAGGAAATGCCCCAAAACACAACATGGACACATCACATTTTTCCACAGAAAACAGAGGTGTTTTCTGCAAAGTGCCTGCCTGTGGATTTTGGCATCTAGCTCAGCTGCCACCTAAGGAAACCTATAAAATCTGTGCATTTTTGAAAAATAGAGACCTAGGGGAATCCAAGATGGGGTGACTTGTGGGGCTCTCACCAGGTTCTGTTACCCAGAATCCATTGCAAACCTCAAAATATGGCTAATAAAATACTTTTTCCTCACATTTCGGTGACAGAGAGTTCTGGAATCTGAAAGGAGCCACAAATGTCCTTCCACCCAGCGTTCCCCCAAGTCTCTCGATAAAAATGATACCTCACTTGTGTGGGTAGGCCTAATTCCCGCGACAGGAAATGCCCCAAAATACAAAGTGGACACATCACATTTTTCACAAAGAAAACAGAGGGGTTTTTTGCAAAGTGCCTACCTGTGGATTCCGCCTTCTAGCTCAGCCGGCACCTAGGGAAACCTACCAAACCTGTGCATTTTGAAAACTAGAGACCTAGGGAAATCCAAGATGGGGTGACTTGTGGGCATCGCACTAGGTTATGTTACCAAGAATCCTTTGCGAACCTCAAAATGTGGCTAAAAAAACACTTTTTCCTCACATTTCGGTGACAGAGAGTTCTGGAATCTCCGAGGAGCCACAAATTTCCTTCCACACAGCGTTTCCCCAAGTCCCCAATAAAACTGGTACCTCACTTGTGTGGGTAGGCCTAGTGCCCGCGACAGGAAATGCCCCAAAACACAACATGGACACATCACATTTTTCCACAGAAAACAGAGGTGTTTCCTGCAAAGTGCTGCCTGTGGATTTTGGCGTCTAGCTCAGCTGGCACCTAAGGAAATCTACAAAATCTGTGCATTTTTGAAAAATAGAGACCTAGGGGAATCCAAGATGGGGTGACTTGTGGGGCTCTCACCAGGTTCTGTTACCCAGAATCCATTGCAAACCTCAAAATATGGCTAAAAAAATACTTTTTCCTCACATTTCGGTGACAGAGAGTTCTGGAATCTGAAAGGAGCCACAAATGTCTTTCCACCCAGCGTTCCCCCAAGTCTCTCGATAAAAATGATACCTCACTTGTGTGGGTAGGCCTAGTGCCCGCGACAGGAAATGCCCCAAAATACAAAGTGGACACATCACATTTTCACAAAGAAAACAGAGGTGTTTTTTGCAAAGTGCCTACCTGTGGATTTTGGCTTCTAGCTCAGCCGGCACCTAGGGAAACCCACCAAACCTGTGTATTTTTTAAAACTAGAGACCTAGGGGAATCTAAGATGGGGTGACTTGTGGGGCTCTCACCAGGTTCTGTTACCCAGAATCCTTTGCAAATCACAAAATTTGGCTAAAAAAACACTTTTCCTCACATTTCGGTGACAGAAAGTTCTGGAATCTGAGACGAACCATAAATTTCCTTCCACCCAGCGTGCCCCCAAGTCTCCCGATAAAAATGGTACCTCACTTGTGTGGGTAGGCCTAGTGCCCGCAACAGGAAATACCCCAAAACACAACATGGACACATCACATTTTTCCACAGAAAACAGAGGTGTTTTTTGCAAAGTGCCTACCTGTGGATTTTGGCCTCTAGCTCTGCCAGCACCTAAGGAAACCTACCATACCTGTGCATTTTAAAAAAAATAGAGACATAGGGGAATCCAAGATGGGGTGACTTG